>NC_066582.1:197840621-199040621 GCF_024323335.1 Lathyrus oleraceus | reverse complement strand
AACTGTAAAGTTTTGTTTACATCAGCAGCCTCTTTATAGTTCTTGGACCTTCCAAGCTTAGTCTTTTTGAACAGGGAATGTAAGATGGTGACTTGGCTCCACTTTTATCCTCAGCTTTCACAGGTTTGTCAGTCTTTGATATGCTAGAATTTTCAATACTAAGTCTTCGAGGTCGTAATGGAGTTTTTTCTAATGGGGTCCGAGGTTCCTTAGTTCTATTGAACATTGGTTTTGAATTTTCCTTGTTGGCCAACTGAGTTTTAAGGTTCTCAACCTGTGCTTTGAGTTGCATAACTTCACTGTTTTCTTTATTTATTCGGGCTGCCCCAAGTTCTACAGTGGAAACCCTCTGAGCAAACTTAAGAGTACTCACCGTTTCACCAAAGGAATCTGCTTCGGGACTCACATGCGCAAACATCAAAGTTTTAGCATGTCCACATAAGGAATCCTGCAAAAGAAGTGTGAGTTTGCTATTCAATTCTTGCTCTATTTTTTGCAGCGCATGGAACTTGTCGTATGACTTGATATGCTCACTTGATATGCTACTAGATAATAGTGCTTGTGTATGGTATTGTTGTTTCACTAATCATGTGTTGATGCAACTTAGTTTCTTTTGTTTCATGACATATTCTTGTTTGGAACTCCTTATTGCTTGGTTTGATGTTTGTTCTTGCACTGCACTTTCAGCTTGGTTTAAAACAGCATGTGTGTATGGAAAGCTTGACATGTTCTGACCTTATTCATGCTTTGTTAGGCTTCTTGGTCATGAGCACATGAAAGATGACGTTGGAACAAAGGGCTTGCAACATGACATTAAAATCGGAAGCAACTTGTCTTATGGAATTGGATTGACGCTTAAATTAGTGTAGAATGGATTGCTTGGAAGAGTTTGCTTAGACATGTAATTATCGTAGTCTTTGTTGTGATGTGAATTGAAAATGGACGTATGCAATGGTAATTGAATGTAATTGGACATGAAAATGTATGTATGAAAATGAGTTTGGAAATGTTTGAAAGTTAAATATTATTGAATGTCATGAAATGAGTGTATGTACTATTTTGATTTGAAATGAACTATGGATGGAAAATGGATCATGTTTGTGAGATTTTGCTTTGTTATTTTTTGACATGGTTATTGTAAAGTAATTGGATTGTTAATGAATGAAATGATTATTTGGACATTTGAATGGTGTAATGAATGTTTGAATTTGGCTAGTGTAAAATGTGGAATGAATTGGAAGTGAAATTGTAACTTGGTTTGAAATTATTCATGGAATTTGGTTTGAATGAAATGAATTTGTGGTTATAGAAATGGATATGGATTTTTTTGAAATAATCTAAAACTCATCTAAATGTCAATTTAAAATCAAAAAAACCAATAAAACCAATTAAAATCAAATTAGTCTATAATTTGTTAAAATTACTTTGATATCAATTCTAACATTTATTTGAAAATTAAAATCAATTAGAGTTTGAATCATTAGTAAAAAAAAACAATTAAGATTAACTTGAAATTTGGAATTAGATTTACTTTGAAATTAAATTGAAATTAAAAATTAAAAAAAGTCAAATAACTAAAATCCATTTTGTAATCAAAAAACACCATGATCAAAAAAACTAGATAATGACCAATGTTTATCAAAAAAATATGGATTTGGGAATGGACGGTTACCTTTGGTCATGAATGTATGCAAATGAACTTTAGGCCAAGTGCCAAATAAAAATGAAAAAATGGAAACAATTCAGGACCAAAATCGGGGTATGACAGTTGCCCCTATTTATGCGTCTTCAACTAGAGAATATGAAGCAGGACACTCTTCATATGATCATAGTGGGAGATGGTTAAATACTTAGAAGACCCGGATTTTGATCCTGAATCTTTATGACATGATATGATATGATATGATATGATATGACATGATATGTGCTGATGCGAGATTCTCTTTTTTTGTAATTTTTATCTGCTAAGGATATAGTGAACCCTTAACAGGAGATGCTACTAGGCGGACCAATCTGTGGGGAATGCTGATGACCCACATGGAGACAGACAAATGGTAAAAAAAAACAAATTTGTTGGGGAAGACAAATCCTGCTGGAGAATCAGACACACACTAGGAGTACTCAAAGTGAAATTTGATAAACGATACTTAGAACACAAGAGATTTTGGTAGTAAGTTCATATATGACCTACTAAACCCGAACAAGGAAAAGAAAAAATACTACAACAGGTTCATATATGACCTGGCAATACTGGAATAAAACACAACAAACAGGTTCATATATGACCTGACAATGCTAGGGAATATTAAGAAGTTCTGACAGTAGGTTCAGATATGACCTAACAAACTCAGAAAAATTCAAGAAGAGTGTATCAACAGGTTCATATATGACCTGGTAATACTGGAATGAAAGCTCAATAGTAGGTTCATATATGACCTGACAACATTGAAACAATTATAGAGAAAGACTCTTCAGGACAGGTTCATATCTGACCTGACACTGGAATAAAGTTCAACAACAGGTTCATATATGACCTGACAATGCCGAACAACAGGTTCATATATGACCTGACAATGGATTAAAGTTCAATAACAGGTTCATATATGACCTGATAACGGAAACAATCATAGAGAAAGACTCTTCAGAACAGGTTCATATATGACCTGACACTGGAATAAAACTCAACAACAGGTTCATATATGACCTGACAATGCCGAACAACAGGTTCATATATGACCTGACAATGGGTTAAAGTTCGACAACAGGTTCATATATGACCTGAATAGTATTGGACAACAGGTTCATATATAACCTGACAATGGAATAAGGTTCAACAACAGGTTCATATATGACCTGAATGGCTTGAACGACAGGTTCATATATGACCTGATAATGGAATAAGGTTCAACAACAGGTTCATATATGACCTGAATAGTATGAACAACAGGTTCATATATGACCTGACAATGGAATAAAAATCAACACCAGGTTCACATATGACCTGGATGGCATTTGAACAACAGGTTCATATATGACCTGATAATGGAATCAACTTCAACCACAATTGGACTTGAAAATGACTGCGAAAACCGGATGTTGGTTCAAGGATACCACAGACAAACTGGAATTAGAGGTCAAAAGACATAGGATCAACAACAAGACCTAGGTCAATGCACAATGAGCACGAAGTACATTTCGGCTATGCATGATTTGAATGCATGATATATGAATGATCATGATTATGAGAATGCTGACACTTGGCAGATTGGGAGTTTGTAGGGACTGTTTACAGAGATTCTGATTCCTCAACACCAATAACTCAAACCCGTACAATTAACAAGCGCATCCAGAGGAGAATCTATCATGATTGACAATTATAAATAACCAAAGGTCCATCCTTCTAGAGGATTAATAAGTTATATTCCATGGGGACTTTTGTTGGTGATCCAGGAATATTTATGCAACCTTGAGGCTTTCGGGGAAACAAATGATTTTCCTTTGATTTTCACATATATCAAAGTAATTTTGTTTTTTCACTAAATTTCAAATTCTTTTTTCAAGTTTCAAAATTTCATTATTAACAAATAAATGACATTTTGCATAACAAAGAAAAGCGTAGATGAACACAACTAACAATGATTGGGAAAACTTGCATTTTATTCAAGAATGGTAGCACACAAATGGCATAGCTCCATGGAATATTACAATTGCGAAAATGGCAATAAGGAAAGGTTTACGTTGAATTCAGTGATCACTAACATCCCTACTAGATATGATTCCCCCAAAACCTTGCTTCTAAGGGGGGTGACTGGATTGATCTTCCGCCTTAAATTCTTCGGTGTTAATCAGTAACAACTGATGCAGTTTATGCCTTGTGCCCCTAACTTTTGCCTGGATCTCCCTTTCGGGTTTTCAAACCACCGGGACACTCCTTTTTGCCTAATTCTCCTTTTCAGGTTTTCAACTTAGCGAGCTACCATTTCTTTTATTCACCCCTAACTTTTACCTGGACCGCCCTTTCGGGTTTTCAGTCCACCGGGATACCCTTTTTTGCCTAAATCGCCCTTTCAGGTTTTCGATTTAGCGGGTTTTTATTAGGCATAGTATTTTTTAATTGCATCAGAGTTCACGAGGTGTGAGAGCTCTTCATCATCCATAGTTGTGAGAATCAAGGCGCCTCCGGAGAAAGCTTTCTTCACAACATATGGGCCTTCATAATTGGGAGTCCACTTCTCACGTGAGTCCTTGTGTATTGGCAAGATCTTCTTAAGCACGAGGTCTCCTTCTCTGAATTCCCGAACACGTACTTTCTTGTCAAAAGCCCTTTTAAGCCGTTTTTGGTATAATTATCCATGGCACAAAGAAGTCACTCGCTTCTCATCTATGAGGTTTAACTGATCAAATCTATTTTGAATCCACTCAGCCTCTTCCAGCTTGGTCTCCATCAAGATTCTCATTGAAGGTATCTCCACTTCAATTGGGAGAACTGCCTCCATCCCATATACCAAAGAGAAAGGGGTTTCCCCTGTTGAAGTGCGGACGGAAGTTCGGTATCCATGCAGTGCAAAGGGTAGCATTTCGTGCCAATCCTTATAGGTTTTTACCATTTTCTGCAGGATCTTCTTGATGTTTTTATTAGCGGCTTCAACTGCGTCTTTCATCTTTGGACGATATGGTGAAGAGTTATGGTGCTCAATCTTGAAGCTCTCGCATAATTCTTTCATGGTCTTATTGTTCAAATTCGTCCCATTATCTGTGATGATCCGGCTTGGAATCCCATAACGGCAAATGATCTCTTTCTTGAGGAACCGTGCAACCACTTGTTTTGTCACATTAGCGTAAGAGGCGGCTTCTACCCATTTGGTAAAGTAATCAATGGAAACCAGGATGAAGCGGTGACCATTGGAAGCTTTAGGCTCGATGGCGCCAATCATGTCGATGCCCCACATTGAGAAAGGCCAAGGTGACGTCAAAACATTTAGCAGGGTCGGAGGCACGTGTACCTTGTTGGCATAGATTTGGCATTTATGAAATTTTCTAGCATAATTGAAGCAGTCGGATTCCATGGTCAACCAGCAATAACCAGCTCTCAAAATCTTCTTGGCCATGGCATGCCCATTGGCATGAGTTCCGAAGGATCCTTCATGAATCTCCTTGATCAACAGGTTCGCTTCACGTCCATCCACGCATCTGAGCAGAATCATGTCGTGATTTCTCTTGTATAACACACCATTGCTTAAGAAGAATTTGGATGCCAATTTCCTCAATGTTTTCTTGTCAGGGGTTGTTGCATCTGTTGGATATTCTTGATTTTGCAAAAAGCATTTGATGTCGTGAAACCAGGGTTTACCATTGGCTTCCTCTTCAACTGACTGGCAGTAGGCAGGCTCAACTTTCCGCTCGATCTGAATGAGAGGTGCTTCATTATGGAATCTAACTTGGTACATTGAAGCCAACATAGCCAAAGCATCAGCAATTTGATTCTCAGTTCTCGGGATATGACGGAAAGTGATTTCGTCAAAGTATTTTATTAATTCCATGACATAGGCACGATATGGGATCAACTTGGTATCACGGGTTTCCCATTCGCCCTTGACTTGGTATATCACCAAGGCTGAGTCTCCACATACTTCGAGGATTTTGATTCGGAGATCAATGGCTGCTTCGATGCCTAGGATGCACGCCTCATATTCTGCTATATTATTTGTGCAATCAAAACACAACCTTGCTGTGAAAGGAGTGTATCCACCATTCGGATTTAACAGAACAGCTCCTACGCCATGCCCCATGTAATTGAAGGAACCATCGAACATGAGCTTCCACCGAGATCCGGGTTCAGGTCCTTCATCAAGTCCTGGGATTTCACAATCTTTTACTACCATAATGTCTTCATCAGGGAAGTCAAACTTCAACGGTTGGTAATCTTCAACGGGCTGGTTTGCCAAGTAATCAGACAACACACTTCCTTTAATGGCTTTCTGAGATACATATTGGATGTCATACTCAGATAGTAACATCTGCCAACGGGCGAGTCTTCCAGTCAAAGCAGGCTTTTCAAAGATGTACTTTATTGGATCCATTTTTGAGATCAACAAAGTAGTGTGGCAAATCATGTATTGTCTTAAACGACGAGCGGCCCATGCTAAAGCACAACAAGTTTTCTCCAAGAGTGAGTATCGGGTTTCACAATCGGTAAATCTCTTACTTAGATAATAGATGGCATGCTCCTTTCGACCAGTTTCTTCATGTTGTCCCAGCACACATCCCATTGACTTTTCAAGCACAGTTAAGTACATAAAGAGTGGTTTCCCCTGAACAGGTGGAATTAGAATAGGGGGTTCTTGCAGGTATTGTCTGATCTTTTCAAAAGCCATTTGGCAGTCAGAATTCCATTCAACTGCTCAATCTTTTCTGAGCAACTTGAATATAGGTTCACACGTAGCAGTCATATGAGATATAAACCTAGAAATGTAGTTCAAACGTCCCAGGAATCCTCTAACTTCTTTCTCTGTACGTGGAGCAGGCATTTCTTGTATTTCCCTAACCTTGTCTGGATCTACCTCAATTCCTCGTTGACTGACGATGAAACCAAGCAACTTTCCAGATCGGACACCGAAGGTGCATTTAGCAGGATTCAGTCGTAGTCGAAATTTCCGAAGACGCTCAAATAGCTTTTGCAAGTGGTCTATGTGATCCTCTTCACTTTGGGATTTTGCAATCATATCATCCAAATAAACCTCAATTTCCTTGTGAATCATGTCATGGAAAAGAGTGACCATTGCTCTTTGGTAAGTTGCCCTAGCATTTTTGAGACCGAATGGCATTACCTTGTAGCAAAATGTTCCCCAAGGGGTGATGAATGTGGTCTTTTCCATGTCCTCTAGATCCATCTTAATTTGATTGTAACCCGAGAATCCGTCCATAAAGGAGAAGACTACGAACTTAGCAGTGTTGTCTACCAGAGTGTCAATATGTGACAGGGGGAAATCGTCCTTTGGACTAGCTTTGTTTAGATCCCTGTAATCAACACACATCCTGACCTTGCCATCCTTTTTGGGTACTGGCACAATGTTGGCTACCCATTGAGGGTACTTTGCAACTGCTAGAAAACCGGCATCAAATTGACGTTTCACCTCGTCACAAATCTTTAGAGCCATGTCGGGTCTTGCTCTTTGGAGCTTCTGCTTCACTGGCGGACAATCTGGTTGTAGTGGTAGCTTGTGGACCATAATATCAGTATCTAAACCTGGCATATCCTGATACGACCAAGCAAATACATTTACATATTCATGTAGCAACTTGATCAATCTTTCTTTGATGCTTGCCTCAAGTGTAGTCCCAACTTTGACCTCTTTCTTGTCTTCCTCAGTGCCAAGGTTGATTGTTTCCACTGGTTCTTGATGTGGCTGAAGGGCCTTTGACTCGTGCTCGAGCATCCTTTCCAGTTCTTCAGGGAAATCACAATCTTCCTCACTCTCCTCTTCCGCTTGGTAGATGGGGAGTTCAAAATTATAGGAAGTAGGGGGTCATCGAATTCAACTGGTTTATTGATTATTCTGCATGTTTTTTAATGATGGTTCTATTTAGAAAAATGGAAATAAAATGCAAAGGAAATAAAAAACATTTTGTAGTTTTTGAAAGGATTGCCATTTTAAGGAAAGAAAAACAAAATAAATGAACGACAAAAATTTGAACAAAATACTCTTTATTTGTCATAATGATTTTTTTTTGAAATTCAAAAGGGGCCCTACAAATGATCCATTAGCCTTGGGCAGAGCTAAGGATTTTCAAAAACACAAAGGAAAACACAATTACTTTGACACGGGAAAAACTTCTGGAATCTCAACCGCTTCCCAATTTGTCAAGGCTGCTTCACATCGGTATATCAAATCTGATGCTTCTCCATCTTCGGTGTCATCTTCCACTGCACCAACTTGATCTCCATGGATAAATCCTTTGCTCAGGAAAACTTCTTGTATGCTCCGCA
The DNA here is from genome assembly GCF_024323335.1 of Lathyrus oleraceus. Taxonomy (NCBI): domain Eukaryota; kingdom Viridiplantae; phylum Streptophyta; class Magnoliopsida; order Fabales; family Fabaceae; genus Lathyrus; species Lathyrus oleraceus. The sequence goes on along the minus strand of NC_066582.1, from coordinate 199,032,634 downwards.
CACGGTCCTTTGCAGGGACCAGGGCTCCTCCATTAGCAGAAGGCTTGTACCCCAAACCAAAACGGTCATTTTTCTCATTGACATTGATGACTTGCCCCCAACCTGCAGGGCCTCCCCTTTCAACTGCTGATCTTGCACTCTTCAAAGAAGCGAACGACAAACTGGTTTTCTCAATAGGATCCTTAACCTCTTCAAGTGTGGCATTGGATATTTCAAGGGCTTGAAAAGAGGTTTCTAAGGCATCCTCATCAGCCTCAATATAACGGAAAGAGGAAAGTTGACTGATGATAAAATCTTCATCACCCGAGACAATGACGAGCTTGTCATCGACAACGAACTTCATCTTTTGATGCAGATTAGAAGTTACTGCCCCAGCAGCATGTATCCATGGGCGTCCCAAAAGGCAGCTATAAGCTGGATTTATGTCCATGACTTGGAAATTGATGGGGAATACATGTGGTTCGATCTGTATTGGTAGCTCTACCTCCCCGACTACTGTCCTTCGAGAACCATCAAATGCTTTCACCACAAGTGCGCTAGGTTTCAACTCCGAACCTTGGTAAGATAATTTAGTGAGTGCTCTCTTTGGTAGAACGTTTAGGGACGATCCAGTGTCCATTAAAACTCTGGCCAAAGCATCTTCTTGGCACTTTATGGATACATGCAAGGCGCGATTGTGATTCTTCCCCTCTTTGGGTAGCTCTTCATTACTGAAGCTTAGAGTGTTGCAGGCTGTGATATTGGCGACCACTCCATCGAATTGGCCAACCGTTATGTCTTGGGTAACATGATCCTGAGCAAGCACTTTCAGTAGAGCCTCCCTATGAGCTTCGGAATTCAGAAGCAAAGACAAGATAGATATTTTTGATGGTGTCTGATGTAATTGATCAACTATCTTGTAGTCAGATTTCTTTATTATCCTTAGGAACTCACTTGCTTCATCTGCTTGCACAGCCGGTTGTGCTCCTCCATGCTCTGGGGTAGGATTTACATTTGCAGCTTCCCTTGTTGGTTCTTGAGGGTTCACATTAATATTGGGAGTATAAATCCGACCACTGTGGGTCATTCTGCTCGTCCCTGTGATGTTAGTGATGTCGGTGTCGACATTCTCCAAACCTTTCTTACTTTCAGCAGCTTTGGGTACTCCATCCACCACTGTTATGTCGTACTTCCAGGGTACCACCTTGGTGCTCTCAAAAGGAAATGGGGTAGGCATGCAAACTACCACGGGTGATGGATGAACAACATCTCTTCTGTGATAAGTTACCTCAAACGGTTCTGGTATATTAAAAACGGGTTCAATGACTGAAACTTCCTCGTTTGTTGTTGGACCACAAATTTATAAAACACCTTGATCCATCAAGTTCTGAATGTCATTTCGTACCACTTTACATCCTCTTGGATGAACGGCATATTCCTCACAGTTGTCATGACATGTATCAATCAATCTAGTCCCCACCAATCCTGCATGAAGCGCTAGCAACGGAGTTTTAACATCTTCCACGTTTTTGATTATACACACATCAAAAGCATCCTCGACGGCATTAACATCACCATGCGCTGGCAAAGGGTTACTTTTGACATTGGGTCCGACGTCTCGAAATGAAAGAATCTTCTTCTCAACCAGGTCTTGCACAATATGCTTTAAAGCATAACATCCTTCTAAATCATGTCCAGGGGCACCCCCATGGAAAGGACAATGGGCATCTGGATTGTACCATGGAGGTAAAGGATTTGGTGGAGGACCCAAAGGTCTGGGAGTCACCAACCCTTTATGTAGTAACGATGGGTACAATTCAGTGTATGTCATAGGGATTGAAGAAAACGGAAGTCTACCTCTCTGTACCCTATTTTGATTTGGAGGATTTTGTGGACGAGGAGTTTGTGCCCTTGGTTGTTGATAAGCAGGTGGCGCGGGCGCTTGCTGGTATATTGGCGCTTGTTGAGCAGGTTGATAGACAGGAGCTTGTGACTAGTTGAAATTTGGTGTGACTGCTGCCACGTACGGTTGTTGAACATATTGTACTGGATAAATTGGTTGTTGTTGAGCAAATTGGTGTTGCTTCTTCCATGAAAGACTCCTCCTTTGACTGGTTGACACTGCATTTGTATCACCCTCTTTCTTTCTTTGAAATCCTCCAAGAAACTTTTTGGCATTACTACCAGATGTTTCAGAGGTAGTCATCATTTTTCCATTCTTTAATCCAAGCTCGACCTTTATGCCCACGGCGACCAGGTCAGAGAAGCTTGTAGATACACTACTCACCATTCTTTCATAGAACATAGGTTTGACTGTGTCCATGAACCAATCCGCTAACTCCTTCTCAGCCAGAGGTGGTTCGACTTGCGAGGCCACTTCCCTCCATCGTTGTGCGTATTCCTTAAAAGACTCCTTATCTTTCTGGGACATGCTGAGCAATTGCCTCCTATCTGGGGCCATATCCATGTTATACTTATAATGTTGGATGAAAGCATCAGATAAGTCTTGGAAACAACGAATCCTACTCTGATCAAGGCTTAAGTACCACTTAGAGGGAGCACCCCTCAAGCTGTCTTGGAAGCAATGTATCATAAGTTTGTCATCTTCTACATGCGCAACCATTTTTCGATAGTACATAATAAGGTGACTTTTAGAACACAAGTGGCCCTCATACCTATCAAAGTCTGGGGTCCTGAATTTAGCAGGGATCACAAGACCTGACACTAAGCACATCTCCTTAGCCATAGCACCAAAAACTTGGTCGCCTTCCATAGCCCTTAACCTGTTTTCAAGAATCTGGTAATTCTCCTTCATCCCTCTTATGTCTTCCTGCCTTTCCTCATCTTCATCTGAAAAGTCTGGAGCATGTTGTTGATCCTCAAAGTAAGGTTGCATATGTGCATGAACGAGAGGAGGTGCGAACGTATGGACCACTGGATGATTTTCATTGATGGTTGGTAGAGGAGCCGTTTGCTGAGCGGATTGTGCAAAACCAGGGGCGCCTTCAACTGGAGGTGTGAAACCGGGAGGTAAACCATAGGCTGGCCAAGTGGTTGGTATTGTCCTTGTAGGTTGGGGTTCAATTGTGGGACCGGCGATTTCTGAAACGACCGTCGTTTGGGCATCCAACTTTGCCCTGATGACCTGTAGTATCTCCATAACTTGACCCATGTTTCCTCGTAGGTCTTCGAGTTTTGAGCTCACTCGCTCCAATTCTTGTTCTTGGTCCGCCATTCTTCGACGAGCGCTGGCTCTGGTGTTGTAGTGGTGTCGAGGATTCAGTGTGTAACAACTGAAGAAGACACAAAAATGAGTTTTTTGTTTGAAGAATGACATGAGTGCATGTTATGGGTGCATTTGTGCAAAGCTCTTAGTTATCTTTATTATTTATTTCAGCAATGTTAGAATATAAGAACAATATATAATTGAGACCCAAAATAACAACTTCCATTAATTAAAATCAAATTTGAATACAAAAGGATTTAACTTCAAGTATACATGATTCGAATACAAAAAGATTTAAACACCAACAATTCAAATTCAAGTACAAGTAAACTTAAGCTCTGTCTCAGCTCTTATGATCGTAGCAAGATCTGTGGTGAGCTCATTCATCATTTTCTTGATAAACTTGACGAAATTGAAAACTTGAGGAGGCGTGTTTTCTGGACACATACACCAATCCGCTTCCTGGAGTTTTTCTGGGAGTTCCAACATGTTGAGGTTAACAAACCTAGCTAAGTTGCGGAACTTGCCATTCCATTCAACATAGAGCTCTTGGAGTTTCTGGATGACCTTTTGATCTTCATCTAAGGTTGCTCTAGCCTCTCTATACAACCTCTTCCAGTACACACAATCATTTTTTAGGAGTAAGTAGGTTGCATCACCTTCTTGGCTCTCCAAAACTGCAAACCTCCTGGTAGCTTCTTCCAACTGGTACCTGAGATGGTGACAGTTTCTTTCAGCTTCTTCCTTTTGGAGTATCTCGCGAGACAACTTTTCCTCGCATTTCTTCAGAGCGTCCCTTAAGTCACGGATTTGTGCCTCAAAGTCAAGCTTAATTTCTTTTTTATCCATAAGAGATTTATCCAACATTCTCCCTAACTCACAGATCCTATACTCAGCTTTCTTGAGCTCTTCCTTCCTGGTTCGGATCACTGATGTGGAACCTAATAGGATATGATCAAGATCATCTTTCTGGTCTTCCAATAGCCTGGCTCTCTTGTTGCTATCCTCAAGTTCTTGGGCTTTTCCCTTACGTTCCTCTTTCAAATTCTGATTTTCCAAGATAACTCGGTTCATCTGAATCCGTAATTCAGTATTCTCCAATTCGAGCTCCTTAACCTTAGTAGTGATTTTCTCCATGTCCTCAGGTAGTATGGGCTTGGGATCAGGAGTTTTAGGAAAAGCTGGAACCTTTAAGATAAATGGCAACTGGATTTCCTCAACTCTTTCTTTCACCCATTGAGTGTAAGGTTCTTTGGCGAGAATGTTTCTTTTTCCAAACTCTTTACCCTTTCTTACAACCTTTAACCAAGCCTTTCGTACTGCTCTTACATCAGGATTGCTTACTTGGATGTCAGAGAGCACAAATGGCTGTAAGTCCTTTGCGTCAGGAGGACCATGTTGGTGTAAGCCCTAGAGGCCAATACTTTTGGTACTTGTATCGAATTATTTAAAGGCATTTTCTTTATTATGGTTGATTAATAAAGTCCCTGGAATAGATAGTCCGTTTAATGTATTAAGTGTGACTTAATCATGAGAACACATTAAACATAAGGACATTATTCTTAAAGTATTCGTAGTCGAGCTTTAGTGTGAAGTGGGATAACATTAAAGCATTAAGACTATTATGTTTGTAGACTGATGATCACATCTCATGGATCATGGATAAAGAGTTATCAAGTCTTAAACATAGGTATAATATTAGGAGTAATATTTATACCGGATTGACCCGCTATGAGAATACTATATAGAAAGTTATGCAAAGTGTCATAAGTTATTCTCATGGTGATAATAGTGTATACCACTCTTCGACCTGAAACCACTATGGATCCTAGATGTAGAGTTGAGTGCTTTATTACTGATCCAACGTTATCCGTAACTGGATGACCATAAAGACAGTTGATGAGTACTCCACGAAGCATGCTGAGGGACATGAGTGTCCTAGATGGAATTTGCCAATCCTGCGTAACAGGATAAATGTCTATGGGCCCAATATTGAACTGGACAAGGGTGACACGGTCTATACCTTGTGTTCAATATAGACATAAGGGCAAAGGGGTAATTATACACATAATTATTATCACAGGAGGTTTTGTCAGATCACATGACATTTTCATGACTTGGGTAGCAGTGATGTGTTTCTAGATACCGCTCACTGTTTATTATGTTAAATGCGTGATTTAATATAATTGCCAACGCCGCGAAAACCTATAGGGTCACACACAAAGGACGGATTGATGAGAGATAGAGTAACTAAGGAACACCGTAAGGTACGGTGCACTTAAGTGGGAGACGAAATATGGTAAGGTACCAAATACTTAAGTGATTTTGGGCATATTATAAGATATGGGCCAAAATACACTTAAGTGGGCTTTTTAGCTTGAAGCCCACACAAGTGGTTCTATAAATAGAACCCCTTGGGTAGAAGCATTGTCACTCCACTCCACTCAGACTGAAATTCAAGTAGAGACTTGGAATTCTATTTCCCTCTTTCTCTCACTCAAAGCCTTCATTCATAACAGCTAGCACTACGATTGAAGGAATCCGTTCGTGTGGACTGAGTAGAGACGTTGTCATCGTTCAACGTTCGTGATCGCCCCGTGGATCTGTATCAAAGGTTTTGATCATTATCATAGATCTGCACCAAAGGTTTGAATCGCCACAAGAGGTAACGATTCTATCACTGATCATGCCCATTCGTAAGGATCACTAAATGGAGAAATTTTTAAATTCCGCTGCGCCTTGGATGGCTATTCTCCTACAGACCATCCATAGAGTAACCGTGTTGCAATCGAGATAACATAGGGTTATAGTTGATGCAACCCTTGGTACCCAACAACGGTACATTAGGAAATTCCCCACAGCTGACTATAATGTCTGGGGTTTCCCACTCTCAGATATACCATCTGATGGAACTTGCGGTGAGAGAAGCTAATTTTTGAGGAGACTTAAGTTCTTTTGCCACAAAAGGACCTTCTTCGGGCATGTGTTGCATGAACCAAGTGTAAAGCAAAGGAGCGCAACACAACAAAGTTCCACCCCTATTTTCGTGTCGAGTGTGAAGGGCATAGTAAATGTCAGCTAAGAGAAATGGTACTGGATTGCCAGAGAGAAAGACTTCTATGGCTACTTGATCCATAAATTTTTCAACATTTGGGAAAAGCACAATCCCATGGATCAATAAAGCCAACACAGCATAGAATGCATTCCAATTTCCATTTTTCTTGAACTTTAGAGCTAAATCTTCCAAAAACCTCGCGGCAAAACCTTCGCAACCCCCTTTTTCAACCCAATTGTCTCGAACAGTCGGGACATTGATAGTTAGGGCTGAAGCTATCTTCTTTGGGCCCATATCTTCTTCGAGCTTTGGAAATGGATTAAAATCTTTCAATTTGAGACCCACGATTCTCTCAACTTCTTCCAAAGTAGGAGCTAGCTGGAAATCAGCGAATGTGAAACAACGCAGAGGTGGATCATAATATTGTGCCAAAGAGCCGATAATTCCATAGTCAACTTTCTTATTTAGAAGGCTCAAAATTTTCCCATAGTTTTTTCCGAACTCATCACGTTTGCTGAGAGTCAAATCAGAGATCAAACCCTTCAGACTGTCCAACTTAGGTTCCTTGTACTTAAGCGTGAAAGTGTGTCTCATTGAAGTTGTCATTTTCAAGTTCTCCATTCCTGAAATAAATAAGAGACAACTAAAGAGCTTGCTTTTTATGATGTTGATGCAATGTATGAATGTAATGCATTTTTTTTGTATAGGTTCAATAGGCTTAAGGCATGGATAAGTCTGATTGCTTTGTATAGAACATGGTTCTCACCAGGTATGGTCTAAGTTTTTTTTAAAAGAGTTCCTAGAGTCATGGATCCATTAGACTGTTTGCTACCTGCGGCAACTTACTTGCCGGGCATCAACTTCATCTAAAAAATCTACTCTAAGTGAGGTTCTCGCATCGATCCAACGAGAAATACATCTCGCAGACCCACACTACGCAACCATCTTTCCTAGTTGGACAAAGAACTAAGGTTCTACAAATGGTTCTCAGAGTCATGGATCCTAAAGAAAATATCGAAGCTTACGGCAACTTACTTGGCGAGCGACAACATCCTCTCAAGAATCTACTCTAAGTAAGGTTCTCGTACCGACCCAACGAGAAATACATATCGCGGACCTACACTACTCAACCTCGTCCTATCTTATGTTTTTACTCGAGACTCGGGTAAAAAGTCTTTCCCACAAGGTTTGCAATCAGAGTATCCAAGTGCCAAACCATAATCGAACCAATACAACAGATTCATATCAATATGACAATAGAGATAGTAAAAACAATAAAGAAAAGCCACATAGGTAAACAAACAAAGGCACACAAACGACCTAACTAGGCTTGACTCACTTAGGGATGGAACTCCCCAGCAGAGTCGCCATCTGTCGCACCTCGAAAAATGGGGATACGACTTTAAAGCGAAGCGCGATCGCACGCTCGCAATGATGGAATGAACAGAGTCGCCACCGAACTTTATTTATTCCTAAAAAGGAAAGGGGAAATATCGATAAAACCTCTAAAAGAAAGGATAAGATATGGTCATCGCAACCAATATCAGGGTTCGGGAGTCGATTACGCAAGGGGAAGGTATTAGCACCCCTCACGTCCGTTGTACTCAACGGGGACCATTAGGTTAGTTGTGTGCGTTAGTGTTAATTGAAATGTTAGGCTTCTCGAGTTATTAAGTGGGAAAGAAAGAAAGGAAGAGAGGAAAATGTTTTTGGATTTTTGACGAAGGACTAAACCTAAGTTTTTTATTAGTGGGCCTGACAAGATTTACAAATCCTGCTCCTACGTATCTCAATAGAGAAATCAAGGCTTACGTAGTTCTGGGTAGAAAAATGTTTGTTTGTTGGTCGATTTTAGCGAAAGCTATATTGTATTAATCGACGAAAACATTGTTTTACCCAAAACAGATGGGGAGTGGACGCATACCACACATCAAACGGATTTATAAATCTACATTCGGAAAAGCGTCACTTATCTCAACTCAACAATCGTGGCCAAAACATTGTTTTGTATCACCTTAAGACAATATATCTTCCATTTATGAAAAAGGTTCTTTGATTAGTCGCACGGCGGCGAAAAAGAGTTTGATTAGTTGGATGTATTTTGAGTGATGGCGAGAGCTTGGATGAGCGAGATATACATCTCGAATCCTGGCCTCAGGAATGCACGGTATACACCATGTTCCATTTCCATCTTCATTGGCAAAAGTATTTAATAGAGATTAAGTATTTTTAGGTTTGATTGAGAAAGGGTTTGAAGAAACCGCATTGACAATTTTAGACGATGGCGAGAGCTAAGATAGGCGAGGCATACGCCTCGAATCTTAATCTCAGGAGTGCACGGTATACACCGTGTTCCATTTCCATCTTTATTGAAAAAGTATTAAGGTAGGAATTAGGTATTTTGAAGTTTGAAAGACGAGTACTTGTGACTTGCAAGCAATTACGGCTTGAGTCTAACACTCGGGACTACATCTGGACATTCCACCCAGGCAGCCTGTTTCTTTCCAATTTTATTAAGAAAATGATTCGAATATTTATGAATATTTTGGAGAGAAGACGAATATTTATGGGTTGCAAACTCTTACAGCTTGAGCCTAATATTCGGGATTACGATTGGATATTCCCTCCAGGTAATCTTTTTCTTCCAACTTTATTAAGAAGATGGTTTGAGATATTTACAGGTGTTTTGGAGAGAAGACGAATATTTATGGCTTACAAGCTCTTACAACTTGAGCCCAATATTCGGGATTACGATTGGATATTTCCTCCAGGTAATCTTTTTCTTCCAACTTTATTAAGAAGAGGTTTTGAATATTAGAGTATTAAAAGGAAGACAAATATTTATGGCTTGCAAGCTCTTACATCTTGAGCCTAATATTCGGGATTATGACTGGATATTCCCTCCAGGATAATCTTTTTCTTCACGCTTTATTTAGAAAACGATTTGAATATTAGAGTGTTAAAGAGAAGACGAATATTAACGGCTTGCAAGCTCTTACAGCTTGAGCCTAATATTCGGGATTATGACTGGATATTCCCTCCAGGATAATCTTTTTCTTCACGCTTTAGAAAAGGTTTTGAATATTATGTTTGATTTGTGAAATGATCTTGAAGTGATTCACATTTATTTTTGGAATGTATTTTGAAATCGAGGAAAGTTGAAATTGATTTTGAAATCGAATGAAATTTGAGTATGATTATTTACACGTGTAAAAGTATAGATATGGGTACTAATAACCCGACTAAATTAGTTAACACACAAAAATCGACTAATCGACTAATCGAATAAAAAATATCGGAAATTCAACCACTGACAAAATCTAAAAAATATACAAACCATTAAATAACAATCGAATTAAATTTATAATAAAAATAAAATAGAATAGCAAGATACTATATAGAAAAAGACATTAAATAAAATGGTAAGTATAACAAATATAAACACAAAGATTTGCTGTCCCCAAGTATTGAACCCACTCCACTAAACCAAATGAAACTACTCTCTCTCCACTAGGCCATTCATGATTATTTATAATTTTAATAACAACTTAGATATATAAACCAGAATAGATTAAAGTATGAATTAAAATAAAAATAAAAATGGGGAGGTCTATTAATGGACGATTAATTAAAATAAATGGAGGAATCCCAAAAGGTGACCCTAGCCGCCTGGCTGTTGGGTTCAATAGACTAATAACTAGTAAATTAATAGGGAAGACAAACAAACAAGACATTAATGTACATTATTTAATAAAAAAACAAAGAAAGACTAAACTTATAAATTTTTTTAATGGCTTTTATGTGGCTTAAATAAATAAAAGAAAAGAAAAAAAAATGGGAGGAATAGTAACAGAAACTCATCGTTCTCACTCCCTCAATCTCACTTCTCGTCACTCTCGTTTCTCTCCCTCAATCGCTCTCAACCTCGCTCGCCTCTCTCAATCTCTCTCAACCTCGCTCACCTCTCTCAATTACTCCTTTATCCACAAACTTCATTCTATATGCAAACAGAAACGAAAGTTTTGACGAGATTTAAAAGGGTAACACTCACCTTCGGCGAGGATTCTTGTGGTGGCGGTGAGCTTGCGAGCCTCTGATTTTCCTTCACCTTTCTAGGTTTTCGTCGCCTCCGAATTTAGGGTTTTTTAGTCTGTTGTCTGCCTCCGAATTTTTTCGTCCTCGTCCCGTCTCTCCTCCGCCTCTATTTATCTCCACAACTTTAGGGTTTCGGATTGGTATATAGAGTTCAAAAGAGTATCTCTGCAAAATCTCTTTTGGGTTGTCAGGTTTTGGTCGCCGTACTTGATGTTTGGATCCGGAGAAGGTAACACAAAACTAACTTTCTTTTTTTGAATTTTGTCTCAACTCTCTTTTGGGACATTTTGTTTAAAAAAATTACTGCCTTGCTGATTGCCTTGTGTTACTGCAGTGAAAAAAATTATTGAAGATTCTAGAACGGTTTGGTTTAGGTTCAATGGTCTGGTGGATGGTAGGTTTTGATGCAGGTCTCTTTCTCCTTTGTTTTATGCATTCCACTTTTGACAAATTACTCACAACTATTTTTGTTATTTAGATGGGAAGAGTTGCTGACGAGTTAAATATTGGCCTTACGGTATCAACCGGAGATAACATTCTATGATGATGGAATGACCTGGATAAATGACCCTGCATTTCAATATTCCTTCTCAAATATCTACACCGTTGACATCCTTCAAAAGCAAAGGTATAATGGTCGGTGAGTAACTTCTGACTCTGCCGGCAACCAATACTTAAATCCAATTCTTCATAATATTGATCACAGATGGTTTTGCCAAAGACCTTTTATTGTCCACTCTGGTAATAATTCTTTTATCTGACATGTCAATTCAATATATGAACCAACCTCTGCATAATCGTTGACTAACAGTCCTTCAAATCTTAAAACTTGCTAGAAATTGCTGAGTTCTTTTTCGTTGATACAACTCTTTTGCGGACAGGTACCTTTTGAAGCCAAAGAATCACAAGTATGACCGGAGATTGAAATAGGAAACTGAATTATGTTATCCCCCTTTTTGAAAGTTGCAGGTTTTGTTTTATCAGTTACCTGTTTGTGGTTTTGGTTGATGGTTGGTTTTCTTGATTCTAATTGATTTTGTTCATACCGTGCAGGTTAAACATTCACCTTGGAAATTTAGAGGCTGCTATGGACGTTTGGTTAATTGTGTACTGTTTTTTTTCTTGCAGGCTTTATGTGTGGAGTATTATCGTTGCAAACTTATGATGGTATGGTTCTGCAGTATCGTTGCTCTAGGCCATTTAGATTTGACACTGTTGCTTCTAGATCTTGCTGTGGATGATATTCTTGTTGAGACATTGGCTCAAACTGTAAAGTTTTGTTTACATCAGCAGCCTCTTTATAGTTCTTGGACCTTCCAAGCTTAGTCTTTTTGAACGGGGAATGTAAGATGGTGACTTGGCTCCACTTTTATCCTCAGCTTTCATAGGTTTGTCAGTCTTTGATATGCTAGAATTTTCAATACTAAGTCTTCGAGGTCGTAATGGAGTTTTTTCTAATGGGGTCCGAGGTTCCTTAGTTCTATTGAACATTGGTTTTGAATTTTCCTTGTTGGCCAACTGAGTTTTAAGGTTCTCAACCTGTGCTTTGAGTTGCATAACTTCACTGCTTTCTTTATTTATCCGAGCTGCCCCAAGTTCTACAGTGGAAACCCTCTGAGCAAACTTAAGAGTACTCACCGTTTCACCAAAGGAATCTGCTTCGGGACTCACATGCGCAAACATCAAAGTTTTAGCATGTCCGCCTAAGGAATCCTGCAAAAGAAGTGTGAGTTTGTTGTTCAATTCTTGCTCTGTTTTTTGCAGCGCATGGAACTTGTCGTATGACTTGATCTGCTCACTTGATATGCTACTAGATAATAGTGCTTGTGTATGGTATTGTTGTTTCACTAATCCTGTGTTGATGCAACTTAGTTTCTTTTGTTTCATGACATATTCTTGTTTGGAACTCCTTATTGCTTGGTTTGATGTTTGTTCTTGCACTGCACTTTCAGCTTGGTTTAAAACAGCATGTGTGTATGGAAAGCTTGACATGTTCTGACCTCATTAATGCTTTGTTAGGCTTCTTGGTCATGAGCACATGAAAGATGACGTTGGAACAAAGGGCTTGCAACATGACATTGAAATCGGAAGCAACTTGTCTTATGGAATTGGATTGACGCTTAAATTAGTGTAGACTGGATTGCTTGGAAGAGTTTGCTTAGACATGTAATTATCGTAGTCTTTGTTGTGATGTGAATTGAAAATGGACGTATGCAATGGTAATTGAATGTAATTGGACATGAAAATGTATGTATGAAAATGAGTTTGGAAATGTTTGAAAGTTAAATATTATTGAATGTCATGAAATGAGTGTATGTACTATTTTGATTTGAAATGAACTATGGATGGAAAATGGATCATGTTTGTGAGATTTTGCTTTGTTATTTTTTGACATGGTTATTGTAAAGTAATTGGATTGTTAATGAATGAAATGATTATTTGGACATTTGAATGGTGTAATGAATGTTTGAATTTGGCTAGTGTAAAATGTGGAATGAATTGGAAGTGAAATTGTAACTTGGTTTGAAATTATTCATGGAATTTGGTTTGAATGAAATGAATTTGTGGTTATAGAAATGGATATGGATTTTTTTGAAATAATCTAAAACTCATCTAAATGTCAATTTAAAATCAAAAAAACCAATAAAACCAATTAAAATCAAATTAGTCTTTAATTTGTTAAAATTACTTTGATATCAATTCTAACATTTATTTGAAAATTAAAATCAATTAGAGTTTGAATCATTAGTAAAAAAAACAATTAAGATTAACTTGAAATTTGGAATTAGATTTACTTTGAAATTAAATTGAAATTAAAAATTAAAAAAAGTCAAATAACTAAAATCCATTTTGTAATCAAAAAACACCATGATCAAAAAAACTAGATAATGACCAATGTTTATCAAAAAAATATGGATTTGGGAATGGACGGTTGCCTTTGGTCATGAATGTATGCAAATGAACTTTAGGCCAAGTGCCAAATAAAAATGAAAAAATGGAAACAATTCTGGACCAAAATCGGGGTATGACAGATACAATCAAATGCGCTTGGTGATCTCTCTCAATGCAAACCCAATGAATGAGGGATAAGGAGGATGCCAAGGTGTGTACCCAAAGCTAATGCATATGAGGAGATAGCATGAGGGATCTTAGGGTCAAAATTGAGGTCTTACAGCTGCCTCTATTTAAGGACATTCTAACTGAGGATGTGAAGGTTAAAATCTTCATATCAACTCAGTAACATCTAGAAACAAATTTTGGTCCCTAAGAGACCTCATGATGCATATGACATGAATTTTAAAAAAATAATCTTCGTGGGGGATATATTGCCATAAAGGAAAAGGATCCGGGGGGACTGAAAGTCCACAGGAGCATACTGCATTCCAAAAGGAAAGCTCTCTGGGGAGATAGAGACTCTGGGGATAAAAGGTTATGGATATGCCAAGCTATGTCTTAAAAACTGCTGGAGACACGAGGGGGATTTCCGTGAAAATAAATCAATTGAAGGACTCGGTTGGGGATAAGGGAAAATCTGCAGGGGAAACGGGCAGATCAGAACAAGACTGAAATACCTGAACCAAACAGGGTATTGGTGACTTCACTAAGGAAATACACACTCAAACTCAATTGGGGAAGAATGAACTTCAACACAGGAGTACTATAGATTATCTACTACCGGTTACTGGGTAGGAAGATAATATACTCTGACAGAGGGACATCCGTTACTGATTAGGGTAAACATATCAAGGATGGCTCGCTGAGGAAAAAGCGATGTATTCGTTATCGGATACTGGGTAAGAATAACCTACTGGGAAAAAGGTCAAATAGTATTTACAACTACTGGTTACTGGGCAGAAGACCAAAGGGATGAGAAAATCCGTCATCGGTTAAGATAAACATATCAAGGATAGACTCAAAGGAAGAATATTCGTCATCGGTTAGGATGAACATATCAATGATAGATTGTCGGGGAGAAAAAATAGGAATTATATCTATCAGTTACTGGATAGAATACCAAAGAGAATATTCATCATCGGTTAGGATGAACATATCAAGGATAGACTCAGAAAAGGGAAAACGGGATTTACACCTACCTGTTACTGAGCAGAAGACCGAAAAGAGGAGAAAAATTTGTCATCGGTTAAGATGAACATATCAAGGATTAACTCTCTGGGGAATAAAAGTAGGGATTACAACTACCTTTTTATTAGTAGAAAACCAATAAAGTAAGAATATTTGTCCCTAGTTAGGATGAACATATCAAGGATAGACTACCTGGGGAAACGTGAAAACGAATCTGCTGGGGAAAGCAAAGGAAGTAGATTACATTTTACCAGGTATTGGGCAAAAGTAATGTACTCAAAAATCGAGAATAATATTACCAGTGACTGGGCAATAAACTTTTGAGGGACTAGAAAATATCCATCTAGGTAGTAATTAAAAAGAAACAGTCAAACAATGACTCAACCCAATGAGGATATAACTCAATGGGAGTGGTTCCATCCAGTTAGTTAAATGGGGAGGAAACTGAAATAATAAGCATCCACGAGGAAATAACTCAGTGGGTAAATGAGAAAGGTTAAAGTTTTTCTGCCTAAGGGGGTTGACACTCTATAACTGAAGGAGGACAGACGCACCAAACCTGTATTGGGAAATAATACCATCGTAGCAGGGGATCAGAAATAAGGAATCAAATGCAATAAAACGCATAATGGAATATTTGATTATGTGTTTTATGCATGAATATGTGTGTATATGACTTATAATTATGCTGACAAAACAATCACAAAGGATACAAATATCACAGATTTGAATCATCGCTGCAATACTCGGCTAATCTCAACAAGATGGAAACACCCTCTAGAGAAAAATGCTGGGGATGAACATAAATCATCTGGCCCTGAATAACTCAACCTTGGCTGGGGAGAAAGAGTGAAGATCTGCTGAGGATTCAAACTGTCAACTCTACGGGGAATTTTAGGTCAACACCATATCAAATAGGAGAAAACCTCGCAGGGACCAAACGTTTCTCATAACCAAACAATGTCGGGAACGAGAGATCTTTGATATCTGAAGACGACCTCCTCCAAAAAATACAAGAGGTAAAAACTTTGCATGGGGATCTAAGCCAATTGATGGGGGTGTGAACCTACAACTTAGCTGGGAACACCTGACGAACTGTTGGGGAAAAAATACCAAACCAAACTGCTCGGGGAAGACCAACAAGGCTTTGTATTTCAGAACTTACCTGTTCTCAGGCTGCTGTTAATATTCCTTGCTGAAATCGATTGTTCTTAAAGTAATTGTTTTTATATTCTTAAGAAAAATGATTTTTATTTATTAATTTATTTGAAAATCATCATCATAAAAATTCAATTTTATTTAGCTGAAATAAATAAGAGTAGACACAATTGGATAAAAAGCTCAACTTTATTTAATAGGATGGTAGTCTGTAAATGACAAGACTCCATAGATCTTTACAAAAGTTGAAAATGGTAATTTACATGGAAAAGGGTCACATTGAATACAATGATCACTACTCCTCCTACCAACTTCCATATTCGTTGTGATCTTGGCTTTGGTTGAGAATAATGAATTAGAACCAAATGACGTACTCGGAATTACTCCAATGATCAGGACCAACCAAATGCAGTTACTTGCCGTAATCCCTAATTTTTGCCTAGATTTCCCCAAGGTGGGGTGCTCGATCTACCGGGATAAATTTCTATTTTATGTCTCTAACTTTTTCCTGGATCACCCTTTCGGGTTTTCAATCCACGGAGATGCTCATTTTTCCCTAAGTCGCCCTTTCGGGTTTTCAACTTAGCGAGTTGTTCTTTTCTTTTTAGGCGAAGTATTTCTTGACTGCATCGACATTCACAGGACGAGTGAACTCTTCACCATCCATAGTTGTAAGAACTAAAGCACCGCCTGAAAAGGCTCTCTTAAAAACAAATGGGCCTTCATAATTAGGAGTCCATTTGCCCCTAGCATCAGGTTTGAAAGATAAAATCTTCTTAAGCACGAGGTCACCTTCTCTAAACACATGAGGCCTGACCTTCTTATCAAATGCCTTCTTCATTCTCTGCTGATATAACTGACCATGACACATGGAAGTCAATCTATTCTCTTCAATTAAATTGAGCTGGTCATATCTGGTTTGGCATCATTCAGCTTCTGTCAACTTGGCTTCCATCAAGACACACAATGATGGGATCTCAACCTCTACTGGGAGCACAGCTTCCATACCATAAACAAGAGAGAAAGGGGTTTCCCCTGTCAAAGTGCGGATGGATGTCTGGTACCCATATAAAGCAAATGGGAGCATCTTATGCCAATATTTATACGTCACAACCATCTTCTGAATGATCTTTTTGATGTTCTTGTTTACAGCTTCAACAACCTCATTCATCTTAGGTATGTAGGGAGAAGAGTTATGGTGTGCAATCTTAAAGTCTTTGCAAAGAGCTTCCACCATATTATTGTTCAAGTTCGACCCATTATCAGTAATGTTCTTACTCGGCACACCATAATGGCATATAATATGATTCTTGATAAACCTCATAACAACTTGCTTGGTTACATTTGCGTACGATGTCGCTTCAACCCATTTTGTGAAGTAGTCAATAGCCGCCAGAATGAAACGATGTCTGTTTGAAGCTTTGGGCTCAATCATGCCAATCATATCAATTCCCCACATGGAGAAGGGCCATGGAGAGGAGATGAATTTCAACAGTGCCGGAGGAACATGAATCTTATCTGCATAAATTTGACACTTGTGGCATTTCTTCACAAACTTACAACAGTCAGATTCCATTTTTAGCCAATAGTAACCTGCTCTCAACATCTTAGCCATATCATGTCCATTGGAATGAGTACCAGAGGAAACTTCATAGACTTCAGTCTTTAATAAGTCTACTTCGTGTCTATCCACACATCTGAGCAAAACCATATCGAAACTTCTCTTGTAAAGCACATTACCATTCATGTAGAAGTTGCCAGCTAATCTTCTCAAAGTCTTCTTATCTTTCAAAGATGCCCCAGGCGGGTAAATCTGACTTTGGAGGAAACACTTGATATCAAAATACCACGGCTTCTCATCTTTGACTTCTTCAACAGCAAACACATCAGTTGGCCTATCAAGACGCATCACAGTCAAATTGGGAACTTCATTCCAAAATTTCACCACAATTAATGAAGCCAACGTCGCAAGAGCACCTGCCATCCGGTTTTTATCCTCGCATAATCTCTATATGGTATCAAACCGGGTTGATTCATCTCCCATTCACCTTTGATCTGATTCACAACCAAAGCTGAATCTCCATAGACGTCAAGATATTTGATTCTACGATCAATGTCCTCTTCAAGCCCCATAATGCAAGCTTCATACTCAGACATATTGTTTGTACACTTGAAGGTCAATCTAGCTGTAAACGAAAAATGAGTGCCTTAAGGAGTAATAATCACTGCCCCAATGCCATTACCATATGAATTAACAGCTCCATCAAATACCACGCCTCAACGGGAACCAAGTTTTGACCCTTCTTCAAGCAATGGTTCATCATAATATTTCATCTTTAAGTACAAAATCTCTTCGTCAGGAAAATCATACTTCACTGACTGGTAATCTTCAATTGGTTGGTGAGCCAAATGGTCAGCCAAGACACCCCCTTTAATAGCTTTTTGAGATCGGTATTCAATATTATACTCGGATAACAACATCTGCCAACAGGAAATTCTCCTAGTTAAAGCAGGCTTGTAAAAAATATACTTGATTGGATCCATTTTGGATATCAACCAAGTAGTATGATTCAACATATACTGGCGCAGACGCTTAGCAACCCAAGCCAATGTGCGGCATGTCTTTTCAAGCATAGAATACCGAGTCTCACAGTCGGTGAACTTCTTACTGAGGTATTAAATTGCATATTCTTTCCTTCCAAATTCATCTTGTTGACCAGGAACACAACCCATACTCTCATCAAGCAAAGTCAAATACATGATCAAAGGTCTTCCTTCAACAGGCGGAGACAGAATTGGAGGCTCAAGCAGATATTTTTTAATACTATCAAAAGCTTTCTGGAAATATTCGGTCCAATCACAAGACTGATCTTTCCGAAGAAGCTTGAATATAGGCGCACATGTGGCAGTCATATGCGATATAAATCTTGAGATATAATTCAAGCGGCTGAGAAAATCTCTGACTTGCTTCTCAGTTTTGGGCGTAGGAATTTCTTGTATTACTTTGACCTTGGCGGGATCAACCTCAATACCCTTCTCACTGACAGTAAAGCCCAACAACTTACCAGAACGAACACCAAACGTACACTTATTGGGATTCAAGCGGAGTTTGTACTTCCTCAAACGCTAGAATAGATTTAACAAATGCTCAACATGTTCTTCTTCATTGCTTGACTTGGCAATCATATCATCAACATACACTTTAATCTCTTTATGCATCATATCATGAAAAAGATTGGTCATAGCTCTCTGGTACATTGCACCAGCATTCTTTAAATCGAAAGGCATCACTCTATAACAGAATGTTCCCTAGGGTGTAATGAATATAGTCTTCTCCATATCTTCAGGTGCCATCTTGATATGATTATAATCGGAAAATTCGTCCATAAACGAAAAGACTTTGAATTTAGTTGTATTGTCTACCAACATATCAATGTGTGGCATAGGAAAATCATCTTTCAGACTAACTTTGTTCAAATCTCTATAATCAACACATATGCAGACTTTTACATCTTTCTTTGGAACATGCACAATATTGGCCACCCACTGCGGATTCTCGGCGGTAACAAGGAAACCAGCATCAATCTGCTTCTGCACTTCCTCTTTAATTTTAACTCCCATATCAGGATGAGTCCTCCTTAATTTCTACTTGACCGGCGGGCATTCTGACTTCAAGGGCAATCTATGCTCCACAATCTCAGAATCCAAACCATGCATGTCTTGATAGGACCAAGCAAACACATTTGAATATTCTCGAAGAAGATCACTCAACCCCTTTTTATCCTCTGGACAAAGTTGAGACCCAATCTTGACTTCCTTCACATCATCTTCGGAACGCTCCTCCTCAGCTTCAACATATGAAAAAGATGACAAATGGCTTACCAATAGTGTTTTCTCTCCACCAACAATGACAAGTTTGTCATTCTTCACAAATTTCAATTTTTGGTGTAGAGTAGACGTCATTGCTCCAGCTTCATGAATCCATGGCCTTCCCAATAGACAATTGTAGGCCGGGTGGATATCCATTACCTGGAAATCACTCGGACCTATCTTCACTGGAAGGTCCACTTCACCAATGACAGTTTTACGAGAACCGCCGAACGCTTTAACAATTACGCCACTGTATCTTATTGGGGCGCCTTGGTAAGAAAGTCTTGACAAAATTGATTTCGGAAGCACATTCAGTGATAACCCAGTATCAACCAACACATTGGACATAGCGTCCTCCTTGCAATTCATCGAAAGAAGATGGAGTCTAAAGCTATATATAAGATTCAAGTTCTTCATTCTAAGATGCACCAGTCAAGAGCATTTTAAGCTTGTATTTGACTTTATTTGTTCTCTTATACTCTTGTATTAGAGTTTTGTGATATGGAGTTAAATATTTATTTTGGATGGTGTGGTGCACTGGGGCCCTGGGTTAGTTTAGGGTATATTATATGTTGTGACAATTTTCACATAGTATTATTTTATGTTTGCACTTTACAACGGCCTTGATTTTTTCTTTGGTTTTAGAGTTTTCACGTTATGTTCTTGTGTTGTGATTGTGTTCCTCTTTTTACTATATGTTTGTTTTGTTTTTTTTAACAACTATTTACGGTGGAATATGATTAACGATGAAGACAATGAAAATTTATGTATTAAATAAATCACACATGCTTAGTTTTGTGAATGAAGATAGAGTCTAAGGCTATATATGGGATACAATTTCTTTAAAATCTCACATCGTTTAGTTTTGTGAAGAAAGAAGGAGTCCATATATATGATTCAAATTCTTCATTCCAAGATGCATCAGTCAAAAACACTTTAAACTTATATTTGACTTTCTTTGTTCTCTTAGTTCAAGATATATTATGTATTGTAACAATTTTTACCGTCAATTGATAACTACGTTAATTTTATGTTCCTCTATTTGTTTTTTCCGAATATGGAGGAAAATGATCAAATGGTAATTTATGTAGCGATTGGTTTTCTCAAATCTATAAGGAATAAGTATATTTAACCAAGGCCAATAAAACAACAATTAAATAATATTTTTTTCAAGAAATTTATTTGATCATAAACATCACATTAAAAAGAAACTATTAGGCATTCTACTCATACATGGATTTAAGGACATGCAGCTATCTTCACACCAGATTAGTTAAAAACTAAGAATTCCATTCCACTCCTTTGAAGAAATTATACAAAAACAAAAACAGAAATTCATCAAATCAGTGATGTTTCAACATGGAATCCGCAATCAACTCATACAATCACAAATAACATGTTTCAATACTAAACTTTTTGTCAGCTGCTGTCAACTTAATCTCTACAATCCCTCAAACTCAGTTATACAAAATCCATTTCCACTAACATTAATACCATTCAAAAGTATATTCACCAGTCACATTTTATCATATTTCTTTACTCATTCATTTCATCGACGACGTGGAACTATCTGACACGACATTACCTTGATTTTCGACATACGGCCGAATGAAAGTTCTGCGCCACCACACCTCAAAAGCCCTTTGAAGATTAGGACAGCTATCACCGGTTTTCAAGAAAATTCCAACCCAAGAAAGCAAAATACTTTGTTGATCCTCCAACGGCAAGGTGAGAATCGTTCTCCCAATTCCTTCCTCCACAAGCTTCCTATCGAACGACCTGCATCCGTGTTGTAACCAATTGTAGTCGTTCATTAGCGGCTGCAGCCATGTCTGTAATAACATTTGTCGTGTGTCCTTAGATGGTAACAACTCCCCTCTACCAATGCCGACGTATAGTTTTCCGGAAATGCAGCTAACGTGATAACGAGACACAATTGGTAGCTTCGCGTGTAAGACAGCTAATTCCTGCTGGTTTGCCCATAACAGTGCGAACTCGTCGGCAGCTTGTTTGTCAATTAAAATATCAAGCAACCATGAAAGGTTGTCGGCTTCAAGAGCTATACGCTTTGTTACAGAATCTCTTTCATCACTTGGCTTGCATACAAAGGATGATTCTGCAGCTTGCTTGAAGAGAGACAATAATAAATCCAAACAGCTTCTGCAGGATGTATATATCATGTCGTTACAGATGTCAGTGGAACGCGCGTAACTTGGAAGACTGTTGTTCTCCCTAAGGAGCTTTAGAACTATGGATTTCATCTCTCGACGACCTTTTTCCTCGTTGCTTTTGAGAACAAGTTCAATTATTTGGGAAAATGTATCTTTCGGAACATTGGAAACGTCGGAAGAAACTCGTTTCAACACAGGGTTGACCCCAATTCCTTCTCCTTGGAGTTGTCGTACAGTTGACACGACTTTTTCTTCTTCTTCATCTCCGACCCAAGGGACAGCCTCCAGGTACTCCAAGCATGATTGGATACATGAGCTGAAACCAAGGAATTCTGCAACCTGAGAGAATATTACATTTTAGATTATCAAAATAACATTTAACATTTTTTCAACCAATGGCAATAATCAATTAATTCTAGTAATTACGAAAACAAAAATTGGCTGACTATAAAAGTTGCCTCAAACTCGGCGTATCTCTGTATCTAACACAGGTCGGTCTCCGACACGTGCTCGACAACTCAGACAAGTGTTCCAAAACAAGATTTTCTTTGCTACGGTACACTTTAGCCACTCGTGGGACACACTTACGAGAACTCATATATTACAAATAGTACAAAATCATTCATATTTCCTAAATCCAACTATGTATATGCTTCATAACAAATGAATATGCAGTGGCTAGTGTCATTTGGTAATGTAAATGCAATCAAAACCAAATCACTAGAAGCAGTAGTTAATACCTACATATTAGCCGACGGTATTGGAAATATTTAGCACAAGGGAGCATAGAAAGTTACCTTAAGAATCCGAAGAATGCGAGAAACATTCTGTTTCATGAGCCGCTGTTTCATTTCCTTGCAGTACATCAAACCAACGGCTTCAACATATATTTCAACATCCTCACAATCTCCGATTTGTAAACAAGACAAATCCGATTGTTCGGAAATCTTTTCAGAAAAGAAACTACTCTTCTCTATCAGAACATCCCTATGCACACTCAACTTAACAGAAAAACCTTGTTTCCCTAATAAAACCACCTTCATATCACAAGTTCCCGGTTCACCAAACTCAATAGCTACCTTTCTCGGCATGGTTTCGATTTTTGGTCTAGAAGATAATCTCTCAGCAGCCAAAGAAGTACCAGCTGATGACCTTTCCGAACCAACACCACAATTTTGATCATCTGAAATCACCAATCTAGACGATGCAGGTGCCAGTGCAGGTGTAGAACATCTTCTCTCCGTCACTTGCACTGCCACCGGCTTTTTCTGAACACTAGCTTTCGGTTGTGGTTGCGGTGGCGACGAAGAAGGTTTGGTCTTATTCAAAGGATTTTGAGGCTTATGACTTTTCTGAAACACAACAGGTGAAGGACAACACCAAAACCCTTCAGGGGTAACAGCTATTGGAACATTCTTAATCTTTGTTTGTCCCTGATCTACCCTATTAAGCCTAACATCTCCCATGTTTATGCAAAAAGGTACAATTTTTAACAGACACGGAACTAATTTAGAACAAGATACTAAGATTGCATCAGTGAGAAAAAAAGTTGGTGTTGAAAAACCAGAAATAACCAAACAAGTTCAAGTTTCTATGTAACAAACATTAATTGAACTAACTAAATAGTCAAGTCAAAAGGGTAAGAGAATATTTCGCCAAATTTTGTTCCACTATTTCAGGAAGTTGAATTCTTCTCTTGAACACAGTGATTTTCATTTTTCCCTCATAAAAATCAACACTTTCTCAATCTCTGAAGCTGAATCTGCTTTTCCCCCAAATTGAATCACTGTAGTAGTTTCATAAAAAGTTCATGAAAACATTAGCAACATTAATTTTCATTTAATTTTCTCAAATCTAAATCAGAATAGCAGAAAAATAAACAGAAATTAAACACAACCCTTTTGTTAACTACAGATCAGAAACATAGAAAAAACTAAAAATAGGATATATCAGATAAAAAAACACATAAAAATTCTTCCTTTTTCAAGAAACTAGCAACCCCATCAAAAAAAGATTAAAACTTTACCAAAAATGATGCTATGTGAGCATAAGGAACCTCTAAAACTCTTGTGAAACCCTCTCACAGAGCTGAAAATGATTGAAGAAGAGGTGCAGTGCACAGTGCAAAGTGCAAAGCATGAAGAATGAGTGAATCCTTTGTTTAATTTGAAAAGTAGAGAAAAGAAAACACCACGAGACCCGAAAAAGCAAAAAGGGAATGGATGATGATAGCTCATGAACTGTGTTTTCTACTTTAACAGTTCCATGCTTTTGATGATTATTTTTCCCTTTGTATCTTATGTGGGTCTCAGAAAATTTTCAGTTTTGAATTGGACCACAGAATTACAATACTACAACATCATTTGTATTATTCTAGTATTTTTCTTTTCAAATGTTATTGTTTTGTTTTGGGAACAAAAACAAAATAAATGAAAAAGTAATTTTTTTAATTATGTTCTCTTGTTTTTGTTCTTGTTGTAGTGGTTAATGTTGTTTTAAGAAACAACTCAGCACTCATAATAATAGTAAGTGACAGTAAGCATGACTTCAAATTTATTCATTGATTGATTGTTATATTTTTTATCTATAAATGTTTTTGAGATTCTTTGTGTCTCAATTACTTTAGGAGACCGGTGTTGGATTTTCTAGGCTGGGAGTTATCATGATGTGGAGTAAAGATGAAGTATGCTATATTGTGCAATGACTAGTACACCCTCTAGTTTGAGATAGATGAGGGAGGTTTTAATTTTGATTGTTTATTATAGAAATATGTCATAATCTTTATTAAAGTGTATTTTAGATGCAAATTACTTTAGATAATTACAGCATATGAATGCCTTTTTAGCTTAATTAAGAGTCTTAAAGTTGATTAGATGGGTTTTAATTCACTTTTAAAATACAATGTTAATTATTTTTAGCTCCTCATTGCACTATTGTGAATTCTCTAACAACTCTTGGTAAAAAAAAACTTAATATTTCTCTCATATGGACACACTTTATGCTATAATAAACCAAAGTCATCAAAAAAGTAAATAGTCATTGCAAATGAATATATATCTAGATTACAATCTCGGTAAATATTCTTTAGAGATTGGAATATGGACGCATCCTTTTAAATGACATTGTCGCTATTTTTTTCCACATTCTTTTATATTTGAAATCACTTATAAACAATACGAATAAATCCTCTAAAAAAATATGGATTAAACATTCTTTCAAGTGTCATTCAATTTTTATTCTTTTCAATCAAACTAAACACCTTAATCAATTTCTACTCATTTTTATTTAAACTAAACACTTTCTTCTCTCACATTTTGAGAATATTAAGTAAATTTCTCATTTTGATGCATGCAGTTTCTTCATATATTCTATTCAAGCTACATTATATTACACTCAATATAAATGTAATTTCTTTTTTCTCTTACTTAGATATTCCATTCAATATAAATATAGATATAATTTATTTTTTCTCTTACTTAGATTTTGTTATAATTTGGGATGTTTAGGGGTTAGAGTTACGTTGGTGGTAAGAATTCTTATACGTGTTAGGGTTAAGTCTAAACTTTAAAATGCAGATTTTAAAATATGAAATGTTGTTAGGGTCAAATCCGAATTTCAAAATCTATTTTTTAATTATTGTAAGATAAGGTTTGCCACTATGTTTAGGTTTTATTGGGTAGTTGTTTGTTAATTTTTAAAGTGTACCCTAATTGTGATTATAATATGTCTTGTCTTATGTGATTATAGAAAAATGGATGACGAACAACCAATGTACAAGCATGGTCAGCTATCTCAACACGCTTTAGTAGGTATGGAGAAAGTTATATCCTCGTGTGTAGGTTGAGAATCATGTTGTGTTCTTGAGGTATCGTCTTCTCGTGGTCATGGATCTCTGACTCATGACGATGCACTTGTTGCTTCCATACATGTTCATGATGTTATTGTACGTGCGCATAATCCACATACTCTAGCCGGATCTACTGTTGTCGCACCTAATGGTTTTCTTGGAGGCCTAGATGACATTGTCGCTACTCTTTCAATATTCAAACCATACCTCTAGGCGCGTGTTGGAATGAGGGGTAGCATAAATATTTAATTATGCTTTTAAACATATGTTTTATACTAAATGAATCGTCTTACGTTGACGTATTTATTGTTGTAGTACCGTGACATATTTAAGTGTATAAACCATGTTAGGACGATAACACATATGCCACATCCATATGAACCATGGTTACAGGAAGTATTTGAGCTATCTAGACTGAAGGACTTATGTAGGAAAAGATATGTGGTTATATTTACCATGGTATTATGTCGGCATTTGTTGAGAGATGGCATGCAGAGACGTCGTAGTTTCATCTTCCTATCGTTGAGATGATTATTATCTTGATGATGTATCATGCATCCCCTATTATATGATCAAAGGAATATTATTGGAACACTCTTCAATTTATAGATCTAAGGAACTATACTTAATGGTGACAAAATTTGGAGTTGGTATGGGTCATGCCTAAAAGGAGATTCTTGATACCAAGGATGTCATGCCAGATTTACAATTCTAAAGAAAAATTAAATCGGCCACTTGGATGCCATTGAAAATAATTTGGGGTATGATGAACAGGATGCCTATCACAGACAATGTACATTGAATACATACATCCTGTTTTTAGTTGGCACTGCCATTTTCATGGACAAAAGTGTGACAAATTTCGATGCATGAAACCTCCAGCATATTCCATGTATCGTCGGTTGTAGTATGTTTCAGACTACACAAAAAAGTTGACACATGCATGCCTATACAAATCAGGGGGAATCAGGGGACTTAGATGTGCAAACTTGCTCTTGACTGCATTCTAGTAGATGATATTTGTTTCACTATATGATGAGCATCGCTAGACATGACCTTTAGAAGTGATATGTTGATATCCTAGATGACTAGATAGTAGGTCTCGACATATATACATGCATCTACCTAAGTGAGTACTACATAAGGTCAGATATATGCATGGTATACCTAGGGATCCGACATTGGTTGCTCCTTCCATTATCCTCCATAGATATGTTGATGGGATATTTGTAGAGTACCATGAGCATATGGTACTAGAGGATGCACATAGTGTGTAAGTTCCTCGTCCATTGAGTACTACATACAATTACGTCCAATGGTTTTATATACTTTCTCATCCTTATATCACATTACTTCTAGATAGAGACCCCCTTAGACCATCTCATTAGAATATACTATAGAAAAAACAAACAAGGGTGGACCATGTTATGGAAGTCTTGCTTATATGCCAACTATTGTCACTATTGGAAAAGATGTAATAAGTAAATGAGAGTTTTCAAGTAGGCACCTCTAATAGGGTCACTTTACAAGTGATATTTCTAGAGGCTCGGTTTGAAATATTATTGGGAGAGAATATGGGTCAGAAAGGTCTATAAGGGCGGTTGAGTAGACCTTACCCTAAAAACCGATTCAAAAAATGATTTTCTCAAAATTAAATATTTTCACAAAATTAAGGAGCAAAATTTAGTAGTGTATGCATTGGACTGATATGAAGAGTTACTTGGTGTTTAGATGATAGAATAAAATATGAACAATGAAAATATTAGCCAATCAATGAATTAATTAATATAAATTCAATGTAAACAAGGTGTTTAAATCAATTTTTTACTAATTAATTATTCAATCTAATATTATAGCCTACACAGATTTAATTGCAAGAAAGATTATCTAGACGACTTAATCAATTTCAGGCCTAAACTTATACAACATATCGCTATAAAAAGATTAAACTTAATAACATGTGATTGCTATGAAAGCAATAAAAATCTAAACATGCAACCTATATAGAAAATTAAAATTGGATGGGAAGTGGAAGAGTGCACCGAAGTTCATACTAGCTTAGCACATTTATCCTCGATTTGCGCCTAATCTAGTCTCCAATGGCAAATCATTGAAATTTCGTAGCCTTTCATTATCTTGAAATTTTTTACAATGTGCCTTTTAGAAAATCAAAGGATCATATGATAAAATTTAAAAAAATATATTAACAACTTCAATATGAATCTTTCTTATTTTGTTGTACCTGACCCACGTATCTGAAATCTCCAAGATCTATTCTCTATCTTGATTATCCTCTTACTCATATCCAATATATAGTCCAAGCATCGATTTCCTAGTGATTATCACTTGATCCTACTGGTCCCTTGGATGATATCTTCGCCTATCTAAAGGAACTGAAACTCCTAACTTTGTTATGTAGATAACTTTACTCAATTCTACCGAAGTCTTCAATGGAGAAGAATCCTTTATTTTTTGTCTTCCTGGATTGTCCATCCCAACAAACCACACAATACGAATCTGAATTTATAACTAAAAAACTTCACAAACATTAACAACAAATGAATCTCCTATACGATAGATCTCACACTCCCTAAGAATTGAGAAACAACCAACTCATGATAATCTTTCTAGAGGTTGAAGATGAATTTAGATGAAATCAAAAAATTGTGAAAAGGTGTACTTTGAAAGCTAAAATTCAATTTTGAGAAACTTTAGAAGTTATGATATTATAATCATATGCTTGTAAAAATGACACAAATGATTTATATATGTCTTTGAGATAGAGTACTAAAAATGCGTAAAACCACCATTTTGATTCAAGTCAATAACAATGGATGTGATTCGAGTCAAATGAGAAAATGATTTGAATCAAGAACCTAGACTAGGAATTGGCCATTTGATTTGAATTAGTGATTCAATTGAGTGATTAAAGTGAAGGAACCGTGTGATTCGAATCAAACTAACACAATCAAATTTCAGGATTTGAGATGAAGTATTTATTGAACATGTGACATACACAAGAGGAAAGGGTAAATTATTTAGGTTTGAA
This sequence comes from Lathyrus oleraceus, assembly GCF_024323335.1. NCBI lineage: Eukaryota > Viridiplantae > Streptophyta > Magnoliopsida > Fabales > Fabaceae > Lathyrus > Lathyrus oleraceus. The sequence continues at coordinate 199,004,101 of NC_066582.1, read as the reverse complement.
AATCATTGACATACTGAGTTTTTAACGACTGAGCTGAAAAAACGAGTGAAATTTTACACCAAGATAATCTATAACAAATAGATATTTTGAACGGGTTGAGCTTAAGAAGCATTGTGAAGAATTTTCACTGGTTATTATTAACAAAAGCAAAAGAGAGCTTTTCTTCAATGGTATAGATCACAAATAAAACATAGACTTATTTTAATCCCCAAAGAGAAACAAAGAGCTTTTACAATGGTTTAGCTTCCAACAAAAATAATCACCTCCCAAGGAAGAATGATTTATTCAAGAGAAAAACTACTCTTGGTAAATTTACAATTAAACCTTCACCCATAATAAAGTTCTTCACTAAACTCAAGAACACTCTTAAAGCAATGTGGTTAAAATATATGAAAAACTAGAAATGATTTGGAGAGATTATGAGAGAAATGAAAAGTTAGGTATTCACGTTTTTTGGATGATTTGAAAGGATAGATAAACTCTTTATTTATAGGCCAAGAAATGGTGTAAATTTGGAAATAATCCATGGGAGAATTAATTGACCTAATCAATTAGGTAGTGTAAATAATGGATTGTTGCTGCCCAAATTGAAAGGTTTAGATAGATAGCAGTTGTCAATCATTATGAGACTATCATAATTAATTATATGCTCGATTAGGCATCATCTATTCAGTTAGGCCAAAGATCTAATCAATTGTACAATTGTAAAAGGTCTCCTAATTAATCGGACACTTCCCAAATCAACTAGCTAAGCTCCAAAAACATTTTTTTTGTTTTACTTAAAAATGATAGGCTTCTTAATATTTTATGTGTGTGTGTGTGTGTGTGTGTGTGTGTGTGATTTATCCATAATACTTTTAGAAAAGCCCTTATGTCTTTATAATATAATGATCACACAAATGAATATGATCAGGTGAGCTTTCATATTTCCTTTCTTTCACACTTTGAAGCTTTAAGTATTGGCATTGTCTTTTTCTTTATCATGCAAGAGCCTTGATAATATTGATGAGGCTCAAGATATTTTCGTATTAGATTCCATCACCTGACATGTTTTAAATCACTAGTGATTATTAACCCTAAGTCTTCACTTGAGAATGGTTGGACTAAAGTGTTAACTTTAAACATAAGCCTTTAGCTTAATTCAGATGGATAGCTTGATCTTGATCACCATCTTGTGCATATTTGACTACTTTATCTAACTTAAGTAGCTGCCTGATTTTCAATTATTGTTATCATCAAAACCACTTCAAGCGTTGTTACTACTTCATGTGTTATCATCATTAAAACCATGTCATCACCAAAGTTAAGCAGTTGTTTCTTGAATCTTGTTATGCACAAGATTTAACATATTGGGTTAATTATTGATTCGAATCAGCCTTTAGCTTGATTTGAATCCAGATTTCTTCTAATTCGAATATGAAATCTTGTGATTTGAATCACAATGGCAGTGGAAAAACCTGATTTTCACATTTATTTATTGATTTCAATCATGCATAACCTTGACTCAAATCACACTTCAAAAAGTTTTTATTATAAGAAAAATGAAGTGTTTTATTGAACCTAAAGCTAGTATGATAGGAATTATTCATTCATGTGTTTCTTAATCCAAATATTAGACTAATTTAACTTGAACCATCTTGCATTGACTTTTAGATAAGGGTTCTCTTTAGTACATGCAAAACACAATTTAATGCAAATCACGATTTAATAAATTGCACTATATTCTAAGATATGCACAATGATCTAACTTATAGGAGACTCAATTAATAAAGCAATAAATGATAAGAGGTAATAAATAGTACAAGCAGTAAAACCAAAACCTTATAGGGGCAGAGCAACTATAGTATCCCCTCTTTTATGCTTGGAAATTTGCATAACTTGTATTGAAATTGAGTCGATCTTGACTTGATAATTAGTTAAAGCATGATCAATACATTCCTTTTGTGCCCCATGAAACATTGCATTGTATCAAGTTTTCATAAAACAACATAAATCGATACATTAAACTTATTACAACTTATCTCCCTTAGACAATATCAAAAAAAGATATACGACAATGGAGCATAAGCTCATAAATCCATAAAGCACATGATATAATCCAAAGCAAATAGAGCTAAACAATAGCTAAATAAATATATACACATAATCAAAAGCTTATAGCACAAATGAAATACGTTATTAGATATGTCAAATGCAACAAATATGTACAACAACAACATGTCTTACAAGAAATCATATTAAAATCCATAATTTGTGTATAGGTTAAGATTAGTAATGTTTAACTAAGATATTAGTACTTTTAAGCCATTTCTCAAACTTCTTGTAGGAAATTGTCCAAGATATAATCAAGGCAACTTGCTAGACGAATCATACAAAGGCCTAGCGAGCACAAGTAAGAGAATTTGAAGGATTTGGAAAAGAGTAAACTCACGATGTGAAATAGAGTACCTTGCTAATGATTCATGGCACTTTAATGATATGTGTGGATGAGTTGGTGGACATTTCAAGGTAAAGGAAGTTCAACATGCAATATTGACTAGACAACTCTCCTAATGAATGAATAAGGTTCTACAACTCACATGGATGAGTTAAAAAATACTTCAAGGTGAAGGAAGCTTAACTCGTGAGGTGATAAAGCATTTCGTTATACAAATCCACTAACTCATACTCTATAAATAGAACTCCTGATCAGAAACAAAGGACTATTACATTTTTCAAAAGAATAGAAAACCCCCAAAAGACAAAAGGAGATCAAAGAGCAAGGTGGAGGTTAAAATCCTTTAAGAATCTATACTTTAATGAAAAATTCATCCTTTTTTATATATTGTAAAGCTACATAATCATAAGTAATTGAGTTTTCTTGTGTTTGAGATTAGATGTAATTAATCATGATTCTATTGTTAACAATTAATTTAGTTGTCATATGAAATTTGTTTTTTCTGTATATTGATGTTGCTATTTTCTTTCTTTATGCCTTTTTCTACGTTAAACTTTGAAATTGGTCTATTGATTTATAAAATACTAGGAATGTATTTTCTACATAAAAAATCTAGAACAATGACATATGTAAGAGAGAGAGAGAGGGAGGGGGGGGGGGGGTAAATCAGAACTTTTCTTGTTATTTTGAAAATGTTTTGTTTCTTTGATTTTTCTGGAAAAACGATGATGAACTTATGAATGATAATGCAGAAAAATAAAAGTGCAGGAATGTAAATGAGACACAAGAATTATACTACCTCCCCTTATAACCAAGGGTACGTCTAGTCCCTTCACACCCTGTGAAATTTTTTACTATGTTAGATCTTTGTACATCCTCACACCAAGACTCTCTTACAATCTTTTAACACACTCAAGAGAGCACACCACTTTCTTTTACGAATAATCTTGAGAAAGCATGCCAGTCTCTCTTATTACACACAACTTATCTTCACACATTTTGATGATTACATATATTACATTTTATGATAATGTTGTCACCTTACATAACAAAACACCAAGGTATAATAACTTAACTCACATTTTTTATTCATTTTAAAATGAACAAACTATTCCCTCGGTTTTCTAGAAAAATCAAGCGGTAAACTAATTCAGGTTATTCCGACAACTTCAATTTATGCTTCAGATTAGTTTACCCATCGATTTTTCTAGAAAACTGAGGGATAAACTAATTCAGGATACAAGCTTTGAATCCCAACAACTTCAATTTATATTTTTAATCCAAAAATAATCCACGTTTCACCTCAGTTTTGTTTACCAACCGAGGAGAAATTATTTACTCTTATATATATATATATATATATATATATATATATATATATATATATATATATATTTATATATATTAGCTTGTAGCATTTAGTTTCACTTACCTAAAAAACATATATTAAAAAAACACCCACATAACCCTAACAAAGAGCTCTAGACAATGAGAGCCCTAAACACATATCATCCTCAAACTCCTGAAAAAGCAAAGAAATACGAAGATTATTTGTGTTTAGGGTTCTTGTTTGCTTATTTTTCTTCTTATTTGTTTGCTTCTTCTTCACATATATGGTATATCTAACATGATTATTCATGTTACATTAACGTTGTTGCTATTGTTGTTTGTTGTTATTGTTGAGACCCAAAACCTTAGAGGTTTAATCTTGTTGTTGTTGTTGTTGTTGTTGTTGTTTAAACTGAGATTGATGTTATATGTGTTGTTTTTATTGAGAAAAATATGTTATAGATTTATTGAGATTGAAGGTATTATAGGTTTATTGGTGATGTTGCTCTATTTTTGTTGAGATTGTTTTTAGTAGTTGTTTAAATTGAGATAATGTTAATGTTGTTATTATTTATTGTTTTGAGTTGTTGATGTTAGTTTTGTTGTTGTCTAGTTGTAATAGTTAGTAAAGTTTTAAAATCTATATGTTTAGGGTTTAATTGTTGTAACTGAGTTTGAGTTTGAGACTAAGATTATGCTTTTTGTGATTCTTAGTGCATATCTCATCTTGTTCTTCTAAACATGTCAAGAGGAAATTATATTCACAGAAAATGCAATTGAGTTTATTATATCTAATGTCGATTTTTTGTTTCACTAACCCCTCTTTGAATATATAATCAATTAATTTGTTTTTGGAAAATAATAATATGAAAAATTATGTTGTATTTGAAAAACATCTAACATTAATCAATGTTTTCGAGAATTTTGCAACTCATCATTCATCTAATGTTCTTTAATGGTTAAAATCTCTCCATTTTTTTTTGTTTTCGTTCAACTTTCTTCCATACTTTTCAATGAACAAGTATGGAAGAAAGTTGAATAAAAATTCTCGCCATTTAAAAATTACAAAAAAGATTCTCTAGGGATCGAACCCATGACCATTTCAACTATCCCCTTGGTTTTTTTAGAAACCGATGGATAAAGTGGTAAGTTTTCATGTCGTCCTTCATTACCTTGCATGTGTAACCGAGGTACAATCCACTTCACGTCTGAGGTAATATGTGTTTTTTGTTGTAGTGAAAAACTTTGGATGATGAGAAAATTAATGCCCAAAGTTTTAACGAATAAGTAATTGATAATATGTTTGAATTGATATGAAAATTTTGAATGTTGAAAAGAGGTGAAATCAGAATTTTGAAATGTGCATCTTATATACACCGTGAATCATTATCATGAAGAGATGCATATTCTTTTAGAAACTATTCATGAAGCATGACATTAAATTTTGAATCTTGAAAAACGATGTAATACAACTACTCAGATTTTATCAAACCATGAATCAATACAATGATTGGAAACCAATTTGATTTTGAAAAAATACATGGTTCCAAGTTGGTATTCGAATACCATAATGTGATTTTAAATACCACGCCAAAAATATGTTTATTTTTCATAATTTGAAACCTAATATTCATATACTATATATGGTATTCAAATACTATCCTTGAAAAATCTGGAAAAAAAGAGAGTTTTGTTCATATGGTAATCAGATACCATATATGGTATTCGAATATCATCCTTTAAAAACTTTAAAATTCTGCATTTTGTTCATTTGGTATTCATATACCACATATGGTATCGAATACATCTTTTCTAATTTGCTTAAAAAATGAAATTTAAAGCATGATATGATGCATATACGTTAATGATAATATAAGAAGGATGTAGATGAAATGAATCATGCATTTTCAGAGCATTGAAATGTCTTATAGCATAAATTGCAACGAGTAGCTTTGAATGTGATTCCATTCACTTATGGCTTGATTATCTTCACTTAATATACATGCTAGATTGGTTCAAAATCTTCTTTGAAAACTTTTGTTTTTATCAAAACTACTTCTTGAATAAGATTCATTCACAAATATATTCAATAGATCTAACTTCGTTTGTCAGAAAGAAAATGTACGTCAAACGATAGATAGGGAAATATTTAGTAAGCTTGAAATTATATAATCAATCAAGAACTACTTTAAATGATTATTTGTTAAAATCTAATCCCATCATGCTTTCTCAAACAAACCATTTCAACGAACCTTTCTTAAAATTACATAAATTATTGAAGAGTTAAAATATATAACAAATATTTATAGATATGATAATAAATGATATTTTAATACTCTAAAAATAATTTATTACTATGTAATATTCCATTACTCTTGTGTTTTATAACATGCTACTTAATCTTGAATGAATAAATGTATCTGAGATGATTTGATTATTTTGAAAACCATTAAGAGATATTGAAATGTTGAATTTAATTTATAAAAAAAATTAGAGAGAAACCTTTTACTCATAAGGCTAATCCTTTTATATAATAATATTATGTCTAATTTTAATATATTATTTTGACTTTTCTTTGTTGTGGTTAGAATATCTCTTATATTTTTTAATATGATTTATTTATTTTTCTATAAAATAGATTACTTTGGATTAAGTAAAATGGAAAAATAAAAATAAAATAAAAAATAAATAAAAACAATACTAATCAAACACTTATCTTCTGTTCCTAACGGTATAAGGAATGTTGTTTGATTCTTCCATGGAATCTCCATGACCTGTTTTTGGTTCATGACAATGCCTAACATGCTTCTTCACACACGAAATCATGAAAATGAGCACAATGAAAAGAGATAAAACTGTGACAAGAACCAGAAGCATTATCTTTCCATTTAAAGCATAGTTTTTATCATTAGATAGCTAAACATTACCATCTTCTAATTGTTTAGAACACATGTTTAAATAAAAAAAAGATATTCTATGGAGGAGAGAAAGGACTATCGTTGGAAGAGAGTTTTTAACCGGAGGAAATCTAACCATTCCAAGACCTGGGATAATGTTGGATCAAGCGGTGGGAGGAGGCAAAGTGCTACTGCATCCTCATTTTTCTTTGTGTCTTTTCCAAATGAGTTTGGTGCAAGAGATATATGTTCTATGTTTTCAAGGTGTTCCGTGATATTGATGATGAGGTTGTTATTCCTTCTGTGAGAGATATTATAGGAAGAAGATTTGGATTCACGAGGTTCTTCGATGTCAATAATGACAGAGTATTAGTCACAAATCTAGATAACATCTTCCTTGGAAAACATAAGCTATTTATTAACCTTCCTAGATTTTAGAGGTGTTATCTAGGGCACAAGGTGAAGCATGCACAAGGGAGAGATTTTCGCAAGGATGAGCTTAAGGGAGGGAATGCAGGGGTTATAGAAGTCAAAGTAGGAAGATCGAAATCTTTGGGGTTCAGAGACTCAAGACCATACGCCCATGTCACTAGAAAACCAAAGTTACACCAGAAATATAAAATCTCCAAGAAAGTGACTCCTCTTTTGGAGTTTGATCTTGATGATAAAGTGATTCAGACTAGATTTAATAGAGATTATGTAGGGGTTGTAGAAAATCCTAGGAGATCTACAACATCCAAAATATTTTTGATATGGAAGGGTACTTTACGGTTAAGGTTACATCGTTCGGAGAAATTTTTTGCCTTCTTGAATAAAGTGGGGAAGGAGAACTAGAGGAATTGGTGAACAATAACATGGAGTGGCATCTACAATGGTTCAGAGAGGTAAACAAATTAGATCCCAGTATGATGGTGTAAGACCCTAATTTTGACCCTAAGATCCCTCATGGCATCATATCATTGCTCATTGCATTGCCTCAAGGATAATAGCATGTGTGGATCCTTGACCCTAGGGTTGGAACTTACCATCAAGCATGCTTGAATTGTATATTATTGCTTTTCTTATTTGTTTAACTAACCAAAAGCACAAAAATATGTCAATAACCTCTTTTGTTTTGAAGCTCAAGTGATCATGTGATCCCCTGCTTCTAGGAGGCTCCTAAGCTCAATGAAGTGGCTAGATGAAGATGAAAGCAAGCATGACAATGGTTCACAAAGTTCCTAATCATCATATATGCCTTCCAAGCATCTCAATTTTCCAATTTGATCAAGATAAACCAAAGGGCTTGAGGATTGTTTCCCAAGGAAACCCTAATTCAACTGTGCATCAACTGTGCCTTGCTCATGAACCAACCTCAACCTATGATTAAATTCAATCAAGGGAAGTTATTTCATTTATTATTTTATGCATATATGAGCCTATATGATTATCCTCAATATTCATTCATCAAGATTTGAAGTTTGACCTTGAGAAGTTGACCAGTCAAGTCATCTGACTAAATTGAAGATCATTGAGACACAACTTGTGATGTTTTTGTCAAATCAAGATTACCCCAATATCAAAAATGTTCTTAAGAACCATATGAACAACTTTCATGTTCATAAAAAATCCATTTGAAACTTAGAAGGTCATCATTCATTTCAAAACATTATAGGTCATTTTGACTGAAACCCTAATTTTAGGTCAACTTCCCAAGGACCTAACTTCTTCATTTTTTATTATTTTGAGGTGATACCAATTAAATTAGAAAGCTTAATATGTCTACTTCAAATGTTATATTGAGAAAAAATTCATAATCCTAAAATAAACACATGTGATAATACAAAACATTATAGGTCACTTTGGACCAAAACCATTGAATTTGAAAAATGTCCAACTTCAAGTGCCCATAACTTTCTAATCAAAAATCTAAATGAAAATATCTACAACTTTGATGTTGGAGGTTTTTCCATTTGAGGCTTGAATCATTGAAACAGAAGGGCTTGAAGTGGATCACTTTTGGTAAAAAAATTTAAAGGAAACTTAGACATGTTTTGTACCTCAAACTTCAAGGCCAGTTTTCATAAATTTCCAAACTCCAAATGGATTTTTGCCCAACATAGCTTTTGTTCCTTATGTCAAGACCTTTCCAACCATTACTCACATGACCGTGTTTGGATTTTTCATGTGGGACTTTCAAAGAGATGAAGTTTTATGTCCAATTATGCAATTCACTTTGTATCTTCATGCACAAGCTAACAGCAGGCCGATTGCACGTCCAAACCATCTGTAAATGATCTCAGCATACCATTCTATTCAATTTTGGGCCTCACATGCGCCTGTATAGGCCCATGCATGGAGGAACCAATTCTCATGCACACGAGCATTTCACTTGCTTGCATCCATCTCAGCTATAAATACATGGCCTGACTCATTCAAATCTCAACCTTAAGGTGATCTGAAAGGCTGCTGAAGTGAAAACCCAACCTTACTCAAAGGAATTTCCATTTTCATTTTTCAAATTCAAGCTTGAATTTCAACTTCCTTGGTTGATCTTCAAGTTCCAATTCCTTAGCCTTGCATCCTCATCATCTCAAGAACAAAGTGGAAGCAAGAATTTGAGCAGATCGTGTTATTTAAAACTGCATTTCAAAGGTATATCATCAAAATGTTTTGATCTAAATCTTGCTCCATGATGTGAATTGCTTATGTTTAAACTGTTTTCTGAAGTCCTCGAGCAAGAGGCAGGCCAGTGGTGGTCTTGATTTCATGATTTGAGCCATTTCAGTTTGCATACCTGGATTTTCAAGCTCAGGTTTCTCACTTAATAGAAACATTGAGCACAATCCAAGGTTACAGGGTGATGTACATCACCCCAGCTTCATTTTGGTACCATGCTTTTTCATTTTTGTTGAGGTTGAAAAACCTGCGCGTGGTGGCTGGAAGTTGTTTGCTGGCCAGAGAAGATGGTGGTTTCCACCACCATCCCCACGTGGATGCTCCAGCGCCCTTGGATCTGTTTGAAACGATCTAATCTTGGTCGTGCGTGTGTTTGACTTATTTTAAATGCTTATGTTTCGTGCTTGACTTAAGACCATTGTACATCAGTGCCCCTGAGCCCTTGGATGACGCCACGTCAATTAATGAATTCAATCCAAGCGCCCCTGATTTTTGGCATTTTCTAATTTCTGTTTTAATTTCTTTTAATTTCTTTTATTTTCAAAAATTCATAACTATTTTATTTGAAGTCATAAAAATATAAGACCAATGGCAAAAAAAATCTTGAAAAATCTAGTTTCATAATCTGATTTTTAATTAATTTTGTGACTTCATTTAATATTTTTTGTGAATTATTTTGTTTTTAATAGTTTTTAATTCATTTTAAATACTTTTTGATATCTGAAAAATCCAAAAATATTTTCTTAACACATATGGATCATGATAAGTCTATGAAAAATAGTCTCATCAATTTCTCAATTGATTTGAGATTTATTTGAGATTTTAATTCATTTGTGTTATTTTTCATTGTTTTTAATTGATTTAAAATAGTTTCTGTTTTCAAAAAATGTTGAGAAAATTTGTCAAACCTTGTTTGACCATGTTAGACCTATGATGATTCAATTAGACTTGTTCAAGTTGATTTGAATTGAATTTGAGGTTTGACCATATTTTGACCATTTTAATTTTGCATTTATTTTAATTTCAAAAATACAAAAAAATATATATTTGACTTGTTGACTTCTAATCTTCATTTCTCTTCTGTTTTACATTGGTTGATGATGATTTTATCCATATTTGATCATTGTGTTTTGATTATTTCATTTGAATTCTCCTTTTGTTCATTTCATCTTCATCTCACTTCTTCTTTTTATTTTGGCCAATGAGTTAATGATTTATGGTTGGTCTTGACATATGAAAGGCTTAACCTTTTTTGATTCAAATCAAACTCAACTTGATCAAAGATCAAGTGAGTTGCTTTGTGTCCAAGATAGGTTGCTTCTTGGTCAAGCAAAAAACCTAAAGTCCATACAAGGCCTTCCTTCTTTTCTTTTGGCATGGCAAGTTGTAGGAGCTTGGCTTACTAGTCATGATCTCTAACTTGTGTTTATTTGCCTATAGTTTTATTGACCGGCCTTAGATAGGTGTGACTACTACATTAGTCCACTTACGATTGCTTAACATAGCGCTAAATTGTCTTATGACACACTAACATTAACTACTAACTACTAACTTTAATTCAAGCATTTAATTTCTTGCAATTTACTTTAATGCAATTTACTTTCTTGCTCATTTATTCATATTGTTTTTCCCTTTGCTCATTTGAGCACATATTTTATGTTTATGTCATTTTCCTTTTACTTATTTGAGCTCATTATTGTATATAAATATATTGTTGCTTTGGGATTGTTTTGTCTTTGATTGTGTGAACCCAATGCAAAAAGGAGAAAGGACTTAGAATTAGGACTTTACCTATGCTTAAAGGAGTTCAAGAGCAACTAGGCCTCATGCCTTTAGAATGCTAAACTTGTTGAAGAGCAACTAGGCCTCATGCCTTTAGAATGCTAAATCTTAAAGTTGAGTTCAAAGGACCCTTAATCTAAACTCATTCTTTGTCCATTTCTCTTATTGTGTTGTGAACTTTTTGATGTTTGCTCTTGTGTGATAGGGATTCCATCTTGAGATAGTAAGAAGGACCATTATCATGAATAGCCAAGTTAAGAGAGACAAGCCAAATGGAGATCCTAGGAGCTTGAATGAATATTTGTTTTGGTTGCTTGAGTTATTTGCTAAGTACAAAGGAAAGGAGCATCTTGAATCATCTTTATGATCTCAAGAAAAGGAACTCCAAGGGTTTTATCTCTTCTATTATCTTTGCATGTTTAGGACTAGCCCTTCTCTTCTTCTCTCCACTCTAACCCAAGCCAAACTCATTTATGTGCAAACTTTGACTTTGTTTCAAATTAGAAACTTAGGCCTTATGCCTTTGATTTTTCAAACTCTTTTATTCAATACTCATTGTGAATAAACCGTAAGTCAACTTTGACCTCATTTTGTAAATAATTCTAACTTGTAAATACAACTCACTTCAAGTTATTGTTGTGGTTCCAATGGCTATCTTTGTTAAAACCTTTTTCATAAACATTAGTCATAGGTTTGAGTTATCATAGTGGCTGATGTAAACCTCACCTTATACTTAGTGATTGGACTATAAGTCTTCCATACTTATTATAGGGTGGATCCCTCACTAGTATGTAGAAGCTCTCCTCACATGGTGGATTGTTGGTTTAGGTTGAGTTTTCTCCCTTTGATAACAAAAGACCTTAAGGCTTTTGATCAAATCAATTCACCAATATTTTGAGATTTTTACCCCGAACTACGAGGTTTTGATCCTACCTTTGTGATGGTACGTAGGCAATGGGTTCATCCATTCAAACAACAAATTGTAAATATAATGTATATTCTTTTGTCATCCCCCCAATCTTGTCTAAACAAATATTTTCACAAATACCAACCTACAATACACATTTGCAAAAAGGGCTCCCTTAGAGTACTAAGGATGTTTTGGGTGCTTAAAACCTTCCCATTTCATAACCAACCCCCTTACCCAGATCTCTGACATTTTTATTAGTTTTTTATTTGATAAAACTTCTTACTTGGCTTTTGTTCGCTTTTTAGCCTTTCCTTTGGACAAATAAAAGTGCGGTGGCGACTCGAATTGTATGCTTACTTTTGATTTAGTCAATAAATCTAAAGGTAACGAATACCCCACTATAGATGGATTCAAAAAGAGTCAAATAAAAATGAAGTTATAACTTTTTCGAGTTCATCTCCAAGCCAGTGGAGAAGTTAATATGTTCACATGATGCTATGAGAGATCAAACAAAAATAGATGTTGCTAGAGTCTTGGTCAGAACAAAGTGTGTTGTGGTTACTGAGATATAAGATATAATCTAAGTTGTGTGAGGCCCAAGCCCAAAGATAATTAGGGTTTAGGATTTGTTACTTAGTTTGTTACTTAATAGTCAAGTAACTTTGTATATAAATGCATACATATGTAAATCAGTTTGTAACACAATTATTCTTCAATAATATAATCCTTATTTCCTCTCTCTCTCTCTCTCTATTTATCTCTCCACCCTCACTAAAAATGCCTCACGCACTAACAAATTGGTATCTAGAGCTCCAGTTAGATTCTTGATCGTGTTTTTAAGAACCACACGTTAGTGATCGTGTTTCTGAGATTGTGGGTTGTTAATCGCGTTTTTTGTAAAGATAAATGACACCAACGGTATTTCGAATTCTCTTCTAATTCTTGATGAAAAGAATTGGATTCGATGGAGAAAACAAATGCAGTCCTTGTTCGACTTTCATGAAAGCCAAGACGTGGTTACTAATGGCGTCGATGAGCTTGCTGAGAATGAAACCGATGCTTAGAGAGTCGCGCACAAGGAGGCAAAGAAGAAATAATGCAAGATTGCATATTGCATTCAATCGACGGTAGATTCAGAAAATTTTAACAAGATCTCTCATGTTGAATCGGAGAAGGAGGCATGAGATATTCTTGTCAAGTACTACAAAGGAGGTGAGAGAGTCAAAATCGTCAAATTTCATACTTTACAATGGCAGTATGAATTGTTGCAGATGGGAGAAGATAAAAATATTGCAGACTATGTGTAAAAAATGCATAATCTCGTCCATCTCATGAAGGGTTGTGGTGAAACCTTAACTATTAATGTGATAGTTTAGAAGGTAATGCGTATGTTGACTTCTCACTTTGATCACATGCCTGGTCGAAAAGTGTGGTTAGCAGATTTTGACTCATTGCAAGCAGAAGGTTGTGGTGACATAGTGTTTCAAAGGAGCAATGAAGGAAAAGCTATAATCAAAGATATACTCTATGTACCTAGAATGAAGTGAAGCCTGCTAAGTGTTGGAAGAGAGTTTTTAACCGGAGGAAATCTAACCATTCCAAGACCTGGGATAATGTTGGATCAAGCGGTGGGAGGAGGCAAAGTGCTACTGCATCCTCATTTTTCTGTGTCTTTTCCAAATGAGTTTGGTGCAAGAGATATATGTTCTATGTTTTCAAGGTGTTCCGTGGTATTGATGATGAGGTTGTTATTCCTTCTGTGAGAGATATTATAGGAAGAAGATTTGGACTCATGAGGTTCTTCGATGTCAATAATGACAGAGTATTAGTCACAAAGCTAGATAACATCTTCCTTGGAAAACATAAGCTATTTATTAACCTTCCTAGGTTTTAGAGGAGTTATTGTAAGACCCCAATTTTGACCCTAAGATCCCTCATGGCATCATAACATTGCATTTGCATTGCCTCAAGGATCATAAGCATCTTGGTTCCCCTTACCTTTGGGTGGGACCTCTTGGGAGTGGTTTGAGATCACCAAGCATGCTTGAATTGTATAATATTGCTTTTTATTTTGTTTACTAACCAAAAGCACAAAAATATGTCACTAACATCTTTTGTTTGTAGCTTAAGCAATCACAAGGTCAAAAGCCTCAAGGAGAATCAATGGTGCAAAGATATGACCAAGAGAAGAGGAAAGCAAACATGGTAATGGTTCCCAAAGCTCTCATCCACCAAATATGCCTCCCTAGCATCTCAATTCATCATTTTTGATCAAATCAAGTCAAAGAGTTTGAGGTTTGTTTCCCAAGGAAACCCTAATTCACATGTTCATCAACTGTGCTTTGCTCATGAAGCAACCTCAGCCCATGGTCAAATAAAATCAAGGGAAGTTCTTTAATTCATCATTTCATGCATATTTGAACTTATTTGAGTGTCCTCAATCATCAATTCATCAAGATATGAGTCATGGACTTGAGAAGGTGATCAGTCAATTCATCTGACTATTTTGAAATGCACTGAGACCTAACTTTTTATTGGTTGGTCAAATGGAGATGATCCCGAAAGAAACAATGTTATTAAGGACAATATGAACAACTTTCATGTTCATCAAAAATTCATTTGAAGCTTGGAAGGTCATCTCCCATTCCCATACATTATAGGTCATTTTGACTGAAACCCTAATTTTGGGTTAACTTCCCAAGAACATAACTCATTCATTTTTTATGATTTTGAGGTGGGATCAAATTAATTGGAAAGCTTAAGATGTCTAATTCAAATGTTATGTTGAACAAAAGTTAAAAATATCAAAATAAATACATGTGATAATGCAAAACATTATAGGTCACTTTGGACCAAATGCATTGAAAGTCAAAAAAGTCCAACTTCAAGTGCCCATAACTCTTTCATAAAAAAATCCAAATGATGCAAAATTTAAGTCCATTTTGATTTTCTTGAAAAGGTCTACAACTTTTATGTTGGAGGTTTTTGCGTTTGGGGCTTGCATCATCAAAACGGAGGGGCTTGAACATTGGCCAAATTTGGAAACCTCACCTTTGCATGTTTTGCACCTTACACTTTAAACTCAAAATTCACTAATTTCCACACTTCAAATGGATTTTTTCCCAACATGATATTTGTTCCTTACATCAAGACCTTTCCAACCATTACTCACATGCTCATGTTTGGATTTGGCAAATGGCATTTTCGAAGAGGAAAAGTTTTAGGCATGATTATGCATAACATGTTGAAATTCATCACACAATCCAATTCACTCCAAACTACACGTCCAAACCATCTCACATTCATTTCAGCTTGCATTTGCACCAAGTTTTGGGCCTCACATGCGCCTGTACAGGCCCATGCATGGAGGACCCAATTCACATGCACACGAATTTGATCATGCATTGCATCAGCTCTTGCTATAAATACACTTGCTTGCTTCACTTGAAATCCAACCTAATGGCGCCTGAGATGCTGCACAACTGAATCCATAACCATTACCAAAGGAACTATTTCACTTTTCTTCAATTTTTTCAGATCTGAAATTCAACTAAATCTGGTTGAATCTTTAGATCTAAAGTTCCTAGACCTTCATCCTTTAGTCCATTGTACTTCTGTTTTGCAAAAGGAAGCAAATAAATTAACTCAAATCTTCACAATTCAAAGGTATGGTCCAACTGATTTTTGCTTCGAATCTCCTTGTTCCATGATCTATTTGCCTGGCCAATGTGTTTTCTGAAGTCCTCACTTGAGAGGCAAGCCAGTGGTGGCTTTAATTTTGTGTTTTAATGAATTGTAATTTTTATACCTGAATCTTCCAGCTCAGATTTCTCGTTCTATAGAAAGATTGAGTGCAATTCAAGGTTACAGGGGTGATGTACATCACCCCAGCTTCATTTTGATATAAGGATCGTGTGGTTTGGTTGAGGTTTGAAAACGGGCAACTGGTGGCGGGATTTTGGCTTCTCACCGGAGAAGACGGTGGTTTCCACCACCGTCCACACGTGGATGGCCTCATGGCCCTTGGATCCATTGACCACGATCTAATCCTGGCCCTTGCTTCATATGACTTATTTTAATGCCATGTGTTTCGCTGCTGACTTTGGTCTACCATGGAAGCGCGCATGTGGAGCGTTTGATCAGCCACGTCAATTAATGAGGCTTGATCAGACGCTCCTGGTTTTTTTTGATATTTTCTATTTTTTGATTTAATTTCTTTTATTTCTTTTATTTTCAAAAATTCATATCTTCTTAATTTTTTATCCAAAAAATATGGGACCAATTGCATTCTTCTCCAAATAATTTCTAGTTTCTAATTTTGATTTTTAATATTTTTTATTTTGTCATTTGATATTTTTTGTGAATTTTCTCTTTTCTGGTTATTTTTAATTCATTTTAAATAGTTTTTGATATTCAAAAAATACAAAAATATTTTCCTAACCTATTTGAATGATGATGGATCTATAAAAAATATTCTCATCAATTTTTTAATTGATTTGAGATTTATTTGAGGTTTTAGTTCAATTAGGTTATTTTTATTCATTTTTAATTGATTAAAAATAGTTGCTGACTTTTAAAAATGCTGAATTTTTTTTTTCAAACCTTGTTTGACCTTGTTGAACTTGGGATAAATTACTTGGACCTTTCAAGGTTGATTTGAGGTGATTTTGAAGTTGACCTCTCTTTTATTTTTAATTCAAGTTTATTTTAAATATTAAAATGCCAAAAATATTTTGCTTATTGTTTGACCTCCAATCTTCATCCCATTTCTAGTTTCTCATTGTTTGACTTTGACTTTCAATGTCATTTGGGTCAACACACATGGATTGGTACATTTTATTTCACCTTATGCACTTTATTCTTTCCTTTTCCATTATCCAGTATTCATCTCCTTCTTCCTCTTCTTTCTTTTTGATCAATGAGTTAAAGGTTGACAAGTTAGCATTGATTAGGGAGACTTAATCTTCCTTGATTCAAATCTAATTCATCTTGATCAATTGATCAAGTGAATGGCTTTGCATTAAGGATAGGTTGTTTCTAAAACATGCAAAAGGCTTAAACCAATACAAGATTAATTCTCTTCTTCTTTTTGGCATGGCAAGTTGTTGGAACTTGGTTCACTAATCAAGACTTCTAACTTGTGTTGTTGCCTACATTATTATTGACTGGCCTCAGATAGTTGTGAGTTCTACATAAGTCCAATTACGATTGCTTAACATAGCGTTAAATTTGCCTTATGGCACACTAACTACTAACACTAACTATTAACCATTAACATTTACTTTTGCTCTTTACTTTTGTGCAATTTACTATTCTTACACATATTATCCATTTGCTTTTTCCTTTGCTCACTTGAGCACATGTTTATGCTAATGCCATTTGCCTTTTGCTCACTTGAGCATATAATTGTGTATATATCTTTTGTGCTTGTGTTTGTCTGTTTGTTGTGAACCAAATGCAAAAAATGGACAAAAGGACTTAGACTTTAGGACCTTCCCTATGCAAAATGGAGTCAAAGAGCAACTAGGCCTCATGCCTTTAGAGTGCTATAAATGTCAAAGAGAAACTAGGCCTCATGCCTTTAGAGTGCTATAAATGTTAAAGAGCAACTAGGCCTCATGCCTTTAGAGTGCTTAAAGCTTGAAGATGAACATTGAAAGGACCATATTCTAAACTCCCTCTTGTCCATTCTTTGATTTATAAATAGAACCTTTTGATGTGTGTGTTTCTTTGTGCTAGGGATTCCAACTTGATCCAAATTGGGGAACCATTGCCATGTGCTTCTAAGAGAGAGAGATTCAAGATACATTGAGGAACCTTCCAAGAGTTCATTTGATTGTTGATTGCTTGAGTTTATGATTATGTGATTGCTTATTCCAAAGGATGGGAGCTACTTGGATCATCCATATGATCTCAAGAGAGGAACTCCTTTTGTGGTTTTGTTTCTTATCCCTCACCTTTTGCATTGCTTAGGATCTTAGCCATTCTTCTTCTTCCCTCCACTCTAACCCAAGCCAAAGCTTTTGTGCAAACATTTAATACTTGTTTTCAACATTAGAAACCTAAGCCTTATGCTTTTGATTTTCAAACTCTCTTTTCTTAATACTCATTTTGAATTGAATCTCTAAGTCAACTTTGACCATATTTGTACATACTTTTCATTGGTAAATATAACCCATTCAAATGTCTTCTTGTGGTTTCAATGGCCACTCTCTTAATCAAAACTTTTTCATAACCTTTAGCTATTAGGTTTGAGTTATCCTTGTGGTAGATGTAATACTCACCTATATCCTTAATGATGGACAATGAGTCTTCCATGCTTATTATAGGGTTAACCCCTCACTAGCATGTTGAAGCTGTCCTCACATGGTGGATTTGTGGTTTTATGTTGAGTTTTCTCCCTTGGATAATAAAAGACCTTAAGGCTTTTGGACCAATCAATTCACCAACTCATTTTGAAATTTTTACCCCGAACTACGAGGTTTTGATCCTAATCTTTTTATAAGATGGTACGTAGGCAATGGGTTTATCCATCCAAACACAAATGTAAATAAACTTGTATAGTCTCTTCTCATCTCTTCAATCATGTTTGCACAAATAAATTTTCACAAGACAACAACCTTACAACAAATGTGAAAAGGGCTCCCTAGGAGTACCTAGGATGTTTTGGGTGCCTAACACCTTCCCATTGCATAACCAACCCCTTACCCAGATCTCTGACTCTCTTTTACTAGTTTTTGATTTGATAAAACTTTTTAGGTTTTTGTTCGCTTTCTAACATTTCCTTTGGATAAATAGAAGTGCGGTGGCGACTTGACTTGTATGATTTACCTTGGATTTAGTCAATATCTCTAATGGTAACGAATTCCCCGCTACAGCTATCTAGGGCACAAGGTGAAACATGCACAAGGGAGAGATTTTTGCAAGGATGAGCTTAAGGGAGGGAATGCAGGGGTTGTGGAAGTCAAAGTAGGAAGATCTAAATCTTTGGGGTTCAGAGACTCAAGATCATACGCCCATGTCACTTGAAAACCAAAGTTACACCAGAAACATAAAAGCTCCAAGAAAGTGACTCCTATTTTGGAGTTTGATCTTGATGATGAAGTGATTCAGACTAGATTTAATAGAGATTATGTAGGGGTTGTAGAAAATACTGGGAGATCTACAACATCCAAGATATTTTTGATATGGAAGGGTACTTTATGATTAAGGTTACATCGTTCGGAGAAATTTTTTGCCTTCTTGAATAAAGAGAGGAAGGAGAACTTGAGGAATTGGTGAATAATAACATGGATTGGCTTCTACAATGGTTCAGAGAGATAAACAAATTGGATACAAGTATGATGGATTAAGAAAGAGTTAAACAAAAATGGAGTTCTAACTTTTTCGAGTTCATGTCCAAGCCAGTCGGGAAGTTAATATGTTCACATGATGCTATGAGAGATCAAACGAAAAAGAATGTTGCTAGACTCTCGGTCAGAACAAAGTGTGTTGTGGTTGTTGAGATATAATATATAATCCAAGTTGTGTGAGGCCCAATCCCAAAGATGATTAGGGTTCAGGATTTGTTACTTAGTTTGTTACTTAATAGTCAAGTAACTTTGTATATAAATACAGGCATATGTAAATCAGTTTGTAACACAATCATTATTCAATAATATAATCCTTATTTCTTTATTCTCTCTCTCTCTCTCTCTCTCTCTCTCTCTCTCTCCTCACGAAAAGTGTCTCACGCACTAACAAATTGGTATCTAGAGCACCAGCTAGATTATTGAGTGTGTTTTCAAGAACCACACATTAGTGATCGTGTTTTCGAGATTGTGGGTTGTTAATTGTGTTTGCTGTAAAGATAAATGGTACCAACGGTATTCCGAATTCTCTTCTAATTCTTGAAGAAAAGAATTGGATTCGATGGAGAAAATAGATGCAGTCCTTGTTCGACTTTCATGAAAGCCAAGACGTGGTTACTAATAGCGTCGATGAGCTCGTTGAGAATGTAACTGATGCTTAGAGAGTCGTGCACAAGGAGGCAAAGAAGAAATAATGCAAGGTTGCATACTACATTCAATCGACGGTAGATTCAGAGAATTTCGACAAGATCTCTCATGTTGAATCGGAGAAGGAGGCATGAAATATTCTTGTCAAATACTATGAAGGAGGTGAGAGAGTCAAAGTCGTTAAATTTCATACTTTACAATGGCAATATAAATTGCTGCAGATGGGAGAAGATGAAAAGATTGCATATTATGTGTCAAAAGTGAATAATCTCGTCCATCTGATGAAGGGTTATGGTGAAACCCTAACTAATAAGGTGATAGTTTATAAGCTAATGTGTATGTTGACTTCTCACTTTGATCACATGCTTGGTCGAAAAGTGTGGTTAGTATATTTTGAATCATTGCAAGTAGAAGGTTTTGGTGACATAGTGTTTCAAAGGAGAAATGGAGGAAAAGTTATGATCAAAGATATACTCTATGTACCTAGAATGAAGTGCAACCTGCTAAGTGTTGGACTATTGGTCGAAAAAGGTTTCTCAGTTATTATGAAAGATTGAGCCTTGGAACTATTTGACACTCAAAATACTTTGGTTTTGAAATCCCTTTTGTCGGAGAATAGGACATTCAAGACCATGATCAGTTCGACTGAAGTACAATGTCTAAAAATTATTGTCGACCACAAGAATAGTTGGATGTGCCATTTAAGGTTTTGACATTTTAACTTTCGATCAATCAATCAACTGATGTCTCAAGATATGGTAATTGGTATACGAAGTCTTGAGATTCCCGACAAACTTTGTGAAGGTTGTCTAGTCGGAAAGCAATTCAGAAAGTCTTTCATTTCAACCATGCCAAAGAGATCCTCCTACATACTCGAAGTTGTACATTCAAATGTATGTGGGACTTTTAAAGAGCATACCATTGGTGGAAATAAATATTTTGTTTTGTTTGTCAATGAGTTTAGTCGAAGGCTATTGATCTATGTGGTCGAGCGAAAGGACGAATTTCGAAATCTTTAAGAGATTCAAGATACTTGTTGAAAACCAGAGTGAGAAGAAGATCAAAGTTTTATGAACAAATGGAGGTAGTGAATACACGTCCAAGATGTTTGAAGAGTTTTATGCATAACATGGTGCCAATCATGAGGTAACTTCTCCTTACACGCCTCAACATAATGGAATAGAAAAAAGAAGAAACAATACCATATTGGACATGGAAAAATGCATGCTAAAGCAGAAGAATTTTCCAAAATCCTTATGGGGTGAAGTTGTTTCCACTGCTATTTATATTCTGAACAAGTGCCCTACCAAGAAGTTGAAGAATAAGATTCCCGAAGAAGTTTGGAGTGGTAAATGACCATCAGTGAGTCATCTAAAGGTGTTTGCCTCTATTTGTTACAAGCATGTTCCTGATGTTAGAAGAAGGAAGCTTGATGACAAGAGTGAGCCTATGATTCAGGCGGGATATCAAAAAACTGGTGCATACAGGTTATTCAATCCAATTAATTAGAAGATCATGTTGAGTCAAGATATTATGATTGATGAAAATTCTGCTTGGGATTGGAATAGTGATGCAATTGACAAACCATTGATGAGTTATGATTTCGATGAAGTGGGTAATAATTTCAAAGTCGAAGATGTTGTAAATATTCCAGTCAATGTCGAAGCAGTTGCTAACTTGCCTAACACAATCGAAGTCAAAGATGGTGTAGTTAGTACTAGTCAAAGACCTCAAAAAACTAGATTTCGTCTAACAAGACTTCAATACTATGGAGTGACTGGTGATGATGAAGTCACACCAGATGGAGAATTAGTCCATTCCTCCTTACTTATAGGTGTTGAACCAATCAACTATAGCGAAGCCTTAAACACTCAAAAGTGGAAGTTAGTTATGGTCGAAGAGTTATAAGCAATTGAAATAAACAACACATGGGAGTTAGTCGAATTTCCAATACATATAAAATCTATCGATGTGAAGTGGGTGTTCAAGTTGAAACGCAATGTTGATGGGTCGATAGCAAGACATCACACGAGATTGGTAGCTCATGGTTTTCTTCAGAGATTAGGAGTCGACTACTCTTAAGTATACTCTCTAATAGCAAGATTGGATACTGTTTGTATAGTCGCCGCTTTGGCATGCAATCAAGGTTGGTCGACATTTCACTTAGATGTGAAATCGGCAATTTTGAATGGAACTTTGGATGAAGAGGTATATGTCACACAACCTCTTGGTTTGTTATTCAGGAGGAAGTAAGGAAAGTATACAAGTTGCATAAAGCGCTATATGGTCTTAAGCAGGCACCTAGGGCATGGAACAAGAAGATCGACTCATACTTAGAGTGGTAGATTATGCAAGTTTGCAAGAGGTGAGTCAGTGGTTATCCATAGATCTAAGGGTGACTTTTAGGTCATTGATTAGATATGAGTTTCAAAGTATGTGCCTTTTATACAGATAAGTGGTGTTTCTAGACACGTCGAATCTAAACTGCATGAGATTATGTCAATTTACCATAAATCTAAGGGATTTCTTAATGCACCCTATATTTTTCTTATCCACCATGTGAAAATTCTAGACTGCCCCGAGATTTCAGAGATGCATCTCCAAACACACCTAATTTTTATTGAACATTAAAATATTCTGGAGATGCATCTCCATAATAATGTTGAAGATACATCTATGTGACGTATAAGCACAAAATGAATCATGAGTTATTTCTTATTTAAGTGTATTCAAATAAAGATTTATTGGTGTTATGTACCATGTTATGTGACGTGATATAAACCATAGAACCGATATACAAATAATGACATAAACAAATCCAGGTGGTCCAAAAATATCATATGTAAATAAAAGACCAATAAATGAAAAAAAAAGTTGAGAACAACAATAAAGTAGCATGATGTTGTAAGACCCCAATTTTGACCCTAAGATCCCTCATGTTATCTCATCATTTGCATTGGCTTTAGGATCACACCTTGGCATCCTCCTTACCCCTCATTCATTGGGTTTGTATTGGAAGAGATCACCAAGCATATTTGATTGTATCATACTTTACTTTTCTTTTGTTTACTAACCAAAATACCAAAAATATGTCAATGTATAGCTTTGTTTCTTTTATAGGTAGTGTGTGCATCCACCAATGCCCTATCAAGCTCATAGCTAGGGCTTGAGACCCTCAATGAAAGTATATCAATCAATAGATGGTTAAAATTGGTTATATACATCATATATGGATCCCCATGATCTACATTTATTAATTTGATCAAGAATTCATCAAGAGTTTGAAGCTTGTTTGCCTTAGAAACCCTAATTTATCTAGGTATCTTGTGTGACTTCCTCAACAAGTTTCTTCAATATTTGATCAAATATTTCAATATATACTTTATATTATATCATATTCACTACGCCAAAAATGACTTTTAACAGCGCATCTTAGACAGCGCTTTTAAAAGAAAGCGCTGTCTAAGGTTAAAATTAAAATAAAACACGGAAAATATTCCAAAAAAATAATGAAAGCGCTGTCTAAGGGGGGGTCTTAGACAGCGCTTTCTAAAAGCGCTGTCTAAGACCCCCCCTTAGACAGCGCTTTTAGAAAGCGCTTTTAAATATAGACCTTAGTCAGCGCTTTTGATAAAGCGCTGTCTAAAGTCTTTAAATTAAAAAAAAAATTAAAACCAAAAGCGCTGTCTAAAGTCTTTATTCCCTCCATGTCACGAAAAAAAAGTTATTCCCTCCCAAATCCTAAAAATCCTACATTCTTCTCCCAAACCCTCAATCAGAGCTTGCTTCTCTTTCTCCCAAATCCACTCCCCCTTCTTTCAACCCTCAATCAGAGCTTGTTTATCCTGTGTGAAAGATTCTTCCCCTAAACCCCATTATATGTGCGAAAATGGGATCCGAAGCTATGGTTCCAGAATGGGCATCGGAGCCTTGCATAATGGGAATCGACGAAGCCGGAAGAGGTCCCGTTCTTGGTCCTATGGTCTATGGCTGTTTATACTGTCCTCTCTCCTACAAGAAAACCCTAGCTACTTTGAGTTTCGCCGGTACTTTCTCAATCAACTTCATTCTCTTTTTTTCTGATTATTTTATAATCAATTAAATTGGCACCAATGATATTTTGTGTTATTTAATCGTAAGTAAATATTTGGTTTTGGTTACAACCAATCTTCGACGGTGCCCCTAAGTAAGTAATTTTTGTTGTTTGGCATTACTGTATTTTAGTTTCATGAATCAGAAATCTTAAAGTTCTCTTCCAAACTCATTTTCAACATAAATAGGTTGGTGAGGATGAATTTGGATATATGCTTGCTGATATACTCAAGGAAAATAATGTAAACAACCAAGGGATGCGTTTTGACCCTGGTGCACGTACTGCCTTAGCATTTGTTACACTGAGGAGTGACGGAGAGCGAGAGTTCATGTTTTATCGTAATCTCAGTGCTGATATGCTGCTCCAAGAAGATGAACTAGACTTGGACTTAATCAGAAAGGTGAAAATTAAAACTTCAAAACATTGGTCGAGTCTATGTTCTTCCAACGTTTTCCACTTTAACTCTACCTAATTCATATATTATTGTTGTAAAATTCTTCTGTTATTTATTTCTGGCAGGCCAAGATCTTTCATTACGGGTCGATCAGTCTTATAACAGAACCATGCAAATCGGCACATATAGCTGCTGCAAAGGCAGCAAAAGATGCCGGCGTATTTCTGTCTTATGACCCTAACCTGTGGCTTCCTTTATGGCCTTCTGCAGATAGTGCTAGAGAAGGGATTCTGAGTATATGGGAGACTGCAGATATCATCAAGGTTCTTTTATTCTTTAGTTTCCATTTTCTTGTTCCGTTCCATTGTTTAGAATACGAATTACAGGGTTATGTCAATACCTTCTCTAACAAAACCAATCTGATAATTGTATTTTCAGATAAGTGAAGAAGAGATTTCATTTCTTACAAATGGTGAAAATCCATACGATGACGCCGTTGTACGAAAACTTTTCCATCCAAACCTCAAGCTACTGCTTGTTACTGAAGGTTCAGAAGGCTGCAGATATTACACCAAGGTATGCCTTCCAAAAACCCTATTCCTTCCGGCCTCAATTAAGCAAAAGTAATTAATTATCTTTGTTATTAATCAATCTGCATTGTTTGACATCTATGTTTAAGAAATTAATTACTAACAAAAAAAATCATGCAGTGAAAAATTATTAGTTTGAAATTCTAATAACACTTATGCTTCTAGTTATAGTGTATTATCGACAAGACGACAACCATGATTTTAAACCTTTTCCATCTGCCATATTGCTATGAAGGATTTTAAGCTTGCCCATATCCACCGTTAATAACATCTGTCCTATCTATTTCTTTGCAGGAGTTTAGTGGTAGAGTGAAGGGAATGAAGGTGGATGCAGTTGACACAACCGGAGCTGGTGACGCGTTTGTGGCCGGAATATTATCACAATTAGCTACAGATCTTTCATTACTTCACGTGAGCATTGTTTTTCTGTCTCAAAGAAGTGTTCAATTTAAAAAGTTTTCATTGCATTTTACTGTCTTAAAATTTTAGCTTACTATTTCTATGATATCTTCCTGGTTATTTTTATTCAATATACATTATTTTTTTCTTCTTTGTACATAACTTTCTAAACATCATGTGGTTTAAACTTGCAGAAAGAGGAACAACTGAGAGATTCTCTCAAGTTTGCCAATGCTTGTGGTGCATTGACTGTGACTGAGAGAGGTGCAATACCTGCATTGCCCACAAAAGAAACTGTTCTGAATGCCCTGCTTGAACCTGTATTGTAATTTCACATCCCCATATTTATTTTTCTTTGGTGAATTTTAGGAACTTATTTAGTTAATGCAGTAAATAAGGCCCAAGTGTTTTAATAATTTGGCATATGCTTTTAACCGAGGTAAAATCGGCTACTGAAAGAGAAAATTGAGGCTTTTGTAACTTTTATTGTTAAAGTACTTGGGTAGTAATGTTAAGCAGATAATTGATATATTAGAGATGTAATGTAATGTATGATTTGTGCTTTTCAGGTTTATATTGATACGGTCGGAGATCCAGGGAAATATGAGGCAAAAATGTCTAAAAATTTCCCATCTATCAAATTTGTGGTTGCTAAGAAAGCTGATAGTCTTTATCCTGTTGTCAGTGGTGCAAGTATAGCTGCAAAGGTATTTAACTCTCTTCTAAAACTACATCAGTATACTATAATGTTTTATTGTTTACTTAAAATCTTTAATCCAACCTTTCAGGTTACGAGGGACCGAGCTGTAAGAGATTGGGTGCTCGATGAGACTGCTGATAATATACACAGGAACTTTGGTTCTGGATATCCTGCAGGTGAGAGTGTCATGAGTACATCGCATATGTGTATTCCACACATTATTCAAACATTATTTCTCTACATTTATTTGTCTCTCTAATAGATTTAGTGTTTGTGTCACCTTATATGAGCACAGCCATCAAAACTGGACTCATCACTGGTATAATAGCTCTTGCAGTAAGTACATCTCAATTCTCATTTCTTTCTCTACATTTATTTGTCTCTCTAATAGTACCGACGACCGATATCATGTTTCTGGTGTCCGTACTTTATAGTTAATCATGCCAACAAGGTTTTGAAAACCAAATTCATGATTATGCAGGAAGGAATAGCAGTAGGAAGAAGCTTTGCAATGTTCAAGAATTACCATATTGATGGCAATAAAGAAATGATAGCTATTGGCACCATGAATATTTTTGGTTCACTAACCTCTTGCTACCTCACAACAGGTAAAAATTTCATCATCAATTAGTATCAATTAGTATCCGCGTCAACTGTTAACAAATTTCAACATGTTGTTTCAGGACCGTTTTCTCGTTCGGCTGTGAATTACAATGCTGGTTGCAAAACTGCTGCATCAAACATTGTAATGTCAATAGCAGTGATGTTGACATTGTTATTCCTAACACCTTTGTTCCATTACACTCCTCTAGTGGTGTTATCCGCCATAATCGTATCTGCAATGCTTGGACTCATAGATTATCAAGCCGCAATCCATTTGTGGAAAATCGATAAATTTGATTTTCTAGTATGTTTCAGTGCGTATATTGGAGTTGTCTTTGGCAGTGTTGAAATTGGCTTAGTACTAGCAGTATGTATCATTATGCTCTTTTTTTTTAAAGCCATTTTTCTGTTCTTATTGAAACTAATATATGCTTTTTGTGAATATGCAGGTTGCAATATCTGTACTCAGAGTACTTTTATTTATAGCAAGGCCTAGAACATTTGTTTTAGGAAACATTCCGAATTCATCGGCATACAGAAATGTAGAACATTATCCAAATGCACATCATGTTCCTGGAATACTAATTCTTGAAATTGACGCGCCGATTTACTTTGCAAATGCAAGCTATTTAAGAGAGAGGTGAAACACTAACTAGTTTATGAAAAAGAGAAGAAAAGAATTGCATTCGAAAAATTGTAAACTTAGTAGAAATTTTTGTTTATAGGATTACAAGGTGGATTAATGAAGAGGAAGAGAAAATTAAAGGTGCAGGAAGTACTAGTTTGCAGTATGTTATAGTGGATATGACAGGTAAGTTCTAGATAAAAAAGTGATTAAGAGATTAATTAACAATCTGGTTCAAAAGATTTCGAGTTTAACTTGAAGTTTATTTTGATTCGCAGCTGTTGCGAACATTGATACAAGTGGAATAAGCATGCTTGAAGAGTTCAAGAAGACGGTCGACAGAAAAGGACTACAAGTAATTCTTCGGCGTCTCATTTTTATCTAAGTTTATTTAAATATCAAATTATTTGTCACTTTATAATATCGAGCTGATTTTTCGTACTTTTTTTTTCTATGGTTTTAGCTCGTTTTGGTCAATCCGGGAAGCGAGGTGACGAAGAAGCTGAACAAATCAAAGTTCCTAGATGAAATAGGACACAAATGGGTTTATGTGACAGTTGAAGAGGCTGTTGGAGTATGCAGCAGCTTCATGCTTCATACACAAAAGGCTAACCCCATGAAAGATGAATCAGAAGGTTGAATAATGTGTGAGAAGAAACATTGTTTATTAGAGCACAGGAACTTTGTTTTATGCTTTACATTCTAATTATTTTATAGTCTTCAAATAATAATATTATTTCAATTATATTACTTTTATTTTGCAGATTATGAATGATGATATTGATGAAGATTTTCAATCCATTGAAGATGAAGAGATTAAATTTTTAAATTTTTTTAATAGATGATGGTCATTTTAAAGATGTTATTTTGATTATAAATGATAATTGACATTAAGATATATACAATGAAGATGTTATTTTGATTGTGAATGATGTTTACTTTATGTTAATGATGTTTTTATATTAGGTTTTTGTATGACAAATTGATGCGCCCCAATGGTTTGGACGTGTCATTCGGATTCTTAGCACCCGCGACCGTCAACTTAGGTTTAATCTTAAGTAGACCGGATACCGTCAAAAATTGGTAGAAAAAAGGCCAAAATGGCATATATAAAATGTGATAATTGTCTGTCAAAATCTGGTTGAAAACAGGTAGAAATTCTGGTTTATAAACCTGGAAAAAATGTGGTTTAAAACAAAAGCTTCAAAAAATTCGTATACCTTAGACAGCGCTTTTGTAAAAAGCGCTGTCTAAGGGGGGGATTAGAAAGCGCTTTAGGCAAAAGCGCTGTCTAAGGGGGGGGGGGGGGGGGGGGGGGGGGCTTAGACAACGCTTTTTGAAAAGTGCTGTCTAAGGTATACCTAAAAAAATTAAAATAGGAGGGTCTTAGAAAGCGCTTTTGGCCAAAGCGCTGTCTAAGGGGGTGGGGCTTAGACAGCGTTTTTCAAAAGCGCTGTCTAAGGTATACCTAAAAAATTTAAAATAAGAGGGTCTTATAAAGCGCTTTTGGCCAAAGCGCTGTCTAAGGGGGGGGGGGGGGGGCTTAGACAGCGCTTTTAAGATTTAAAAAAAGCGCTGTCTAAACCTTTAGCAGCGGAGGTTTAGACAGCGCTTTAAAGCGCTGTCTAAGGCTAAAAAAAGCGCTGTCTAAGGTCTTGTTTGTTGTAGTGATTATACATATATGATTCTCCATGAGTCCAAAAGATCGAGATAACTTCAAGTTTGCAAGTTGGTTCATGGTGGTTGACCAGAGAAAGTTAACTGGTCAAAACTGGGGTTCCCTATACCTTATCCCCTACAATTTTTGTCATATGAAAATTATTCCAAGAGAAAAATTACTCCTTATGACACTAAAAACAACTTTCATGTTTAGGTAAAGAGCTATGTTTGCTTGGAAAGTCATTTTTTAATGGTGAAAGATTATAGGTCATTTTGTCTGAACCCTAGTTAGGAGATCAACTTCCAAGGACAATAACTTGCTCATTTTTTATGAGATGAAGGCCATTCAAGTTTCATGATCAAATTCAAGATTTCCTATCCAACTTTTATTCTTTAATAAACTTCAAATTCAACTTGCAAAGGCATGTGCCAAGACGAAAAGTTATAGGTTATTTTGGGCCATTACCATTGAATAAGAGATTTTCCTCAACTTCTAAAATGCATAAATCCTTCATGCCAAATCCAAATTAGGTCAAATGTGTGACCAAATTAAATAGGTTTGAAATAGATATAACTTTACTGAAGGAACTTTTTCCATTTGAATCCCATAGCAAATGTTATTCAAGGTGGAAGAAGTGAACATTTGACTTGGGACTTAGAAAATTTTCATTTTTTTTTATTTCCAAAACTTCCACCTCAAAATTCATCATGATCCAAACTTTAAATAGAAAAGTGTTCAACATGAAAGTTGTTCCCCTTGATCTGACCTTTCCAAAAAGTTCAATTTCACCTTATTTATCCAATAATTGAGGGACTTGCGCATGAGTTCTTCACAAGGTTCCATTTGGTAAGATTTATGTTTAACATTCATTTCCTTTATGCATGGCTATGTGACATCATTTCAGGTTGGATAACACAGAATTATGGATCATTTGGAATCATTTGATGGGCCTATCACACGCCCATGCATCCATGCAAGTGAGATTTCTATTTTTGGCATTTTGAATGAAATGTGTGGGAATCAAATACATAGTCTATAAATAAGACCTCTCATGCTCAGAATTGAGGAGACCTTGTCCAAGATTTGAACCTGAAATCCTAACCCTCACCATTAGAGGATAAACTTGAAGGTTTTTCAATTGAAAATCAAGTTTCAATTTCACTTCAGTTTTGAAGTTGAAACTCCAAGAATCCAAGCCCTTCCTTGATCCATTTCACTTCCTGCAAGCATATGAAGTCAAGCCAAGGCCAATTAGAAGCAAGATCAAGCAAGATTTAAGCTCCCACAAAGGTGATTTTTCAGAAGCTTCATCTCTTCGATTCTCTCTCAATTCTTCACCATTCTCTTTGATTTTTGGTTGGCTGAAGTCCTACCAATGTAGGCAACAAGATTCAGTTGCTTTGAGATCAAATCGAAGCAACTCAGTTCATGATCCTCAAAATTCAAATCCTTGTATCTTTTTATATACTTAGAATTGGAGACAATTGAGGCCAGATTCGAGCTCCTGAGCATTTTTCCTTTAAATCCATGTCCTTGTTTTTCATTTTGGTGGTGGTTGATGGTGGACCAGTCCAGTGAGGTCCACCGGAGCCCTAGCTCCGGTGGTGTGTTGGTAGCTTCACATCCATCTGATCCTGGTCCAATGATCTAATCCTGGCCTTTAGTTTGAATTACCATGCGTACATCACTTTTACTTGTATCCACCATGGATAGCGCGCGTGTGACCATCAGATCTGCCACCTTAATTAATGAGGGAAATCTGATGACCCTTGTTTTTTCTAATTTCTTTTTAATTTCTTAATTTTCATTTAATCCTTTTATTTTTTTTATTCATTAATCCAAAAAATATGTGACTTTCACCAAAAATCTTTAAATATTTTTCTCTTCCATATTCTAAATTAAAATTAAATTTTGGATTAATTTTGATATTTTTCATGAATTAAATGTTTTTGTGCATGTTTTTAATTGTTTATAAATACTTATGACTTTTAAATATCCTTTGACCTAGTATAAATCCCTTGGCCATTTATTTGGTGTTTTGAAGGGATTTTAGGTTTTGACTAAATTAAAATGTAGTTTAATATACTTATAATTGAAATTTTAATTGATTAAATGCTTACAAAGTTTGTTGAGCCATTTTTATGGTCTTGTGATGTTTGACTTTCTGTTTGGGCATTAGTCAAGGTTGATTTGACTTTTGTTGGATCAAAACCATTGGATTTAGGGGATTGATGAAATGTACATTTCATCTCCCAAAATGAATGAATGGTTTTGATTTGATGAAAGTACTTCCTTGGTCAATTTGTGTTTCTATCTTCCCCTCCCTCTTCATCTTCATCCCTATTCTTCCCCATTCCTTCATTTGACCAATGAAATCTCTAATGTCTTAAGGATAATTGATTCATCAATGACCTTGTGTCAGATGAGCCAATACAAGTATGACTGAGATAGGTCCCTCCCTCTTGATCTTTTTTCTTTTAGTGTATGATATGTTTTAGGAGTTTGGTTCTTCATACCAAATCTCTAACATGCCTTAACACCTAAATTCTTATTACCCAACCTCAGATAGTTGTGACTTCTACATAAGTCCAATTACAATTGCTTAACATAGAGCTAAACTTGACCCTCAAGGCATATCATTCTAATAAGTAAAATTGTAAGTCTCCCATTCTTCATGGCATTGTGTGGATACTTGACCATATTTCCTTTCATGAGAGCTAGTGGCATATTGTAGCGGTAAATTCAGGATCATCAAGCTATGGATAAGCTAGAGATCAAATAACAAGAGTCGCCACCGCGCTTTTATTGTTTCCAAGGGAAAAGGGAAAAATGTACGAATAAAACCCAAAAGTAAGAAGTTTTTAAATCAAAACTAATAAAATGTCAGATATTATAGGTAAGGGGGTTGATTATACAGAGGGAAGGTGTTAGCACCCAAAGTGTCCTAGGTACTCCTAGGGAGCCCTTTTGTGTGCATATGTATTTGGTACAAAATGAGGTTTACAAACAAAATGAGGTTTGGCAAGACCTTCAGACTTGTGCCTACGTACCAACATAAAAATGATGGATCAAAAACTCGTAGTTCGTGATACAAATTTCAAAGTGGATGCATTGCTTTTAACAAAAATTAGGTTTGAAAGGCACGAAGGCCCAAAAAGTAGTTTGAATGAGTTAGTTCTTTTTTTGGCTTTTTGAAAGTTTAGGTCAAGTATAATTAAGTTTATTTACATGTTTGATTTAAGAAAAGAAGTTTGAAAATGCAATGGCATAAGGCCAAAGTTTCTATCTTTTTGCAAAATGGTCAAAGTTTAGAACAAAATAAGTTCAATCAAAGAAGATTTTGAAAAAAAGAGGGAGACATTTTGAAACTAAAGAAATGGAGAGAAGATGAAGAGACTAATTGTATGCACAAAATTAAAAGTTGAGAGTTGAAAAGATCTGACCAAATGGGTAGCAATCATATAGACAAGAATGTCAATAGAAACCCAGAATTCCCTTGGACATTTAGAATCAAGCAACACACAAATGCACAATTATACTATCTTAAAGAGCAAAGGCATCAAATAAAGATAGCCACATCCAAGCTTTAGCCATTCCATGATTTTCTTTAAAATTAGCCCAGATAGCAGATGAATTCCACAAGTCACAGGTTCAAAATAATAGGTTCACAATGATCATATTGCAGATGAACTCAGAGGGATCTTGAATGATGTATCAGATGAAGTCTCAAATTGCAAGCACTTGATTTCTTAATAAGTTGGCATTAGCCAAGTCCTTTAGCATATGAATGTTGCCTAAGTTCTAAGTCCATTTGTCCAAGATCAAGCCAACAGTCCACACAAAAGTTTTTTTTAGGTTTTTTGTTGTTGTTATTATATACATTAATGGACAAAGACCACACAAACAAGCAAAATATACACAAACAAGATATATCACACAATATGGTCCAAGTGGACAAAGTGAAAATTGCATTAACATAAACAATTAGAATGATTTGAACAAAGGCAAATGAATAAAGGCAAAAATTAAATGACATTAAAATAAATGGCTTGAAATTAGAAGTTAGTTGTTAATGAGTTAGATGTTAGTATTGTTTTGCTTTTGCTTTTCATTTTAAGACATTCTTTGGAGAACACTCAACCCACTTATTACAAGCATGGATCCTTGAGCCAAGACATCTTCCAAAGGAAGGAAAAAAGGCCAAGTTTCCACATAATACCATGAAAGAGGGGAGACTTACGATCTCACTAACTAGAATGCTATGCCTTTTGTGTCACAAATTTAGCGTTATGTTAAGCAATCATAATTGGACTTATGTAGAAGTCACAACTATTTAAGGTTGGGCAATAGAATTTTGGTGTTAATGCATGTTAGAGACATAGTATGGTGAACTATGCTCATGAAACATACCACACACAAAAAGAATATGCAAAAGAGGTGGCTTAATCTCATCCATACTCATGTTAATCTTTCAATCAACTAGCTTTAGGACTTTGAGATATCATATGCCAAATGAGATGAATGCATAAAAAAGGGGAATGAGATGAAGAGGGAGGGGAATAGATCAAAACTCAAATTGATCAAAGGAAGACTTTTACCAAATTAATATCATCCATTCATTTTGGGAGATCGAATGTGCATTCCATCAATCCCCTAAATCCAATGATATTAACTTGACAATGTCAAATCAACCTTGACCAAGGCCCAACAACAAGAGTCAAACTCAACCAAGTCATCACAATTGGTCAACAAAATTATTTGGCATCTATATAAATTAAAAATACTAAAATAAGGCATTAAAATTAAATATGGTTTGTCAAATTCCTAAAACCTTATCAAAACATCAAATAAATGGCCATGAGATTTATCATAGGTCAAACAAGGTCAAAGGACCTTGGAGAAAAAATTTCAGAATTTTTAAAGACTTAAAAGTATTTTTAAACAATTAAAAACAAATTCAAAATCAAGTAAATCATGAAAAATATTAATAATGATCCAAAAAATAATTTTAATTCAGAATATGAAAGAGAAAATTATTTGAAATTTTTTGGTGAAACTCTCATATTTTTTGGATCAATATTAAAATTAATATGAATTAATGAAAATAAAAGGAATAAAAGAAAATCAGAAAATAACAAAAAAATGTGGACCACTTGATCTCCCTCATTAATTGAGGTGGCAGATCAAGTGGCCACCAGCGCGCATTCCATGGTGGATTTGAGTCAACGCGACATAGGCTTGGTATATAAAAGCTACACACGAGATTAAAACAATTTGAAAAGGATCAATGGCTCTGAAGCATGCCAACATATCATCGGCGTCCAAAGGCCGACCATCTTCTCCGGTGGCCCTGGCCGGACTGGTTCACTCATCACCATCAAAAAAATGAAAAAAAGAAGACATGATCTAAAAGAAAAAATGGCGTATAGCACGAATCTGACCTCAATTTTAACTAACTCCGTATATATAGAAAGATATGAGGAGTTGAATTTTGAGGTGTGTCAACTGAGTTGCTTCGACTTGACCTCTAAGCAACTCAATCTTCTTGCCTACATTGGTAGGACTTCAGACAACCAAAGATCCAAGAGAATTAAGTGGAATTAAGAGAGAATCGAAGAGATGAAATTTTATGGAAAATACCTTCAATGCAGGCCTGGATTCAACTATTCTTGCTTTGGCTTGTGCTTGATCTTGCTCAGTATGCTTGTAGAAGTGGATTAGAATGCACAAAAGGTCTTGGATCTTTAGAGTTTTGAATCTCAAAACAGTGAGAATTCAACTCAATTTCCAATGGAAATTCTCAGGATTATCCTCTCAAATGGAAGGGTTAGGGGTTTAGGATCAAAGTTGACGCGAATGTGTGTTGAATTCTGAGCATATGGAGCTCTATTTATAGCTGGATCATGTGATATTTGTACCTTACAAATGACTTTCCAAAATTGGTAATGAGTGATGCATGTGTGCTTGGGTGTGTACATGCCCATGAAATCATTCCCTTTGATCCACAATTGAGTATGAGTAAGTCTTAAATCAACTTGGAATGCAAGGCAATTGTTCACAGCTGTTTGAAGTTTGATCCTTGTCAATTGATGATGCAATGTCCATGCCATGCGCAGCCCTAGAAAACCTTGTCAAAAATGGGTGAAATTGGACTTTTTGGAAAGGTTAGATCAATAGGAACAACTTTCATGTTCAACACTTTTCCATTTGAAGCTTGTATAATGATGAATTTTGAGGTGGAAGTTTGGAAATTTTAACATGTTGAAATTTTTTCTAAGTGTCAAGCCATATATCTCAATATTCCATCTTCTTCAAAGTTGTATCTATTTCAAATAAATTCAAAATGGTCACCAATTTCATGTTATTTGGATTTGGAATGATGGAGTTATGCATTTTTGAAGTTTGGAAAAATCACTTGTTCAATGGTATGGGTCAAAAATGACCTATAATGTAACCTCATATCACTTGCTCATAAAAGTTGAATTTTCTCTCACTCCAAACATCAAATTTTAAGTAGACATCTTGAATTTGATTGTGCAACTTGGAAATCTTTCATCTCATAAAAATTTAGCAAGTTATGGCCTTGGGAAGTTGACTTTCAAAGTAGGGTTTAGACAAAATGACCTATAATGTTTCAACATAGAAAATGATTTTCCAAGAAAACCTAGCTCTAGGTATAAACATGAAAGTTGTTTGGAATGTCATTTAGAGTAACGTTGCTCTTGTAATAATTTTCATATGGTGAAAATTGTAGGAGATATGGTCTAGGGAGACCCAGTTTTGAGCAAATGAATTCATCTGGCCAACTACCATCAACCAACTTGCTAACCTTCAATTCTTTGGACTTTATTGGCTCATGGTAGATCATATATGAATAATATGATGAATTTTAAAGTGTCCCTTGAGAAACTTGATCAATTGGTGAGATAACTTGTTGGAGAAGTTACTCAAGATACTCAGTCAAACCAGGGTTTCCAAGGCAAATCACCCTCAAACTCTTGAAGAAAACTTGATCAATATAACATGTAGAGGTAATTGGGACTCGTATATGATGCTCATAACCATTATTGGATCAATTCATGGTTGTGCTCTTTGTCATGAGGGTCTCAAACCCTAGATATGAACTTGATGAATCAATGGAGATCATGTCCTACCTACAAAAGAGTTAGGCAAATGCAAAGACATATTTTTGTATTTTGGTTAGTAAAATGATAATATAAAAGTATGATACAATCAAAAAATGCTTGGTGATCTCTCGCAAAACAAACCCAATGAAAGAGGGGCAAGGATGATGCCAAGGTATGATCCCAATGCTAATGCTTATGATGAAATTGCATGAGGAATCTTAGGGTCAAAATTGGGGTCTTACACATACTTGTTGAAGTATCCAATTTGGAGCCCTTCTCATGGAAGATGTCTTGGTTTAAGGATTCATACTTGTGAATGAATGGTTGAGTGTTCTCTAAAGAATGATTTAATCAATTAAAAATCACCACTTATACTTGACTAACTTTTGACTAACATTTGACTAATTCGTATTAATATTGCTTTACTTTCAAGTCATTTACTTTATGCAATTTAAATTTCAGTAATTTATCATTTATTGCCATTTACATTTCATTTAACTTATTTATGTTTATGTCATTTTCACTTTGCTCATTTGAGCCATATCTTGTGATTGTATATTTTTTGTTTATGTGTTTTGACTTTGTTTGTGGTCTTAGGAACTTAAAACACCTAATAACAACAAAAACCCTAAAAAATATTTGGTGGATTATTGATCTTGATCTGAATTCTTGGACTTAGATTTAGGCAACATTACATATGCAAAAGGACTTGGCCAACGCCAACATTCTGAGACTGAGTTATTGTGAACTGAGCCTTCATCTGATACAAACCTTGGGATTTGTTTGAATTCACCCGTTACTTTGTCTTTGTGCTTAATTGTTATTTTGATCTTGTGTCTGATGCTTTGCTCTGAGTTGATCAAGGAATATTTTATTTGATACATGAGAAGACAAAGAAGACTGCTAGCTGTGGGAATGCTTGCTTGGATGTGGCTATCTTTATTTGATTCCTTAATCTTCATGATGTCTGGATGTTGCTCATTTGCTTATTGATTATGGCTTTATTAAAGTCCAAGGAAAAATGGGTTTCTATATGACATTCTTATCTGTTGGATTGCGTCCCATTGGTCAGATTTTTTCCACTCTTAAATTTTAACTTTGTGCTTAGGATATCCTCCTCATCTCCTCCCACTTCTTAAATTTCAAAATATTTCCCCCTTTTCAAAACTTTCTTTTCTTGTAATTTCAAACTTAGACTTTGTTTTAATGATTAGAAACTTTGGCCTTATGCCTTTGAATTTTCAAACTCTTTTCTTAAACCAAGATTGTAAATAAACTTAATCATATTGACTTAAAATTTCAAAAATACAAAAAGAACTAATAACTTCATTCAAACTTTTGGCCCTTTGTGCCTTTCTCATTAACCATTTTGTTAAAAGCAATTCACCAACTTTGAAATTTTTACCACGAACTACGAGGTTTTGATCCCTCATTTTTATGTTGGTACGTAGGCACAAGACCGAAGGTTTTGTCAAACCCAAAAATATAATCAATGAATTCTTTTCTCACCCCACACTCTATTTTTCTCAATCATCTTTTATACCAAACACATATGCACACATAAAAAAGGGCTCCCTAGGAGTACCTAGGACACTTTGGGTGCTAACACCTTCCCTCTGTGTAACCAACCCCCTTACCTGTAATCTCTGGCCTTTTATTAGTTTTGATTTGAAAACTTCTTATCTTTGGGTTTTGTTCATACTTTTCCCTTTTCCTTTGGAAACAATAAAAGCGCAGTGGCGGCTCTGGTTTTATTAACGTCAAGTTTATTCATAACTTGATGGTCATGAATTTAACGCTACAGAAATTAAGTGGAGACTTTGCTGGGGAGTAGTCCTCAGTGGGTTTAACCTACTTTTTTATGTGTATATATTTGTATATTTGATGTTTGTTTATGTGATATAATCTGTATGTTGTGATTGGTGATCTCTGAGTGGTGAGATAAGTTCTAAACCGAACTTGAGTACAATTAAGATAAAAGGATGGTATAGTCATGTTCAACTTGTGTGGAGTAGTCCTTAACAAGTTGGCGTGAGACCCATCTACTTAGTGGAGACCCTTTTGGAGTTACTGACGTCACACAAGTTATTTGTGGATAGGCATTACTTACTCTGATTTGGGGTCCGAGAAGTTGAGGATCGTAGAACATTTAACCCAACTTGGCCTATTTAGGACGTAGCGCGGAGACTGTTCAGGTGTAGACTTGATAACAGTTGTTACACGATACTACACTCAAACGAGTTTCTCTTGAGAATATTATGGGTTGATGAGTTAGTCATCCTAACCTATAATATCCTATATATGGGATTAAGACTCTGGGAACCTTTTAGAACATGATCTATAGTTTTTTATCCTTAGTACACTCCATTGGGATGGTTCTTAACTTGACTCCATGCTCGTGACTCACAACAAACCCTTTGATTCTTGGTTGATCCGACCAAGTCTTGTCAATATCAATGGAACTTGGGTGTTGATAAGGTGAAAACCATAATCGATCAAAATGGATGATTGATCTTGGTAATTACTTGATTCATCCCTTGACCTTTTGTTTGTGCTTGCCTTGTGTGTGATCCCTTGTGTGTGATTGTTGCATTGATGCATACATGCGCATCATAGCATTCATCACAGAAAAATAAAATTTCAAGGAACTAAGGTCTTGTTTGCAAATATTTTCAAACCATGGATTGTGGGCGAAGGAACACTAAGAAGTACAGTTTCAGATGTCCTAACTTGAAAGAGTTAAGGAAGTTATCCTCCTTTGTACTAGATCCCTTAGACTTTAAGCAACATCATGGGAAGCTTTTGTCTGTGTTATCTGCTGATGTGGTTGAAGGACTTCTGAGTGTTTTGGTTCAGTTCTATGATCCTCTATACATGTGCTTCACTTTCCCCGATTATCAGCTTTTACTTACGTTAGAGGAGTATGTACATCTCTTGGGTATACCCGTATTTGACAAAGTACCTTTTAGTGGATTAGAGGAGATTCCTAGATCTCATATCATAGTTGAAGCTCTTCACTTGAAGAAATATGAGATTGATGCTCATTTAGTGAAGAAAAGAGGTGTTTTTGGGTTGAATTCTGAGTTCCTCATTGGTAAAGCTATTGTCTTTTCTCAAGCCGATAGCATGGATGCTTTTGAGTCCATCTTTGTATTGATCATCTATGGTTTAGCTTTGTTCCCTAACATTGACGGTTTTGTTTATGTTAACGCCATTAGAATCTTCTTGATTGGGAATCATGTTCCTACTCTGTTGGGTAACATGTATTTATCTTTGCATTTGAGGAATTCTAAAAGTGGTAGGACTATTGTGTGTTGTGTTCCTCTTCTGTACAAGTGGTTTATTTTTCACTTACCTCAAACTCCTTCTTTCTTGGAGAACAAGCAATGTCTACGGTGGTCCCAAAGACTTATGTCTCTCACTAATGATGATATTGTTTGGTTTGATTCTGCATTGAGTAGTGTGGATATTGTTGATAGTTGTGGTGAGTTCTCTAATGTGACTTCCATTGTGTAAGACCCCAATTTTGACCCTAAGATCCCTCATGCATTTTCATCATAAGCATTAGCATTTAGATCATATCTTGGCATCCTCCTTACCCCTCTTTCATTAGGGTTTGTTTTGGGAGAGATCACCAAGCATTTTGTGATTATATCATACTTGTATAATATCATTTTACTAACTAAAATACCAAAAATATATCTTTGCATCTATCTAACTCTTTTTGTAGGAAGGGCATGACCTCATTGATTCATTGATCACATCTAGGGTTTGAGACCCTCATGAACAAAGAGCACAACCAAGAATTGATTTAAGAATGGTTATGAACATCATATATGAGTCCCAATGTTCTCTACATGTTATATTGACCAAGTTTGCTTCAAGAGTTTGAAGGTGATTTGCCTTGGAAACCCTAGTTTTACTGGGTATCTTGAGTAACTTCTCCAACAAGCTATCTCCCCAATTGATCAAATTTCTCAAGGTACACTTCAAATTTCATCATCTTATGCATGTATGATCTACCATGAGCCAAGAAAGTCAAGAGAATTGGAAATTAGCAAGTTGGTTGATGGTGGTTGGTCAGATGAATTCATCTAATCAAAACTGGGTCTCCCTAGACCCTATCTCCTACAATTTTTACCATATGAAAATTATTCCAAGAGACAACTTACTCTAAATGACATTATAAACAACTTTCATGTTGAGACCTAGAGCTAGTTTTGCTTGGAAAATCATTTTCTATGTTGAAACATTATAGGTCATTTTGTCTAAACCCTAATTTGAAAGTCAACTTCCCAAGGCAATAACTTGCTCAATTTTTATGAGATGAAAGATTTACAAGTTTCAAAATCAAATGAAATGTGTCTACTTTAACTTTTATGTTTGGAGTGGGAGCTAATTCAACTTCTTTGAACATGTGATATAAGGCTACATTATAGGTCACTTTTGACCTATACCATTGATCAAGTGATTTTTCCAAACTTCAAAAATGCATAACTCTATCATTTAAAATCAAATGATATGAAATTGGTGACCATTTTTAAGTTCTTTGAGAGAGATACAACTTTGATGAAGACACTTTTCTCATTTGAAGCTCCCATAAAAAGTTAAGCAAGGTGGAATATTGAGACATATGGCTTGACACTTAGAAATTTTTTGATATGTCAAATGTTTCCAAACTTCCACC
The DNA here is from genome assembly GCF_024323335.1 of Lathyrus oleraceus. Taxonomy (NCBI): domain Eukaryota; kingdom Viridiplantae; phylum Streptophyta; class Magnoliopsida; order Fabales; family Fabaceae; genus Lathyrus; species Lathyrus oleraceus. The sequence goes on along the minus strand of NC_066582.1, from coordinate 198,963,213 downwards.
TCAAATTTCTCCAAGTTCCAAGCTCCAAATGAAAACGTTTTCAACATCAAACTTGTTCCTCTTGATCTAGCCTTTCCAAAGAGCTCAAATTCATTCATTTTGGATGAGAAATGCATAGGCCGCGCATGGCATTAACAAGCTGATATCATTTGGCATGGATCGTTCTTCAAGTAACAATGCTCAGGTACCTTGCAATCCAATCCATCTCCAAAGCATCTGATCATTCATTTGGACTTCAAACAATCATTCCATGGGCCTATGCACCCCCACGCACCATGCTTTCATCATTTGCCAAATTTGGAAGGTTGAAAAGAGTGTGCAAATATCACATAGATTTGGCTATATATACAGCTGCATTTGCTCAAAAATCACACACACCTTGCGCCAACTTTAAATCCCCATTGAAAACCCTTCACATTAAGAGGATGACCCTGATAAATTCATTTGAATTTGAGCTTGAATCTCCACTATTTTTGAATTCAATTCTCCAGGAATCCGTTGCTTCTAAGTCTTTCCATTCCTCTTCTGCAAGCAATTGAAGTGAAGCCAAGCATGATTCAGATCAAGATCTAGCAAGCTCAGACCTCCATTGAAGGTAATTTGCAGAATTTTTCAACTCTTCGATTCTCCTTGTTTCTTGCTCAATTCCATTGATTCTAGTGTTATCTGAAGTCCTACCAATGTAGGCAAGAAGTTTAAGTAGCTTTGAGGTAAAATCGAAGCAACTCAGATCATGAACCTCATTTTTCAATTCCACATATTTCTCAATATAGTTGGAATTGGATGAATTGGAGGTGATATTCGTGCTCAGTGATGTTTTCTCTTTAATATCATGTCCCTGTTTTAAATTTTGGTGATGGTTCATGTTGACCAGTCTGGTGAAGCTCACCGGAGAAGACAACCGGAGCTCTGGCTCCGGTGATGATGTGTCTTTGGTCTAAACCGTGTGATCCAAGTTCCACGTTTTAATCTTAGTCGTGCATTGTGATTACTCATATTACAGTGTTATTGACTAGGACCTTGGTGGAACGCGCGTTGTGGATCATCAGATCTGCCACCTCAATTAATGAGGGAGATCTGATGGTCCACGTATTTTAGCATTTTCTGAATTTCTATTTAATTCCATTTTCTTCAATAATTCATAATAAATTTAATATTGATCCAAAAAGTATGGGACTTTCACCAAAAACAAATCAAATATTTTTTCTTTCATATTCTAAATTAAAATTATTTTTTTGGATCATTATTAATATTTTTCATGAATTAATTGATTTTTCATTTGTTTTTAATTGTTTAAAAATATTTTTAAGTGTCCAAAAATTATGAATTTTTTTATCCAAGGTCCTTTGACCTTGTTTGACCTATCACATGGCCATTTATTTGGTGTTTTGATGTGATTTTAGGATTTGGACAAAACATATTTGAATTTAGTGCATTATTTTAATATTTTAAATTGAATAAATGCCATTTAAATTATGTTGATCATTTGCATTGACTTGTTTGAGTTGTTGTTGGCCCTTGGTCAAGGTTGATTAGACTTTGTCAAGATTAATATTGTTGAATTTAGGGGATTGATGGAATGTACATTCCATCTCCCAAAATGAATGAATAATATTAATTTGGTAAAAGTCCTCCTTTGACCAATTTGTGATCTCATTCATCCCTTCCCCTCTTCATCTAATTCCCCTTCTTCATTCATTCATTTTCAATTGGCCAATGACATCTCAAAATACGTATGCTAGTTGATTGAAAGATTAACATGAGTATGGATGAGATTAGGCCACACCTTTTGCATATTTTTGTGTGTGGTATGTTTAATGAGCATAGTTCATAATATTATGTCTCAAACATGCATTAACACCAAGAGTCTATTGCCCGGCCTCAAATAGTTGTGACTTCTATATAAGTCCAATTACGATTGCTTAACATAGCGCTAAATTTGTGACACAAAAGGCATAAGCATTCTAGTTAGTGAGATTGTAAGTCTCCCCTCTTCCATGGTATTGTGTGGAAACTTGGCCTTCTTTCCTTCCTTTGGAAGATGTTTTGGTTCAAGGATCCATGCTTGTGGCAATTAGGTTGAGTATTCTCCAAAGAATGTCTTGAAATAAAAAAGCAAAACAAAACTAACCACTAACTTACTAACCATTAACTCTTACTTTCAAGCTTTTACTTTTAATACAATTTACTTTTAGTATTCTATTACCATTTGCCATTATACATATCATTCTAATTGTTTATGTTAATGTAATTTTTCCTTTGTCCACTTGGACCATATTGTGTGATATTATTTTGCTTTGTGTATATCTTGTTTGCTTGTTTGGTATTTGACCATGAACACACTTAATAATAACAAAAACCCTAAAAGACTTTTGAGTGGACTGTTGGTTTGATCTTGCCCAATTGGACATAGAACTTAGGCAACATTCCTTTGCTAATGGACTTGGCCAATGCCAATTTATTGAAGAATCAAGTGCTTGCAATTCAAATCCATCTGATACATTATTCTAGATCTCTCCAGATTCATCTGCAACATTGATCATTGTTAAGCTGTTATGTTGAACTTGTGACTTGTGGAATCCATATGTTGCATTGACTCTTTTGAAGAAGATCATTGAAGTGGATAAGCTTGGATGAGGCTATCTTTATTTGATGCCTTTTCTCTTCAAGACTGATATATTTGTGCATTTGTGTGTTGTTTAATTCAAAAAGTCCAAGGGAACTCTGAGTTTCTATTGACATACTTGTCTATTGGAATGCTCCCATTTGGTCAGATATTTTCAACTTTAAACTTTTGAGTTCTTGTATATAGGGTAGTCTCTTCATCTTCTCCCCATTTCTTTAATTTAAAAATCTCTCCCTCCATTTTTAAAATCTTCTTTGTGTGAACTATTTTTGTTCTAAACTTTGACCACTTTTGCAAAAGGTAGAAACTTTGGCCTTATGCCATTGCATTTTCAAACTCATTTTCTTAAATCAAACTTGTAAATGAAATTAACCATACTTGACTTAAACTTTCAAAAAATCCAAAAAGAACTAAGTCATTCAAACCATTTTAGGCCTTTGTTCCCTTCAAACTTAAATTTTGTTAAAAACCAACACACTCATTTTTTTGAAATTTCTAGCACGAACTACGAGGTTTTGATCCCTCATTTTTATGTTGGTACGTAGGCACAAGACCGAAGGTCTTGTCAAACACAAAAATATAATTAATGAATTCTTTTCTCATCCCCCCATTCTATTTGTTTGTAAACATCACTTTGTACAAAATACATATGCACACAAAAAGGGTTCCCTAGGAGTACCTAGGACATTTTGGATGCTAACACCTTCCCTCCGTGTAACCAACCCCCTTACCTGTGATCTATGACTTTTATTAGTTTTTATTTGAAAACTTCTTACTATTTGGGTTTTGTTCGTACTTTTTCCCTTTTCCCTTGGAAACAATAAAAGCGCGATGGCAACTCTTGTTAATTGATCTCTAGCTTGTCAATAGCTTGATGATCATGAACTTCCCGCTACACGTTGGTACACAAGGAGGAATCAACTACAACCCTGCTTTAGCTCGTCATCAAATTGGGTTCCCCTTGAGAGATAAACCTAATAACACTCAGCTACAAGGTTTATTCTATCAAGAGGGTAAAGATCCCTAACATTTGAAGAAAATGATGATACATGCTTGGCATAATGTGCATAGGAAAGGAAAATCTGAGCTTGGTCCGTGCAACTGTGTAGATTTGGAAGCTTGCACTATTTGGGTGAAGAAGAGAGCTTTGGAGCTGAAGATGTCGTACGCCTGAGAAAGACCTACGTCTGTGGTTATGGCCGAGCCATCAACTCTCCCTAACCAAGATATAGAGGAGTTAGAAGACGCACTTGCCAAGATGAAGCAAGAGAAAGATATGTTGGAATAGCGGTTCCATGCTTCGAGCCTAAAGCATGAAGAGTTGCAACTTAAGTCGAAATACAAGGATGCTCTTATTGAGATTCTTGAAGACCGAGCAGTGAAGAGACAGAGAGAGCCAGAGGGTCTACCTTCCTCTAGCATGCCTCAGTCTTCCGGTGCTTGGAAGAAGATTGTTGATCAGCTAGTTTTTGAGAAGGCTTAGATGAAGGCATCCTTTGAGTCTGAGATTCGACGCATCTGAAGGAAATATGCACCCATAGCCCGACCATATGGCGCACTTGCTAGGGATCCTTAGGATGATAGTTTCCTTTTCTCTTGTATTTGTATTTTGGTTTCTGAAAATGTATTCAGTGTAATCCTTCCAAATTTTATGAATAAAAAGAGATTTTATCGTCAATTGAATTATTTTTATTGTTATTATTATTATATTTGTAAATAGGACATCATGTGTTCCTTGAAATTAAAAACAGTAAAAAATATTGCATTTCATGCATCATTCGTATAACAGGTTTTTCTTCCGCCAGATGTCTTATCAGTTCTTCTTCTGTGCATCAGCCAAGCTGACTCATCGATACAATACTCGTGCTAATCAACCGAGAATCATGGAGCATCTAGAGCAAGAGAACCGAGAGCTGAAGGACGAGATCGCTAGATTAACGACATTGATGGAATATGTCATTGATGCACAAAACCAGTCTTCACCAACTCCTGCAACTCCTCCTCCTCAAAGAACTGTCATTTATGAGGTTGCTACCTCAACGGTTCTAATTGATGCTACTAGTCAATCCATGCCTGTTGGATTCCCTTGGGGAGTGCCACCTAATTTTATGCCTGAAGGGTATGCGCCCACATTTGTTTTTATGTCGGCGGTCATGTTAGTGCCACTTCCGGTTGTTCATACTTTTCCTCGTGTTGAAGACATTATCTACCATTCTGATCCGTCTGATGGCCCAGATGTAAATGAGAAGATGGATGAAATGAAATATCAATTCCTTGAGTTGTGTAAAGAGTTGAAGACCCTGAGAGGGAAAAACTTGTTTGGGAAGAGTGTTGTTGAACTCTGCTTGGTGCCCAATGTTAAGATCTCGATTAAGTTCAAGGTCCCAGCCTTTGAAAAGTACAAAGGGGACACTTGCCTGCTAAGCCATCTTGTGATGTACGCCAGAAAAATATCTACTCAGACTGATAATGATCAGTTGCTGATTCACTATTTCCAGGACAATTTGAATGAAGCTGCTTTAAAATGGTATATGGGGTTAGATAGTGCAAGCATATGTACTTTCAATGACTTAGACGAGGCCTTTGTCAAGAAGTATAAGTAAAATGTGGATATGGAGCCTGATAGAGACCAGTTGAGGTCAATGTCTCAGAAAGATAAGGAGACATTCAAAGAGTATGCTCAGAGATGGAGAGAGCTTGCTGCCCAGATAAGTCCACCTCTTAAGGAGAAGGAAATGAAAAAGATCTTCTTGAATACACTGAATTTGTTTTATTACGAACATATGATTGCGAGCGCCCACAATGACTTTACCGAAATGGTAAATATGGGGATGAGTGTAACACCCCGATAATAATAAAATAATTATTTAAATTGAGTTAATAATATATTTATTAATTTAATTAAATAATTGGAATTATTATTATTATTATTTTTGGGAATTATTATTATTATTATTGGAATAATATAATTTGGAAAATATATAAGTTGGAATAAGGAAAAAGAGTTCATTTTGGAAAATAAGGTTTTACGTGAAAAACAGAAAGCGATCGTGAAAGAAGAAAAGGGCAAGAGGCAGGGCAAGAGAAAGAAGGTTGAAGAAGAGAAGAGCTTGGAGCTTGAGATTCGCCGGATTAACTCAGGTAAGGGGGGTTTATCGTCGATTAATGGGTATTATGGGATAATATGTGATGGGTAGTGATAAGCCGTTAATTTGACCCTAATTGGGATTGTTGATGCTGAAGAATTATGTTGGATAAATTGTATTTAGACTGTAATTGGATCTGTGTTTGGGTTAGTTGTGAAATTCCGAACGTATAGCTTTTTACGGAATCGGAATCGGAGGTCCGGAAGTCCTCCAACGGCGGAAAATGCGGAGAATTCTGCATTCTGCCTTGTGTTAGCGCAGGAACTGCTGTGTTGTCTGCGTTAACCGGTTAACCCAGGGCGTTAACCGGTTAACACTGTTATAATTTGTGAAAATGTGCTGTTTTGCCTGCGTTAACCGGTTAACCCAGGGCGTTAACCGGTTAACACTGTTACGTTTTGCCAGAAAATGTGTTTTTGCCTGCGTTAACCGGTTAACCCAGGGCGTTAACCGGTTAACACTGTTGCAGAGTGGAAAAATTGGCTTTTTAATGTTGTGTACATAATTGAGAGTTGGCCTATGTTGGCGTATGATGTAATAGGGATTATTCCCGCTGTTTTGAGCAGTATAGGTATTAGTAGAGTGTGCTAATATTGTGTTTAATTGATTGACATGATAATGATGTGTTGATACATGTGTTGATGATGTATGATGATATGCATAATGCTATGAATGTATATATTATGCATGTGTTTGTGAATGGACTGTTGTATGGCTTAGAGTGTGAGCATATGTCCATTGGGAATTGTTGTTAATGCTGCATTGCTAGATGATTAGCGTGCATAGTCTAGCCTTCGGGGCTGTAGCTAATTCCCATGGTGAGGAATTAGTGAGTGAGTCATTAGATCTCAAATGAGTGGGACTAGTGAGCTTAGTAGCCGTATCTGGATTTGATCGGTGAGCTTGAACTATATGTTCAAGAATAGTCGGTACCGCATGTGTGGAGTCTCATTGCATAATGTATGTATGGCGTATAATATGAATGGATGTATTCCAATATTATACGTGTGTTTATGTTGTTGTGGAGTATGATTTGAGATTATACTTGTGCTTTATGTTGGTGTTGAGTATGATGTTGAGTTGATGTGCTGTTACTGATTGTATGTTGCGATTAGGGTGATTAATGTGTTCAATTGCTTAACATGACATTATATTCTATAATGCTTATTATATTGATTGAGGAACTCACCCTTACAACTATTTTTCAGGTAACGAGAAATGAGTTGAGTAGAAGCGAATGCTTGGAGTCTAGTGTAGTCTCCTTAGTGGGTCGTGCTCTGATAGATGTAACATCGGGATGGGATGTTTTATGTTGTTGAATAATTTACATGTGAATGTTACATGTTTTACATGATTGAGGAGATCTTTATCCGCTGCGTTTTATGCAAATGTTTATGTTTTGAATTAATAAAAGAGCATGACCGTTATATGGTTGAATGGTGTGAATATTATGTGTGACACCCTTGAATGGCATAATTACTCTGATTTGTTATATGTTTATTATTTTTAATTAAATATTTGGGGTATTTTAGAAGGGTGTTACAATGAGGCTAGAGGAAGGAGTCCGTGAAAGACGTATGTCAAAGAAAGAAGCATCATCAAGCAAGAAGTACGGTGGGAGTTTCTCCAAGAGGAAGGAAGGAGAGACTAACTCAATGTCAATAGAGAGGTAGAGGAGGCCTCATGTCATAAATAGTTCTCAACCTCGTCAACATCAACATCAAGTTTCTTCAGTAATTCCGATTTTTTCCAACAATTATAATCAATCAGTTCCAATTCAATAACAACAACATCAACAACCGCAACAAAGAGCTAACCACAATAACAACAATCATCATCATCAACAAAACTTTGAGAGGAAAAAGGTCTCTTTTGACCTTATTCCTATGACATATGCAGAATTGTACCCATCATTGGTTCTCAAGAACCTCATTCAACCAAGAAATCCTTCGCAAATACCTGAGCCACTACCATGGTGGTTCAAGCCTGATATTTATTGTGCTTTTCACTAGGGAGCCCTTGGCCATGACATAGAAAACTTCTATCCATTGAAATATGAAGTTCAAAAGCTTGTGAAGAGTGGTATGGTGTCCTTTGAGGACAGAGCGCCAAATGTGAAAGCTAATCCATTGTCTGCTCATGGTAATGCTACTGTCAACATGGTGGAAGGTTATCCTTTACGAGTATTCGATGTGCGACATATCCGTAGGTCGTTGGTGGAAATACATAGAACCTTGTGTTTAATTAGTGACTGTGAACATGACCATGATGGTTGTGTAATCTGTAGCGTGGACCTACGTGGGTGTATGATTGTCAAAAGAGATATCCAAAAGTTGATGGATGAGAATGTAATTCAGATTCAACAATCAAGGGATATAAATGATGTGAATGTGATTGTTTATGTATTCAAGGCCCCTGAGTGGATAGTCATTCAATTTGATAGTAGTAACAACAACAACAATGTCAATAGATCAATATCTTCGTTGGTTATACGGTTAGTGGGCCCTGTCCCCTACTCATCCGATAAAGTTGTGCCATATTAATACAATACCATAATGATTGAAGATGGTCAAGAGGTTCCTCTACCAGTCGCAGATTCAGTGGTGAATATTATCGGTGTAGGAAAGGTGACCCGTAGAGGTCGAGCGTTAAGTCCAGTTTTCCCAAAGATAATAGAAGATGTGACAATAAGTAAGACAACAGAGATTCCAGTAGGGAATCCGACTAGTGCTTCAACTTGTCATTCTGGTGAGTCCAGCAAGTTGAAGACTAACGATGATGAAGAAGTTTTAAAATTGATTAAGACAAGTGGATTCAATGTTGTGGAGCAGCTGCTCTAGACTCCATCAAAAATATTCGTGATATCATTACTGATGAATTCTGAAGCACATAGGGAAGCATTGCAGAAAGTTTTGGAATATGCTTATGTTGAGCATGATGTGACCGTAGATCAGTTTGACCACATAGTTGCCAACATTACTTCTTGTAATAATTTGAGTTTTTGTGATGAAGAGCTTCCCAAGGAAGGCAGAAATCACAATTTGGCACTCCATATTTCAATGAATTGCAAGAAGGACGCTTTGTCCAATGTGTTGGTTGACACTAGGTCATCTTTGAATGTGCTTCCGAAATCAACTTTGTCAAGACTCTCTTATTAAGGCGCCCCAATGAGGTATAGCGGCATGGTTGTCAAAGCATTCGACGGTTCGCGTAAAACTATCATCGGTGAAGTGTATATTTCAGTGAATATAGGTCCGAGTTATTTCCAGATTACTTTCCAGGTAATGGATATCCACTAAACCTATAGTTGTTTTTTAGGAAGGCCATGGATTCATGAAGCTTGAGAATAAAGTCTACTCTACACCATGTTAGACGGTGTGGCTAGTGATCGAGAGGGGGGTGAATAGATCACCTCTTTTAAATTTAACGGATTTGAAATTTTATCAGAGTTTTCAAAGTTGGCGGAAAAATCAGTCCCGAATCGACTTCCGTCTATTCTGAACCGCTACTAGAAAGCCGGACACACAAGTTTAATTGCTGGATTTTAATGAGAATGACAGAAACAATTCACACCAGAATTTTAACTAATTGAATGCACTTATCATTAAAGTCTATTTCCAATGAATAAAATCTAGCTAACCGTTTTATCAAACAGTTGGTGTGTATGTGATCAATGATAAACAGCAATGGAGTTTGATTAAAGTTTTCTTGCCACTGCTGTCTTGAAAAAGAAACAATCACCACACACTAACTGAAATTGCGAAAACAGTTTGAACAACGTAAAGAGGAGTAAGGTAAGAGTACGACACGCAGAGATTTGGTAAGGAAGTTCCCCACGTCGTCCTCGCGTGTGGGTACGTTTCCCTCTCAATTTCAAATGAAATTGAGAACTTTGATTATCAATTATTGCCGAATCCGTTGATACAAGGTTATGATACAAAGACAGAATTCTAAACTCTAAGAACCTCTTCTTGTATAAACCTTCACTTGATCTGAGCACGATCAAGATTTTCCTGCACAAAGTTGCAAACAATTCACCGGTTCCACGACCTGCTTGCGAAATCCCCCGATCTCCAAACGCAACACTGCGGCTGAATATGTTCTGCAAATGTGACTCCCAAACCCTCAAGAACACTCCAGTTCTTGAAGGACAAACCAGTAGGTTTTTCCTAGAACCCCCTTCTATCTTCGACTCAGCTAGATCCTCGATCGTTCCACTGCAAACCACAGCTAGATCCTTGATCGTACCACTGAACGTTATCTCGATGCTTCTTTAATCCAAAGAACAAGAATGGTTATGTGTAAATGTTCTTGAAGAAAAGTGATTGAGAAGATGAAGAAGATGAAGTCTCTTTCAGGTTTCTAAATGCTCTCAAAACAATTGCTCCAACACTGCTTTTGATCTTGTGTTCAATTGTTTTCCCTCAATGAATTCGTGTTTTTGCACTGCTGTTGTAACCTGTCTTTTATATGCTGCAAAAACAGTTGCTGTTATACACAAAACAGCTTTATGTATTGATACATAATAGTGTGCATCGATGCATACTGTAGGCTATGTGAATTTTTGATGAAATTGATTATTCATGTATCGATGCAAAAGTCGTGTGTATCGATGCATGTGATTATTACACTGGTATGTATCGATGCCTGATGCGTATGTGTTGATACACAGGTTGTTTCAATTAGTCATGTATCGATGCAGGGATCGTGTGGATCGATGCATAGAGTCTTTTGCCTTTCATGTATTGATGCATGACTCGTATGCATCGATGCATACTGAACAAAAATGTTTTGTGATTTATCACATGCTGTATGTATCGATGCAGAGGCTTATGTATTGATACATACTGACATAAAATGCATTTTAATTGTTATTTCAAAGGAAGTATCAATGTAGGTTTATATGTACAGTTATGCAACAAATAGAATGGGATGGAAAACATAATAAAACACAAATGTATCATGTAATGCAATGCACAACCAACATTTGGATGATGATCACACAATTTGCTATCATTAAAATTAATTCAAGGTAAAGAATTCTCTCACAAACTCCCCCTTTTTGATGATGGCAAATTCTTGGCAAGATGTGTGATACTCCCCCTGAGTTTGTGCATATCTGCATCTGCATTTTCTCCCCCTTTGTCAACATCAAAAAGAGGAAGAAACAAATTTATCAAGGTAGCATAGTGTAGCAGGACATGGCAAAAAAATTGATAACAGGCTATCAATCACAAAGAATGTAGCATCAAGGTAAAGAATCATTCACAAAGAATGAAGAATAAGGGCAATAACAATAGAGATAAACAGAATTGGAAAAGCGTTTTAAAGAAACGAACGAGTTTAAGAGTTACATAAGCTAAACCATAGTGTTCAACAAAAGAAAAACTAGAGCAATATGAGATGAAATGCTATGAGATGAAATGCAGGTGGGTTAATTTAGATTGTTGCCACCACAGGACTCCTCATCATGTCTGTCAGGATCTCGGTAGCTTGGCGGAGGCGGAGGAGGAGGCATTGTGTCTGGATTTTGGCCCATGAAGGAGTATTGCCTAAATCGGTTCTGAACTTCAATGCTTCTAAAACTGTCCATAATCCCAGGATTTTCACGGCAGTCATCCATAAAGCCGGACATTTTGTTGTAGAAAACTTGATGCCATTTAACTAAGTCTTGGTGCCAAGCGTGTTGATTGTGATACATCCGTGTATGCTCATCATGCCAGTCCCGATGCTCGTTGTGCCATTCAGATTGTTGAACATGCCAGTACCGTGCTTCTTCATGGCGTTCTTTGTTGACAATTTCCATCTGTTGAAGCATATGAGTGATGTCCGCATTTGGTGTTGGGGCTGAAGTACCACCGGAGAATGGAGGGGTTGTAGGTTCAGGTACGTAGTTGGTAGGAGACCACCTTCGTGGCACCCACTCACCCCAACCAGTATTGGCCTCAGCATGTGGTGCATCTGTTTCAGCCGCATCCTGCATTTCTTCATCAGGCTGATCTTCAGCAACATGGATGCGTTCCGAGGGCACGTCAAAGTTGTAAATTCTGGTTTTGGATTTTCTTTCGAAGAAATAGAAGCATTTGCGGTCCTTGTCCCACCGATATCCCATATGCGATAGAGTGGCAGAGTCAAACTCTTGAGCTGCAGATGGAGATAGGAGAGGCACAATAGGTATTGCAACTTTCCAAAACTTAAGAATTTTCATTATCTGAGAGGCATAACCTAGAGCCATATTCTTGGAGCTGTCTCGCACAAAGAATAGACGTTTTACAAAGTAGTTCGCCCAATTTAGGAGAACCTTATTTTGCAGGATGTAGAGAAGATGTATGCTAGGCCTATCCAACCGAGAGTGTCCGCTGTTTGTTGGACGCAGAATATGTGTGATAATCCAGTGAAGAATACGCGGAGTTTGCTTGATCATACCTGACGTGATGTGTTCATCCTCACTCAACGGTCTATCAATCTTTAGGATAGAAGTTGTAAAGTCCTTCATGTCAAATTCAGGATCAAAATGCAGGTCATGCCAGCACTTGAAAACCATCGACGGAGACGGCATTTGAAATACCTTTTCCCAATCAGAGGCTTCAAAGGTATATGTTCTGACTCCGATAGAACACCGGAACATATAACCTCTACCAGTTTGTAACCCAGCATAAAAGATCCGAATGAAATCCTCATGATAATCATCCTTTGTGGACAGAAACGACCCAAGTCTTTGTGCTTGTAAGAGTTCAACCACTTCATTTAGGTGTAGGTGAATAGCATCTGTTTTATCAAAGACGTGAGGTTTCATGACTAACCTTGTCTTGAAGGACTCTTCAAATTCAGCAGCAACAGCAGGATGAAGTAGCTCTAAGGCATTTGAAGGAACTTCAGGTGGTTGGTGAGATGTACCGGCTGTTTCCTTTCCCTTTCCTTTTCCTTTGGCTCTGGCTGGAATAGTGCGTGGAGGCATGGTGATGTGAGATTTAGGGTTTTAGAGAGAGAGTGAAGATGAGGAGGATTAGGGTTAGCCACTGGTTTTGGGGTTTTTGAGGGCAGATGAGATGAAGTAATGAGATAGGAAGTGATATGATTGGCTGATGTGTCGATGCATGAGAGAGAAAGAAATGCATTTAATTCAGATAGCATCAGTATGTATCGATGCAGAGGGTCATGCGTCGATCCCAGATATTCACAATTGGCATGTGTATCGATACATGCGATGGATGCATCGATGCATCCTGAAGCAGTTTTTAAAAATTTGAATTTCAGAATGTATGGGTCGATGCATGCTTCGTTTGAGTCGATGCATACTGATGCTGAACCAGTTTTTAATGAATTTTAATGCAGTATGAATATGCATTATGCACTGTCATGATGATTATGCTCAACAGAGATTCAGAAGTCAAATTGTTAGTGTGCACACAATATGGACAAGGAGTATATGCAAACAAATTTTAGATCAACTAGAATAAGAACATTTGTTCTAACATACACAATCACTTAGCAATAAGAAAATTGTAGAAAGGATTGATATTACCTCTGTTGGAGAACTCTTGTGATGGATAATTGACATCTAAAACAGCTCTTATCAACAATGGTGAGGCATAATATAATTAAGAGATAACATGCTTATGACATCAATTGAGAAAGATCTAGGATTCCCAATTCGCGACGAATGTTGAAGAAAGGCTCCGTTGCCAATGGTTTAGTGAAAATATCAGCAAGCTGATTTTTGGAATCAACGTGCTCAAAGACAACGTCTTCTTTTTCAACATGATCACGAAGGAAATGATGTCTTATCTCTATGTGTTTAGTGCGTGAGTGTAAAACAGGGTTTTTAGTAAGGTTTATGGCACTAGTGTTGTCACATTTGATAGGAATACGTTTGAGTTGAATGTTGAAGTCTTGTAGTTGCTGCTTCAGCCATAAAATCTGAGCGCAACAACTACCGGCTGCAACGTATTCTGCCTCTGCAGTTGACAAAGCCACAGAAACTTGCTTTTTGCTATGCCAACTGACCAAGGAGTTTGAAAACCGGTGACATGTGCCACTTGTGCTTTTCCTATCTGATTTGCAGCCAGCAAAATCAGAATCGGAGTACCCTACTAAGCTACAATCACTTCCTTTGGAGTACCAAAGCCCATATTTAGGTGTTCCGTGAAGATATCTAAATATGCGCTTCACCGCTTTTAGGTGCGATTCCTTAGGATTTGATTGATAGCGTGCACACATGCAAACACTAAACATGATGTCTGGTCTAGAAGCAGAAAGATATAAGAGAGATCCAATCATACCTCTGAACCTTTTGACATCTACACACTTACCGTGCTCATCCTTATCTAGATTTCCGTTGGTAGGCATTGGGGTGTTGATTGATTTTGAATCATTCATTCCAAAGCGCTTGAGTAGTTCTCTGCAGTATTTTGTTTGACATAATACCCTCATCAAGTTGCTTTATTTGCAGTCCTAGGAAGTAGTTCAGCTCCCCCATTAGACTCATCTCAAATTCACCCTGCATAACCTTAGAAAATTCTTCGACCAAGTGAATGTTAGTTGAACCAAATATGATATCGTCGACATAAACTTGAACTAAAAGAATGTGCTTCCCTTTGTGTTTAATAAAGAGAGTATTGTCCACTTTACCTCTTGAATATCCATGATCAATTAGGAATTTGCTAAGCCTTTCATACCAAACCCGAGGGGCTTGTTTAAGGCCATACAAAGCTCGTTTTAATTTGTAAACATGATCTGGATTTTCATCATTTTCAAAGCCGGGAGGTTGTGAAACATATACTTCTTCATTTATAACACCATTAAGAAAGGCACTCTTTACGTCCATTTGGTAAAGCTTAAAATCCTTAGAACACGCATAGGCAAGCAAAAGACGTATAGCTTCAAGGCGAGCAACTGGAGCATAAGTTTCCTCATAGTCTATGCCCTCCTCTTGGTTATACCCTTGTGCTACTAAACGTGCCTTGTTCCTAGTAATCACTCCGTTTTCATCAAGCTTGTTCCTAAAAACCCACTTAGCGCCTATGATATGATGATCTCGCGGACGAGGGACAAGTTCCCAAACGTCATTTCTTTTAAATTGATTAAGCTCTTCTTGCATGGCCATGAGCCAAAATTCATCAATCAAGGCCTCTTTGGCATTCTTAGGTTCTACTTGTGAAACAAACCCGAAGTGAGAACAAAAATTACTTATCTTAGAACGAGTCATTACTCCCTTTGAAATGTCTCCCAAGATGTTGTCAATGGGATGGTCTTTTGAGGATCTCCAAGCTGTTGGAAGATCATTCACTTCAGCTGTCTTTTCCTCAATTTCTTCATGACTAGTATCTTCCTCCTTCTCATGGGCAGCTGTTTTGGACTGATCAGTTTCCTCAACAGCTTCCTTGAGTATGTCTTCTGTAGATACACCTGCGTCATCAAAAGAAATACCTTTTCCGACATTTTTCGGATAAGACTCATCAAAAGAAACATGAACAGATTCTTCAACAGTAAGTAAATGCTTGTTATACACTCTATATGCTTTACTTGACAGTGCCAAGAAAGATACCTTCATCCGCTTTTGCATCAAACTTCCCAATGTTTTCCTTACCGTTATTCAAAACAAAACATTTACAACCGAATACGTGAAGATGTGACAAGTTTGGTTTTCTTCCTTTCAAAAGTTCATAAGGAGTTTTGTTTAAAATAGGGCGAATTGAGATTCTGTTTAGAACATAACAGGCCGAGCTGACAGCATCAGCCCAAAAGTATTTTGGTAATCCACCCTCATTGAGCATTGTTCTTGCCAACTCCTCTAAAACACGATTTTTACGCTCCACAACGCCATTTTGTTGTGGAGTGCGAGGAGCTGAAAAGTTATGCTCAATACCATACTTGTCACAAAACTTCTCAAAGTGGTAACTTTGAAACTCACCACCATGATCGCTACGAATTGTAACTATTTTGGAGTTCATTTTGTTTTGGGACAGATTTGCAAAATTTTTAAAGGCAGAAAAAGTTTCATCTTTGCTATGAAGGAATATAGTCCAAGTGAATCTAGAGTAGTCATCAACTATTACAAAGCCATAGTAATTTCCACCTAGGCTCTTTGTCCTAGAAGGTCCAAAGAGGTCCATATGGAGAAGCTCAAGAGGTCGTGAAGTTGAAATTATATTTTTAGATTTAAAGGACACCCTTGTTTGCTTTCCCATTTGGCACGCGTCGCATAGGTGGTCTTTTGAAAATTTTATTTTTGGTAGACCGACTACTAGATCCTTAGATACAACCTTATTTAGCAAATCGAAGTTAACATGCGCTAAACGTCTATGCCAAAGCCAAGAATCATCATTCAAGGTGACTAGACATTTAGTATTTGTTAAAGGTACATCAAACAAGTCAAGCATATAGATGTTGTTTACTCTTACACCCTTAAACACAATGTTTTGTTCAACATGTTCAATTATGCAACAAGTTTTTGTAAACGACACTTTATAGCCCATGTCGCATAGTTGACTTATGCTTAACAAATTGTGTTTAAGTCCCTCAACTAAATGGACATTTGAAATAGTAGTGGTGGAGGGATTACCTACACTACCTTTTCCGAGTATAGCTCCTTTGTTGTTGTCTCCATAAGTGACATATCCCTTCTTCTTTGCCTTGAAGTCTATAAAGAGCGATATGTCACCGGTCATGTGCCTCGAGCAGCCGCTGTCAAGAAACCACCTTCTATCTGCGGAGGCAAGGCACTCATCCTACAACATCAAAAGAGAGAAGTTGGTACCCAATTTTCATTGGGTCCAAGTGGGTAAGTGCTAACATGGTTGCCTTTTGGCTTCCATTGATAAATACCTTTAGGGACAAGAAATCTCCTAAATTTGCATTTCTCAATGGTATGGCCAGCATGGCAACAATAATGACATAAACCATGATGATGTGTTTGTTGTTTCTTGTTCATTGAATCCTTTAGAATAAAAGAGTATTTTGCATATGGAGGATTCAATGACTTCTTAAACAACTTGGGGTCAACGGCATAAGTAACTTTAGGTTGTAGCGGTTTCTCTAATTTGACCTTAAGAGTGTTTACCTCTTTTTGCCAAATATAACAAGCGTCACAATACCTAACTCTACTACATCCGTCAATGTCAATAGTTTTTGAATTTTCTGCAATACTAGTTTTCAATGCTTCTAAATCAATTTCAGCTTTGTTTACTTTACCTTCCAAAAAGAGAAGATATGTTTGTCGGAAGATAGTCTTTTAAAAGCATCTACAGCTTCGTTATGCAGTTTTTCAAAAGCTATTTTTAGTTCTGAAAAAGACATAGAGGAGAAATTATCGTAATAGGCTTGTTTTACCTTTTTGTCATTGTTTTTCTTCTTGTGGTAGGACAGATTTTTTGTGTGAGCCATAAGGCACAGATTTGCAGCTTCATCATCATCACTTGAGCTTTGTGTGCTTGATGAATCACTATCACTTTCCCATGCAATATACGCTCTTCTTTGTTTGCTGTACCCTTTTGGCGAATCTTTTCTTTGATCCTTATACTTCATAGGGCAGTCCGTTTTATAGTGTCCGGATTTACCACAATTAAAACAGGATCCTCTTCCTCTACTCTTCTTGTTCTCTTCTTGTTTCGAATTTGTAGATTGTTTTCGAAACTTCATGAGATTTTTGTCGGAATGCTTAACTCCATTCTTTCGAATGAATCTATTGTATCTCCTTACAAACAGTCCCATTTCCTCATCATCCGAGTCTTTGTCACTACTTGAATCATTGTCGCTTTGCTCTTTTCGTGAGGACTTAGAGCTAGAGGCCACAAGAGCTATTGGCTTCTTCTCTCCCTCTTTGTCTCTTTTCTTCTCCTTTTCCTTCTTACTTTTGTTTTCATATTTTTCAAGACTTTCCAATGCTTGCTGATGTTCTTCCAGCTTTCGAAACAAGGTTGTAATCGTAAGTCTTGTTAGATCGTTGGCTTCCTTGATTGCCGTAACTTTAGGTTGCCACTCCCTGCTAAGACACCTGAGAATTTTATTAGTAGCAATTTCATTGGAAATAGGTTTTCCAAGAGCATTCAATCGGTTAGTTAGATGAGGGAATCTCTTTTGCATGTCGGAGATGGATTCTCCTTGTTTCATGCGAAAGAGCTCAAACTCTTGATTGAGTGTGTTAATGCGGGACTGTTTTACTTCAGTAGTACCCTCATGGGCAACTTCTAAAGCGTCCCACATTTCTTTAGCTGTCGTGCAATGGGATACTCGATAATACTCATCAACACCAAGTGCTGAAATTAACATGTTTCGAGCTCTCCAATCACACGACCACTTTTTCTCATCTTTCTCATTCCAATCATCTTCTGGTTTAGGTACTATGGCGCCAGCCGCATTTGTCATAGTGATTTGAAACAGACCGTTTTCAATGGCAGCCCATACTAACCTATCCATAGAATTTATATGAACTCGCATGCAGTCTTTCCAGTAGCCATAATTTTCACCGTTGAAAATAGGCGCTCTATTATACGCCCCCTTTGGTTCAGAATCCATACTGTTACAGGCAGCCACAGAGCACCAGCGAACCGGCGCTCTGATACCACTTGTTAGACGGTGTGGCTAGTGATCGAGAGGGGGGTGAATAGATCACCTCTTTTAAATTTAATGGATTTGAAATTTTATCAGAGTTTTCAAAGTTGGCGGAAAAATCAGTCCCGAATCGACTTCCGTCTATTCTGAACCGCTACTAGAAAGCCGGACACACAAGTTTAATTGCTGGATTTTAATGAGAATGACAGAAACAATTCACACCAGAATTTTAACTAATTGAATGCACTTATCATTAAAGTCTATTTCCAATGAATAAAATCTAGCTAACCGTTTTATCAAACAGTTGGTGTGTATGTGATCAATGATAAACAGCAATGGAGTTTGATTAAAGTTTTCTTGCCACTGCTGTCTTGAAAAAGAAACAATCACCACACACTAACTGAAATTGCGAAAACAGTTTGAACAACGTAAAGAGGAGTAAGGTAAGAGTACGATACGCAGAGATTTGGTAAGGAAGTTCCCCACGTCGTCCTCGCGTGTGGGTACGTCTCCCTCTCAATTTCAAATGAAATTGAGAACTTTGATTATCAATTATTGCCGAATCCGTTGATACAAGGTTATGATACAAAGACAGAATTCTAAACTCTAAGAACCTCTTCTTGTATAAACCTTCACTTGATCTGAGCACGATCAAGATTTTCCTGCACAAAGTTGCAAACAATTCACCGGTTCCACGACCTGCTTGCGAAATCCCCCGATCTCCAAACGCAACACTGCGGCTGAATATAATCTGCAAATGTGACTCCCAAACCCTCAAGAACACTCCAGTTCTTGAAGGACAAACCAGTAGGTTTTTCCTAGAACCCCCTTCTATCTTCGACTCAGCTAGATCCTCGATCGTTCCACTGCAAACCACAGCTAGATCCTTGATCGTACCACTGAACGTTATCTCGATGCTTCTTTAATCCAAAGAACAAGAATGGTTATGTGTAAATGTTCTTGAAGAAAAGTGATTGAGAAGATGAAGAAGATGAAGTCTCTTTCAGGTTTCTAAATGCTCTCAAAACAATTGCTCCAACACTGCTTTTGATCTTGTGTTCAATTGTTTTCCCTCAATGAATTCGTGTTTTTGCACTGCTGTTGTAACCTGTCTTTTATATGCTGCAAAAACAGTTGCTGTTATACACAAAACAGCTTTATGTATTGATACATAATAGTGTGCATCGATGCATACTGTAGGCTATGTGAATTTTTGATGAAATTGATTATTCATGTATCGATGCAAAAGTCGTGTGTATCGATGCATGTGATTATTACACTGGTATGTATCGATGCCTGATGCGTATGTGTTGATACACAGGTTGTTTCAATTAGTCATGTATCGATGCAGGGATCGTGTGGATCGATGCATAGAGTCTTTTGCCTTTCATGTATTGATGCATGACTCGTATGCATCGATGCATACTGAACAAAAATGTTTTGTGATTTATCACATGTTGTATGTATCGATGCAGAGGCTTATGTATTGATACATACTGACATAAAATGCATTTTAATTGTTATTTCAAAGGAAGTATCAATGTAGGTTTATATGTACAGTTATGCAACAAATAGAATGGGAGGGAAAACATAATAAAACACAAATGTATCATGTAATGCAATGCACAACCAACATTTGGATGATGATCACACAATTTGCTATCATTAAAATTAATTCAAGGTAAAGAATTCTCTCACACACCAGAAGCTGAAATTTGTGAAGAACGACAAGTTTGTCGTTGTTGGTGGAGAGAAGGCATTGTTGGTGAGCCATCTGTCATCTTTCACGTATGTTGATGCTGAGGAGGAAGTTGCGACGCCTTTTCTAAGCCTTGTCCATTGCTGGTGAAATGAAGAAAACTGGGGCACCCATGTCTTCTTTGAAGGATACACAATAGGCTATTCAGGTTGGCAACATTGATCAATGGGGTCGTGTTGTGGAGATTGCCGAGAACAAGAACAGAGCCGGATTGGGATTTCAACTAGGGTCGTTCAACGCCAAAGTCAAAGTTATGTAACTGATGTTCCATAGTGGAGGGTTCATTCATGGGAATGATCAACACTCAGCTGCCATTATTGAAGACAGTGGTGATGAAGACGAAGATGAAGGAGACAACGCCAACTTTGTGTCGCATGGCGAGACTTGCAACAATTGGGTTGTTGTTGATGTTCCTATCGTCATTCATCATTCTAAGTAATTTGTTTTCTATTATTTTGAGAAAAATCCTTCTCCTATTCCTAAGGGAGAAGTGAACATTGTTAGGCATTTTTATTATTATCATCAATAAAATACAATTTTATTCATCCATATCTATGATGTTTTTATTTTTACTTTTTGCTTTTTCTGAAAATGGTAATCACAAAAAAAAAAATCTCCCATCTGCATAATATTTGATCACACTCCACTTATCTAAAATCAAAATATCAAATATTATGCAGGTTGGTTCTCAAACCCATTGAATACAATGATCATACTCCCTCTTCAAACTTTGATTCTCTTGTGTTTGAAGTTGAGGAAGAGATTGATGATGAAGAAGTATCTGAGGAGTTATCCCATTTGCTTGAGCATGAGGAAAAAGCCATTCAGTCGTTTGAAGAGCATATTGAATTAGTCAATTTGGGTTCCGAGGATGATGTGAAGGAAGTTAAGATTGGGTCTCAATTGTGTCCAGAAGCTAAAAAAGGGTTGATTGATCTTCTTCGAGATTATTTTGATGTGTTTTCTTGGTCCTATCAAGACATGTCTGGGTTGGATTCTGAGATTGTGGAGCATAGATTTCCGTTGAAGCCAGAATTCCCGTCGGTCAAGCAGAAGTTGAAAAGAACTCATCCTGATATGGAAGTGAAGATTAAAGAGGAAGTGAAAAAGCATATTGATGTTGGTTTTCTTGTTACCACCGAGTATCCGCAGTGGGTGGCCAACATTGTGCCTGTTTCGAAGAAAGATGGAAAAGTCTGCATGTGTGTTGATTATATGGATTTGAATAAAGCTAGTCTAAACGGATTCAAAGTCTTTTCGTTTACGAACGGATTTTCCGGTTATAATCAAATCAAAATGGCACCTGAAGATATGGAGAAGACCACATTCATTACACCCTGAGGAACATTCTATTATAGAGTGATGCCTTTCGGTTTAAAGAATGCTGGTGCAATGTACCAGAGAGCTATAACCACTCTTTTTCATGATATGATGCATAAAGAGATTGAAGTCTATGTTGATGATATGATTTCTAAGTCAAGAGATGAAGAAGAACATGTTGAGCATTTTTTGAAGTTATTCCAGCGTTTGAGGAAGTATAAACCCTGCTTGAATCCCAATAAGTGTACTTTTGGTGTTCGTTCTGGTAAGTTGTTGGGCTTTATTGTCAGTGAGAAGGGTATTGAAGTTGATCCTGCCAAGGTCAAAGCAATACAAGAGATGCCTGTGCCTAAAACTGAGAAGTAAGCCAGAGGTTTTCTCGGCCGTTTGAATTATATCTCAAGATTTATATCGCATATGACTGTCACATGTGCGCCTATTTCCAAGCTTCTTCGGAAAGATCAGTCTTGTGATTGGACTGAAGATTTCCATAAAGCTTTTGATAGTATCAAAGAATATCTGCTTGAGCCTCTGATTCTGTCTCCGCCTGTTGAATGAAGATTGTTAATCGTGTATCTGATTGTGCTTGATGAGAGTATGGATTGTGTTCTTGGTCAGCAAGATGAATAATGACAAATGTTATTATCTGAGTATGATATTGAATACCAATCTCAAAAAGAAATTAAAGGTAGTGTCTTGGCTGATTGGCTCACCGACCGATTGAAGATTATCAGTCAGTGTAGTATGATTTTCCTGATGAAGAGATTTTGTACTTGAAGATGAAAGATTATGATGAACCATTGCTTGAAGAAGGGCCAGAGCCTGGTTCCCGTTGGGGCATGGTATTTAATGAAGCTGTTAATTCTTATGGTAATGGCATTGGGGCAGTGATTATTACTCCTCAAGGCACTCATTTCCTATTTACAGCTAGATTAACTTTCAAGTGTACAAACAATATGACTAAGTATGAAGCTTGCATTATGGGACTCGAAGAGGCCATTGATCTCAGAATAAAGTATCTTGACGTATGGAGATTCAACTTTGGTTATGAATCAAATCAAAGGTGAATGAGAGACGAATCAACCCGGTTTGATACCATATAGAGATTATGCAAGGAGGATTTCAACTTTTTTTATAAAGGTTGAGTTTCATCATATCCCTCAAGATGAAAATCGGATGCTAGATGCACTTGTAACGTTGGTTTCAATGATTGTGGTGAAATTTTGGAATGAAGTTCCTAATTTAACTATGATGCGTATTTTGATATCAAGTGTTTTCTCCAAAGTCAGATTTACCTGCCTGGGGCATCTTTGAAAGATAAGAAGACTTTGAGAAGATTAGCTGGCAATTTCTATCTAAATGGTGATGTGCTTTACAAGAGAAACTTCGATATGGTTTTGCTCAGATGCGTGGATAGACATGAAGCAGACCTATTGATGACAAAAGTCCATGAAGGTTCCTTTGGTACCCATTCCAATGGACATACTATGGCAAAGAAGATGTTGAGAGTAGGTTACTATTGGCTGATAATGGAATCTAACTGTTGCAAGTTTGTGAAGAAATGCCACTAAGTGTCAAATATATGCAAATAAGATTTATGTTCCTCTGACACTGTTGAATGTCACTTCCTCCCCATGGCCCTTCTCCATGTGAGGAATTGATATGATTGGTATGATTGAGCCCAAAGCTTCGAACATACATCGTTTCATTCTAGTGGCTATTGACTACTTCACAAAGTGGGTTGAAGTGGCATCGTATGCAAATGTGACCAAGAAAGTTGTTGTAAGGTTTATCAAGAATCAGATTATATGTCGTTATGGTGTGCCAAGTAAGATCATTACTGACAATGGATCGAACTTGAACAACAATATGGTGGAAGCTCTTTGCAAAGACTTCAAGATTGCACAGAATAATTCTTCTTTATACAGACCCAAGATGAATGGGGATGTTGAAGCTCCAAACAAGAACATCAAGAAGATCATTCAGAAGATGGTTGTGACATATAAAGATTAGCATGAAATGCTCCCATTTGTTTTTCATGGGTACCATACATGCATCCGCAGTTCAATAGGGGCAACCCCTTTCTCTCTTGTTTATGGCATGGAAGTTGTGCTCCCATTAGAGGTTGAGATCCCGTCACTACGTGTGCTAATGGAAGTCAAGTTGATAGAAGCTGGATGATGTCAGACCAGATATGATCAATTGAATTTGATTGAAGAGAAAAGATTGATTGCCATGTGTCATGGTCAGTTGTATCAACAGAGAATGAAGAAAACTTTTGATAAGAAGGTCAGGCCTCGTGTGTTTAGAGAAGGTGACCTCGTGCTCA
Source organism: Lathyrus oleraceus (assembly GCF_024323335.1). NCBI lineage: Eukaryota > Viridiplantae > Streptophyta > Magnoliopsida > Fabales > Fabaceae > Lathyrus > Lathyrus oleraceus. The sequence continues at coordinate 198,939,481 of NC_066582.1, read as the reverse complement.
AGAAGATTCTATCCTTCAAACCTGATGCTAGGGGAAAATAGACTCCTAATTATGAAGGCTAATATGTTATGAAGAGAGCCTTTTCAGGCGGTGCTTTGATTCTTACAACTATGGATGGTGAAGAGTTCACCCGCCCTGTGAACGTCGATGCAGTCAAGAAATACTTCACCTAAAAAAGAAAAGAATAACTCGCTAAGTTGAAAACCCGAAAGGGCGGCTTAGGCAAAAATGAGCGTCTCGGTGGATTGAAAACCCGAAAGGGCGATCCAGGAAAAAATTAGAGACATAAAACAAAAAATTTATCCCGGTAGATTGAACACTCCACCTTGGGGCAATCTAGGCAAAAATTATGGATTATGACAAGTAACTGCATTCGGTTGATCCTAATCCTGGGAGGCAGTTTTGAGCAAGTCATTTGTTTCTAGTTCATCATTCTCAACCGAGGACAAGCACAATGAATATTGAAGTTGGTAGGGAGAGTTGTGATCATTGTATTCAATGTATCCATTTTCCATGTAAATTACCATTTTCAAATTTGTAAAGATCTATGGAGTCTCATCATTTACGGACTACCATTATATTAAATAAAGTTGAGCTTTTATCCAATTGTTTTTATTACTATTTACTTCTGCTAAATAAAATTGAATTTTATGATGATAATTTTAAAATAAATTAATAAATAATAATTGTTTTTCTTAAATAATAAAAACAATCACTGTAAGATTAATCGATTTTAGTAAGGAATGTCAACAGCGATCCGAGAACAGGTAAGTCTTGAAATGTGAAGCATTATTGGTCTTCCTCAAAGCAGTTGGTTTGATAAATACCTTTTTCGCCAACAGTTCGTCATTTATCCCCAGCTTGGTTAATGAGTTTTTCTTCCTGAATATTTCTTCATCCCCAGTAGTTGAGATGATGATCAATTCCCTTTGTAAATCCATGTTCCCCAGCTGAGGTACTTATGTTTGCATCCCCCGATTTGTGATCTATGATTGGGCCCCAGAGATCTGGAACCCTTATTTGATTTCCACTAGCAGAATTGTGTGGCATAACTTCGGCAGTTTATCCTTTTTGTGAATCAGATCCTTGGAATTTGTTTATTTCGCAATTTCAAGGAGAATTTAGTGATTATCGAGGAATGTGACGATCTGGGTCATAGTGTCCCCAACAACTTGCCTAACTCCTCATACAGAGTTTTATCTCTTGTATTCCCCGGCGGAGTTCATCTTTTGACATGAAGATCCCTCGTTCCCGATAGTGTTGGATTCTGAGTAGTTTGTTTTAGTCCCTTGTAAGGTTGTCTCCCATTCGATATGGTGTTGACCTAAAATTCCCCACAGTGTTGACAATTTTGACCCTCGACATGATTGGTTGATCTTCCCTCAGTAATATTCTCTTATCCCTGTGGAGTTTGCCGTAGCAAATTGGAATCATGTTCTTCATGCCTTTCCCTAGTCAGAGTTGGTTTATTCAGAGCTAGATGATTTACTTTCATCCTTAGCATTTTCTCCAGTTGGTGTTTCCATCCTGTTGATATTAGCCGAGTATTGTAGTGATAATTCAAATCGTCGTTATTTGTATCCTTTGTGTTGTTTTTGTCAGCATAATCATAATCACATACATGCATATCCATGCATAAAACACATCATCAAATATTTCATTGTGCATTTTATCACATTGGTTTTTCTTCTGATCTCCTGCTGTGGTAATTTTATCTCCCCATGCAGATTTGGTGTGTCTGTCCTCCTTTAATTGCAGAGTGTCAACCCCTTAAGCAGAAAGAGTTTAACCTTGCTCATTCCCCACTGAGTTATTTCCTCGTGGATGATTAGTATTTTAGTTTCCTCCCCAGCTAATTATCTGGATGGAGCCACTCCCCTTGAGTTATATCCTTATTGGGTTGAGTCTCTGACTGACTGTTTCTTTTTAGTTATTACCTAGATAGATATTTTGGTCCCCTGAGAGTTTATTACCCAGTGATTAGTAATATCCTTCTCGATTATTGAGTACATTACTATTGCCCAATACCCGGTAAAATGTAATCTACTTCCTTTATTTTCCCCAGCGGATTCGTTCCCATGTTTCCCCAGGTGGTTTATCCTTGATATGTTCATCCTAACCGATGACGAATATTCTTCCTTCTTTGGGTTTCTACCCAGTAAAAAAGTAGTTGTAATCCCTATTTCATTCCCCAAAGAGTATATCCTTGATATGTTTACTTTAACCAGTGATAGATTTTCTCCCCCTCTTCGGTATTCTACCCAGTAACCGGTAGTTGTAATTCCTACTTTCCCCTGCTGAGTTTATCCTTGATATGTTCATCCTAACTGGTGACAAATATTCTCTCTTTGGTATTCTATCTAGTAATTGATAGATATAATTCCTATTTTCACCCAGCAATCTATCCTTGATATGTTCATCCTAACCGATGATGGATATTATTCCTTTGAGTTTATCCTTGATATGTTCATTTGATTAAGTGACAAATACTCTCTCTTTGGTCTTTTAACCATTAAACGGTAGTTATAAATCCTATTTGATCTTTTTCCCTAGCAGGTTATTCTTACCCAATAATAGGTAACGAATACACCTTTTTCTCCTCAGCGAATCATCCTTGATATGTTTACCCTAACCGGTAATGGATGTCCCTCTGTCAGAGTATATTATCTTCCTATCCAGTAACCGATAATAGATAATCTTTGGTACTCCTGTGTTGAAGAACATTCTTCCCCAGTTGAGTTTGAGTGTGTATTTCCTCAGTGGAATCGCCTTTTCCTGTTTGGTCAGAGTATTTCAGCTTTGTTCTGATTTACCCGTTTCCTCTGCAGATTTTCCTGACCCGGGTTCTTCCATTGATTTATTTTCATGGAAATTCCCCTCGTGTCTCTAGCAGTTTTTAAGTCGTAGCCTAGCCTACGCATAGCTTTTTATCCCCCCAGAGTCTCTGTGTCCCCAGTGAGTTTTCCTTATGGAACGCATTATGCTCCCGTGGACTTCCAGTCTCTCCGGATTCTTTTCCTTTGTGGAAATTTATTCCACACAAATATTATTTTTACATACATACCATATGCATCATGAGGTCTCTTAGGGACCAAAATTTGTTTCTATATGTTGTTATTTAAGTCCATTCTACTGAGTTGATATGAACATTTTAACCTTCACATCCTCAGTTAGAATGTCCTTAAATACGGGCAGCTGTAAGACCCCAATTTTGACCATAAGATCCCTCATGCTATCTCATCATTTGCATTGGCTTTAGGATCACACCTTGGCATACTCCTTACCCCTCATTCATTGAGTTTGCATTGGGGGAGATCACCAAGCACATTTGATTGTATCAAACTTTATTTTTCTTTTGTTTACTAACTAAAATACCAAAAATATGTCTATGTATAGCTTTGTTTCTTTTATAGGTAGTGTGTGCATCCATTAATGCCCTATCAAGCTCACAACTAGGGTTTGAGACCCTTAATACAAGGAGATAAATCAAGAGATGGTTCACATTGGTTCCAGACATCATATATGGATCCCCATGATCTTCATTTATTATTTTTATCAAGAATTCATCAAGCGTTTGGAGCTTGTTTGCCTTAGAAACCCTAATTCATATGGGTATCTTGTGTGACTTCCTCAACAAGTTTCTTCAATATTTGATCAAATAATTCAAGGTATACTTCATATTACATCATATTATACATATATGATCCTCCATGAGTCCCAAATATCAAGAGAACTTCAAGTTTGCAAGTTGGTTCATGGTGGTTGATCAAAGAAAGTCAATTGGTCAAAATTGGGGTTCCCTAGACCCTATCTCCTACAATTTTTGTCATATGAAAATTATTCCAATAGAAACGTTACTCCTTATGACATTAAAAACAACTTCCATGTTGAGGTCAAGATCTATGTTTGCTTGGAAAGTCATTTTTTATGGTGAAAGATTATAGGTCATTTTGTCTGAACCTTAGTTAGGAGGTCAACTTCCAAGGACCATAACTTGCTCAATTTTTATTAGATGAAGGCCATTAAAGTTTCATGATCACATTTGATATGTACTATCCAACTTTTATTATTTTAGGAACTCAAAATTAAACTTTCAAAGGCATGTGCCAAGAGGAAACATTATTGGTCATTTTGGGCCATTACCATTGACCAAGAGATTTTCCTCAACTTCTAAAATGAATAACTCCTTCATGCCAAATCCAAATGAGGTCAAAATTATGACCAAATTAAAGAGGTTTTAAAGAGCTACAACTTTGATGGAGGAACATTTTCCATTTGAAGCCCATAGCAAAAGTTATTCAAGGTGGAAGAAGTGAACATTTGACTTGAGACTTAAAAAAATTTCAATTATGTTTGATTTCTCAAACTTCCACCTCAAAACTCATCTTGATCCAAGATTCAAATGGAAACGTATTCAACATGAAAGTTGTTCCCCATAATCTCACCTTTCTAAAAAGTCCAATATCACCTCATTTGGCAAAGAATTGAGGGACTTGCACATGATTTCTTCACAAGGTTCCATTTGGTAAGATTTATGTTAAACATTCTTTTCCTTTATGCATGGCTATGTGACTTCATTTTAGGTTGGATAACACAAAATTATGGACCTATCACAGAATTATGACATCATTTGATGGGCCTATCACACGCCCATGCATCCATGCAAGTGAGCTTTCTATTTTTGGCATTTTGAATGAAGTGTGTGGAAAGCAAATGCATAACCTATAAATAAGACCCCTCATGCTCAAAATTGAGGAGACCTTGCCCAAGCTTTGAACCTGCAATCCTAACCCTCACCTTAGAGGATAAAGTTGAAGGTTTTCAATTTAAAATCGAGTTTCTTTGACCATGGTTACTCAATAAATTTTCTAAACATAAAAAAACTTACAATTTTTAACTTTGCTTTGGTGTTGGATGATGTTGATTGAAGTTCCTTTGACCTTGGTTACTTGATATTTGACTTGTTGATGTGAATGAACTTAAGAGACTTTGGAGTGTTTTTTTTTAGAAATATGAGAAATGAGGGAGATGAAGAGTTTTGGCGCAATTTAAGCTACAAATCATTTCGGAGATGCATCTCTGACATTATTTCGTAGATGCATCTCTGAAATATTTTAATGTTCACTTATGCTTGGGTGCATCAGAAGATGCATCTCCAGAATCTAGGGGCATTTAAGTATTTCCACGTGGTGGCTAAGAAACATATGGCGTGCATTAAGAAATCCTTTAAATCTAAGGTCATTATTCCTCCCGGGCCTCATTCACTTCAAGCCCAAACAAAAGAGTTTTTGAAGATTCATGTTGGTTCGACAAGTAGGCCCGATTTGAAACATATGGTGGTGTATTTGCAAATTCACAATCAAATTCCATTAGTTCCTCTTCAGTAGAATAGTAATCTAAGTTGCATGGAAATTAGAGAGACTTACTTCTCCTCTCTAAGACCACCCAAATTTCCAAAAACCAAGAAGCAAGTAATCAATTTTGATCGTACCTCTTTTCAATCAGAATCCTTCCTGGTGAATTTCTCGGGAGGTTTAGCGCTTTGTTATGATGCTATTTCAGAATCATATGTAATACAAGATAACGGAAGATTTTTTTCCAAAGGAAATGAAAAAGTTGTGTCTTAAATATGTGCTAAGGTGACAGCTTTTGGAGTAGATGCTAGTGAGAATGAAGACTTATAATTGGAAGCAATCAAATTTATGGAAGATAGGGATCAATTAGGGTGACGCCTAAAGGAAACTGACAAAAGCCCCATGATTTTTCTTTCATATAACATATGAGGGAGTGGTAGTTGAATCAAAATGAATTGTCTCTCTTAGTTAATTATAAGAAAATATTTTGATGTTTGTTTAAACTAGAAAACAAAAGTTTAGAATTTAAAGGAGGAGTTTGTGTGATCTTTATAGGGAGGAAATGATTTTGAATGGATTTTAAAGAGTGTGATACGCAAGTCTGGCGAGCTTCGTATCATGTGGAAACAAGGTGTGTTTGGTCTCAACTTTAGTTTTTCTAGCGAATGTTTCATGGGAATTGGCGTTAGTTAGAAGGGGTTGGATTTTTATTTAGTGAATGTATACTCTTCTTGTGTTTTGTCTTATAATAGAAACCATTGGAAAAAGTTAATTTATCTCAAGAGAAAATTACCTATTGGGGAGTGGTGTATTGGAGGTGACTTCAATGCAGCCAAGAAGGAGGGGGTGAAAGGTGCTAGTAATTAGATTAATAGGGGTGGGATGTCTGAGTTTAGTGATTTCATTAAGGATATAGAGCTAATTCATGTTGCGATGGTGGGAAATAAATTCACTTTGTTTAATTCGGATGGTAAAGTCATAAGTCAGTTGAATCTGTTTCTCTTATCATAAATATTAATCGATAGTTAGAAGGTTGTTGGGCAAGTTGTTGGAAGAAGGGAATTTTCCAACCACTAGCCAAAATGGATTAAAGGGAATGTTATGAATTAGGGGGCTAAAACCCTTTAAATTCCTTAACACTTCTATTCATCATCCTTACTTTTTTCATTTTTTTTAGAAGTCGTGGAAGGAAACTCATTTGTCAAGAAAGGCTTTCTCTGTAATGAGAGAAAAGCTCAAACTTTTATAAGAGAAGATGAGGGACTTGAATAGAAAGACCTTTGGTATGCTGGATTTCGAGATAAACTCAGCCCTAAAGGAACTTAATGCCTTGGATTTCTCAGTAGCAAATGTTGTGGTGCTAGCTTTGGATGAGATGGCTATAAAAATGTCGTTGGCGTCGAGTAAGGTTTGACATTTCATTCATGTAAATGAAATCATTTTTAGGAAAAAAAATCAAAAATAAAATGGATTGCAGAAGGATATTTTAATTCGAAATTCTTTCACAAAGTAATAAAATCCAGATTTAGGAGAGACAACTTGTTGGGAATTTCTCTTAATGATGTATGGTTGGATCAACCTGATAAGGTCAAATTAGTGGTCAAGAATCATTTTGAAGATAGATTTCATGAATCAAACTTTAGAAGACCTCGGTGTTTTGTTTAATAAGTTGTCCAGAAAAAGATAGGTCGTTCCTGGAGGCCCTTTTTTATGGAGGATATTAGGGAGGTGGTTTGGTCTTGTGATGGGGAAAAATATTGGGAGCATATGAGTTCAATCTCAATCTTTTCAAAGTGTGTTGGGATATTGGGAAGGATGATCTTTTTAGATTTGTGAATGAATTCCATGTTCACCATGTTTTGCCTAAGGCTGTTACCACCTCCTCTTTAGCTTTGATTCTAAAATTTGCTAATCCTCAAGCCCTCGATGATTACACGCCAATATTTTTAAATAAGAAGCTTGTATAGAATCCTATCTAAATTTTTGGCTTCTAGAATGAAAAAGGTGATGCCCAAACTGATTTCCATTGGTCAAACAACTTTCTTGCCTAAGAGACAATTGGTGGATGGTGTTAGTCTTAAATGAACTGGTGGAGTTGTATGTTAGTAAAAGTATATTTTAAAAAGTCTATGATTGTGTTTCGTGGAACTTTCTTAGATATATGTTGAGAAGAGTGAGTTTTGAAAAAAAAATAGTTGGATTGGATGGAAGGTCTTGTTTTCAGTAGTTTCGTATCAATCCTTGTGAATGTGAGCCCTACCAAAGATTTCAAAGTTACACGAGGACTACGGCAAGAGGATCCTTTATCCCCAATTATTTTTTGTTGATGGAAAAGGGCCTAGAAGAGATGATGCAAAAAGTTGTGGCATTAGGATAATATCAGGGTTTTCAAGTTGATGATCTCACTGATTTTGAGATTTTGCAATTCGCAGATGATACAATGCTGATTAGTGATAGCTCCTGGAAGAAATTGTGGAGTATGAAAGATTTACTTAAATGTTTCAAATTGGTTTTTGTCCTTTGTGTGAATTTGTTCAAAAGAAAAATTCATTGTTTTAATTAGGATAATGATTTTCTTTCAACTGCGTCTTCTTTCTTGGTCTATCGAATTGGTGCGGCGTCTTTTGTTTTTCTTGATATTCCTATTGGCATTAATCCTCGACAAATGGATGTTTGGAATCCTATTGTTATGAAGATTAGAAAAAGACTTTCGACTTGGATTATAGACATTTGTCTATGGGTGAAAAAGTAGTTCTTTTGAATTATTTCCTGTCGAATATTCCCATATTTTTCTTCTCCTTCTATAAGGCTCAAAAGGAAATTATTAAGGAAATAATTATGCTTCAAAGAGTATTTTTATGGGGAGGTGTGGAAGATAGAAATATAATTTTTTGGATAAGTTGGTCTAAGGTGTGTTTCCAGAAGGAAGAGGGAGGCCTTGGAGTCAAACATTTTGGGAGGTTCAGTTTAGCTCTCCTTAACAAGTGGAAATGGATAATTTTGAATGATCAAAATGATCAACCTTGTGTTTTGGCTGATTTTTTGTCTTGCATGCACGACAATATCAAACTGTCAATGCTGGATCCGTTTTTGGTAAATGCAAACAAAAAATATTCCTTTTGGTGGAAGGAAATGTGCTCATTGGGTGTGCCATTGGAAGAAAATCAAGCTATGTGGTTATCATCTTCAATAACTTGCAATCTTGAAAATGGTAACAACATCGATTTTTTGAGACAAGATTTACTTCCCTGTATCGTCTCGCAGAACCAAAATTTCAGATAATTGACAGTGGTTTGGTGATCTTAGGGAGCTGTTGCGTTTCATGAAACCTCTATCGAGTCTACTAGACCCTTTCGTTTGATGGAGACATCGTAGTTGTTTTTCGTTCAAAACAAGCTACTTGAAAATGCAGGAGCTAGCTGACTCAAACCATGTTCCGGAAGTCAACATAAGTGCAACATGGTCTCTTTGTGGAAATCCCGAGAGCTTGTTTGCGTAGGATGTTGGTTTTGTTTTGGTGTCTTTTCGCCTTGGTTATCGTTATTCTATTGGATTGTGTATTTTTTTTAATATATTGGTTATAAAAAAAATAAAAATAAAGACAAAGTTAAGAATAAATGCAATTTGAATAAAGGCAATACACTCCTTGATATTTACGGTTTTTGACACCTTCTAATTTTCAATGATTGATATGCACAACTATATCAATCTTTATTAGTGCGAGAGTCGTTTTCATTGTGGCCCATTTGATGTAAGATGCTAAAGAAAGGCCATGTACATCTCACAACAAAATTTACCATATGCTGCTCCTGTGAGAAACATTTCATTGTGAACCTGCTGTGTGCTTTTCATGCAATTATAAAATTCAATAGAGCTTCGGTAGATCATAGTAAATAATAATCACTAAATGTTTTTTATGCTACAAGTTTTTAAATATTTTTCCTTTATTTTTTAGTCTCTAAAATATTTAACAAGAACCTTGTTTTTACTCAATTTCAACAAATTAACTACACAATTTTTTCCAAGAACTAAATGAGTACAAACATTTAAGGGCTAAACTCGGATTTTATTAATTTTATAAGAGAAATATAGTAATATTCAATTTTATACTATATTAATGAAGTAATTAATTTAAGGAACATTCACGTGTTGAAACTTTAAATTATCTGTTTAATTTGATAATCCAAATCAAGTTAGGTCTAGCCTCTTCGAATCCAAAGTAACTTCATTGAGATAACATGTTAATAATTTCAATTTTGTGCACTCAATCTACTAACATAAAAGATTTTTTAATATAACTTAAGACTTTTATATATTGATTTAAAAATATTTAAATTTAATTCAAATACTAAAATTTGTAATTCTAGAATTTAATTTATGTATTGCAATTTTTACGAAAATAATATCATTTAAAAACATATAATTATAAAAAATTTAAAATTATTTTTCATGTGACAAATAAAATGTCCAAACTTCAAATCATACAAATACGAATTTGATTGAGTAGGATAACCGATTTTACCAAAATCAACCGAACCTCTTTCATGAACACCCCTACCTAAAGGGTGATTTTAGTGCAATCATAGAGCTTTGCTATGATTCTGTCTAATTTCTAAGCATGAATTAAAGATACAACTCATACAGTAAGTCATAAGAGAAAAAATAAAAGAAAGGTAGGAACATGTTTTCTTAAAATATGGGGCACAAGGAGAAGAAAACATCCAAATGGAAAATCGGTCTATTCTGCTAACTTTGGTCCCCCCTTCTTATGTATTATGTGGGATCCATGGTCGCTATAAGATTTGATGTTGTCCAAGCAATTATTCATTTATATATAATACTATGGTTTTCATTATTAAGAAAATTTAATTTTCAAATTAATTAATAAATTACAGAATCAATGCATTTGATCACTATATAATTTAAATACATAAGTTATTTAATAAATTTTTAAAAAATTTAAATATACGACACTCCTATAATATAGACAGGTTTCGTTGTATCCTATATAATATTTTTTTTTTAACTTTTTTTATTTCTCCCTTAAACATACAATTTAAACTATAAATCCGAGAAAGTAAACCAAAAAAAATAATTATAAGGAATAACTTTTACGATTAAGACACATAATTTTATCATTTTAAATATAGATTCAATTTTTTTTTACAAGAATAAACCGAATTTCACTAAATATCTATATTTAACATTTTAAAAAATAATATTTTTTATAATAGATAACGAAATAAATAAAATGTGAGAGTCTGCCTATATTGTCTTTAAATATAAGTAAATTGTAAAGACATTTGAATGTTTTTTAATAACTATTTTAAAGATTACATTGAATAACAATAAATAGATTTTAAAATAAATTGATTATTAAAATATAAGTAATAAATTAGTTCATCAAAACATGTGTTTGTAATTTTGATACATTCATATATAATAGCAAAAATGTCTGACACACTCAGTCTAGTGAAAAGTTTGGGGGTGGCCACAAAAAAATTTATTCTTAAATTTTCTTCACGCACAACCACTTAAATAAATTCACAAAAAATACAATTCCATCTCATAATAAATCAACTGAAATACTAAATACTCAATGAAACTAACAAAAACCATCCCTAAATTAAAATTACAAGTCCATAATCAATACTCAAAAACTGTCCCTAAATTTAGAAAAAACATTCCCTAAAACAGTCCTTCAATAATTAAACTAAAAGATAGCCTTAATCAACCACACATTAACAAAGATTAAGGTATTATCCATATACCTAAGAAGAGAGACCACCAATTGTGAGGACCACACCCTAAAATTAGATAAAAATCCAACTCAATAGCCCTATTAAATAAATCATTAAGACCTCCCATCAAGAGTAAAAAAAAAGAAACAGAGCTATCAGATTGCATTGCTTCAACTCTTTAGATGCTAATCTTTTGAGTTGGACAATCATTTATTGATCAAATGACTTAAAACATAAAAGGGGAAGAAGGGTGAATTGTGATAAATAATTTTCGAAAACCTTATAAAAAACAATTGATTTTACTTGATTAATTTTAAGAAGAGAGATTTACGAAATGAAAATAAATAACAGTAAAATAAAAGAGAAGAGATAACAAAGTACACACTAGGAATTATAGTGGTTTCATCTTAAACCATACAATCTAGTGTAGTCACAGATGGCTTCTCCTTGATAGTTCAACTATCAATTTGAGCATTTATTAGAGGATCAATTCACAATCTTCTTACACTAAGGTTTTACTCATGTTCAACTTGTTACATTTATAATAATATCAATATCATAAGAGAATGATACTCTTGATTTACAATTACAACAAAAGTTAATTCCAACAATAGTTACACAAACACATCTCTTACTTAATTATATCGCTCTCTCAATATTAAAATAATTATAAGTGTATATAAATATTTATAAAAATAGAGTGAGTGAGAGAAAATAAATAAATTATTAGATTTCTCGTGTTGTACATAAGTGAATACAAGTCCTCTTTATATAAGAAAAAATTTAACCAAAAAAGGAATAGTTTTTGGGTTGGAGCGGGCCTATAATCAATTACCTTGTAGAACTAATTGATTATGACCAATATTTTTAGGAGAGAAACTTTCAAGTTTGGATCGAAAAAAGTATATATCCTTTCCGGAAGGAAACCTGTTGGTGCACGTCAATCTCTCGTCTGAAAGAGTTCGGAGACTTCAAGGGCATCTCCTAAAATCGATGGTCCATACATGAAGATATCCTCAACATTGGCGATCATTGGACTAATTTGTTTTAATTTGCATTTGTAATTTCTTTGTTGTTAAAAGCTACTTGTGTTTAAACATTGTTGTTTTTAATGGTAATATTAATGAAGTAATGATGCATGTTTTGAATCAATTATGTCGTATTCACTCATTTTTCTTCTCTTATATCAAAAATAAAAAATACATATGTGTTTCTCTCATTCACCTTTCTTTATCATAACTGTTGTTTTAGAAAATATTTGAGGGAGAATGACGATAATAAAATACCCATAATTGCTGACTGTATGCTTTTGGATAAAATCCTACTGATGATGTACATGCATTGTTTCAAGTCCCCAAACACTGGAGAGATAAGGAGTTAATCCCTAGTTAACCACTTTGAGCCTAAAAATAGGTGTTTCTTTCGGATCTATAAATTGTTACCCTTAACCCGGGGCAGGGTAGTGTTTAGTTAATTTGACTACACGATCGAATTACAAGAGAATACATCCCATGTGAGGATCAACCGCATGATACTCTTAGAACACATATGAAGTGTCGAAAGCACCATGAAAAAATCCAAAGTTTATGTCGGTTGTTCTTCAATGACCAATGAATTGGCAGTCACGATCCTTCAGCAAAAAAAATCAAGAAAAAAGCTCGCTAAGTCGAACACCCAAGAGGAGACTTAGGACAAAATTAGGGCAATCCCGGCGGACTCAAAGTTTCAAAGAGCGATCTAGGAAAAAGTTAGAGATTAAAACAAAAATCAAAAGAGGTCATGAAAATCCTCAGCAAAAACAAAACAAGATTTAGTGACCAATATACCAAAATCAAAGGGTCACCGACATCCATAAAACGAATAAGATAACTGCCATTTCAAGAGACCTTGAATCATCATCTTTATCCTTACACGTTCAAAACTCTCTTAAAAGACGAATGTGTATGTTGATTTAATTGAGCGTAGGATTGGAGTTTATCAAGAAGAATGGTGGGTACAAAAATAATTTTGATCCTCATATCTTTTGTTTCGATAACCATGAATCAGGCCACGTTACAACCCTTAAAAGACCTAATTGAAGCAGAGTTTATTCTGAAAGCATTCTACAACAAGGTTGTGTAAATTGACTCCTAAAGATTTTCTGATCTTCTACATTAGTGTCATTACTCTCGTTGTATCTTTCACACTTTAAATTTCTAAAATAGCATTGCGTTTGGACTCATGGTCTACTCATCACACACTATCACATCATTCCAATAAATGATTCTTTTCAAAACTTTCATGAGCATCGCATTAAAATTACTAGTTATGAATGAACAATTTTAATTACAATTCAGCATTTGACATCAGAGAAATTTCAACAAAGAGCAATCTGAGAAACTTGATCATTTACCAGAATCAAGACTACTTCATAACACATGAATTAGGGGAATGCCACCCAAAACATGAAGTTGATCATAAGGTTATTCCAAGAATTGACCAGTCTAAAGAAAGTCTCTAAACATCTATTGATCAGGGGGAAAATCATTTAAAGGATCGGTTGATCTAGAGCAGACCATCTCAAAACTTTATCAACCAGGGTCAGATCACCTAGAGGTTCTATTGACCCAGGGAAAATCCCTTTAATATTCAGTCAGTGTGAGTTAAGTCCCTTCAACGCTCATACCGGTGCAAGCCACCTCAAAAGCACGTCAAATCCAACCACTCCAAGAGTCGATTAATTAGGGATAAATCCTTTCATTCTGGGGTAGGCCATCTCAAACCATCATCCTGATATGATTACTTCCCAAAGCATCATTTCAAGGAAAACTTCAGCAAAGCGCAACCAACTGGGGAAATATGAGCCACATATGAGCAAATCCTCTCCATATCTTCAAGTTACTCAAGAAATTTCTATCGTGTCTCAATCACCGATTTTGAGACAAGTGTCGGGGAATCATGCTATCACCCCATCCAATAACCTTTGCTTTCTAGTAGAAGCCTTGCTGCAAAGAAACTTCTCTTCCATTACCCGCACATGGGAATTTTTGGAAACCTTCCAATCATTGCATAAATAACCCTCATTCATTAGTCATATCGCTTCGCTCAAGTATAAAGCCATGCATATTATATCATTCATTGGGCATAACCCCATAACACGAATCTGACATCAAAAAACCTTGAAAAACAAGATCTGACATCAAAGCCCAACATCGCTTGGCAATTTAAAGTCCAGTTCCCGTCTGGCAAATCATTTCAAAGTCCAGTTCATATCTGGAAAATATCTTTTAAACCAGTTCTCGTCTAGAGAACCATTTCAAGTCTAGTTTCCGTCTAGTAAACCATTTCAAGGTCCAATTCATTGGCAGATCATTTTGAAGTCCAGTTCCCATCGGGAAAACCATTTCAAAGTCTAATTCATTGGCAAATCATTTTCAAGTCCAGTTCCCGTATGACAAACCATTTCAAAGTCCAAATTCATTGGCAAACTATTTCCAAAGTCCAGTTCTCATCTGGCAGCTCAATAAAAGTCTAGTTCCCATATGGAAAGTCATTCTCAAAACCTAGCTCCCGTCAGGCACACCATTTCCAAATGCCAGATCTCGTATGACAATTCATTTCAAAGCCCAGTTCACATATGGAAAATCATTTAAGAAATGTCAGTTCCCACATGGTAGATTATCTCTTAAACCAGTTCCCGTCTGATCACCTATTTTGATACCAGTTCACATATGGTATTCTATCTTTCGTAACTAGTTCTCGTCTGGTAGCTTACTTTAAAAGTCAGTTCCCGTATGACAAAAAAAAAACAAAGTCAGGTCTCGTCTGACAAACAAAAACAAAGTAAGTTCACGTTTGGAATTTTAATCTTTTTCACCAGTAATCGTATGGTAACTTATCCTTTAAGTCCAGTTCTCGTCTGGAAGTTTAATCTTTTCACCAGTTCTCATCTGGAAGTTCACCTTCAAAGTCCAAGATCATTGGCGATCAAGAATAAAACCCTACAAAAGCCCAATTACCCATTTGCATTCTCACATGCATCACATGCATCATTCATAAATGTTTTTCCTGCCAAACAGGAAGATTAAAAAACACAATCATATGAATCATCATCATGCATATGTATAACCTTATACAAAATCAAAAAAATCATTAACATTCCTGCACGCACATCCTAAATATCCCCAACAACTGCATACTACATTCATCTCATGCGTCATTACATGCCTAAGTACTTCCATCCAAAATGGAACATCATACAAAACATCAAACATAACATGATTCAGGATCCAGGGTCAATCACAAGTATCTAGGACAATCCTCATTAAAAGCAGTAGTGTTATTACCCTACATATGCTCGTGGAATAATTTCCCAGCAAGTCTGTCTTCAGCTTTATGGTTGATAATGATATTTCCCATCATCTTTGCTATCATTACACCCCAAGTAGAGGATATCATAAAAAGTCTCTTATGAGCTTTTCCCCTGCAGAGCTTTGCCAGTAAATCTCCTCCAAAAGAGAGTATTTTTTGAAATATTTCCCCTCAACAGTGGAACGTTTGAGACACTGCTTCGTTGATTTAGAGAATCTCATTTATCTGTTTGAGATACTACTTCATTTATTTAAAGAATCTCATTTGTTTTAGATATACTACTCTAGTATTCTTGAAGAGTCTTAGATGCGATTGAGGTATCATTCCCTTACAAGAATATCTAGATTATATAATATAAGATGATGCTTTGTCGATTCAGAGAATCTCATTTATCTATTTGAGATACTGCTTCATTTATCTGAAGAACCTCATTTATTTTAGAGATACTGTTGTAGTATTCCCGAAGAATGTTAGATACAATTGAGGTATCATTCCCATGCAGGAATATTTAGATTATATCATATAAGATGCTACTTCATCTATTTAGAGAATCTCATTTATCTGTTTGAGATACTTCTTCATTTATCTGAAGAATCTCATTTTTTAGAGGTATTGTTCTAGTATTTCCAAAGAGTCTTAGATACGATTGAGGTATCATTCCCTTGTAGGAATATCTCGATTATATCATATAAGACGATGCTTCATCGATTCAGAGAATCTCATTTATCTGTTTGAGATATTGCTTCATTTATCTGAAGAATCTCATTTGTTTTAGAGATACTGCTCTAGTATTCCCGAAGATTCTTAGATACGATTGAGGTATCATTTCCCATTGTTTATAATATCTCGATGAGATCATATAAGACGTTGCTTCGTGTATTCTAAGAATCTCATTTACCTGTTTGAGATACTGCTTCATTAATCTGAAGAATCTCATTTGTTTCCTGAGATACTGCTTTGTTGATTTGGAGAATCTCATAATCTCTTATTTAACTATTATAGTATCCCCGAAGAATCTTAAATACGATTGAGGTATCATTCCCTTGTTGGAATATCTCGATTATATCATGTAAGACACTGCTTCATTGACCCTTCCGGAATCTCGTGTGTTCAGTTCAAGACATTGTTCTGTTAATGTTCAGAAAATCTAGATACAATTGAGGTATCATTCCATTGCTAGAATATCTCGATTATGTCATCCAAGATATTGTTCTGACGATGCTCGAAGAGTCTTGATTGTTTCATTTACCTTATTATCACACCCCAATTTTGACTCAATTCACTAATTCAACACATTCATCATAGTTATTGCATCTCTACATAGCATAACATGCATTCCATACCGCATATTGCCTAGAAAATAATTCGAAATAAATTTTCGAATCTACAGGCAGACTAGTTGAATTAATTGACAAATGTATGCCAAAATAGCGGCTGCAATTTTTTTAAATCAAGCTTGCAAACATCAGTTTTATCAATCTATGTTTTGTGTAGTTTAACCTGGTGTGCTCGATGTTGGTGTAAGCCCTAAAGGCCAATACTTTTGGTACTTGTATCGAATTATTTATTAATAATAAAAGGCTTTTTCTTTATTATGTTTGTCTAATAAAGTCCCTAGAATAGATAGTCCGTTTAATGTATCAAGTGTGACTTAATCATGAGATCACATTAAACATAAGGACATTATTCTTAAAGTATCCATAGTCGAGCTTTATTGTGAAGTGGGATAACATTAAAGCATTAAGACTATTATGTATATAGACTGATGATCACATCTCATGGATCATGGATAAGGAGTTATCAAGTCTTAAACATAGGTATGAATATTAAGAGTAATATTTATACTGGATTGCCCCGCTATGAGAATACTATATAGAATGTTATACAAAGTGTCATAAGTTATTCTCATGGTGATAATGGTGTATACCACCCTTCGACCTGAAACTACTATGGACCCTAGATGTAGAGCCGAGTGCCTTATTGCTGATCAAACATTGTTCGTAACTGGATGACCATAAAGACAGTTGATGGGTACTCCACGAAGCGTGCTAAGGGACATGAGTGACCTAGATGGAATTTGCCCATCCTGCATAACAGGATAAATGTCTATGGGCCCAATATTGAACTGGACAAGGATGACACGGTCTATGCCTTGTGTTCAATATAGATATAAGGGCAAAAGGGTAATTGTACATATAAGTATTATCACAAAAGGATTTGTTAGATCACATGACATTTTCGTGTCTTGGGTAGAAGTGATGTGTTGCTAGATACCGCTCACTATTTATTATGTTAAATACGTGATTTAATATAATTGCCAATGCCGCGAAAACCTACAGGGTCACACACAAAAGGACAAATTGATGAGAGATAGAGTAACTAAGGAATACCGTAATGTACGGTGCCCTTAAGTGAATTGTAGAACATCGTAAGGTACGGTGTATTTAAGTAGAATACGAAATATGGTAAGGTACCACGCGCTTAAGTGATTTTGGCATATTATAAGATATGGGCCACATACACTTGAGTGGGTTTTTTAGCTTGCAGCCCACACAAGTGGTTCTATAAATAGAACCCTTGTGTAGAAGCATTTGTGCAGTTGCAATTTCATTTCTCTCTCTCTCTCTCTCTCTCTCACTCACTCAAAGCCTTCATTCGTAGCAGCTAGCACTGAGATTGAAGGAATCCGTTCGTGTGGACTGAGTAGAGGCGTTGTCATCGTTCAACGTTCGTGATCGCTTCGTAGATTTGCATCAAAGGTTACAATCGCCATAAGAGGTAACGATTCTATTACTGATTATGCCCATTCGTAAGGATTATTAAAGGAGAATTTTAAATTTTGCTGCGTTTTGGATCGCCCTTCTCCTTCACTCGATTTATTTTTCGGCTAATTTTTTGGGCACATTTTGATTCGTTTGAGCATTTTAACCGGGCATTTTCCATTTCAAAATTTGACAAAAACATGTATGTTTCCAAGTCGTTCATTTTACCCTGATCATGATGGTGCATCCTTTTTAATTTTTCGAGTATTTTTTGCATCCGATTTTTATTCATTCTATTCTTTTAGCTTTTTATTTTTTAGTCAAAATGTCGGCATAATTATTTAAGGTTTTTTCGTTTGTTTAGTTTAAATTTATTTTGCATAGTTTGCTTTAATTTATTTATTCCAAAACTCACTTTTATAATTCCAAAAAATACATAATAAGAGAAATTTGGAAGATCAAAACAAAAAACAATTGATGCATTGGATCAATTTTTTCGATTATCCACCCATCATATGACAACTAATAGGTGTTGGAAACGAGATAAGAAACATGGATGCCAAAGTTTCCAATGTGCCAACTAATTGATTATCTTCTCTAGGGATATGATGGAATGTGATCTCATCAAATTAAGGGATTAGTTTCAGGACATGCTCGCTTGTGGTCTCTAGTGTCCCAATCCCCTTTGACTTGGCTAATGACCAAGGATTAATCCCCGTAGACTTCAAGGATTTTGATCCTAAGATCAATTACGACTTCAATATCGAAGATACATGCCTCTTACTTCTCCATATTATTTGTACATTCAAAATACAACCTCACGATGAAGGGGAGGTGAAAATCAGTCGGGGAGGTGATAACTGCCCCAATGCCATTTCCATGAGCGTTAGAAGCTCCATCAAAAACCAAGGTCCATCAGGATCCATGATCGGGTCCTTCCTCGGGGCCGGGGTTGTTGCAATCCCTAATCAACATAATATCCTTATCGGGAAATTCGAAGCGTATAGACTGGTAGTCTTCCAAGGGATGATGTGTAAGATAGTCAGATAATATACTCCCTTTGATGGCCTTTTGAGTGACATGTTGGATGTCATACTCGATTAAAGCCATTTTCCATTGGGCTACTCTACCGGTTAGAGCATGCTTCTCAAAGATGTATTTGACAGGGTCCATCTAAGAGATTAATAGAGTTTTATGAGTGAGCATGTACTGCCTTAAGCGTTTGGCAGCCCAAGCTAGTGCACAACAAGTCTTTTCAAGCATCAAATATCTTCTCTCACAATTGGTGAACTTCTTGCTTAAGTAGTATATTACGTGTTCCTTCCCACTAGTCTCGTCATGTTGGCCGAGGAAGCATCCCATGGATCCTTCAAGGACAGTGAGGTACATAATCAATGGTCTTCCAGGTATAAGAGGAATCAAAATAGGAGGTTCTTGCAAGTACTCCTTGATCTTACCAAAAGCTTCTTGGTAATTGCCATTCCAAAAGATAGCTTGATCTTTTCAAAGAAGTTTGAAGATCGACTTACAAGTGGACGTAAGATGAGATATGAACCTAGCGGTGTAGTTCAATCTACCTAGGAATCCTCAGACTTCCTTTTAAGTTTTTGGTGGAGGTATAACTTGTATGGCCTTCACTTTCTCAGGATCCACCTCAATGCCACGCTGGCCGACGATAAAACCTAGCAATTTGCTAGATCTTACCCCACACATGCATTTGTTGTGTTTAAGCTTCAATTTGAACTTCCTTATCCTCTCAAACAACTTTTTTAGATTGATAAGGTGTTCTTTTTCAGTTTGAGATTTGGCTATCATATCGTCGACGTACACCTCGATCTTTATATGAATCATGTCGTGAAAGAGAGTGACCATGGCTCGTTGGTATGTAGCGCCAACGTTCTTTAATCCAAAAGGCATGACCTTGTAGCAGAAGGTGCCCCCATGGGGTTATGAAAGTGGTTTTCTCCATATCTTCTTGAGCCATTCGGATCTGGTTATAACCTGAGAAATCATGCATAAAGGAGAAAATAGAGAACTGAGTAGTGTTATCCACTAGCACGTTAATGTGAGGTAGTGGAAAGTCATCTTTGGGACTTGCTTTATTCAGATCTCTATAATCTACACACATTCTTACTTTTCCTTCCTTCTTGGGTATGGCTACAATGTTGGCAATCCATTGGGGATAATTGGAGACTGATAGGAAACCGACGTTGAACTATTTTTGTACCTCCTCCCTGATCTTCATAGCCTTGTCAGGACGAGTCCTTCATAGCTTTTGCTTCACGGGAGGGCATTCTTCTCTAAGTGGAAGATGGTGGACCACGATGTCAGTGTCGAGGCTGGGCATGTCTTGGTATGACCATGCAAACACATCCATGTACTCCTTTAAGAGCTTGATCAACTTTGTTTTCACCTCGTCTTGTAGAGATGAGCTTACTCGGACTTTCTTGATTTCCTCGCTTGTTCCAAGGTTAATCACCTCCACTAATTTTTCATGCGGCTGAATGACATTTTCCTCTTACTTGAGCAGTCTTGTAATTCTTCGGGGAGCTTGATATCTTCATCAAATCCTTGTCGTCTTGATTAATCGGGTTATCAAAGTCATATGAGACTATAGCGTAATTGTCATTGGTGGTTGTCAAGGGTGATATACATGATTTAGGGTTCATGCTTTTATTGATATGAAAGAAGGAAAAAATATTTGAAAATAATTTTAAAGAAAAAGAAAAATTGCCATTTTTTTGAAAAGTGAAGTAATAAATGAAAGACAAAGATCACAAAATTGAATGCGAAACATGAACTTTTTCATTAATGATTAAAAAAGGGAAATTCATTAAGGCTCTACAAAAGATTCCCCCTTTCCTTGGGCTTGACATGGATTCTTTTAATTAAAAGGGAAAACAATAGGAAACATTACATCTTAATCATTGTCACTTCAGGCACTTCCATCATGATCCGCTTGGTGGCACCCCTTCCTTCAGTCTTCAAGAAGATCAAACTGACATCTTATTCCTCATCTTCCTCCAAAGCACATACATGACCGCCGACAAGGTGACCGACACTCGAGAAATATTCTGACAATGGGAGTACTTGTCCCTCCTTAGCTATTGGTGGTAACTTCTTCGAATTCTGGGAGTTGTATCCCAATCCCAAACAATCCATGTTGTTGGGAAGCTCAAACATTCTTCCCCATCCTTGGGGGTGTCCATTCTTTATGATAGTCAAAGTGTCTTGGAGAGAGGCCATCAGAAATTAGGCATTCTTTAATTCATCCCTTACTGGGTAAACCATTTCGATGTTGATAACTTTAAACGACTGAAATTGGATTTTCTTCATTTATCCTTCTCCTTCAACATAACGGAAAGATGCAAGATGACTCACCACAATATCCTCCTCAGCTTCTACGACAACCAGTTTATCGTCAACCAAAAATTTCAACCTTTGGCGGGGTGTTGAAGTAATAGCTCCGACTGAGTAAATCCAAGGCCTTCCAAGTAGACAACTGTAAGCTGGATGGATGTCCATGACAAAGAAAGTGATAGAGAACATATGAGGACCAATCTTCATAGGCATATCTACTTCATCGATCACGGTCCTCTTTGACCCATCAAATGCTCTCACCATAAGCTCACTCGGTTTCATTATGAGTCCTTCAATTGTTAACTTAGCAAGGGAGCCCTTTGGCATCACATTGAGGGAAGATCCAGTATCTACTAAAACTCTTGATAGAACTGTGTCTACACACTCAATAGAAATATGGAGAGCCTTGATATGATTTCTTCCTTCGGCTGGAAGCTCCTCGTCGCTAAAACCCAAGCTTAAACTAGTAGCGATGTTGTTAACTACCCTTTCAAACTGGCACACTGAAATTTCTTGTAGTACATGAGTTATCCTCAAGAACTTCACCAAGGCATCCCTATGCGCTTCTGAGCACATCAACAGAGACAACATCGAGAGTTGATGGCATTTGGTTGAGTTGCTCAACCACTCGATAGTCGTTGTTCTTGATAATGTGTAGGAAATATTCTACTTCATTGGAGGGTGCAGAGTCCTGCCTTTGTTGAATATCATCAATTTTCTTTCCATTGTCCAAGGTTGAAGGATTGCTAGGACCAATCGAAGGAGATGTTGATTATTGGATCTTTAGACTTGAATGGTTCTTCCTGAATTTTCTAACCATGGATATAGACTAAGGTGTCATGCACCCATGGGACTGCCTTGGTGTCATTGTATGAGAATGGTGTTGGAACTGTTATTATCATCAAAGCAACACGATTTGTTGAGAGAGTTAACTGAGACAAGTTGTACGGAATTTGAAGAGGGGGAAGTTCATTGTATGGTATCTCGAGGGAGAGCACATCTTTGAGTGTAGAGGGTCGATCAATTAAAAGAATTCCTTGATTCATCAGAGTCTAAATGAAGGCCTTCAATACCTCACACTGTTATGGGTCCTTTAAATAATGGTCGCAAGTATTGGTGAAAATAGAGAATGCATGACTTTTCATGAGCACATGCTTGATTTCAATGAGTGGAGTCTTTAATTCACTGACAGAGGTTATCACATTCCTTCCATCGTCCAATTCTACCATATTTAAATTTGCTTTATTGTGCGGAGGCATAGGATTGTCGTTTACATTCGCCCATTGGGTGCAGACGTAATTGCCTTTGAATCAATAAGATCTTGGACTTTGTACTTCAAAGCTTTTCAATTCTCAATAGAATGTCCGGGAGCACCGGAATAGAGTTCACAATGGGCATTTGCATCATAGCCAGGAGGAAAAACCGCTGGTGGGGGTCCTAACTCCCTTAATTGTACAAGTGATCCTCTTAGTAATTATGGTAAAATATGGTTGTACGTCATAGGAGCTGGGTCAAACCTTCTTTCAGGCCTTCTTGATCTTTGTTGTTGCTGATACTGGGGTTTCTGTTATTCTTGTGGATAACATTATTGTTGTGGTTGTTGGTAGAGTTAATGTTATTGTTGTTGAAGTTAAACAAGAATAGTAAACGGTTGTTTAATTGGTTGAACGGGGGCCACAGTGGCCACTTGTTGGTATGTAACTTGATAAGATGGAGCCCTTGCTTGGACAATTGTTGATGCACTTGTCTCACCTTCTCTTTTCTTGCCATGGGGAACAAAGGGTTTCTTTGCTACGTCGGATATACTTGCAAAGTTTTAAATCTTGCCCATCTTGATCATTTTCTCGATCCTTTCACCGGCCAACACCAAATCAGAGAAACCGGAGGAGGTACTTCCCACCATTCTATCAAGGTACGGATCTTGTAAGTTGCCTATGAACATGTCTATCAATTCTCTCTCCAATAATGGTGGTTGTACTCGGGATGCTTGCTCCCTTCATCTCTAGGCATACTCTTTAAAGGATTCCTCAGACTTTTGTGTTAAATTCTGTAACTGGGTGTGGTTTAACGCCATATCAGTGTTATACTAATAGTGTTAAAGGAAAGCCTTGACCATCTCTCTCCAAGTATGAATATGAGTTCCCTCAAATTACATGTATCAATCTAGGGATGCTCCACTGAGTGAGTCTTGGAAAAAGTGCATCAATAGCCGGTCATCATTTGAATAGGCTGCCATTTTCCGACAGTAGGCTCTGAAAAACAAAAGAGGTTCACGTGCCAGCCAACCAATCAGAGTTTGACAACCATTTTATTTTAATTCAAAACACGCTCCAATGGTCGTCTTCAACCTTTGACCACTCATTACCCAAACTCAAAAACACAAGTTTTCAATCAGATTAAAGCATAAAGGTAGCTTATATGATCAACAAGAAAACATTCTCCCCACTCATGAGCCATAGATTGGATATGAGTGGGGAGTATTTCACCATGATGCTGATGAACACATATGACCTAACATAAAAATTAAATTCTAAAAGCTAAGTAATCAAAGCTGCAAGTTTAGGGGAAATGTTCAGTGAGTGACTTCGAGGGAACTGGAAACTTGTTTGGATGATGGGGGTGGAGAAATCTACCTGATCAGAAGTAGCTCAGGGGAGTTTTTCGATGGTATAACTCAGCTCAGGTGAGGCTTAGGGGAAGGGTAGTTAGGTGTTTGGAAAGCTTGAGTGATGTGTGGTGAAGGTTTCTGGATGGTTGTTTGGGGTTGAAACACTTGGAATCTCAAAACTCGAAGTTCTGTTTTTGGAGCTCTAAGTGAAAATACAACAGAGGTTTGAGGGGATTTTTTCTAAATTGGAACACCTCCCTCTATTTTTAGGGAAGGCGTGTGGATGGTTTTGGAGGGAGAAAGTTGAGGTTTGATCAGAGGTGCCATGTGACTTGGAAGCATGCTTGGTGTTGACTTGAGGAACAATGAAACAACTACATTTTGAGATTCTTTGCACCACAAACCAATTGGGTTTGGTCCCTAGAATGTATTTGGAACAACCAAAGGCAATGAAATGGTTTGCTGCAGGATTTGCTTTAAGCCATTTTAGGGAAAATCAGAATTTGCGCATGGGGTCGAATTTTCTGATTTGTGAGGTTTTGGATTGCAAGTTGACCTTAAATCACACTATAATATGATATGTAATTTGTTTATAGATAATTGGGATCATAAGGAATGGGTTTGAGGACTTGGTGCATTGATTTACAAAATCTGGATGATGTGCATCTGGTTTGTGCATCATAGCAAGTCAGCAACTTTGAACCAAGGCCAAATAAAATTGACTTGTGCATTTTGTCTCAATTTCGGGCCATTTGTTCCTTACCATTATCTTGATTGAATGCAAAATAACCAGGTGAAAAGGGGTTGTGGTTTGGAAATGGCAATGTGTCAAAGTAGTGGTCCTGCCATGATTTTAGGGCATGGAGGGCATGTTGGACCAACTTGGCGAATAGAAAAATTGAACCCCTTCCTCAATGAATTAGGTTTTAGATATTGAAACAAATTTGGAGAGTAAGTTATTTAGGATATTTTTATCAAAGTGTAATTTAAAAATATTGAAAAATGAGAAAGTTATGGTCTTTGGAACTTCCCATAGGCCATTCTTTCCAAAATGTGACCAACCAACATGACCTAATTTGGTGATTTTGTGATTTCTTGATTCCCGAGGAACAATGATGGATATTTTGAGTTCAAATGATCATAACATGATGGGAAATAAAGTTTGGACCTTTATGAAATGATTTTAGGTCATATTGGTGGGTGGATCAAGTCATGTAAAGTTGAAAAATCATGTATGAACCAAACACTTGTAACAAGGATTGAATGGATGTTTAAATGGTTGAATTTGATTGTAATGGATATGAAATGATGTTTAATGAGTGGTAGGGTGATTATATGAACAAAAATGAGCAAGTTAAATGATCAGGGGATCTTCAAACTAGGGTTTCTTAAGCCACAAGTTTCATCAAGGACCATGATCAAATGAGTTAGGGTTTGAGATGTAGGGATCACATTGAGATGTTTAAAGGGTATGAGGCATGAAAAAACTTTGGATTTGAGGGGTCCTTAATGGAATGGTCAAGATTCATGGTGAATCATGACTTGTACAATCCAAAAGGAGGGTTAAGAGCTAGGGTTTGGTCCTTGGGCGACCAGATGAATCTTGAAGCATCTTCAAAGGGGACTCACCACCCAAATTGGACTTGGGGAGTGAATTAGATGTCTTGAGTGATTATCCAAGCTTTGTAGGATGCTTGAGGATGAGATTAAGGCTAAGGTGGCTTGGGCACACCTTAACATGACTAGAGGATCTTGGGGCTTTTCAGATGAATCCCATGCCTTGGGCTTATGGATTATTGTGGTAATCAAGTAAAAATGTAAATGAGGTGATATCTATGTGATGCATGCTTAGGGTTTAAGGCTTAAGAATATGATATAGGGTAGGGAAAATAT
Organism: Lathyrus oleraceus; assembly: GCF_024323335.1. NCBI lineage: Eukaryota > Viridiplantae > Streptophyta > Magnoliopsida > Fabales > Fabaceae > Lathyrus > Lathyrus oleraceus. Next base: position 198,913,413 of record NC_066582.1, on the reverse strand, counting down.
GAGGGTATGACAACCATCAAAAGAGGGGACTACTTGGCTGCATAACCTCGTCTCTTACTAGACGTCAACATTTGGATATTTTTTATATGAAAATGCTAATTAAAAAAAGAAAACTCCCTCCGTCTATTCACATCAGGGCACGCGCCCCACTCATAGAAGGCATCTCTCAGCATGAAAGGAAAAAGGACCCTCCACTCACCAATCACGACCCAACACCTATTACTAGTCACACACTTTTTCTCATTCAGTTAAGTGGGGGGAAATGAAATAAAAAAAATAAAATTGAAAATAAATGATACTCCCTCAAATGAGGAGGCGACATGTCTCACATAGTAAAACGAAGATTCCTTTTGCTCTCCATGACATACACGCGATTAGAGATCCTTCCCTCACATTCTTTGATTTTGAAGAGGGGGAGTCTCACATACAAGACATGACCTATTTTCTCTCCTTCAGTGAGTATGAAAAAAACCTGCATTTTTCCCACTTACAAACTCTCTCTCTCTCTCTCTCTCTCTCTCTCTCTTTCACTTATTTTCCCTTTATTCCACACCTACAAACAAAATAAACACCGTCAGCCAAACACTCTTTCGGTCACTACTAAACGACACACTCCTTTGAAACCTCCAAATAACCTATCTTCAAATCACGTTCATTCACTGAAACATCACTCATAATAACCATCTAACATGGCCGACACACAACCAACATAACCCTTTAACCATACCTCCACCTTGAACAAAATCTTCAACGACACCCTCTTCGCACCACCTACAACCACCACATGCAACACCTTAAACTCACCTCCACACATCATCAATCACATCCCACTTTAACCAACAACAAGTAGAGACACCACCAACCAACCGTTCCCTTCATTTTTCATCAAACCAAACACACATACTCACCATAAAAGACCTCATGAACCACCATTAATAACATAAACACCCCTTCCACCGTCGGTTTTGAACTTAACTGAACCCTCATATATCTTCCATCTTCATCACACTTCCCTTGTATGTCCATGTTAGAAAACGTAAATCACCACCCTCCTCTAAACATCCATCTCCATAACCTCCACCACCATGTTTTCCTCCACCATTCCACCTAGCTTCACAACCTCAAACCTCCAAACCAACAGTGAAAAAACCAGTTCGCCTAAATAAACCCCCCTCCCTTTCCGTCGTCACCTCCGCCTTAGTCCATAATAATACCTCGTCACGAAGCCTCAACAACCCACCATCTTTTATCACCATAAAACACCAAAACCTCATAGAAAAAAGAACATGTGTGTAGCGGTAATTTTTTTTAGATTAAGCTATTGATTAACTTAACTCGCAAAGCAAGAGTCGCCACCGCACTTTTATTGTTTCCAAAGGAAGAGGGAAAAAGTACTAACAAAACCCAAAGACATTTTAAAACAAAACTAATAAAAAGAAAACAAGGGTTCAGGGGTTAGTTATGTAAAAGGAAGGTATTAGCACCCTAAACATCCATGGTACTCCATGGGAACCTCTTTAAAAATGTGTATATTTTGGTTTGAAAAAGGTTTTGTTTGCAAAAGATTGGAGAGATAGGAAAATAAGTATTTTTTTTTTTGTGTTTGCCAAGACTTTTGAAGTCTCATGTCTACGTACCAATAAAGTGAAATGGAGGATCAAAACCTCGTAAGTCATGGTAAAAATAACAAAAGGAGTTTGTTTTGACTCAGTTTTTAGGGAAAAAATATTTTTTTCATTTTAAGGAGAATACTGAACTAGTCACCCACAAGTATGAGAAATTTGCATCATCATGAGAATAGCTCCAACTTGGATAAGGATCAACAAGTATGCCACTAGCTCCCATAGATGGAGAAAAATTATCATCAATAATGTGGATATAGGAGAATTATAACTCAACTATGGAAATGATTTATGTCTAATACCTTGAGAAAAGTTTTAAAAGGAAAAGTGCACAAGGGCACAAAATGGTTGGAATGAGTTAAGCATTTTTTTCGACCTTTGAAATTGGTCTGAGTATGCTTAAGATGGATTGTCATTTATTAAGAAAAAAGTTTTGAAAATCACTTGACAAAAGTTAAGGTTTATTGAGAAAGTGGTCCAAGTTGAAAAGCAAGAAGATTTTGAAAAAGAGAGAAGGTTTTGAAAATTAAAGAAGGGGATGAGAAGAAGAGACAATCCTAAAGCATAAAGTAAAAGTTAGGGAGGAAAGATCTAACCAAGAGATAGCAAGCTTCATTACATAAGTCAAGTAGGAATTCCCTCATTTGGATTAAGTCTCAAACAAGCTAAGATAAGCAAATCACAATCCATGTATCAGATGAACCCAAAGCAACCAAGCCAAGTTCTCACAGAGACGTCCAAAGTCATAAGTATCTGATGAATTCCAAGGTCTCAAATCACAAGTCCCAAAGCAAGAGTTAAGATCCTAATTCTAAATCCATAACTCCACAATGATGCCAAGGATAATAACCACAAGTCCATGAGTTAGGACAAACAAGTCTTTTTATTAGTGTCTTATTTACAATGATATAAAAGGAAGGTCCAAATGGACAAAGAACAAAATGGCATAATCACAAACAATATGATATGAAATTCTAAACATTACATATAAAGTAAATGACATAGAATAAAAAGAGTATAAAGTAAATGACATTGAAATAGAAGTTAATACAAGTGAAAAGTTAGTAAAGAATGTTAGTGAAGATGAAAAGATGTTTTGATCACTTTTTGGAGAGCACTCGACTATCCAATCACAAGCATGAAAATATGATCTTATGCATCATTTATGAGAAGAGCTCCAACTTGGATAAAATCAACAAGTATGCCACTAGCTCTCACAAATGGAAAAGGAGCAACATTTTCATACAATACCATGAGGAATAAGAGACTTACAATCTCACTTATAAAAATGTCATTGCCTTTGGGACAAATTTAACGCTATGTTAAGCAATCGTAATTGGACTTATGTAGATGTCATAACTATCTGAGGTCGGTCAATAATAATGTTTGTGTTAATACATGCTAGAGAAATGATATGTAAATCATTCTCCTAAAGTCATGCCACACAAAAAATGAAAGAAGGGGGATGATCAAGCACAAAGGCTAGGAGGACGGTCCATTACTTTAATCCACACTTTATGATACTTATGATAAACTTGTGCATCAATCCAAAGTACCTTAAACGATTCATGATCAATTAGAAGGTAGATTTGAAATGATGAAAGTTCATCAAGTACCAATCCATACATCATGATCAAGATGGACATAAACCATCCAATTGATCAAAGGGAAAAGAAGGAACGAAGAAGAGAGACACAAGAGAAGTCACATCCAAATTGGATCAAAAGTTTGATCAAGTCATCATCAAAATCAATCATCCATTTTGGTGGATTAGGGTTTTCACCCCATCAACACACAATATCCATTGAGTTTGATGAGACTTGAAGTCCAAACAATCATGATCCAAGGCCAACAGAAGTCCACAAGGTCACACAAATATAAAATGCAATTAAATGAAATAAAAATGCATCAAAGGTATTTTTAAAATAGAAATAAAATGGAAAATCCACCAAGTCCTTCAAAATACCAAATAAATGGCCAAGAAAATTATGGAAGGTTGGAAATAAAATAAGAAACATATAATAAAATTTTCAGAATTTTAAAATGCAGAAAAGTATTTTTAAACCAATTAAAATAAAGGAGAAAAGAGAAAAATCAAGAAAAATAGAAAATCAATGAAATAAAATTTAGAAAAATAAAAATTAGATGAAGAAAAACAAAAGAAATTTTAGAAATTATTTTGGGATTTTTTGGATAAAAAATGAAATTACTATGAAATTTAAAAAAAAAAGAAAAAAAAGAAAAATCATTAAAATCACAAAAAACACGGAGCGTTGTATCACACCTCATTAATTGACATGGCAGATCCAACACTCCAAAGGTTAGGATGCATGGTGGAACACGCTACAAGCCAAACACATGATCCAGTTTAAATCCAACCAATAAAAATATTCCATTTTACCAACGTGTTTGGTTCAAACTCAAACCACCAGAGGAAAACTCCAGTCGTCTTCTCCGGTGACCTTTCACTGGAGTTTCATCATTTGGTAAATTCAAGATACAAGACCACCACCATGGTGACCCTCTTCTTATCCAGAATTCAACCTTATACTCCAAATTCATTTATGTGAACTGAGCAAAGGGAATTTTAAAGAAGTTTCAGAAATAAGCAAGCCACGAAAAATAAAATTAAATAATGAATATGATCAATCAACATCAGATAAGTTAAGGGAAAGCATCAGAGAGTGAAGGACTACATTATGGTAACTTGTTTGAGTTCAAATGATGCTCAAAACTTCCTTGTCCTGATGGTGATCAGAAGTTGATGAAGCTCGATCTGGTTAGAACACCTCAGAAGGTCTCAGAGCTTGGGAATTGTTGTAAAAGTTTCATAGGATGCCGATGGAGCTAATGGAATCAAGAAATTGGATTGAAACAAGATGGAACTCAAAACACGATAGTTGAATTTTCTAAAAAAATTTAAAGTTACAACAGGGGTTTCTTGGATCTCCAAAGCTTGCAAATGAAGGCAATAACTTCCTCTATTTATATGGAATGTGTTTGGATCCAAATACGTGTGGAATGATGCAGAATTCATGCAAAACAAATTTGATCCAAGCTTGTGAAAAGTATGACTTGAAACTCATCAAAACTCAACCACATGATGCGTTTTAAGTGTCAATTAACTTCTGGAGTCTTGTTAAAACACATTTAGGACCAAAACACTTTCTAATTTTGCTTGGAATTGTGATTAGTCATGATCAAATTTCGGGCAATGGTGATTTCTTAAGTTTCAAGTCACCATGTTCAACTCAATGGGGCATCCTACTCAAGAGGCTTTTTGATCTCATTCTTTTTGCAATGTGTTAACATCATGGCCAAGATTACAATATGCTAAGAATGGTTTCATTTGGATGTTTGAGCACAAATTTATGGTATGTTGAATTTGGCATGAAAAACTGGTTCCATAACTTAGAAAAATTTGAGTGCTTCATGGCTGAAAATGACCTATAATGTTCCAATGAATTTCGTGGCCTTCCAAGCATATTTTGACCTTGGTCCTTGAAGAAAACTTATAGAGGGTATCACCAATGGCATTTTGCAAAAGTAATAAGCTTAATATGTTGAAAATTGAAGAAGTTATGATCCTTTAAAGTTGGGAAAAAGTCACTTGAAAATATGTCAAATTTCACTAAGTCCACAAATGACCTATAATGTCTCCCAACGTTTCATGATCGTCCAAGAGTAATTGGCTCTTGTCATGTAAAGATAAGTTGTATAGGATTTTGAGAAGAGTTATATGTAAAAAAAGGGCATTAAAAATGTTGAGAATTGAAGGAGTTGTGATCCTTGGAACTTTGACTTCAAATTATTGACTTTTAGGTCCAATCACTTGGAACAAGCTTGTGTATTTGAACTTTTCTTACATTTCAAAGCACATAGGTGATCATATGAACTCAATATAAGGTTTCCTTGATTGCCTCTTAATTAAATTGCTCAAAGTTTGAAGTTACTTGTTGAAGAAGGCATGAAAATAAACACATGAACCTTTGACTTTCCTTGAGGAGTAAGCCACCAAACTTTGAGATGCTCTTGATTTGAGAAGCCCTAACTTGCATAATAAACTTAAGGTAAACAAGAAATATTTTTGGTATTTTTATTAATGGTTAGATAAGCAATGAATCAAATAAATATAAAGGTAAAACATCAACAAGGAAGTGCTTGGTGATCCCTGCAAAAAGTAAACCCAGAGATGGATAAGGGGAAGGACCAAAATATTACCTTGCTTGTATTCAAAAAGGAAAAATGATATGTGGGATCTTAGGGTTAAAAATTAGGGTATGAAATATGCCCCTATTTATGTTTCTTCAATTTGGAGATATGAAGTATGAAATCTTCGTCTGGACAAGATTGGAGAGACTTAAATATTAAAAGACCCAATTTTTGGCCCTAAGATACCGCAAGATGTTTATAATATGATATGAATGCAAGCCAGGATCTCTGTGAAGAATATAACACCATGAGAGACAAAGAACTGCTAGAGAAAAAAGGAGACTGAAATTCCGCAGGGGAATCACAAATTCCAAAGGAGTACCCGACTGAGGGCAAACAAAGTTCCGCGGGAAAAGGAAGAGCTCAAAAATAACCGATGCATGGTTAGGAAACGAACTAAAGATCCAATGGGGAAGACTTATCAAAGCAAGACTTCACCGGGGAAAAGAAATCATCAAAATGAGAAAACCCCTCGATTCCAATAGGAGAGTAATATTACCTAACTATCAGCTGAGTGATAGCTTAATAAAAGTAAAAAGCTTAAACAAGAATGATTTCCAACTACCAGCCAAGTGATAGCTTAACAAAGTTAACCAATCAAAGGTAAAAGGAATATTACCTACTATTAGTCGAGTGATAGCTTAACAAAGGTAATAAAATCAAGGAGAATGATTACCAACTACCAGCCAAGTGGTAATTGTAAGACCCCAATTTTGACCCTAAGATCCCTCATGCTATCTCATCATTTGCATTGGATTTGGGATTACACCTTGGTATCTTCTTCACCCCTTATTCATTGGGTTTGATTTGGGAGAGATCACCAAGCACATTTTTTTGTACCATACTTTATTTTCTTTTGTTTACTAACCAAAATATCAAAAATATGTCTATGTGTAGCTTTGTTTCTTTTGTAGGTAGTGTGTATGTCCATCTTTGCCTCATCAAGCTCATAACTAGGGTTTGAGACCCTCAAAGAAAGGGATAAAGTTATCAAAGGTCCACATTGGTTCAATGGATCCCCATGTTCTTTATTTGTCAATTTGATCAAGAATTCATCAAGAGATTGAAGCTTGTTTACCTTGGAAGCCCTAGTTCATCTAGGTATCTTGTGTGACTTCCTCAATAAGTTTTTTCATCATTTGGTCAAATATATCAAGGGATAATCCACTATAAAACATCTTATGCACATATGATTCTACATTAGCCCCAAATATCAAAGGAACTTCAAGTTTGCAAGTTGGTTCAAAGAAGTTGACTAGAGAAAGTCAATTGGTCAAATCTAGGGTTACCTAGACCTTATCTCTTATAATGTTTGTCATATGAAAATTATTCCAAGATAAAATTTACTCTTTATGACACTAAAACAACTTTCATGTTGACATCAAGAGCTAATTTAGCTTGGAAAGTCATTTTTTATGGTGAAAGATTATAGGTTATTTTGTCTGTGCCCTAGATGGAATGTCAACTTCCAAGAACCATAACTTGCTCAATTATTTTGATATGAAGTCCATTCACGTTTAATGGTCAATTAAAATATTCCTTCTCCAACTTTTATTCTTTAAGAAATTTCAAATTCTACTTGCAAGGGCATGTGCCAAGAGGAAAGATTATAGGTCATTTTGCGCCATCATCATTGAACAAGCAATTTTCCTCAACTTCTAAAATCCATAACTACCTCATGCAAGACTCAAATGGTGTCAAATTTGTAACCCAATTTAAAAGGAATGAAAGAGCTACAACTTTGATGAAGGAACCATTTTCATTTGACATTCATAGCAAAAGTTATCCAAGGTGGAAAAAATGGTCATTTGACTTTATACTTAGAAAGTTTTCAACCATGTTTGATTTATCCAACTTGCACCTCAAAATTCATCATGATCCAAGTTCCAAATGGAAACGTATTAAACATCTAAGTTGCTCTCCTTCATGTTATATTTTCAAAACATCTAAGATCATCGCATTTGGTTCATTTTTGAGTGACTTGCGCATGGTTACTTTGCATGGCTTATTTTGGCAACTTTTGAACATATTTTTCAAATACCTTTGCATGGCTTCATGTTATGATCTCAGCATGTTTTGTGCACGAATTTGGACTTAATGCAATCATCATTTGGGGCTACATGCATGCCCATGCACCCATGCACACAAGTTACTAAATTTGGCCAAATTTTCAAAAGGTGTGGAAAGCAATTGGATGACTATATACACATGCCCTTGTTGATTAGAAGAGAGAGCCACCTTGCCCAAGCTTTGTGTTGTTGCTTACCTAACCTCCATTAAAGGACAAACTTGAAGATTTCATTTGAAATCGAGTTTTAATTCTCATTCTGTTTTGGAATTGACACTCCAAGAATCCAAGCACTTCAATTATCTATTCCACTTCCTGCAAGTTGTTAGAGTCTATCCAAGGCAAATTAGAAGCAAGATCAAGCTCAATTGAAGCAAACCGAAAGTGTATTTTCAAAATTTTCTCTTCTTTGATTCTCCCTAAATTCTCCACTATTTTGCTTGTTCTTTGGTTGTCTGAAGACCTACCAATGTAGGAAACAAGATTGAGTTGCTTTGAGGCCAAATCGAAGCAACTCAAATCATGCACCTCAAATTTCAAATCCACGTATCTTTTAATATACTTGGAATTGGGAGAAATTAAGGTCAGATTCAAGCCCCTAGGCATTTTTCCTTTCAATTAGTGTATTCATTTGTCATTTTTATGGTGGTTGGTGGTGAACCAGTCTAGTGAGGTCCATCGGAAAAGAAGACCGGAGCTAGGGCTCTAGTGGTGGGTTGGCGCCTTCCCAACCATTTGATCTTGTTCAAATGTTTTAATCCCGACCTTCGCTTCTGATTACCAAGCGTGTACACACGTTGACTGTGGTGCATGATGGAGCGCATGCTTGTGGCCATCAGATCTGCCACCTCAATTAATGAGGGAGATCTGATGGCTCGTGTTTTTTCTATTTTCTTTTTATTTTCTAATTTTCCTTTTAATCCTCTTATTTTATTTAATTCATTGAAATTTCATTTTTGATCTAAAAAATACGGGACTTTCACCAAAAATCTTTAAATATTTTTCTCTTCCATATTCTGAATTAAAATTATTTTTTTCATTAATTTCGATATTTATTGTGAATTAAATGATTTTGGACTTGTTTTTTTAAATATTTTAAAATACTTTTGACTTTCCAATTTTTTTTTGTCTAAGGTCCTTTAACATTGTTTGCCCTAGGATAAATCCATTGAACATTTATTTGGTAATTTGAAGGGATTTGAGATTTTATCCATTTAAAAATGTATTTTAATTCATTTTAAATTCGATTTTTTTAATTGAATAATTGTTTAAATATTATGTTGAGCTATTTAATTGATCTTGTGATGTTTGACCTTTTGTTTGGCCTTGGTCATGGTTGATTTGACTTTTGGTTGACCAATATTATTTCATCCCCCAAAATGAATGGATGGTATTGAGCAGATGAAATTCCTCCTATGATCAATTTTAGTTTCTATATCCCCTTCCCTCTTTATCTTCATCCCTATTCTTTCCCAATCCATCATTAACCAATGAGTTCTCTTCAAGTCAAAATGCTAGTTGATTCATCAATGACCTTGTGTCAGATGAATCAACATAAGTCTGACTGAGATGAGTCCCTCCTTTTTTTAGAGTGTGATATGTTTAGGAGTTTTTCTATTTGTACCAAGTATCTAACATGCATTAACACCTATACTTTTATTTCCCGGCCTCAGATACTTGTGACTTCTACATAAGTCCAATTACAATTTCTTAACATAGAGCTAAATTGGTCCAAAAAGGTATATCATTCTTGTAAGTGAGGTTGTAAGTCTCCCATTCTTCATGGCATTGTGTGAAAACTTGACATTTTTTCCTTTCATAATAACTAGTGGTATACTTGTTTACTTATCCAAGTTGGAGCCCTTTTCATGGATGATGTCTTGGTTCAGGTATTCATACTTATGAATTAATGGTTAAGTGTTGTCCAAGGAAGAACTTAAACAATCAAAACTTTTCACTAACTTTTAACTAACTCTTTATTGACGTTGCTTTACTTTCAAGTCATTTAATTAATGTACTTTAAATTTCAGTACCTTTATCATTCACTGCCATTTACATTTCATGCAACGTGTTTATTTTTCAAGTCCTTTTCACTTTGCTCATTTAAGCCATATCTTGTTATTGTATATATTGTTTTGCTTGTGATTTTGTTTATTTGTGGTCTTAGGACCTTAAAATACCTAATAACCACAAAAACCCTAAAAAAACATCTTGGTGGACTATTGGACTTGATATGAGCTTTTGGACTTAGGATAAGCAACTTCCACTATCTGAGACTGAGTTATCCTCGACTCTGCCTTTCGTCTTATGCAAGCCTTGAGTGCTCCTAATTCATCTATTACCTTGTATATGTGTTTGATTGTTATACTGATATTATTGTTGATGTCTGATGATTGTTTATGAGTTCACCACAAGGAATATTTTCATCTGATACATTGGAAGACATTGAAGACTACTAGCTATTGGAGTGCTTGCTTGGATATTATGGCTATCTTTATTTGACGCCTTGGTCTTCATATGATTTTCTTGGAAGTTTGCTTATGCTAATTGCTTGCTAAAGTCCAAAGGAAAATGGGTTTCTATATGACATTCTTGTCTATTGGATTGCATCCCATTGGTCAGATATTTTCAACCCTTAACTTTTAATTTTTGTCTAGGATAGTCCCTTCATCTCCTCCCACTTCTTTAATTTCAAAATCTCTCCCTCTTTTCAAAACCTTATTTGTTTTTGTTTTTTAACTTAGACATGTTTTAATGATTAGAAACTTTGGCCTTATGCCTTTGAATTTTTAAACCTTTTTCTTAATTAAACTTGTGAATAAACTTAACCATGTTGACTTAAATTTCAAAAAGACAAAAAGAACTAACAACCCCATTCAAGTCTTTGGCCTTTTGTGCCTTTTCATTTAAACTTTTTAAAAATCAATTCACCCACTTCTTAAAAAAATTTACCACGAACTACGAGGTTTTTATTCCTCATTTTTATGTTGGTACGTAGGCATAACACTGAAGGTCTTGCTAAACACAAAAATATAATTAACAAATTCTTTTTTCATCCCCTCACTCTATATTTTTATCAAACATCATTTTAGCCAAAACACTTGCACACAAAAAAAGGGCTCCCTAGGAGTACCTAGGACACTTTGGGTGCTAATACCTTCCCCATGTGTAACCAACCCCCTTACCTATTATCTCTGACATTTTATTAGTTTTGATTTGAAATATTCTTATCTCTGGGTTTTGTTTGTACTTTTTACCTTTTACTTTGGAAACAATAAAAACATGATGGTGACTCTGGTTTTATTGACGTCAAGTTTATCCATAGCTTGATGGTCATGAATTTATCGCTATAGAAAATAAGTGGCGACTCTGATGAGGACTAGTCCTCAGTGGGTTTAGCCTACTTTTGTGTGTGTATGTATTTGTATATTTGATGTTTGTTTGTATATATTATTGTATGATACTCTATCTGTTATGCTTGGTGATCTCTGTGTGGTAAGATAAGTTCTAACCCGAACTTGAGTGCAATTTAAGATAGGAGGGTGGTATAGTCATGTTGGTTTTGAAGGAGAAGTCCAGAAAGAGTTGACATGAGATCCCCCACTCAGTGGAGACCTCTTTGGAGTTACTGATGTCACACGAGTAAGTCATGGATAGGTATTACTTTCTCTAATTTGGGGGTCCGAAAAGCTGAGAACCGTATAACATTTAACCCAACTTGGCCTATTTATGACGTAGTGCGGAGATTGTTCAAGTGTAAACTTGATAACAGTTGTTACGTGATACTACACTCAGACGAGTTTCTCTTGAGAATACTATGGGTTGATGAGTTAGTCATCCTAACCTATAGTATTCGATAGATGGGATCACGACTTTGGGAACTTTTTAAAACATGATCTAAAGGTTTTTATCCTTAGTACACTCCTTTTGGGATGGTTCTTAACTCGACTCCATGCTCGTGACTCACAACAAACCCTTTGATTCTTGGTTAATCTGATCAGTCTCGTCAATATCAATGGAACTTGGGTGTTGATAAGGTGAAAACCATAATCCACCAAAATGGATGATTGGTCTTGATGATGACTTAATCCATCCCTTGACCTTTGTTTGTGTTTGCCTTGTGTGTGATCCCTTGTGTGTGGTTGTTGCATTCATGCATACATGCACATCATAACATTCATTACAAAAAAAAAAAACATGGGAACTAAGGTCTTGTTTTCAAATATTTCCAGACCATGGATTATTGGAGGAGTATGCCCATCTCTTGGGTATGCTCGTATCTAACAAGGTACCTTTCAGTGGACTGGAGGAAATACCGAGATCTCACGTCATAGCTGAAGCTCTTCATCTGAAGAAATCAGAGATTGATGCTCATTTGGTGAAGAAAGGAGGGATTATAGGCCTGACTTCTGAGTTTTTCATTGGTAGAGCTACTATTTTTGCTCAAGCCGGTAGCCTAGATGCTTTAGAAGCTATCTTTGTATTGCTCATCTATGGTCTAGCTTTATTCCCTAACATTGACGGTTTTGTTGATGTTCCCGCCATTAGAATCTTCTTGATTGGGAATCCTATTCCGACTTTGTTGGGTGACATATATTTCTCTTTGCATTCGAGGAATTCTAAAGGTGGCAGAACTATTGTGTGTTGCATTCCTCTTATGTACAAGTGGTTTATTTCGCACTTAGCTCAGATGCCTGCTTTCTTGGAGAATCGACAATGTCTACGGTGGTCCCAGAGACTTATGTCTCTCACTAGTTATGATATTGTTTGGTATGACTCTGCATTGAGTAGCATTGATATTATTAACAGTTATGGTGAGTTCTCTAACGTGCCTCTCATTGGTACGCAAGGAGGAATCAACTACAACCCATCATTGGCCCGTTGTCATCTTAGGTTCCTCTTGAGAGATAAGCCTAATAATGTTCAGTTAGAGGGTCCATTTTATCAAGATGGTAAAGATCCCCAACTTTTTAAGAGTAGAATGGTGCGTGCTTGGCACAATGTGCATAGGAAAGGAAGATCCGAGCTTGGTCCATGCAACTGTGTAACTTTGGAAGCTTACACTATTTGGGTGAAGAAGCGAGCTTTGGAGCTCAAGATGTCGTACACTTGTGAGAGACCTATGTCTATGGTTATGGTTGAGACGTCAACTCTCCCTAACCAAGATGTAGAGGAGTTTGAAGACGCACTTGCTATGATGAAGCAAGAGAAAGACTTGTGGTAAGAGCGGTTACATGCTTTGAACCGAAAGCACGTGGAGTTGCGACTTAAGTCGAAAGACAAAGATGCACTCATTGAGATTCTTGAGGAGCGTGCAATGAAGAGACAGAGAGAGCCAAAGGGTTTAGTTGTCTCTAGTATGCCTCAACCTTCCAGTGCTTAGAAGAAGATTGTTGATCAGCCTGTCCTCAAGAAAACTCAGATGACGACATCCTTTGAGTCAGAGATTCGACGCATCCGAAGGAAGTACGCTCCCTTGGCCAGATCATCTGATGCAATTGCTAGGGATCCTTAGGATGATAATTTCTTTTTTCTCTTGTATTTATATTTTGGTTTCTGAAATTGTACTCAGTGTAATCCTTCCAAATTTTATGAATAAAAAGAGATTTTATGGTCAACTGAATTGTTATTATTATTGATTATTATTATTAATTGAAAATATTTGCAAATGAGACTTCATATGTTCCTTGAAATTAAAAACAATAAAAAACATCTCATTTTATGCATCATTTTCATAACAGGTTTCCTCCGTCAGATATCTTATGAGTTATTATTCTGTGTATCAGCCAAGCTAACTCATCACTATAACACCCGAGCTAATCGATTGAAAAGAATGGAGTATCTTGAACAAGAGAACAGGGAGCTTAAGAACAAGATTTCCAGACTCATAGCCTTGATGGAGTATGTGATTGCTGCTCAGAACCAACCATGTCCACCTCCTGCAACTCCTCCTCCTCCTCAGAGGACTGTCATTTTAGAGATTACTTCATCATTTGTGCTTGTGGTTGCTAGCCAGTCTATTCATGCCATGCCTGCTGGGTTCCTGTGGGAAATGCCACCAAATTTTATGCCTGAAGGGTACGCGCCAACATTTTCTTCTGTGCCGACATCTAGCCCGATCATGTCTGTGGCTCCTCCTATTGTGTATACTCTACCTCATGTCGAGGATACCATTTACCACTCCGAGTCGTCTGAAGGTCCAGATGTCTATGAATAGAAGGATGAGATGAAGGATCAATTTCTTGAGTTGCACAAGGAATTGAAGACCCTAAGAGGAAAGGATTTATTCAGTAAGAGTGCTGCAGAGCTGTGTTTAGTTCCCAATGTCAAGATTCTGGTGAAGTTCAAGGTCCCAGACTTTGAAAGATATAGGGGGAATACTTGTCCTCTGAGTCACATTGTCATGTATACTAGAAAGATGTCTACTCAGACCGATAATGATCAACTGCTTATTCACTACTTCCAAGATAGCTTGACAGGTGCTGCACTTAGATGGTATATGGGTTTGGACAGTGCTAGTGTCTGTACTTTTAACGACTTGGGCGAGGCCTTTGTCAAATAATACAAGTACAATTTTGATATGGCTCTGGATCGTGACCATCTTCGGTCAATGTCTCAGAAGGACAAAGATACATTCAAAGAATATGCTCAAAGATGGAGGGAGTTAGCTGCTCAGATTAGTCCACCTCTGGAGGAAAGGGAAATGACTAAGATATTCTTGAAGACGCTGAGTTCATTTTACTATGAACGTATGATCGTAAGTTCCCCTAATGACTTCACCGAGATGGTAAACATGGGGATGAGATTGGAAGAAGGAGTCCGAGAGGGACGATTATCTAAAGATGAAGCGACAGTGAGAAAGAAGTACGATGGTAGCTTCTCCAAAAAGAAGGAAGGAGAAACTGATGCAGTATCAGCAGGGAGGCAGAGGAGGCCTCATATGAGGAAGAATTCCCAGTCCCATCAACATCAACATCTAGTATCATCAGTAATGCTTCTGTGAACATGGTAGATGGATATCCTGGGAATTTTAGGGTATTTGATGTGCATCGTATCCGTAGGTCCTAGGTGGATATTCACAAAGAATTGTGCCTGGTAAGCCATTGTGAACATGACCATGATGGTTGTCTTATTTGTAGTGTTAACCCTCAAGATGTGTAATTGTTAAAAGGGATATTTGAAATTTGATGGATGAGAATGCTATTCAAGTTCAACAGTCAAGGTATATGGGAAATGATGTGAACATCATCGTGCCAGTATTCAGAACCCTTGAGAGGGTAGTTATTCAATTGATAGCAGCAGCAAGAAAGAAAATAGATCAGTATCGCAACTGGTTATACGGTTAGCAGGACCCGTCCCCTATTCATATGATAAAGTTGTGCCATACAAGTATAATGCCACCATGATTGAGAAGGGTTAAGAGGTTCCTCTTCCAATTTCAGATTCAGTGGTGAGTATCGCAGATGTAGTGAAGGTGACCCGTAGTGGTCGTGTTTTCATCCCAGTGTTTCCTAAAATTGTGGAAGATGTTTTAGTGAGTAAGAAGGAAGAATGTCTTGCAGTTGATCCGATTAGTGCTCCAACCTATCAGTCTGGTGAATCCAGCGGGTTGAAGGCTAAAGATGATGATGAGGTATTGCGTCTGATTAAGAGAAGCGAATTCAACATTGTGGAGTAGTTGCTCCAGTCTCCGTCAAAGATTTATATGCTATCATTATTGATGAATTCTAAGGCATATAGAGAGGCTTTACAGAAAGTGTTAGAACAAGCCTATGTGGAACACAATATTACTGTAGATCAGTTTGACCATATTGTTGCCAACATTACTTCTTGTAATAACCAGAGCTTTTGTGATGAAGAACTTCCTGAGGAAGGTAAGAATCATAACTTGGCGCTTCATATTTCAATGAATTGAAAGGAGGATGCTCTGTCCAATGTGTTGGTTGATACTGGTTCATCATTGAATGTGTTTCCTATGTCAACTCTAGCAAGACTTTCTTATCAAGGAGCCCCAATGAGGTACAAGGACGTAGTGGTTAAAGCGTTTGACAGTTCCTGAAAAACTGTCATTGGAGAAGTGGACCTTCCGGTTAAGATAGGTCCGAGTGACTTTCAAATTACTTTTCAAGTAATGGATATTCACTCGGCCTACATCTATTTGTTGGGAAGGTCGTGGATCCATGAAGCTAGCGCTGTAATATCTACTTTGCACCAGAAGCTGAAATTTGTTAAGAATGACAAGCTTGTCGTTGTTGGTGGGGAGAAATCATTGTTAGTAATCCATTTGTCATCCTTTACTTATGTAGATGCTGAAGAAGATGTTAGAACGTCATTCCAAGCTTTGTCTATTACTGATGAACCGAAGAAGGTTGGGGGGGCACCCATGTCTTCTTTGAAGGAGGCCAAAGAGGTTGTTCAGGCTGGTAGCAACGACAAATGAGGTTGCATTGTGGAAGTTATTGAAAACAAGAGTAGAGCAGGGCTGAGATTTTAGAAAGGATCATTCAACACCAATGTCAAGGCTATGCAAGAATTTTTTCGCAGTGGAGGGTTCATTCACAAGGATGGTCAACACTCAGCTGCCATTATTGAAGACAGTGATGAAGACGAGGATTGTGCTAACTTTGTGACACACGGCCACACTTGCAACAATTGGGTTGTGTAGGGGGTATTCGTTACCATTAGAGATATTGACTAAATCCAAGGTAAATCATACAAAGTCGAGTCGCCACCGCACTTCTATTTATCCAAAGGAATGGTTAGAAAGCGAACAAAAACCTAAAATTTTTATCGAATCAAAAACTAGTAAAAATGTCAGAGATCTGGGTAAGGGGGTTGGCTATGCAATGGGAAGGTTTTAAGCACCAAAAACATCCTAGGTACTCCTAGGGAGCCCTTTTCACATTTGTTGTAAGGTTGGTATTTTCGTGAAAATTTATTTGTGCAAACATGATTGAATAGATGAGAAGAGAATATACAAGTTTATTTACATTTTGTGATTGGATGGATAAACCCATTGCCTACGTACCATCTTAAAAAGATTAGGATCAAAACCTCGTAGTTCGGGGTAAAAATCTAAAAATGAGTTGGTGAATTGATTGGCCCAAAAGCCTTAAGGTCTTTTCTTATCCAAAGGAGAAAACTCAACCTAAAACCACAAAACCCACCATGTGAGGATAGCTTCAACATGCTAGTGAGGGGTTAACCCTATAATAAACATGGAAGACTCATTGTCCATCACTAAGGATATAGGTGAGTATTACATCTACCTGTAGTGGGGTATTCGTTACCATTAGAGATATTGACTAAATCCAAGGTAAATCATACAAGTCGAGTCGCCACCGCACTTCTATTTATCCAAAGGAATGGTTAGAAAGCGAACAAAAACCTAAAAGTTTTATCGAATAAAAAACTAGTAAAAAAGAGTCAGAGATCTGGGTAAGGGGGTTGGTTATGCAATGGGAAGGTGTTAGGCACCCAAAACATCCTAGGTAATCCTAAGGAGCCCTTTTCATATTTGTTGTAAGGTTGTTATTTTTTTGAAAATTCTTTGTGCAAACATGATTGAAGAGATGAGAGGAGAATATACAAGTTTATTTACATTTGTGTTTGGATGGATAAACCCATTGCCTACGTACCATCTTAAAAAGGTAGGATCAAAACCTCGTAGTTCGGGGTAAAAATCTCAAAATGAGTGAGTGGATTGATTGGTCCAAAAGCCTTAAGGTCTTTTGTTATCCAAGGGAGAAGACTCAACCTAAAACCACAAATCCACCATGTGAGGATAGCTTCAACATGCTAGTGAGGGGTTAACCCTATAAAAAACATGGAAGACTCATTGTCCATCACTAAGGATATAGGTGAGTATTACATCTACCACAAGGATAACTCAAACCTAATAGCTAAAGGTTATGAAAAAAAATTCTTAAGAAAGTGGCCATTGAAACCACAAAAAGACATTTGAATGGGTTATATTTACCAATGAAAAGTATATACAAAATATGGTCAAAGTTGATTTAAGGATTCAATTCAAAATAAGTGTTATGAAAAGAGTTTGAAAATCAAAAGCATAAGGCTTGGGTTTCTAATGTTGAAAATAAGTGTTAATGTTTGCACAAAAGTTTTGGCTTAGGTTAGAGCGGAGAGAAGAAGAAGAAGGGCTAAGGTCCTAAGCATACAAGAGGTAAGGGATAAAGGAACAAAACCACAAAAGGAGTTCCTCTCTTGAGATCATATGGATGATCTAAGTAGCTCCCATCCTTTGGAATAAGCAATCACATAAGCATAAACTCAAGCAATCAACAATCAAATGAACTCTTGGAAGGTTCCTCAATGTATCTTGAATCTCTCTCTCTTAGGAGTTCATGGTAATGGTTCCTCAATTTGGCTCAAGTGGAAATTCCTAGCACAAAGAAACACACACATCAAAAGGTTCTATTTACAAATCAAAGAATGGACAAGAGGGAGTTTAGAATATGGTCCTTTCAATGTTCATCTTCAAGTTTTAAGCATTCTAAAGGCATGAGGCCGAGTTGCTCTTTGACATTTATAGCACTCTAAAGGCATGAGGCCTAATTGCTCTTTGACTCCATTTTGCATAGGGAAGGTCCTAAAGTCTAAGTCCTTTTGTCCATTTTTTGCATTTGGTCCACAACAATCAAATAAAACACAAACACAATAGTATATACACAATTATGTGCTCAAGTGAGCAAAAGGCAAATTGCATTAACATAAACATGTGCTCAAGTGAGCAAAGGAAAAAATAAATGGATAATATGTGCAAGAATAGTAAATTGCATAAAAGTAAAGAGCAAAAGTAAATGTTAATGGTTAATAGTTAGTGTTAGTAGTTAGTGTGCCATAAGGCAAATTTAGCGCTATGTTAAGCAATCGTAATTGGACTTATGTAGAAGTCACAACTATCTGAGACCGGTCAATAATAATGTAGGCGACAACATAAGTTAGAAGTCTTGATTAGTGAACCAAGTTCCAACAACTTGCC
This sequence comes from Lathyrus oleraceus, assembly GCF_024323335.1. Taxonomy (NCBI): domain Eukaryota; kingdom Viridiplantae; phylum Streptophyta; class Magnoliopsida; order Fabales; family Fabaceae; genus Lathyrus; species Lathyrus oleraceus. The sequence goes on along the minus strand of NC_066582.1, from coordinate 198,894,509 downwards.
ATGCCAAAAAGAAGAAGATAATTCATCTTGTATTGGTTTAAGCCTTTTGCATGACTTAAGAAACAACCTATCCTTAATGTAAAGCCATTCACTTGATCAATTGGTCAAGATGAATTAGATTTGAATCAAGGAAGATTAAGTCTCCCTAATCAATGCTAACTTATCAACCTTCAACTCATTGATCAAAAAGAAAAAAGAAGAAGAAGAAGAAATAGATGAATAATGGAAAAGGAAATGGAAAGAATAAAGTGCATAAGGTGAAATAAAATGTACCAATCCATGTGTGTTGACCAAATGACATTGAAAGTCAAAGTCAAACCATGAGAAACCAGAAATGGGATGAAGATTGGAGGTCAAATAATAAGCAAAATATTTTTGGAATTTTTAATATCAAAATAAACTTGAATTAAAAATAAAAGAAAGGTCAAACTTCAAAATCACTTCAAATCAACCTTGAAAGGTCCAAGTGATTTATCCCAAGTTCAACAAGGTCAAACAAAGTTTGACAAAAAAATTCAGCATTTTTGAAAGTCAACAACTATTTTTAATCAATTAAAAATGAAAAAAAAACCTAATTGAACTAAAATCTCAAATCAATTAAAAAATTTATGAGAATATTTTTCATAGATCCATCATCATTCAAATAGGTTAGGAAAATATTTTTGTATTTTTTGAATATCAAAAACTATTTAAAATGAATTAAAAAATATCCAGAAAAGAGAAAATTCACAAAAAATATCAAATGACAAAATAAAAAATATTAAAAATTAAAATTAGAAACTAGAAATTATTTGGAGAAGAATGCAATTGGTCCCATATTTTTTGGAATTAAAATGAAGAAGTTATGAATTTTTGAAATAACAGGGAATAAAAGAAATAAAATCAGAAATTAGAAAATTCAAAAAAACAAGGAGCGTCTGATCAAGCCTCATTAATTGACGTGGCTGATCAGACGCTCCACATGCGCGCTTCCATGGTATACTAAAGTCATCAGCGAAACACATGGCATTATTGAAAGTAAACAAAACGCATGGCTGAGATTAAAACGTGGGATGTGCATCCAACGATCCAAATTGAATCTGGCATGGTGGACGGTGGCCCGCGCCACCGTCTTCTCCGGCGAGCACTCAAGCTCCGGCCAGAGTTGCAGGTCATCCAAACTCAACCAAAATCCACGATCTAGGTACCAAATTAAAGCTGGGGTGATGTACATCACCCATGTACCATCCATTTCTACTCTAGATCTCCATAGTGAGAGAAATCAGAGGTTGAAACTTGATGGTGTTCATCATGAACTTGTTAGATTTTGAAAATTGAATACACAGTAATGATGCCTCTATGGAGATGACTTCAGTCAACACAATAGCCAAGCAAATAGATCAAAGAATAGTGAGTTTCGAAGAAAAAACCAGTTGAAGAGAACCTTCGAATTATGGTGATCTGAGCTTGCTTCCTTGCTTCCTTTGGCCAAACAGAACTTCAATGGATTATGAGAGAGAGGTCTAGGAACTTTAGATCTAGATATTCAACCAGATTTAGTTGAATTTTTAGATATGAGAAATTTGAGTGAAAATGAAATAGTTCCTTTGGTGAGAGGTTTGGTTTTCAATTCAGCAGCATTTCAGGTTGATTCATGGATGATTTCAAGTGAAGCAAGCAAGTGTATTTATAGTGGAAGCTGATGCAAGGAGGTGGAAAATCCGTGTGCATGGCAAGAGGATATGCATTGCATGAGCTTGCATGATCATGTAGAAGGCCCAAATCCAATGCCAAATGCAATCTTAGGTGTAATTGAGCTGAAATGGACGTGTAATTGGCATGGCATAGGCTTGTGTAATGAGTTCCAACATGTTATGCACAATTATGCCTAAAACTTCTCCTCTTCGAAAATGCCATTTGCCAAATCAAAACATGAGCATGTGAGTAATGGTTGGAAAGGTCTTGATGTAAGGAATAAATGTTATGTTGGGAAAAAATCCATTTGAAGTGTGGAAATTAGTGAATTTTGGATTTAAAGTGTAATGTGCAAAACATGTAAAGGCAAGGTTTCCAAATTTGGCCAATGTTCAAGCCCCTATGTTTTGATGATGCAAGCCTCAAATGAGAAAACCTCCAACATAAATGTTGTAGAGCTTTTCAAGAAAATCAAAATGGACTTAAATTTTGCATCATTTGGAATTTTTATGAAAGAGTTATGGGCACTTGAAGTTGGACTTTTTTGACTTTCAATGCATTTGGTCCAAAGTGACCTATAATGTTTTGCATTATCACATGTATTTCCTTTGAGATTTTGAAATTTTGTTCAACATAACATTTTAAGTAGACATCTAAATATTTCCAATGCATTTGATCCCACCCAAAAATCATAAAAAATCAATGAGTTATGTTCTTGGTAACTTGACCCAAAATTAGGGTTTTAGTCAAAATGACCTATAATGTCTTGGAATGGATGATGACCTTCCAAGCTTCAAATAAATTTTTGATGAACATGAAAGTTGTTAATATAGTCCTTAATAACATTTTTTCTTTTGGGATCATCTCTATTTGACCAACATATAAAAAGTTAGGTCTCAGTGCATTTCAAAATAGTCAGATGAATTGACTGATCAACTTCTCAAGCCCATGACACATATCTTGATGAATTGATGATTGAGGGCACTCAAATAAGTTCAAATATGCATGAAATGATGAGTTAAAGAACTTCCCTTGATTGTATTTGATCATGTGTTGAGGTTGCTTCAAGAGCAAAGCATTGTGGATGATCAGATGAATTAGGGTTTCCTTGGGGAATAAACCTCAAACCCTTTGACTTGCTTTGATCAAAATGATGAATTGAGATGCTAGGGAGGCATATTTGATAAATGAGAGCTTTAAAGCCATATCTCTGCACTTGGCCATATCATCTTCACTTGGCCATTACCATGTTTGCTATCATCTTCACTTGGCCATATCTCTGCACAAAGGATCTCTTTAAAGCTCTTGACCTTGTGATTGCTCAAGCTATAAACAAAAGATGTTAGTGACATATTTTTATGCTTTTGGTTAGTAAACAAAATAAGAAAAGCAATAATATACAATTCAAGCATGCTTGATGATCTCAAACCACTCACAAGAGGTCCCACCCAAAGGTAAAGGGAACCAAGATGATTATGATCCTTGGGGCAATGCAAATGCAATGTTATGATGCCATGAGGGATCTTAGGGACAAAATTAGGGTCTTACAGATGCCCCTATTTAAGGTCATTCTAGCCGGAGAAGTGAAGGTTAAAATCTTCGTCTCGATTGGGTAGAATGGGCTTAAATAATAACAAAGAGACGAATTTTGGTCCCTAAGAGACCTCATGATGCGAATGTATGCAAACGGTAATACTCTGTGGGAAGATGAGTCCACAGAGGAAAAGATCAGGAGGAATTTGACAATCCCTATGAGTAATCCACTCTATGGGGCAGAGACTCTACCGGGGAGTAAAGGGATAAAATGCATGAGCAGGTCACGACTTAAAACTTGCTGAGAGGCACGAAGGAAATCCAGGGAAAAAAACATCAATGGAAAGACTCGAGATGACTCAAAGATGCACGTATTGGGGAATATGCCAATACATCAAAAATTATCCATGACGGATACTTCGGATAAAAAATTCGGACTCAGGTGGGGAAAATACACTAAGGGACTTTGCTGGGGAACACCCAAACAAGACTCTTCTGGGGAAGCAACGGGATGAGGTATTACTGGTTACTGGGTAATAAGCTCAAAGAGACATGCGATCTAACACTGGTATAAGGGTGAGAGAAAAACATGCTCCGGGAGAATGAATATCTAAGGCCGGTACAAGGGTGAGAGATATCAAACATCCGAGATCATATGAGGAAGACCTAAAAAAAGATGCACTTCAGCTCAGGAAAATCTGACTCTACAAAGGGACAGCCAATCAAAAATAGGGAGCAGAAGGAAGGAACACCAGGGATGCCGGTTACTGGGCATATAATAGGTGACCAACCAAAATGTGAATCGGGGAACATTCCCAAGACACTCATCATCCAAAAGAGGGCTAAAAGCAAACTCGATTATAGGATGGACATTCGATTCCAAAAAGGGATACGAATCTTACTCACATGGGGAAGAACAAAAGGCTTCGACCAAAGAGTGCATAAGATATATTATCTATTACCGTCAGAACGTAGATAATATACTCGCATGGAAGATTATCCACAACCGGTTACTGGGTTAATAAAGGATAAATCGACCGACAAAGAAAGGCATTGGGATACCGAAACTAGGTATATAATGATGACCACTCAAGGGGAGCAACAACCATTACCGGCAATCGGCATATGAAAAAAATAACTTGCTGGAGATAAACTGCCTGATAAGAGCAACTATCCAAGAGATATATCATCGGGGGTGAAGGACTTATCAATACCAAATATTGGATAATGATAATCGTCAAAGAGGGGATTACATCTACCGGATACTGGGTAGAAAACCACGGAAAAGTAACCGTCATCGATTAGGATGAACAAAAAGTTAACTCTGCAAGGGGATGAAATAGGGTTTACAACTACCGGTATAAGGGTAGAAAACCACAGACTCCGCCGGGGATAAGATGAATGATTACTGATTATTGAGCAAATTATTCATTTATACCACAGGGAAGCGCAGGAAACAGTCACAAGAGGCCAATCTAGGATCAAACTAAAGAGGCAAGCTGAATCAAGACTCGTCCCAGTGAGGATATCACTCAATGGGGACTCCCATCCCAATATATGTGTTGGGTGGAAACAAAAATATTCATCATCCACGAGGATATAACTCGGTGGGGATTATGGAAGGAAAGATAAACACTTTCTACTTAAGGAGCTGACTCTATATGGGGAGTTCAGACACCGACATCTGCTTGGGGAAATGTATTACCAACTAGCAGGGGATCGCAAACAAAGATATATGGCAAAGAATGCGATATGAATATCCGAATGTTTGAAAATTATATGCACACATGCGTAGTTTATGTATGATGAATGCTGACAAACAGACGTTTCTAACACCAACAAGTCCAGCGAATAAGTACTTTAACATCCGGTACTACATCTCAAAGGAAGAAAGCCAGGATAACAAGGATCTCATTAGGGGAGGAGCGTCATTCGTTCCTACTGGGGGCGAAGTCATTGCACAGATGGACTCCGACATAGGGGCCACTCAACTGGGAAATTATCCAAAGGGTCATCAAATACCATATTACCAAAGAAATCACATCTGTTGAGGAGGAAAGATCACTAAGGGAGGAGAGATGAACATCTTACCAAACACCTTGTTCGGTAGAAAAACCACAAAAGTCTCCGGGGGAAGAGGATACAAGCAGGCCTGGGATGTGAACACATGTCCTACCCTGTTGGGGATCATACCATCTTTGGGAGAGCACTGAAGATCTCTTAAGTATCCTTATGTCATTGTGAATGTTCACTTTGTTTAAAAACAAATTATGAAAAATTTGATTATTTAAAACAATGATATTTTTTCAATTAAAACATGCAAAACGTTTATTGAATAGAAGCAAATAAGAGTGCAAATAAATGGATAAAGGCTCAAATTTATTTGATGGAATGGTAGTCTGCAAATGACAAGACTCCATAGATTTTTACAAATTTGAGATTGGTGATGTATATTGGAAACGGGCTACATTGAACATAATGACCATTTCTACACCAATTCTGAATCCGATGTATTTGAAGCTTTGGTTGATTGATGAATGATCGAGAATCTCTGACGGATAACAGTTGTAGAACAAAGTCTTGTCAGGATGCAGTTACTTGCCAAATCCCTAATTTTTGCCCAGATTGCCCCAGGGTGAGGTACTCAGTCTAGCGGGATACATATTCATCTTTTTTATATGTCTCTAACTTTTGCCTGGATCGCACTTTCGGGTTTTCAATCCACCGAGACACTCATTTTTGCCTAAGCCGCCCTTTCGGGTTTTCAACTTAGCGAGCTATTCTGTTTTTATTTTAGGCGAAGTATTTCTTGACTGCATCTGAATTCACAGGACGAGTGAAATCCTCCCCATCCATAGTTGTAAGTATCAAAGCACCGCCTGAAAAGGCTCTCTTAACAACATATGGACCTTCATAGTTTGGAGTCCACTTGCCCCTGGAATCGGGCGCGAAAGACAAGACTTTCTTGAGCACAAGGTCACCTTCTCGGAACACACGAGGCTTGACCTTCTTATCAAAGGCTTTCTTCATTCTTTGTTGATATAATTGACCATGGCACATGGCAGCCAATCTCTTTTCTTCTATCAAATTCAGTTGGTCATAACGACTCTGAACCCATTCAGCATCAGTCAACTTGGCTTCCATCAAAACTCTCATTGATGGGATCTCCACCTCTACTGGGAGCACAACCTCCATGTCATAAACGAGAGAGAAAGGGGATGCCCATGTTGAAGTGCGAACAAATGTACGATATCCATGTAAAGCACACGGCAGCATCTCATGCCAATCTTTATACGTGGCAACCATCTTCTGGATAATCTTCTTGATATTCTTATTAGCAGCTTCAACCGCCCCATTTATCTTGGGTCTGTAAGGGGAAGAATTGTGATGCACAATCTTGAACTCGCTACATAGCTCTTTCATCATTTTGTTGTTCAGGTTAGATCCATTATCAGTAATGATCTTCTCTGGCACACCACAACGACATATGAGTTGATTCTTGATAAACCTCACAACCACCTTTCTGGTCACATTAGCATATGATGCTGCTTCAACCCACTTAGTGAAGTAATCAATTGCTACGAGAATAAATCTGTGTCCATTGGACGCTTTCGGTTCTATCATGCCAATCATGTCAATTCCCCACATAGAGAAAGGCCATGGTGATGAAATCACATTCAGGAGTGTCAGAGGAATATGAATCTTATCAGCATAAATCTGACACTTATGGCATTTCTTCACATATTTGCAACAGTCAGACTCCATTGTCAGCCAATAGTAGCTTTCTCTCAACATCTTTCTAGCCATGGCATGTCCATTGGAATGAGTGCCAAATGAACCCTCATGGACCTCAGTCATTAACAGGTCTGCTTCGTGTCTATCCACGCATCTGAGCAGCACCATGTCAAAATTTCTCTTATAAAGCACATCACCATTGAGGTAGAAACTTCCTGATAATCTCCTCAGAGTCTTCTTATCTTTCACAGATGCCCCGGGCGGGTAAATTTGGTTCTGAAGGAAACACTTGATGTCATAGTACCATGGCTTATCATCTTTTACTTCTTCTACTACAAATACATGAGCTGGTCTTTCCAAGCGCATCACAGTGATATTGGGAACTTCATTCCAAAGTTTAACCACAATCATTGAAGCAAGCGTAGCAAGAGCATCTGCTATCCGATTCTCATCTCGAGGAATATGATGGAAGTTAACCTCAGTGAATAATGTTGAAATCCTCCTTGCATAATCCCTATATGGAATGAGGCCAGGCTGATTCGTTTCCCACTCACCTTTAATCTGATTAACAACGAGGGCCGAATCACTATATACATCAAGATGCTTGATCCTAAGATCAATGCACTCCTCCAACCCCATAATACAAGCTTCATACTCAGCCATATTATTCGTGCATTTGAAAGTTAGCCTTGCTGTGAAAGGGAAATGTGTGCCCTGAGGAGTAATAATCACTGCCCCAATACCATTTCCATATTGATTTACAACGCCATCAAATACCTTGCTCCAACGGGAACCAGGCTCTGGCCTTCATCGAGCGTAGGTTCATCACAATCTTTCATTTTCAAATACAGAATTTCCTCATCTAGGAAGTCATACTGAACTGACTGATAATCCTCAATCGGCTGATGTGCCAAGTGATCAGCCAAGATACTACCTTTAATAGCCTTTTGAGCTCGATACTCGATATCATACTCAGACAGCAACATCTGCCAACGGGCAATCCTTCCGGTTAAAGCAGGTTTCTCAAAAATGTACTTGATTGGATCCATTCTGGATATCAACCAAGTCGTATAATTTAACATATACTGGCGTAAACGCTTAGCGGCCCAAGCCAAAGCACAACATGTTTTCTCAAGCATTGAGTATCGAGACTCACAATCAATGAACTTCTTGCTCAATTAGTAAATAGCATACTCTTTCTTTCCTGATTCGTCTTGCTGACCAAGGATACAACCCATTGAGTCTTCAAGAACAGTCAGATACATAATCAATGGTCTTCCTTTCACGGGCGGAGACAGAATAGGAGGTTCAGACAAATACTCCTTAATACTGTCAAAAGCTTTCTGGCAATCCTTGGTCCAATCATGGGACTGGTCTTTCCGGAGGAGCTTGAATATCGGCGCACATGTGGCAGTCATGTGAGATATGAATCTGGAAATGTAATTCAAGCGCCCAAGAAAACCTCGGACTTGCTTCTCAGTTTTGGGCGCAGGCATCTCTTGTATTGCTTTGACTTTTGTAGGATCAACTTCAATACCTCTTTCACTGACAATAAAGCCCAATAACTTACCGGAACGGACTCCAAATGTACACTTGTTGGGATTCAGGCGAAGCTGATACTTCCTCAAATGCTGAAAAAGCTTCAACAGGTGTTCTACATGTTCAACTTCCGTTCTTGACTTAGCGATCATGTCGTCGACATATACCTCGATTTCCTTGTGCATCATATCATGAAATAAGGTGGTCATAACTCATTGATACGTGGCTCCGGCGTTCTTCAAACTGAAGGGCATCACTCGATAACAGAATGTTCCCCAAGGTGTGATGAATGTTGTCTTCTCCATATCCTCGGGTGCCATCTTAATTTGATTATATCCGGAAAATCCATCCATAAATGAGAAGACATTGAATTTAGCTGTATTATCTACCAACATATCTATGTGTGGTAGAGGGAAATCATCTTTCGGACTAGCCTTATTCAAGTCTCAATAGTCCACACACATCCGGAATTTTCCATCTTTCTTAGGCACGGGCACAATATTGGCCATCCATTGAGGATATGTAGAAGTCACCAGAAACCCCGCATCAATTTGCTTCTGAACTTCCTCTTTAATCTTTACTGCCATATCATGATGAGTTCTTCTGAGCTTCTGCTTCACAGGCACGCACTCAAGTTTCAAAGGTAGGAAATGTTGTACAATATCAGTATCTATACCAGGCATGTCTTCATATGACCAGGCAAAGACATCGACATATTCTCGTAGCAACTCAATCAACCCCTTCTTAACAGACTCTTCCAGGAGTTCCCCAATCTTCACTTCTCGCACACAATCCTCAGACCCCAAGTTGACTGTTTCCAGATTCTCAAGATGCGGCTGAATGATTTGCTCTTCATGCTTAAGTAGACAGGTAATCTCGTCAGGAATCTCTTCATCATCATCTTCTTCCTCCTCAAATACAGGGAATTCAAAGTTGGGAGATGGTGTTGGGTCATTATGTTCAATGGGTTCGATTAACCTGCATAATGTTTTTGGATATAAAGAGCTTTTAGAATTCAAACAAGGCAAATCATTATGCAGATGAAAAGATAGATTTTATTCTATTTTTAGGGTTTCATGTGATCACCAATTTCATGCAAAAAGTGAAAAGGGAAAATAATTGGAAAAACAAACATTTAACATGAATCTATTGAATGAAAATATCATTGTATTTATGCGCCAACAATGTCCTCACTCCTCCTTTTGGCATGGGAGAAGGGTTTTTAAACACAATGAACATTACTTTGACTTATGGATAATAGTTGGAATATCCACATCGACCCAATTATTGCAGATCCCTCCAGGGATGACGAAGTTGCCAGAATCCTCTTCATCCTCTTCCAAGATGGCGGCAGCCGCCTCGTCTTGACTGGTGTGGATGAAACCTCCACTTGTGAACAACCCTTGCATATTGGAAACCCCAGAAGAATAACCTATGCCAGCCCGGGACTTGTTGTCTTTTAACTCAATCATTCGCCCCAAACCCGTAGTTGCACCATGCTCAATGGCCAACTTTGCATCTTTGTAGGAAGCAAATGAAGAAGTTCCCTTCTTAATAGGCTCATCAATAGATAAAGCTTGGAACGGAGTTCCAACTTCATCCTCAACATCTATATAAGAGAAGGAAGACAAATGGCTAACCAGGAGAGCCTTTTCTCCCCCTACCACCACCAGCTTCTTATTCTTTACAAATTTCAATTTCTGGTGTAGGGTGGATGTCACGGCGCCCGCCTCGTGAATCCATGGTATGCCCAAAAGACAGCTATACGATGGGCGAATATCCATAACCTGGAAGGTAAAAATGGAAATCACTTGGTCCGATTTTGACTGGGAGATCAACTTCACCAATCATAGTTTTGCGAGACCCATCGAAAGCCTTCACAACTACTCCACTCTGCCTCATGGGAGGCCCTTGATATGACAACTTCGAGAGAGTGACTTTTGGCAATACATTCAATGATGACCTAGTGTCCACCAGAACATTGGACATGGCGTCGTCTTTGCAACCCATAGATATATGTAATGCCAAGTTGTGGTCTCTTCCCTCCTCGGGGAGATCAGAGTCACAAAAACTCAAGTTGTTACAAGCGGTAATGTTTGCAACAATGCTATCAAATTGTTCTATCGTGACATCGTGATCCACGTACGCCACATCCAACACCTTTTGCAGAGCCTTTCGGTGTGGTTATGAATTCAAAAGCAATGATAACACAAACATTTTGGATGGCGTTTGTAGAAGCTGGTCTACAACGTTGTACTCGCTCCTTTTGATGAGCTTCAGCATCTCATCACAGTCTTCTTTCGCATTGCCGCTCGGGCCAGCAGAAGCAGGAGTTCTTAACGTAGACGAGGGCTTAACAACAAGTACCAGATTCGGAGTGCTCACAGCATTTCCAATCGGGCGCTCAACAAAATCAGCATCAACACTTCCTCGGACATCAGTTTGAGGTTTTGACGGTGCTAAAAATACACGACCGCTGCGGGTCAAACCGCTGACGTCGGCAATATTAACAACAGATGAGGAGGGTAAGGACACCTCTTTCCCATTTTCCACTGCTACAACATTATAGCGATAGGGAACCGCTTTCTCGGAGGAGTACGGTACAGGTCCGGCTGGTTTGATGATGAGAGCAGGAGGAGCCTTCTGCTTGCTACCATCATACTTAATGACAACAGGCTCAGGTATCCGGAATACCGAGGAAACCACATTGACTTCGAGCTCATCTTCGTCAACATTTCTATTTTGAAGGATCTCAATGACTCCTTCGTCCAACATTTCTTGCACATCTTTGCGCACCTAGCGATATCCTCTCTGATTGACATAACAGACTATGCATCTATCATGGTCATTCTCATAATGGCTATAATCACACATCAATCTATGCATCTCAACCAGCGATTGTCGGATATGACTGACATATTTAACCTTGTACTTGCCAGGGCAGCCCTGGACCATATTGACAGACTTCCCATGCTCGGGCAATGGGTTCTTCTTTACATTCGGACCTACATCCTCGAAAAACAAAATCCCGCTCCTCACAAGGTCTTGCACCTTGGTCTTCAGGGGATAACAGTTCTCTACGCCAATACCGGGAGCACCGGAATGATACACACAATGAAGTTCAGGCTTGTACCACCACTGGGGGTTAACAGGTACAGCGGGAGGGTCTCACAGAGTGATCAACTTTCTATCGATCAGAGATGGATAGAGTTCGGCATAAGTCATTGGAATTGGATCAAACGTGACCCTCTTCCTCTCGTAGTTGGTGCTGGCACTGTTGTTGTTATTTCGAGGCTGATAAGCCTGCTGTTGTGGACGCTGTTGTTGTTGATATTGCTGAGTTTGCGGTTGTTGATAATGTTGAGCTTCCCTGAAAACAGGTGCTATATGAGCCACCTGATGCTGATTGTTGGCTAGGCGAGCCATCTTCCTCTTCACAGAGGGTCTTCTTTTGACATGGGAAGACACAACATGTGCCTCTCCCTCCTTCTTCTTCGCAAATCTTCCATATCTCTTTGCCGAAGAGCCTTCGTCTCGAGTTAAGCGTCCTTCACGGACCCCTTCTTCCAATCTCATCCCCATATTCACCATCTCGGTGAAGTCTGAGGGAGCACTGGCTATCATTCTCTTGTAATAAAACAAGCTCAAGGTCTTCAAGAAGATCTTGGTCATCTCCTTTTCCTCAAGGGGAGGCACTATCTGAGCTGCCACTTCGCGCCACCTCTGGGCGTATTCTTTGAAGGTCTCTTTCTCTTTCTGGGACATCGCCCTCAACTGGTCCCTATCAGGAGCCATATCCATATTGTATTTATATTGCTTGACAAAGGCCTCGCCAAGATCGTTGAAAGATCGGATGTTTGAACTCTCCAAACCCATGTACCACCGGAGAGCGGCACCGGACAGACTGTCTTGGAAATAATGGATGAGCAGTTGGTCGTTGTCAGTTTGCGTTGACATCTTGTGAGCATACATCACAAGATGGCTGAGTGGGCATGTGTTTCCCTTATACTTCTCAAAGTCAGGCACTTTGAATTTAATAGGGATCTTCACGTTGGGCACAAGGCACAACTCAGCAACACTTTTACCAAAGAGGTCTTTCCCCCTCAAAGTTTTCAGTTCCTTGCGAAGCTCAAGGAATTGGTCCTTCATATCATCCATCTTTTCATAAACGTCTGGGCCCTCAGATGGCTCAGAGTGGTAGATGGTATCTTCGACCCTTGGTAACGTGTGCACAACGGGCGGTGGCACTGAAAGGACCGGGCTAGATGCCGACAGAGAAGCAAGAGTAGGGGCGAAACCCTCTGGTACAAAGTTGGTGGGCATTCCCCAAGGGAACGCGGCTGGCATAGATGGCACAAAATGAGCCGTTGCAGCACGCACGGTAGAAGTCACGATCTCGGAGATGACTGTCCTCTGAGGAGTGTCGCAACCTAAAAAAGGAATGCGAAAAAAAACAACCGGCGAAAAAAACAATGACAGAAGAGTCGCCACCGTGCGTTATTTATCCCAAAAGAGGGAAAGGAAACGCTCGAAGTAAACCTGGAAAAAGGAAAGGAAAAGACAAGGTCTCGCAACCAAATCTTGGGTTCGGGAGTCGATTATGCGAAGGGAAGGTATTAGCACCCCTATGCATCCGTAGTACTCTACGGGATCCACTCTTGTTGTTCTCGTCTAAAGGGTGTGGGTTTACTTAATGTACTATTTACTAAAAGAGGGGTCAAAATAAAATGACTCGCACGGATGTCGCATCCACTGCATACGTATCTCATCCGAATATGAGAATCAGAGTCTTCGTAGCTCAGCTACCTAGGGGTTAAAGAGGAGTGTGTTTTTTAGATGAACGACGTTACTACGCAATCTACCGGATGCTCGACCTTTGGAGACTTACTCGTCTGTAGTAGGAGTTAACGTGTTCTTAGGAGAAGAAAAATCAATAAGTTTGTTTGTGTTTTAGGAATGCTCATGCAAAAAGGAAGTCCTAGACGAAGGAACCGTGCTACCTTAATTGACATGCAAACGAGAGACTATACGAAGCCTAGCAACCCTATGGGGAGACGATCACACCATACAAAACAAACATGCATAAAGTAAACATGCCAACAAGGGGGCTCAAACATACGTGGGTAGGGCTTTAGTCAAGAGGGGTCATATCAACCTCGACAAACAAGCCATGGAAAGGTAATCCAATGGGCTCTTAACCACTGACATTGAACATCAGGGTGAGCAGATCAAACGGGTAATGAGGATAAGACCTCATAGCTCTTAACCCTGGACAGGGTGAGCTCATGACAAAAAGTGGGGATTCAGAAAGGTGGAATCCTCTCCGCTGACCGACCGAACAAAAGATCTTGGGCTTTTGTTCTGAAGCATCGACACGTAGTGCGAGCATAAAGAACGACACACTGAATAACGGGGGATTGACTACTAATCCCTTTTATCCGTCAATTGCCTCTTCATGGAGGTCTTTAGCTCTGGTGCCTCTTCTTGGAGGTCTTTGGGCACAAAAGTAAACACACAAAAACATTGCCTTCTATCGAGGTCTTCCAGCTAAGAAAGCGGTAAAATACGGGAAAGATGTAAAAGGGATCAAGAGATCTACCACACGGATAAAGATCCGAAGTAACAACAACTAAAGAAATAAGAAACCCGGAGATCTCTCAGGCTAGCACCATCAAAGAAAACAAGTCAGCAAAGCAATTAGAATAAATCTCCAAAATGGTATCTCACAAATAAAGTGGAATACCAAGCAAGCTATCTCTTCAAGAGTCATGTGAGCCCTCACAAAAACTCAACAAACAAGTTAGAATAACAAGATGGGGTGCGATCAAGAGTTACACCAAACAAGAGAATCATATCAACCACGTGAATCATGATATTAAAATTCACAAAAAAGCAACCAAGGATAGGAGGCCTAAACCTCTTGTCAAACAGATGCATCAAAAGGGTATCAAAACTCAAAGTCAGGGGGCAAGGATCCGCACATCAAGACATGACATACATACTAAAACATGTCCCCGGATGCAATAGAAAACATGTCATAACAAACACAAAACATATTAGAGCAAATAGAAAAAAACCAACTATTGTCATGATCGCTACTGTCTCGCTTAGCGAAGGCTTAGCGAAGCTTCGCTGTAGGCTCGCCTAGCGATGAGCTAGCGAATGCCTACGGGTTCTGGATTCTCCATTGATAATAGTATGATTTCAGAGACCCCAAACCCTATGGTATCCATCTCAGCAACGAAGTGATTAAACATTCAAGGCATTATTCTACACATTCACGCACATCTAAAACCACATATGAAACCTAACGATGTCCACTCTTCCAAATTCACCCATGATGCCTCATACATTCAGAAATTTCAAATTGAGAGCATACAGTAATGGAGATAGGGCAAACCTGATTGGAGAGATCGAATGAAATTGAATTACCCGGTTGGGTTTGCAAAGCAATCTTAGGGTTTATATGAGATGGAGTTTTTTTTCCAGTGTCTATGGAGGCTGCTCTGAATTAGTTAGTTCACTCTCTAGGTCTTGTTCTTCTCTCTTCTATTTTCTTCTAGGGTTTTGTTTCAATGAAATTTAGAATTTATAACCTGATTTTCGTGGCTTTGTGGGCTCAAAATGAGGGCAACTCAAGCCCATGACTTTCTGTTATACTTTCAAAACGCGTGGGCTTCGCATAGCGAAGGATCTGCTCGCCTAGCGTGCATGACAATTCAGACTCTGATGGCTCGCTAGGCGAACCATTCTGCTCGCCTAGCGAGCATGACAGTTCAAGTCATCTTTTCCAAATTTGTAACCTGTGCGCTGGACCTTTGCTCCTTCAAGAGTAATATGTCAAATGATGAATAGGCCTCATTTGAACATGTTGGAAGTAACTCAAGTTATTCCCTAGCCATCTGACCTTCAGTAGACCAAAGTTGACCGGAGGTAATTCAGATGAACTTTGCTGAAATGCAATATGAAATGTTAAATGACCTAAAATTAATGCATGAATGAGGAGGGCAAATTTGAGGTGCTACAGGGAGGAGTTGATGGCGTTGGAGGAGATTGGCTCTGAGTGGCCAAGAATGACTCCATCAAGGCGGTCAACCTAGCTACTTCCTCCTTCAACTCGCGATTCTCTTGTTCTAGATGATCCATCAGTCTCAAAGAATTGTCTCTGGTGTAGTACCGGTGAGTCAGCTTGTCTTCAAAATAAATGAAGAACACAGAGTTAGACCATAGGACAAGAAGCCGGGAACAAAACCAGCTTATGCACATGATGCATGCAATGCTCGTGCATATGATTTGTTTTTATTTCAGAGGAATTTTAGAGTTCTATTTGCAAATATCGGAAATATTAAACACTTATTATATATGAAAGTACCTTGTCACTAATGTCTGGAAAATGGTTTTACATCAAAGAAGTACAACATGGGTAGCTAGACAAAAATACAAGAGAGAAGGAAAATGATCATCCCATGGATCCCTAGAAACAATCATCTAAAGCTCGGGACATAGGAAGATAAGATGCACGAAGCCTCTTCACCTCCTCTTCATAGGCTGCCTCCATATCTGCCTTCTCCTTGGCGAGTCGATCGTACTTCCTCTTCCAGAACTTGGAAGACTGAGGAAGTAGAGAAGTCCATGCATCATTAGGATCATCAATAACCTGATGCTCGAGGAACTCAATCAAAGCATCTTTTTCCTTGATCTGCTGAAGCAACTCTTCTCGTTCGCGGATCCAGGCACGTGAACGGTCTTCGTCTCTCAACTCCTCTGCTCCTTGGTCAGGGAGGGTTGAAGGCCCAACCATAACCAAAGGTGTAGGTCTCGGATACTCGTACGGCATGAGATACTCAGACGCTCTCTTCCTAACCCAAGCAGTGTAAGGCTTCAAAGTGACACAGTTCTTAGGACCCAACTCATTCCTTCCTTTCCTATGCACCTCGCCCCAAGCGCGGACCATCCTAGCTTTCAAGCCTTGGGGATCTTTACCCTCCAGAAAGAACATACCGTCTAACAGAATGTTATTGGGTTTATCCTTTAGGGGGAACCCAAGCTGAAGACGTGCCAAAAATGGGTTGTAGCTAATCCCACCACATGTACCAAGAAGAGGCACATTGGAGAATTCACCACAAGAGTCGATAATCTGCACACCATCATACACAGGATTGTACCAAGAGATATCATCATTAGTGAGAGACATAAGCCTCGTGGACCACCGTAGACATCCCTTGTTCTCCTTGAAGACGACCGCCGGTGGTAAGTAAGAAATAAACCACTTATACAACAAAGGCAAACAACACACAATGGCACCACCACCCTTCGCATTCCTCATATGCAAAGAAAAATAAGTGTCACCCAATAGAGCCGGAACGAGATTAAGAGTAGAGAAGATCCTAATAGCGTTCACATCCACAAACTTGTCGATGTTGGGGAACAATACTAACCCATAGATGAGAAGTACAAATATGGCCTCAAAGGCGTCCTCACTTATGGCCTTCCCGTACATAATAGCTTGAGTAGTAAGGAACTCAGAAGGGAGACCTTGAATTCCACCTTTGGTAGTCATATGAGCACCAACCAGAGATTCATCTATATGCAACATATCTGCTATCTCTTGAGAAGTAGGATTACTCTTGAAGCCACTGAACGGCAACTGGTCTAGAATTGGTATACCCACAAGATAGGCATACTCCTCGAGCATGGGCAAAAGCTGAAAATCCGGAAATGTGAAGCAATGGTACAAAGGATCATAAAACTGCGCCAATACACTCATCAACCCTTCATCCACCTGAGTAGTCAGTAGAGGAAGAAGCTTCCCAAAACGAGCCTCGAAACCCAAGGGATCTAGTACATAGGATGTCAAATTCCTTAACTCTTTCAAATCTGGTTGTCTGAAGCTGTACTTCTTTGTATTCCTTCTTTATCTTTCCATGTCTGAAAATTTGCAAATAGACCTCTTAAGTTCCTTGAAAATTTTCTTATTATTGATGATATGGATGTAAATGGGTGCATGAATGCATGAATGCAACAATCACACTCAAGGATCAAGCAAAGCACACCAAAATAAGGTCATGGGATGGATCATGTCATCCTTAATATCAATCATCCATTTTGGTGGATTATGGTTTACACCTTATCAACACCCAAGTTCCATTGATATTAAGGATACATGAATGGATCAACCATGAATCAAGGGTTCGTTGCAAGTCACGAGCATGGAGTCTCGGTTAAGAACCACCCAAAGGGAGTGTACTAGGGTTTAACCTGCCAAACATGTTCTACAAGAGGTTCCCATAGTCATAATCCCATCTTTCGGATATTATCGGAGAAACGACTACTCGTATTCCAAAAATATTCTCAAGAGAGACTCTTATGAGCGTAGTATCGCGTAACAATCGTATCAAATCTTACACTTGAACGACTTTCGCACTACATCCTAAGAATAGGCCAAGATGGGCTTGGTAAACTAAGGTCCTTGGTTTCTAAAGTCTATATTGGAAAGAGTAATGTCTAACCATAACTACTTGTGTGACATTATTGATCCCAACATGACCTCCACCAAGTGAATGGACTTGCAAGTCGACTTGCTAAGGAATAACTCCACACGAGTCAACAAGACTATGCCATTCTCCTATCCTAATTGCACTCGAGTTCGGGTATAGAACTCATCTCACAAAGATCACCAAGCATATAAGGAATTAATATTCAAGCAATTCAATCATTACATACAATACAGTAATCCCAAATTGCACAAAAATATGTCACAAAATACTACAATACAATACAACACAATATGAAAAGTAGGCAAAACCCATTAGGCAAATTTCCATCCCCAACAGAGTCGCCACTTTTCTGTAGCGGGGTATTCATTACCATTAGAGATATTGACTAAATCCAACTTAAATCATACAAGTTGAGTCGCCACCTCACTTCTATTTATCCAAAGGAATGGTTAGAAAGCGAACAAAAACCTATAAGTTTTATCGAATCAAAAACTAGTAAAAAAGAGTCAGAGATCTGGGTAAGGGGGTTGGTTATGCAATGGGAAGGTGTTAGGCACCCAAAACATCCTAGGTATTCCTAAGGATCCCTTTTCATATTTGT
The DNA here is from genome assembly GCF_024323335.1 of Lathyrus oleraceus. Classification (NCBI taxonomy): domain Eukaryota; kingdom Viridiplantae; phylum Streptophyta; class Magnoliopsida; order Fabales; family Fabaceae; genus Lathyrus; species Lathyrus oleraceus. The sequence goes on along the minus strand of NC_066582.1, from coordinate 198,875,930 downwards.
GGTAAGGTTGTTATTTTTTGAAAATTGTTTGCGAAACCATGATTGAAGAGATGAGAGGAGAATATACAAGTTTATTTACATTTGTGTTTGGATGGATAAACCCATTTTCTACGTACCATCTTAAAAAGGTAGGATCAACACCTTGTAGTTCGGGGTAAAAATCTCAAAATGAGTGAGTGGATTGATTGGTCCAAAAGCCTTAAGGTCTTTTGTTATCCAAGGGAGAAGTCTCAACCTAAAACCACAAATCCACCATATGAGGATATCTTCAACATGCTAGTGAGGGGTTAACCCTATAATAAACATGGAAGACTCATTGTCCATCACTAAGGATATATGTGAGTATTACATCTACCACAAGGATAACTCAAACCTAATAGCTATAGGTTATGAAAAAATTTGCTTAAGAAAGTGGCCATTGAAACCACAAAAAGACATTTGAATGGGTTATATTTACCAATGAAAAGTATATACAAAATATGGTCAAAGTTGATTTAAGGATTCAATTCAAAATAAGTGTTATGAAAAGAGTTTGAAAATCAAAAGCATAAGGCTTAGGTTTCTAATGTTGAAAACAAGTGTTAATGTTTGCACAAAAGTTTTGGCTTGGGTTAGAGTGGAGAGAAGAAGAACAAGAAGAGCTAAGGTCCTAAGCATCCAAGAGGTAAGGGATAAAGGAACAAAACCACAAAAGGAGTTCCTCTCTTGAAATCATATGGATGATCCAAGTAGCTCCCATCCTTTGGAATAAGCAATCACATAAGCATAAACTCAAGTAATCAACAATCAAATGAACTCTTGGAAGGTTCCTCAATGTATCTTGAATCTCTCTCTCTTAGGAGCTCATGGTAATGGTTCCTCAATTTGGCTCAAGTGGAAATCCCTAGCACAAATAAACACACACATCAAAAGGTTCTATTTACAAATCAAAGAATGGACAAGAGGGAGTTTAGAATATGGTCCTTACAATGTTCATCTTCAAGTTTTAAGCATTCTAAAGGCATGAGGCCTAGTTGCTCTTTGACATTTATAGCACTCTAAAGGCATGAGGCCTAGTTGCTCTTTGACTCCATTTTGCATAGGGAAGGTCCTAAAGTCTAAGTCCTTTTGTCCATTTTTTGCATTTGGTCCACAACAATCAAACAAAACACAAACACAATAGTATATACACAATTATGTGCTCAAGTGAGCAAAAGGCAAATTGCATTAACATAAACATGTGCTCAAGTGAGCAAAGGAAAAAATAAATAGATAATATGCGCAAGAATAGTAAATTGCATAAAAGTAAAGAGCAAAAGTAAATGTTAATGGTTAATAGTTAGTGTTAGTAGTTAGTGTGCCATAAGGCAAATTTAGCGCTATGTTAAGCAATCGTAATTGGACTTATGTAGAAATCACAACTATCTGAGGCCGGTCAATAATAATGTAGGCAACAACACAAGTTAGAAGTCTTGATTAGTGAACCAAGTTCCAACAACTTGCCATGCCAAAAAGAAGAAGAGAATTGATCTTGTATTGGTTTAAGCCTTTTGCATGACTTAAGAAACAACCTATCCTTAATGCAAAGCCATTCACTTGATCAATTGATCAAGATGAATTAGATTTGAATCAAGGAAGATTAAGTCTCCCTAATCAATGCTAACTTATCAACCTTCAACTCATTGATCAAAAAGAAAAAAGAAGAAGAAGAAGAAAGAGATGAATAATGGAAAAGGAAATGGAAAGAATAAAGTGCATAAGGTGAAATAAAATGTACCAATCCATGTGTGTTGACCAAATGACATTGAAAGTCAAAGTCAAACCATGAGAAACCAGAAATGGGATGAAGATTGAAGGTCAAATAATAAGCAAAATATTTTTGGCATTTTTAATATCAAAATAAACTTGAATTAAAAATAAAAGAAAGGTCAAACTTCAAAATCACTTCAAATCAACCTTGAAAGGTCCAAGTGATTTATCCCAAGTTCAACACGGTCAAACAAAGTTTGACGAAAAATTTCAGCATTTTTAAAAGTCCGCAACTATTTTTAATCAATTAAAAATGAATAAAAATAACCTAATTGAACTAAAATCTCAAATAAATCTCAAATAAATTAAAAAATTGATGAGAATATTTTTCATAGATCCATCATCATTCAAATAGGTTAGGAAAATATTTTTGTATTTTTTGAATATCAAAAACTATTTAAAATGAATTAAAAATAACCAGAAAAGAGAAAATTCACAAAAAATATCAAATGACAAAATAAAAAATATTAAAAATCAAAATTAGAAACTAGAAATTATTTGGAGAAGAATGCAATTGGTCCCATATTTTTTTGGAATTAAAATGAAGAAGTTATGAATTTTTGAAGTAAAAGGGAATAAAAGAAATAAAATCAGAAATTAGAAAATTCAACAAAACAAGGAGCGTCTGATCAAGTTTCATTAATTGACGTGGCTGATCAGACGCTCCACATGCGCGCTTCCATGGTTTACCAAAGTCATCAGCGAAACACATGGCATTATTGAAAGTAAACAAAACGCATGGCTGAGATTAAAACGTGGGATGTGCATCCAACGATCCAGATTGAATCTAGCATGGTGGACGGTGGCCCGCGCCACCGTCTTCTCCGGCGAACACTCAAGCTCCGGCCAGAGTTGCAGGTCATCCAAACTCAACCAAAATCCACGATCTAGGTACCAAATTAAATCTAGGGTGATGTACATCACCCCTGTACCATCCATTTCTACTCTAGATCTCCATAGTGAGAGAAATCAGAGGTTAAAACTTGATGGTGTTCATCATGAACTTGTTAGATTTTGAAAATTTAATACACAGTAATGATGCCTCTATGGAGAGGACTTCAGACAACACAATAGCCAAGCAAATAGATCAAAGAATAGTGAGTTTCGAAGAAAAAACCAGTTGAAGAGAACCTTCGAATTGTGGTGATCTGAGCTTGCTTCCTTGCTTCCTTGCTTCCTTTGGCCAAACAGAACTTCAATGGATTATGAGAGAGAGGTCTAGGAACTTTAGATCTAGAAATTCAACCAGATTTAGTTGAATTTCAGATCTGAGAAATTTGAGTGAAAATGAAATAGTTCCTTTGGTGAGAGGTTTGGTTTTCAATTCAGCAACATTTCAGGTTGATTCATGGATGATTTCAAGTGAAGCAAGCAAGTGTATTTATAGTGGAAGCTAATGCAAGGAGGTGGAAAATCCGTGTGCATGGCAAGAGGATATGCATTGCATGGGCTTGCATGATCATGTAGAAGGCCCAAATCCAATGCCAAATGCAATCTGAAGTATAATTGAGCTAAAATGGACGTGTAATTGGCATGACATAGGCTTGTGTAATGAGTTCCAACATGTTATGCACAATTATGCCTAAAACTTCTCCTCTTCGAAAATGCCATTTGCCAAATCCAAACATGAGCATGTGAGTAATGGTTAGAAAGGTCTTGATGTAAGGAACAAATGTTATGTTGGGCAAAAATCCATTTGAAGTGTGGAAATTAGTGAATTTTGGATTTAAAGTGTAATGTGCAAAACATGTAAAGGCAAGGTTTCCAAATTTGGCCAATGTTCAAGCCCCTCTGTTTTGATGATGCAAGCCTCAAATGAGAAAACCTCAAACATAAAAGTTGTAGATCTTTTCAACCATTACTCACATGCTCATGTTTGGATTTGGACTAAACTTTTTCATAATTTATAGTTTTGATGAAAGAGTTATGGGCACTTGAAGTTGAACTTTTTTGACTTTCAATGCATTTGGTCCAAAGTGACCTATAGTGTTTTGCATTATCACATGTATTTCCTTTGAGATTTTGAAATTTTGTTCAACATAAAATTTGAAGTAGACATATTAAGCTTTCCAATGCATTTGATCCCACCCCAAAATCATAAAACATGAATGATTTATGTTCTTGGGAAGTTGACCCAAAATTAGGGTTTCAATCAAAATGACCTATAATGTCTTGGAATGGATGATGATCTTCCAAGCTTCAAATAAATTTTTGATGAACATGAAAGTTGTTCATATTGTCCTTAAGAACATTTTTGCTTTTGGGATCATCTCCATTTGACCAACACATAAAACGTTAGGTTTCAGTGCATTTCAAAATAGTCAGATGAATTGACGGATCAACTTCTCAAGTCCATGACACCTATCTTGATGAATTGATGATTGAGGGCACTCAAATAAGTTCAAATATGCATGAAATGATGAGTTAAAGAACTTCCCTTGATTGTATTTAATCATGGGTTGAGGTTGCTTCAAGAGCAAGGCATTGTGGATGATCAGAAGAACTAGGGTTTCCTTAGGGAACAAACCTCAAACCCTTTGACTTGCTTTGATCAAAATGATGAATTGAGATGCTAGGGAGGCATATTTTATGTATGAGAGCTTTGGGAACCATTACCATGCTTGCTATCATCTTCACTTGGCCATATCTCTGCACAAAGGATCTCCTTAAAGCTCTTGACCTTGTGATTGCTCAAGCTATAAACAAAAGATGTTAGTGACATATTTTTGTGCTTTTCGTTAGTAAACAAAAAAAGAAAAGCAATAATATACAATTCAAGCATGCTTGATGATCTCAAACCACTCACAAGAGGTCCCACCCAAAGGTAAAGGGAACCAAGATGCTTATGATCCTTGAGGCAATGCAAATGCAATGTTATGATGCCATGAGGGATCTTAGGGAAATAATTAGGGTCTTACACTACCTCAAGGATAACTCAAACCTAATAGCTAAAGTTTATGAAAAAGTTTTGATTAAGAAGGTGGCCATTGAAACCACAAAAGTATTTGAATGAGTTATATTTACAAATGAAAAGTATTTATAAAATATGGTCAAGGTGGATTTAAAGATTCAATTCAAAATAAGTATTATGAAAAGAAAGTTCGAAAATCAAAAGCATAAGTCTTAGGTTTCTAATGTTTGAAAACAAAGGTCAAATGTTTGCACAAAAAGTTTTGGCTTGGGTTAGAGTGGAGAGAAGAAGAAGAATGGCTAAAGTCCTAATCATACAAGCGTAAGAGATAAGAAGCAAGACCACAAATGGAGTTCCTCTCTTGAGATCATATTGATGATCCAAGTAGCTCCCATCCTTTGGAATAAGCAAGATAAACAAATACTCAAGAAAGCAAGCACACAATCATAACAAGCTCCTAGGAATCTTCCAATGGCTCTTAGATCTCTCTCTCTTAGAAGCTCATGGCAATGGTTCCTCAATTTGGCTCAATGTTGGAATCCCTAGCACAAGAACACACACATTAAAAAGTTCCATAATGCAATCAAAGAATGGACAAGAGGGAGTTTAGAATTTAATCCTTTCAAAGTTCATCTTCAAGTTTTAAGCATTCTAAAGGCATGAGGCCTAGTTGCTCTTTGACATTTTAAGCACTCTAAAGGCATGAGGCCTAGTTGATCTTCAAACTACATTAGCTTGGGGAAGGTCCTAAAGTCTAAGTCCATTTGTCCATTTTTTTGCATTTGGTCCACAACAATCAAAACAACACACAAGCACAATAGTATATATACACAATTATATGCTCAAGTGAGCAAAAGGCAAATTGCATTAACATAAACATGTGCTCAAGTGAGCAAAGGAAAAAACAAAATGAATAATATGTACAAGAATAATAAATTGCATAAATGTAAAGAGCAAGAAGTAAATGTTAATAGTCAATGGTCAATGTTAATAGTTAGTGTGCCATAAGGCAAATTTAGCGCTATGTTAAGCAATCGTAATTGGACTTATGTAGAAGTCACAACTATCTGAGGCCGGTCAATAATAATGTAGGCAACAACACAAGTTAGAAGTCTTGATTAGTGAACCAAGTTCCAACAACTTGCCATGCCAAAAGAAGAAGAGAAATGATCTTGTATTGGTTTAAGCCTTTTGCATGATTTAGAAAGCAACCTATCCTTAATGCAAAGCCATTCACTTGATCAATTGATCAAGATGAATTAGATTTGAATCAAAGAAGATTAAGCCTCCCTAATCAATGCTAACTTATCAACCTTTAACTCATTGATCCAAAAGAAGAGAATAAGAAGAAGATGGATAATGGAAATGAAAAGAATAAAGTGCATTAAATGAAATGGAATATACCAATCAACAAATGTTGACAATGACATTGAGGCTCATGGTCAAACTATCAAAAACAGAAATGGGATGAAGATTGGAAGTCAAGAAATGAACAAAATATTTTTGGCATTTTTAATATTTAAAAATAAACTTGAATTAAAATATTAAAGAAAGGTCAAACTTCAAAATCACTTCAAATCAACTTTTGAAAGTCCAAGTGATTTATCCCAATATCAACAAGGTCAAACAAAGTTTGACAAAAAATTTCAGCATTTTTAAGAGTCAGAAACTATTTTGTAATCAATAAAAAATGAATAAAAATAACCTAATTGAACTAAAATCTCAAATAAATCTCAAATCAATTAATAAATTGATGAGAATATTTTTCATAGATCCATCATCATTCAAATAGGTTGAGAAAATGTTTTTGTATTTTTTGAATATCAAAAACTATTTAAAATGAATTAAAAATAACCAGAAAAGAGAAAATTCACAAAAAATATCAAATGATGAAATAAAAAATATTAAAAATCATTTTTAGAAACTAGAATTAAAAAGAGAAATAATGCAATTGGTCCCATATTTTTTGGATTAAAAATGAAAGAGTCAAACGCATCACATGGACATTAAACAAAAGTTATAACAATGGAAGGTTGTGATTAAATCTGGGGATGCCATCACACGGTCCACAATCCATCTGGCAAAGGGACGGTGGTATACACCACCATCTTCTCCGGCGAGTACACCAGCTCCGGCCAGAGTTGCAGGTTCTACAACCTCAACCAAAACTCACGATCCATACATCAAAATGAAGCTGGAGTGATGTACATCACCCCTGTAACCTTAGTTTTTGCTCAAGATCCTTATAGAATAAGAAATCTGAGGTTGAAAAACTAGGTGTTCAATCTAAAATTCACCAATTCACAAAATTAAAGCCACCACTGGCTTGCCTCTCATATGAGGACTTCAGAAATGCAAATGGACTCGAGCAACACACAATATTCAGTGAGATTCGAAGCAAAACAGTTGAGGTATAAACCTTTGTAGAGCAGCTTTCAACGGCACAATTCAACCAATCCTTTGCTTGTAGCTTGATCTGGATGCTTGGTAAGAGAGTTAGGCTTAGGAATAAGTATTGAAGATCAACTAATTTTGTTGAAATTCAAACTTTAAAATCAGAAGTAAAAATGAATATTCCTTTAGTGATGGCTAGGTTTTGATTTCTGCAGCATTTCAGATTGATTCAGGGTGTCCAAATGAATGAAGCAGTGCATCTATTTATAGCACAAGGTGATGCAAGGAGGTGGAAAACTCGTGTGTGCATGAGCTTGGGTCCTCCATGCATGGGCCTGTACAGGCGCATGTGAGGCCCAAACTCAATTGGTTTTGTATGCTGAACACAAATGAATGAGTTTTGGACGTGCAAATGGCAAGGCAAAGGCTTGTGCATGAAGTTTCATCATGAATTCCATAATTGTGCCTAAAACTTCACCTCTTCGAAAATGCCAATTAGAAAATCTAAACATAAGCATATGGGTAATGGTTAGAAAGGTCTTGACATAAGGAACAAATTTTATGTTGGACAAAAACTCATTTGAAGTGTGGAAATTTATGAAAACAGGCCATGAAGTTCATAGTGCAAAACATGCCTTTGAGAATTTTGTCAAATTGAAACAACTTCAAGCCCTTCTGTTTTGATAATGCAAGCCTCAAATGGAAACACTTCCAACATCAAAGTTGTATATCTTTTCAAGAAAATAAAAATGGACTTATAGTTTGCATCATTTGGATTTTTGATGAAGAAATTATGTGCACTTGAAGATGGACTTTTTTGCCGTTCAATGCATTTGGTCCAAAATGACCTATAATGTTTTGCATTATCACATGTATTTCTTTTGGGATTTTGAAATTTTGTTCAACATAACATTTGAAGTAGACATCTTAAGCTTTCCAATCCATTCGGTTCCACCCCAAAATCATAAAAAATGAATGAGTTATGTTCTTGGGAAGTTGACCCAAAATTAGGGTTTAAGTCAAAATGACCTATAATGTCTTGGAATGGGAGATGACCTTCCAAGCTTCAAATAAATTTTTGATGAACAATAAAGTTGTTCATATTGTCCTTATGAACATTGTTTATTTTGGGATCATCTCCATTTGACCAACACATAAAAATTTAGGTCTCAGTGCATTTCAAAATAGTTAGATGAATTGACTGATCAACTTCCCAAGTCCACAACTCATATCTTGATGAATTGATGATTGAGGACACTCAAATAAGTTCAAATATGTATGAAATGAGGAATTAAAGAACTTCCCTTGATTGTATTTGATCATGGGCTGAGGTTGCTTCATGAGCAAGGCATTGTTGGTGATCAGATGAATTAGGGTTTCCTTGGGAAACAAACCTCAAACCCTTTGACTTGCTTTGATCAAAATGATGAATTGAGATGCTAGGGAGGCATATTTGATGGATGAGAGCTTTGGTAACCATTTCCATGCTTGCCTTTATCTTCTCTTGGCCATATCATTGCACAAAGGATCACCTAGAAGCTTTTGACCTTGTGATTGCTCAAGCTACAAACAAAAGATGTTAGTGACATATTTTTGTGCTTTTGGTTAGTAAACTAAATGAGAAAAGCAATAATACAATTCAAGCATGCTTGGTGATCTCAAACCACTCACAAGAGGTCCCACCCAAAGGCAAGGGGAACCAAGATGCTTATGATCCTTGAGGCTTTGCAAGTGAAATGTTATGTTGCCATGAGGGATCTTAGGGTCAAAATTGGGGTCTTACAGATGCCCCAATTTAAGGTCATTCTAGCCGGATAAGTGAAGGTTAAAATCTTTGTCTCGACGAGGTAGAATGGGCTTAAATAATAACAAAGAGACGAATTTTGGTCCCTAAGAGACCTCATGATGCAAATGTATGTATGCAAATGGTAACACTTTGTGGGAATATGTGTCCACAAAGAAAGAAAGAAATCAGGAATAACTGAGAATCCACTGGAGTAATACACTCATAAATGAGACATAGACTCTATGGACTTTACTGGGGAGTAAAGGGATAAAAAAGCGTGAGCAGGTCACGACTCGAAACTTGCTGAGAGACACGAAGGAAATCCATGAAATAAATCAATGGAAAGACTCGAGCTGACTCAAAGATGCATGTATTGGGGAATATGCCAATAAAACAAAAACTTATCCGTAACGGATACTTCGGATAAAAATTTGGACTCGGGTTGAGAGAATCCACTAAGGGACCTCACCGGGAAAACACCCAAACAAAACTCCTCTGGGGAAGCAACGGGATGAGGTATTACCGGTTACTGGGTAATAAGCTCAAAGAGACACGTGATCCGAACATCGGTATAAGGGTGAGGGAACAACATGCTCGGGAGAATGAATATCTAAGACCGATATAAGGGTGAGAGATATCAAACATCCAAAATCATCTGAGGAAGACCTAAAAAGTAAACTTCAGCTCAGGAAAATCTGACTCCGCGAGGGGACAAAAAGTCATAATAGGGAGCAGGGAGGAAGGAACGCCAGGGATATCGGTTACTGGGCATATAATAGGTGACCAACCAAAGCGTGAATTGGGGAATATTACCAAGACACTTATCATCCAAAAGAGGGCTTAAAAGCGAACTCGATTATAGGATGGACATTCGATTCCAATAAAAGGGATACGAATCTTACTCGACTGGGGAAGAGAAAAGGACTTCGACCAGAGAGTGCATGAGATATATTATCTATTACCGTCAGAATGTAGATAATATACTCGCAATGGAAGATTATCCACAACCGGTTATTGGGTTAATAAAGGATAAATCGACCGAAAAGAAAAGGACATCGGGATACCGAATACTAGGTATATAATGATGACCAATCCAGGGGAGAAACATCATTATCAACAAAGGGTAAATGAGAGATCACTCACTGGGGATACATTGACAAAGGTAACGATCCAGGAGACATATCACCGGTTACTGGGAGATATGCTCAAAAAAAGGGGTGAAGGAATATCAGTACCGAATATTGGATAAAGATAACCGTCAAGGAGGGGATTACATCTACCGGATACTAGGTAGAAAACCACGGAAAAGTAACCGTCATCGGTTAGGATGAACAAAAAGGTTAACTCTGCCAGGGGATAAAAAAAGAGAGGGTTTACAACTACCGGTATGAGGGTAGAAAACCACAGACTCCGCAGGGGAAAAGATGGATAAATACTGGTTAATGAGCAACTATTCATCTAAACCACGGGGAAGTGCAGGAAGCAGACACAAGAGGCCAATCTAGGATCAAACTAGAGAGGCACGATGGAACAAGACTTATCCCTATGAGGATATAACTCAATGGGGAATTCCATCCCAATATATGTGTTGGAAGGCAACAGAAACAACCATCATCCACGAGGACATAACTCGGTGGGGACTATGGAGGAAAGGATAAACACTTTCTGCTTATGGGTCTGACTCTATATGGAGAGATCAAACACAGACATCTGCTTGGGGAAATGTATTACCAACTATAAGGAGATAACAAGCAAAGATATATGGAAAAGAATGCAACATGAATACTAGAATGTTATCGCTATGCATATATGCATGGTTTATGTATGATGAATGCTAACAAACAGACATTTCTAACACAAACAAGTCCAACAATCAAGTACAGAAACATCCGGTACTACATCTCAAGAGAGAAAGCCATGACCACCCAGATCTCTGCCGGGGAATGAGCATCAGTCATTCCAACTGGGGGCAAGGTAGCTGCACAGGTGAACTCCGACGTAGAAGCAATTCTACCGGGGAAGTTATCAAAGAGGAGGATGGATCTCTGAAAGGGGACAGCCATAAACCAGAGGCTTCCAAAGATCACCAGATATTGTTCTACCAATGAGATCATATCTGTTGAGGAGGGAGAGATGAATAATCTTACCCAACACTCTTCTTGAGAGAAATAACCACAAGAGGCTCCGGAGGAAGAGGACACAAGCATGCCAGGCATATAAACAAACACCTTACCCTGTCGAGGATCTTACCATCCTTGGGAAAGCACTGCAGGCATTCCTAGTATCCATATGCCATTGTGAATGTTCACTTTGTTTAAAAACAAATTATGAAAAATTTGATTATTTAACACAATGATATTTTTTTTCAATTAAAACATGCAAAACATTTGTTGAATGGAAACAAATAAGAGTGCAAATAATTGGATAAGGGTTCAAATTTATTTGATGGAATGGTAGTCTGCAAATGGCAAAACTCCATAGATCTTTACAAATTTGAAATTGGTGATATATAATGGAAAAGGGCTACATTGAACATAATGACCATTTCTCCACCAATTCTGAATCCGATGTATTTGAAGCTTCAGTTGACGATGAATCAGTGAGAATCTCTGACGGATGACAGTTGTAGAACAAAGTCTTGTCAGGATGCAGTTACTTGCCACATCCCTATTTTTTTTGCCTAGATTTCCCCAGGGTGAGGTACTCAATCTAGCGGGATACATATATTCATTTTTTTCATGTCTCTAATTTTTGCCTGGATCGCCCTTTCGGGTTTTCAATCCACTGAGACGCTCATTTTTGCCTAAGCCGCCCTTTCGGGTTTTCAACTTAGCGAGCTATTCTGTTTTTATTTTTAGGCGAAGTATTTCTTGACAGCATCTGAATTCACAGGACGAGTGAAATCCTCCCCATCCATAGTTGTAAGTATCAATGCACCGCCTGAAAAGGCTCTCTTGACAACATATGGACCTTCGTAGTTAGGAGTCCACTTGCCCCTGGAATCGGGCGCGAAAGACAAGACTTTCTTGAGCACAAGGTCACCCTCTCGGAACACACGAGGCTTGATCTTCTTATCAAAGGCTTTCTTCATCCTTTCCTGATATAATTGGCCATGGCACATGGCAGTCAATCTCTTCTCTTCAATCAGATTCAACTGGTCACAACAACTCTGAACCCATTCAACATCAGTCAACTCGGCTTCCATCAAGACTCTCATTGATGGGATCTCCACCTCTACTGGGAGCACAACCTCCATGCCGTAAACAAGATAAAAAGGGGTTGCCCCTGTTGAAGTGCGGACAGATGTACGATACCCATGCAAAGCAAATGGCAGCATCTCATGCCAATCTTTGTACGTAACAACCATCTTTTGTATAATTTTCTTGATATTCTTATTGGCAGCTTCAACAGCCTCATTCATCTTAGGTCTGTAAGGAGAAGAATTATGATGTGCGATCTTGAACTCACTAGACAGTTCTTTCATCATCTTGTTGTTCAAGTTAGACCCATTATCAGTAATGATCTTATCTAGCACACCATAACGGCATATGAGTTGATTCTTGATAAACTTCACAACCACCTGCCTGGTCACATTAGCATATGATGCTGCTTCAACCCACTTGGTGAAGTAATCAATTGCTACGAGAATGAATCTGTGTCCATTGGACGCTTTTGGCTCTATCATGCCAATCATGTCAATTCCCCACATAGAGAAAGGCCATGGTGATGAAATCACATTCAGAAGTGTCAGAGGAATATGAATCTTATCCGCATAAATCTGACACTTATGGCATTTCTTCACATATTTGCAGCAGTCAGACTCCATTGTCAACCAATAGTAGCTTGCTCTCAACATCTTTCTAGCCATGGCATGTCCATTGGAATGTGTACCAAATGAACCCTCATGGACCTCAGTCATTAATAGGTCTGCTTCGTGTCTATCCACGCATCTGAGCAGCACCATGTCAAAATTTCTCTTATAAAGCACATAACCATAGAGGTAGAAACTGCCTGACAATCTCCTCAAAGTCTTCTTATCATTCACAGATGCCCCAGGCGGGTAAATCTGGCTCTGAAGGAAACACTTGATATCATAATACCACGACTTATCATCTTGTACCTCCTCTACTACAAATACATGAGTTGGTCTGTCCAAGCGCATCACAGTGATATTGGGGACTTCATTCCAAAGTTTGACCACAATCATCGAAGCAAGTGTAGCAAGAGCATCTGCCATCCGATTCTCATCTCGAGGAATATGATGGAAATCAACCTCAGTAAAGAACGTTGAAATCCTCCTCGCATAATCTCTATATGGAATGAGGCCAGGATGATTCGTTTCCCATTCACCCTTAATCTGATTAACAACAAGGGCCGAATCACCATAAACATCAAGATGCTTGATCCTAAGATCAATGCACTCCTCCAATCCCATAATACATGCCTCATACTCAGCCATATTATTCGTGCATTTGAAAGTTAACCTTGTTGTAAAAGGAAAATGTGTGCCCTAAGGAGTAATAACCACTACCCCAATACCATTTCCGTATTGATTTACAGCGCCATCGAACACCATGCTCCATCGGGAACCAGGCTCTGGCCCTTCATCGAGCGTAGGCTCATCGCAATATTTCATTTTCAAATATAGAATCTCCTCATCTGGGAAGTCATACTGAACTGACTGATAATCTTCGATCGGCTGATGCGCCAAGTGGTCTGCCAAAATACTACCTTTGATAGCCTTCTGCGCAAGATACTCAATATCATATTCAGATAGCAACATCTGCCAACGGGCAATCCTCCCTGTTAAAGAAGGCTTCTCAAAGATATACTTGATTGGATCCATTTTGGATATCAACCAAGTCGTATGATTCAACATATATTGGCGTAAGCGCTTAGCGGCCCAAGCCAAAGCACAACATGTTTTCTCAAGCATTGAGTATCGAGCCTCACAATCAGTAAACTTCTTACTCAAGTAGTAGATGGCATATTCTTTCTTTCCTGATTCGTCATGTTGACCAAGGACACAACCCATTGAGTCTTCAAGAACTGTCAGATACATAATCAATGGTCTCCCTTCCACAGGCGGAGACAAAATTGGAGGTTCAGACAAATATTCTTTAATACTGTCAAAGGCCTTTTGGAAATCCTCGGTCCAATCATGACGCTGATCTTTCCGGAGGAGCTTGAATATCGGTGCACATGTGGCAGTCATGTGGGAAATGAATCTGGAAATGTAATTCAAGCGGCCAAGAAAACCTCGGATTTGCTTCTCAGTTTTAGGCGTGGGCATCTCTTGTATTGCTTTGACCTTGGCAGGATCAACCTCAATACCTCTTTCACTAACGATAAAGCCCAAAAGCTTTCCATAACGGACTCCAAATGTACACTTGTTGTGATTCAGACGAAGCTTATACTTCCTCAAACGCTGAAAAAGCTTCAACAGGTGCTCTACATGTTCAACTTCCGTTCTTGACTTCGCAATCATATCATCAATGTACACTTCGATCTCCTTATGCATCATATCATGAAACAAGGTAGTCATAGCTCGTTGATACGTGGCTCCGGCATTCTTCAAACTGAAGGGCATCACTCGATAACAGAATGTTCCCCAAGGTGTGATGAATGTTGTCTTCTCCATATCCTCAGGTGCCATTTTAATCTGATTATATCCGGAAAATCCGTCCATAAATGAGAAGACATTGAATTTAGCTGTATTGTCTACCAATATATCAATGTGTGGTAGGGGAAATCATCTTTCGGACTAGCTTTATTCAAGTCTTTATAGTCCACACACATCCAGACTTTTCCATCTTTCTTAGGCACGGGCACAATATTGGCCACCCATTGAGGATATGTAGAAGTCACCAGAAACCCCGCATCAATTTGCTTTTGAACTTCTTCTTTGATCTTTACTGCCATATCGGGATGAGTTCTTCTGAGCTTCTGCTTCACAGGCACGCACTCAGGCTTCAAAGGTAGGAAATGTTGCACAATATCTGTATCTAGACCAGGCATGTCCTCATACGACCAGGCAAAGACGTCAACATATTCTCGTAGCAACTCAATCAACCCCTTCTTAACAGATTCTTCCAGGAGTGCCCCAATCTTCACTTCTCGCACATAATCTTTAGACCCCAAGTTGACTGTTTCCAGATTCTCAAGATGCGGCTGAATGATCTTCTCTTCATGCTCAAGTAGACGGGTAATCTCGTCAGGAATCTCTTCAACATCATCTTCTTCTGCCTCAAATACAGGGAATTCAAAATTGGGAGATGGTGTTGGATCATTATGTTCAATGGGTTTGATCAACCTGCACAATGTTTTTGGATATAAAGAGCTTTTAGAATTTAAGCAAGGCAAATCATTATGCAGATGAAAAGATTGATTTTATTTTATCTTAAAGGGTTTTATGTGATCACCAATTTCATGCAAAAAGCGAAAAGGGAAAAGAATTGGACAAACAAACATTTAACATGAATTTATTGAATGAAAACATCATTGTATTTATGCGCCGACAATGTCATCACTTCTCCTTTTGGCATGGGAGAAGAGTTTTTAAACACGATGAACATTACTTTGACTTATGGATAACTGTTGGAATATCCACAACGACCCAATTATTGCAGATCCCTCCAGGGATTATGAAATGGCCAGAATCCTCTTCCTCTTCTTCCAAAATGGCAGTAGCCTCTTCATTTGGGCCGGTGTGGATGAATCCTCCACTCTTGAACAAACCTTGCTTGTTGAAGACCCCAGAAGAATAGCCTATGCCAACCCGGGACTTGTTGTCTTCCAACTTGATCATCTGTCCTAAACCAGCAGTTGCACCATGCTCAATGGCCAACTTTGCATCTCTGTAGGAAGCAAATGAATGAGTTCTCTTCTCAACAGGTTCAACAATAGATAAATCTTGGAAGGGAGTTCCAACTTCATCCTCAACATCTATATATGAGAAGGAAGACAAATGACTAACCAGGAGAGCCTTTTCTCCCCCTACCACCACCAGCTTCTTATTCTTTACAAATTTCAGTTTCTGGTGTAGGGTGGATGTCACAGCGCCAGCCTCGTGAATCCATAGTCTGCCTAAGAGACAGCTATATGATGGGTGAATATCCATAACCTGGAAGGTAATCTGGAAATCACTTGGTCCGATTTTGATCGGGAGATCAACCTCACCAATCACAGTTTTGCGAGACCCATCGAAAGCCTTCATAACTACTCCACTCTGCCTCATGGGAGGCCCTTGATATGATAACTTTGCGAGAGTGGACTTTGGTAATACATTCAATGATGACCCAGTGTCCACCAGCACATTGGACATGGCATCATCTTTGCAGCTCATGGATATATGTAATGCCAAGTTGTGGTCTCTTCCCTCATCGGGGAGATCAGCGTCACAAAAACTCAGGTTGTTACAAGCGGCGATATTTGCAACAATGCTGTCAAACTGTTCTATCGTGACGTCGTGATCTACGTACGCCACATCCAACACCTTTTGTAGAGCTTCTCGGTGTGGTTCTGAATTCAATACTAGTGATAACACATATATTTTGGATGGCGTTTGCAGAAGTTGGTCTACAACATTGTACTCGCTTCTCTTGATGAGCCTCAGCATCTCATCACAATCTTCTTTCGTATTGCCACTCGGGCCAACAGAAGCAGGAGTTTTCAACGTAGAGGAAGGCTTAACAACAAGTGCCGGATTCAGAGTGCTCATAGCATTTTCATTCGGGCGTTCAACAAAATCAGTATCAACACTTCCTCGAGCATCAACTTGAGGCTTCAATGGAGCTGAAAATACACGACTGCTGCGGGTCAAACAGCTGACGTCAGCAATATTAACGACAAATGAAGAGGGCATGGACACCTCTTTCCCATTTTCCACTGCTACAACATTGTAGCGATAAGGGACTGCTTTCTCGGAGGAGTACGGTACAGGTCCGGCTAGCTTAATAGTCAGAGCAGGAGCAACCTTCTGCTTGCTACCATCATACTTGATGACAACAGGCTCAGGTATCCGGAATACCGGAGAAATTACGTTGACTTCGAGAGCATCTTCGTCAACATTTCTGTTTTGAAGGATCTCAATGACTCCTTCATCAAGCATCTCTTGAACATCTCTGCGCACCTGGCGACATCCTCTCTGATTAACAGAACATAATCGACATCTATCGTGGTCATGCTCATATTGGCTATAGTCACACACCAAGCGACGCATCTCAACCAGCGATTGTCGAATATGACTGACATATTTGACTTTGTATTTGCCAGAGCAGCCCTGGACCATATTGACAGACTTCCCATGCTCGGGAAATGGGTTCTTCTTCACATTCGGACCTACGTCCTCGAAAAACAGAATCCCACTTCTCACAAGGTCTTGCTCCTTAGTCTTCAAGGGATAACAATTCTCCACGTCATGTCCGGGAGCACCAGAATGATATACGCAATGAAGTTCTGGCTTGTACCACCACTGGGGGTTAGCAGGTACAGCGGGAGGGTCTCGTGGAGTGATTAATTTGCTATCGATCAAAGATGGATAGAATTCAGCATAAGTCATCGGAATTGGATCGAAGGTGACCCTCTTCCTCTCGTAGCTGGTACTGGCATTGTTGTTGTTGTTTCGAGGATGGTAGGCCTGTTGTTGTAGACGCTGTTGTTGTTGCTGATATTGCTGAGTTTATGGTTGTTGATAATGTTGAGCTTCCCTGAAAACAGGTGCTATATGAGCCACCTGGTGCTGATCGTTAACTGGGCGAGCAATCTTCCTCTTCACAGAGGGTCTTCTCTTGACATGGGAAGACACATCATGTGCCTCTCCCTCCTTCTTCTTTGAAAAGCTTCCATATCTCTTTGCTGAAGAACCTTCCCCTCGAGTTAATCGTCCTTCACGGACCCCCTCTTCCAACCTCATTCCCATATTCACCATCTCGGTGAAGTCTGAGGGAGCACTGGCTATCATTCTCTCGTAGTAAAATGAACTCAAGGTCTTCAAAAAGATCTTGGTAATCTCTTTCTCCTCAAGGGGTGGCACTATCTGAGCTGCCAACTCGCGCCACCTCTGGGCGTATTCTTTGAAGGTCTCTTTCTCTTTCTGGGACATTGCCCTCAACTGGTCCCTATCAGGAGCCATATCCACATTGTATTTATATTGCTTGATGAAGGCCTCGCCAAGATCGTTGAAAGAGCGGATGTTCGAACTTTCCAAACACATGTACCACCGGAGAGAGGCACCGGACAGACTGTCCGTGAAATAATGGATGAGCAGTTGGTCATTATCAGTTTGCGTTGACATCTTGCGAGCATACATCACAAGATGGCTGAGAGGGCATGTGTTCCCCTTATACTTCTCAAAGTCAGGTACTTTGAATTTAATAGGGATCTTCACGTTGGGCACAAGGCACAACTCAGCAACACTCTTACCAAAGAGGTCTTTCCCCCTCAAAGTCTTCAGTTCCTTGCGAAGCTCAAGGAATTGGTCTTTCATGTCATCCATCTTCTCGTAAACGTCTGGGCCCTCAGATGGCTCAGAATGATAAATGGTGTCTTCAACTCTTGGTAAGGTGTGCACAACGGGAGGTGGCACTGACAGGACCGGGCTAGATGTCGGCAGAGAAGCAAGAGTAGGAGCAAAACCCTCTGGCACAAAATTGGCAGGCATTCCCCAAGGGAACCCGGCTGGCATAGATGGCGCAAAATGGGTTGTTGCAGCAGGCACAGTAGAAGTCACAATCTCAGAAATGACCGTCCTCTGGGGAGGAGTTGTAGGTGTTGGAGAAGACTGGCTCTGAGCGGTCAAGAATGACTCCATCAGGGCAGTCAATCTAGCTACCTATTCTTTCAGCTCGCGGTTCTCTTGTTCCAAATGATCCATCAGTCTTGAAGAGTTGGCTCTGGTGTAGTACCGGTGAGTCAGCTTGTCTTTGAAATAAATGAAGAACACAGAGTTAGACCATAGGACAAAAAGCCTAGAGCAAAACCTGCTTATGCACATGATGTATGCAATGCTTGTGCATATGATTGGTTTTTTGCATCAGAGGAACTTTAGAGTTCTATTTGCCAATTTTGGGAAATATTATACTTTTATCACATATGGACACATCTCATCAATAATATCTGGAAAATATATTTTTTTACACCAAGAAGTACATCATTGGTAACCAAATACAAGAGAAAAGGAAAATAATCATCCTATGGATCCCTAGAAACAATCATCTAAAGCTCGGGACACGGGGAGATAAGATGCACGAAGCCTCTTCACCTCCTCCTCATAGGCTGCCTCCATATATGCCTTCTCCTTGGCGAGTCAATCGTACTTCCTCTTCCAAAACCTAGAAGACTGAGGAAGTAGAGAATTCCATGCATCATTAGGATCATCAATAACTTGATGCTCGAGAAACTCAATCAAAGCATCCTTCTCCTTAATCTGCTGAAGCAACTCCTCTCGTTCACGGATCCAAGCACGTGAGCGGTCTTCATCTCTCAACTCTTCTACTCCTTGCTCAGGGAGGGTTGAAGGCCCAACCTCAACCAAAGTTGTAGGTCTCTGATACTCGTAAGGCATGAGGTACTCAGAAGCTCTCCTCCTAACCCAAGCAGTGTAAGGCTCCAAAGCGACACAGTTCTTTGGACCTAACTCCCTCCTTCCTTTCCTATGAATCTTGCGTCAAGCGCGGACCATCCTGTCCTTCAAGCCTTGGGGATCTTTACCCTCCTGGAAGAACACTCCCTCTAACAGAATGTTATTGGGTTTATCCTTTAGGGGGAACCCAAGCTGACGACGTGCCAAAACGGGGTTGTAGCTAATCCCACCACATGTACCAAGAAGAGGTACATTGGAGAATTCACCACAAGAGTCGATAATCTGCACACCATCGTATACATGGTTGTACCAAGAGATATCATCATTAGTGAGAGACATAAGTCTCGTGGACCATCGTAGACATCCCTTGTTCTCCTTGAAGGCGACCGTCTGCGGTAAGTGAGAAATAAACCACTTATACAACAGAGGCAAACAACACACAATGGCACCACCACCCTTTGCATTCCTCATATGCAAAGAGAAATAAGTGTCACCCAACAGAGTCGGAACGGGATTAAGAGTAGAGAAAATCCTAATAGCATTCACATCCACAAACTTGGCGATGTTGGGGAACAACACTAACCCATAGATGAGAAGTACAAATATAACCTCAAAGGCGTCCTCACTCATGGCCTTCCCATACACAGTAGCTTGAGCAATGAGGAACTCAGAAGGGAGACCTTGAATTCCACCTTTGGTAGTCATATGAGCATCAACCAGTGATTCGTCTATATGCAACATATCGGCTATCTCTCGAGAAGTAGGAATATTCTCCAAGCCACTGAACGACAACTGGTCTAGAATAGGTATACCCACAAGATAGGCATACTCCTTAAGCGTGGGAAAGAGCTGGAAATCCGGAAATGTGAAGCAACGGTACAAGGGATCATAGAACTGCACCAATACACTCATCAACCCTTCGTCCACTTGAGTAGTCAGAAGAGGAATAAGCTTCCTAAAACGAGCTTTGAAACCCAAAGGATCTAATACATAAGATGTCAAATTCCTTAGCTCTTTCAAGTCTGGTTGTCTGAAACTGTACTTCTTTGTATTCCTTCTTTGTCTTTCCATGTCTGAAAATTTGCAAATAGTCCTCTTAAGTTCCTTGAAAATTTTCTTATTATTTTGATGATATGGGTGCAAATGGGTGCATGAATGCATGAATGCAACAACCACACTCAAGGATCACGCAAAGCACACCAAACAAAGGTCATGGGATGGATCACATTATCCTTAATATCAATAATCCATTTTGGTGGATTATGGTTTACACCTTATCAACACCCAAGTTCCATTGATATTAAGGATACATGAACGGATCAACCATGAATCAAGGGTTCGTTGCGAGTCACGAGCATGGAGTCTCGGTTAAGAACCACCCAAAGGGAGTGTACTAGGGTTTAACCTGCCAGACATGTTCTATAAGAGGTTCTCATAGTCATCATCCCATCTTTCAGATATTATCGGGGAAACGACTACTCGTATTCCAAAAATATTCTCAAGAGAGACTCTTATGAGTGTAGTATCGCGTAACAATCGTATCAAATCTTACACTTGAACGACTTTCACACTACATCCTAAGAATAGGCCAAGATGGGCTTGATAAACTAAGGTCCTTGGCTTCTAAGGTCTATATTGGAAAGAGTAATGTCTAACCACAACTACTTGTGTGACATTATTGATCCCAACATGACCTCTACCAAGTGAATGGACTTGCAAGTCAACTTGCTAAGGAATAACTCCACACAAGTCAACAAGACTATGCCATTCTCCTATCCTAAGTGCACTCGAGTTCGGGTATAGAACTCATTTCACAAAGATCACCAAGCATACAAGGAATTAATATTCAAGAAATTCAATCATTACATACAATACAGTAATCCCAAATTGCACAAAAAAAATATGTCACAAAACAACATACAATACAATACAACAAAATATGAAAAGTAGGCAAAACCCACTAGGCAAATTTCCCCAGCAGAGTCGCCACTTTTCTGTAGCGGGGTATTCGTTACCATTAGAGATATTGATTAAATCCAAGGTAAATCATACAAAGTCGAGTCGCCACCACACTTCTATTTATCCAAAGGAATGGTTAGAAAGCGAACAAAAACCTAAAAGTTTTATCGAATCAAAAACTAGTAAAAATGTCAGAGATTTGGGTAAGGCGGTTGGTTATGCAATGGGAAGGTTTTAAGCACTCAAAACATCCTAGGTACTCCTAGGGAGCCCTTTTCACATTTGTTGTAAGGTTGGTATTTTCGTGAAAATTTATTTGTGCAAACATGATTGAAGAGATGAGAAGAGAATATACAAGTTTATTTACATTTTGTGTTTGGATGGATAAACCCATTGCCTACGTACCATCTTAAAACGATTAGGATTAAAACCTCGTAGTTCGGGGTAAAAATCTCAAAATGAGTTGGTGAATTGATTGGCCCAAAAGCCTTAAGGTCTTTTGTTATCCAAAGGAGAAAACTCAACCTAAAACCACAAAATCCACCATGTGAGGATAACTTCAACATGCTAGTGAGGGGTTAAACCTATAATACACATGGAAGACTCATTGTCCATCACTAAGGATATAGGTGAGTATTACATCTACCTCAAGGATAACTCAAACCTAATAGCTAAAGGTTATGAAAAAGTTTTGATTAAGAAGGTGGCCATTGAAACCACAAAAGTATTTGAATGAGTTATATTTACAAATGAAAAGTATTTACAAAATATGGTCAAGGTGGATTTAAAGATTCAATTCAAAATAAGTATTATGAAAAGAAAGTTTGAAAATCAAAAGCATAAGGCTTAGGTTTCTAATGTTTGAAAACAAAGGTCAAATGTTTGCACAAAAAGTTTTGGCTTGGGTTAGAGTGGAGAGAAGAAGAAGAATGGCTAAAGTCCTAATCATACAAGAGGTAAGAGATAAGAAGCAAGACCACAAATGGAGTTCCTCTCTTGAGATCATATTGATGATCCAAGTAGCTCCCATCCTTTGGAATAAGCAAGATAAACAAATACTCAAGCAAGCAAGCACACAATCACAACAAGCTCCTAGGAATCTTCCAATGGCTCTTAGATCTCTCTCTCTTAGAAGCTCATGGCAATGGTTCCTCAATTTGGCTCAATGTTGGAATCCCTAGCACAACAACACACACATTAAAGAGTTCCATAATGCAATCAAAGAATGGACAAGAGGGAGTTTAGAATTTAATCCTTTCAAAGTTCATCTTCAAGTTTTAAGCATTCTAAAGGCATGAGGCCTAGTTGCTCTTTGACATTTTAAGCACTCTAAAGGCATGAGGCCTAGTTGCTCTTCAAACTCCATTAGCTTGGGGGAAGGTCCTAAAGACTAAGTCCATTTGTCCATTTTTTGCATTTGGTCCAAAACAATCAAAACAACACACAAGCACAATAGTATATATACACAATTATGTGCTCAAGTGAGCAAAAGGCAAATTGCATTAACATAAACATGTGCTCAAGTGAGCAAAGGAAAAAGAAAAATGAATAATATGTACAAGAATAATAAATTGCATAAATGTAAAGAGCAAGAAGTAAATGTTAATATTCAATGGTCAATGTTAATAGTTAGTGTGCCATAAGGCAAATTTAGCGCTATGTTAAGCAGTCGTAATTGGACTTATGTAGAAGTCACAACTATCTGAGGCCGGTCAATAATAATGTAGGCAACAACACAAGTTAGAAGTCTTGATTAGTGAACCAAGTTCCAACAACTTGTCATGCCAAAAGAAGAAGAGAAATGATCTTGTATTGGTTTAAGCCTTTTGCATGATTTAGAAAGCAACCTATCCTTAATGCAAAGCCATTCACTTGATCAATTGATCAAGAAGAACTAGATTTGATTCAAAGAAGATTAAGCCTCCCTAATCAATGCTAACTTATCAACCTTTATCTCATTGATCCAAAAGAAGAGAAGAAGACGAAGATGGATAATGGAAGTGAAAAGAATAAAGTGCATTAAATGAAATGGAATATACCAATCAACAAATGTTGACCAATGACATTGAGGATCATGGTCAAACTACCAAAAACAAAAGTGGGATGAAGATTGGAAGTCAAGAAATGAACAAAATATTTTTGGCGTTTTTAATATTTAAAAATAAACTTGAATTAAAATATTAAAGAAAGGTCAAACTTCAAAATCACTTCAAATCAACTTTTGAAAGTCCAAGTGATTTATCCCAAGTTCAACAAGGTCAAACAAAGTTTGACAAAAAATTTTCAGCATTTTTAAGAGTCAGAAACTATTTTTAATCAATAAAAAATGAATAAAAATAACCTAATTGAACTAAAATCTCAAATAAATCTCAAATCAATTAATAAATTGATGAGAATATTTTTCATAGATCCATCATCATTCAAATAGGTTGAGAAAATATTTTTGTATTTTTTGAATATCAAAAACTATTTAAAATGAATTAAAAATAACCAGAAAAGAGAAAATTCACAAAAAATATCAAATGATGAAATAAAAAATATTAAAAATCATTTTTAGAAACTAGAATTAAAAAGAGAAATAATGCAATTTGTCCCATATTTTTTGGATTAAAAATGAAAGAGTTATGATTTTTTGAAGTTAAATGAAATAAAATAAATAAAATGGAAATTATAAAAAACAGAAAAAAGGAGAGGCGTCTGATCAAGCCTCATTAATTGACGTGGCTGATCAGAGGGCCCTAAAGCGCGCGTCTACCAAAGTCCTCAGTCAAACGTATCACATGGACATTAAACAAAAGTCATAACAATGGAAGGCTGTGATTAAATCTGGGGATGCCATCACACGGTCCACAATCCATCTGGCAAAGGGACGGTGGTGTACACCACCGTCTTCTCCGGCGAGCACACCAGCTCCGGCCAGAGTTGCAGGTTCTACAACCTCAACCAAAACTCACGATCCATACATCAAAATGAAGCTGGGGTGATGTACATCACCCCTGTAACCTTAGTTTTTGCTCAAGATCCTTATAGAATAAGAAATCTGAGGTTGAAAAACTAGGTGTTCAATCTAAAATTCACCAATTCACAAAATTAAAGCCACCACTGGCTTGCCTCTCATATGAGGACTTCAGAAATGCAAATGGACTCGAGCAACACACAATATTCAGTGAGATTCGAAGCAAAACAGTTGAGGTATAAACCTTTGTAGAGCAGCTTTCAACGGCACAATTCAACCAATCCTTTGCTTGCAGCTTGATCTGGATGCTTGGTAAGAGAGCTAGGCTAAGGAATAAGTATTGAAGATCAACTAATTTTGTTGAAATTCAAACTTTAAAATCAGAAGTAAAAATGAATATTCCTTTAGTGATGGCTAGGTTTTGATTTCTACAGCATTTCAGATTGATTCAGGGTGTCCAAATGAATGAAGCAGTGCATCTATTTATAACACAAGGTGATGCAAGGAGGTGGAAAACTCGTGTGTGCATGAGCTTGGGTCCTCCATGCATGGGCCTGTACAGGCGCATGTGAGGCCCAAACTCAATTGGTTTTGTATGCTGAACACAAATGAATGACTTTTGGATGTGCATATGGCAAGGCAAAGGCTTGTGCATGAAGTTTCATCATGAATTCCATAATTATGCCTAAAACTTCACCTCTTCGAAAATGCCAATTAGAAAATCCAAACATAAGCATATGGGTAATGGTTAGAAAGGTCTTGACATAAGGAACAAATGTTATGTTGGACAAAAACTCATTTGAAGTGTGGAAATTTATGAAAACAGGCCATGAAGTTCATAGTGCAAAACATGCCTTTGAGAATTTTGTCAAATTGAAACAACTTCAAGCCCTTCTGTTTTGATAATGCAAGCCTCAAATGGAAACACCTTTAACATCACAGTTGTAGATATTTTCAATACAATCAAAATGGACTTAAATTTTGCATCATTTGGTTTTTTGATGAAGAAAATATGGGCACTTGAAGTTGGACTTTTTTGCCTTTCAATGCATTTGGTCCAAAATGACCTATAATGTTTTGCATTATCACATGTATTTATTTTGAGATTTTGAAATTTTGTTCAACATAACATTTGAAGTATACATCTTACTATTTCCAATGCATTTGGTTCCACCCCCAAATAATAAAAAATGAATGAGTTATGTTCTTGTAAAGTTGACCCAAAATTAGGGTTTCAGTCAAAATGACCTATAATGTCTTGGACTGGGAGATGACCTTCCAAGCTTCAATTCAAATTTTGATGAAAATGAAAGTTGTTCATATTGTCCTTAAGAACATGTTTTATTTTGGTATAATCTCCATTTGACCAACACATAAAAAGTTAGGTCTCAGTGCATTTCAAAATAGTCAGATGAATTGACTGATCAACATCTCAAGTCCACAACTCATATCTTGATGAATTGATGATTGAGGACACCCAAATAAGTTCAAATATGTATGAAATTATGAATTAAAGAAATTCCCTTGATTGTATTTGATCATGGGCTGAGGTTGCTTCATAAGCAAGGCATTGTTGGTGATCAGATGAATTAAGGTTTCCTTGGGAAACAAACCTCAAACCCTTTGACTTGCTTTGATCAAAATGATGAATTGAGATGCTAGGGAGGCATATTTGATGGATGAGAGCTTTGGTAACCATTGCCATGCTTGCCTTTATCTTCTCTTGGCCATATCATTGCACAAAGGATCACCTAAAAGCTTTTGACCTTGTGATTGCTCAAGCTACAAACAAAAGATGTTAGTGACATATATTTGTGCTTTTGGTTAGTAAACAAAATGAGAAAAGCAATAATACAATTCAAGCATGCTTGGTGATCTCAAACCACTCATAAGAGGTCCCACCCAAAGGCAAGGGGAACCAAGATGCTTATGATCCTTGAGGCTTTGCAAGTGAAATGCTATGTTGCCATGAGGGATCTTAGGGTCAAAATTGAGGTCTTACAGGTTGTTGTTGATGTTCTTGTTGTTATGCCTCATTCGAAGTACTTTGTTTTTATTATTTTCAGAAAAATCCTTCTCTTATGCCTAAGGGAGAAGTGAAACATTGTTGGGCGCTTTCAATATTATCATCAATAAAATACAATTTTATTCATCCACATCTATGACGTTTATTTTTACTTTTATGCTTTTACTGAAAATGGTAATCACAAAAAAAATAAAAAAAATAATTTTCCCATATCTGCATAATATTTGTTTGCACTCCACTTCTCTAAAATCAAAATATCAAATCATTATGCAGATTAGTTCTCAAACCCATTGAATGTAATGATCCTACTCCCTCTCCAAACTTTGATTTCCCTATGTTTGAAGTTGAGGAAGAGAATGATGATGAAGAAGTATATGAAGAGTTATCCTGTTTGCTTGAGCACGAGGAAAAAGCCATTCATCCGTTTGAAGAGTAGATTGAATTAGTCAACTTGGGTTCCGATGAAGATGTGAAGGAAGTCAAGATTGGGTCTCAACTATGTCCAGAAGTTAAGAAAGGGTTGGTTGATCTTATTCTAGAGTATTCTGATGTGTTTGCTTTGTCCTATCAAGATATTCCAGGTTTGGATTATGAGATTGTGGAGCATAGATTGCCTTTGAAGCCAGAATGCCCCCCGGTCAAACAGAAGTTGAGAAGAAGTCATCCTGATATGGAAGTGAAGATCAAAGAGGAAGTGCAGAAGAAAATTGATATTGGCTTCCTTGTTACCTCAGAGTATCCGCAATGGGTGACCAAAATTGTGCTTGTTCCGAAGAAAGATGGAAGAGTCTGTATGTGTGTTGATTACAGAGATTTGAATAAAGCCAGTCCAAAAGATGATTTTACTCTGCCACATATTGATACGTTGGTAGATAATACAACTAAATTCAAAGTCTTTTCGTTTATGGATGGATTTTCCGGTTATAATCAGATCAAGATGGCACCTGAAGATATGGAGAAGACCACATTCATTACACCTTGGGGAACATTCTATAATAGAGTGATGTCCTTCGGTTTAAAGAATGCTGGTGCAGTGTACCAGAGAGCTATGACCACTCTTTTTCATGATATGATGCATAAAGAGATTACAGTCTATGTTCATGATATGATTTACAAATCAAGTGATGAAGAAGAACATGTTGAGCATTTGTTGAAGGTATTCCAGCATTTGAGGAAATATAAACTCCACTTGAATCCCAATAAATGTAATTTTGGTGTTCTTTCTGGTAAGTTGTTAGACTTCATTGTCAGTAAGAAGGGTATTGAAGTTAATCCTTCCAAGGTAAAAGAAATACAAGAGATGCATGCGCCCAAAACTGAGAAGCAAGTTAGAAGTTTTCTCGGTCGTTTGAATTATATCTCAAGATTTAAATCACATATGACTGCCACATATGCACATATTGTAGCACCTCAAATTTGCACCTATCATTATGCATACATTTTCATATTAGGTCATAGCATATCATGATCCATTGCATAGCATTTGCATTGTCCCTCAGTTGCCTCAAGAGCAAGCAATCAGAAATTAGGTCAAACTAATCTCCTGATCAGTCAACCAAGCAAGCAAAGGAATTTTTCATTGAACCAAGGCCTTGGGGTTTGTCCAACAAGTTCACATGACTTGGGGATCCATTTGAAGTATTTTGGTCAAGGGTTGAAGACTTGGAGATCATCAGTTCATACACAGACAGTCAAAAGTCAAAGAAAGTCAACTGTCAGTCAAAGCAGTGGATGGTGGCCATTCTTGTGGAATTTGGGCACCATGATCAATAATCAAGAGTTCAAACAACTTGGGACATCACTTGAAGTCAAATTCTCAAGGAATTAGGGTTTGGAATTCATCAGTCAATGCACAATCAGTCAGAAACCCTAAAAGTCAACTGTCGGTCAACTGTCCATTTAATCAGTGATTGGATGATTGGAATTGGTTTGTGAGAGTTCATTCATGTCCAAATAGTCATCATATATCATGCCAAACACCATCATGGAAGAATTTGAAGCCAGATCATGAATTTCCCAAAATGGAAACTGGGCCTGTAACTGAAACCTGCCATAAATGGAAAGTCTTGATCCTCAAACTTACATTTTGATACAAGCCTCAAATGAATTTTTGCCCAACATGAAAGTTTAAGATCTTGTTCTCCCATTTCCAAAAAGTCCTAGAACTCTCAATTCCCATGTGTGGTTGGCAAGTTATGATCGAATCGATTTCAGAAAATCTTGAACTTCAAAGGGCCATATCTCTCAAACCGTTTGGCCAATTTTGGTGGGGTTTTTTCCTACAAGTCACATTTGATCCCCTCTTTCCAAAAATATAAGTTTCATGAGTCAAAACTTCACCAATCAAAATGGCATATTTTGACCTTTTTCATTTAAATATAAGTTTGACCAAGAGTTGACTTTTTGACTCAAACATTTTTTCGGCATTTGGCCAATTGGAACAGCTCATAAATGTCATTTAGAGTGTGTTTGCAAAGTCAAATTATGCAGCACATGTGAATCATGCTTGGTTACTTGAATTACAAGAAAAGTACCATTGCACCATACTTGTCTATGCATCCACCATACCATGATTTGTACTCTCAAAACAGAAGATTAGAAGGCCATTTTACTGTCAATTATAAACACATTCTGCAGCCATAACCAATGGTACATATGGCCATGCTTACTTGCTTAGAATTGGGGAAGAAAGGACATGTTTGCAACAAATCCAATCCATGAGCCATACTTGTACTTTCCCACAGCAGGATTTTGGACAGCACCATTTTCTGTTAATTGAGAACATGACAGCAATAGTAACCAACAGAAGGGATTTTCACTCAGTTGGCATTTGGCATTTTTGAAACCTACTGTCAAAGCTCACAATAAGCAAGACCTTGGCTTGGCTTGCTACAAGAAGAAAGCACCATTTCTTTCTGTCATGCTACACAGGATTTGAAGGCACAGTCAAACACATTTTTCTGTCCTTTTGAAATCCAATTGAAGCAACTACAGACCAAACACTCTTGACATTCCTCCCAACACCACACCTTGCTGTGCAATTCAAAGATGACCAATACCATGCCATGTACTATGCAGCAGAATTGAGGCCATTTTTTCTGTCATGACAGTAGTAGCAAGGACAGTAAGACAAAACCTTTTCTTTGGCCAAGGCAATTGGAGGAGGCATGCTGATTTCAAAAGGAACCTACCTTGCCATTTGATTTCCTTTTTTTCTGTCCAAACACAGTGACCATAGGACATGCTTTCACTCAAACCTTGCTTTGGCATTTAGAAATTTTCTTTCAAACTCCACAGTGGAAGAACAGTACCTTGCCACTGAAGCAAGACTCAACAGCATATCTTAGGGTGTATTTTTCTGTCCTTTTTAGGACAGTAACAGCAGGGCATATTGGTGGGGACTGGTAGTAGCAGTAGCAGCAGGGGCAGCATGGCACAAAAACCATTTGGCCAAGGCAAATGAAAAGAGGGCATTCTCATTCTAACAAAACGGACTGATGCACAAGGGCTGGGGGAGGATTTGAAAAAAGGACTGAAGCATGGGAATTTTGGATGACACATCCGTATTGATCATTGTGAAGCAAGGAGCATACCACAACAACTTCACTCATATTTTTCCAACAAAAAACCTCTGCTCACTTGGATTTTCTGTCAAAAACCACTAGGAACCAAACCCTGCATTGGCATAACTTCCACCCTCATTTTCCTGTCACAAACAGCAGACCAATATCATCCTTTCTCCAAGAACCTCCACCTCGCCCTCACCTGGCTATTTGCATCTTAGTTTTTTCTGTCCACACCTTGTCCACAATACTAAAGTAGACCAACCTTGCTTTGCTTTGGCAAAACTCCAAAAAAATCCTGCCTAACTCTAAACCAAGCCTTGCATTTAGACCATATACCCTCCAACATTTTCTGTCATGGCAGCCTACCACAACCAACATAGCAAGACCTAACTCACCTTACCATTGGTATTTTCCTGTCATCCAAACAGTAGAACAAGCTTCCAACCAAAACCTCACCTTGTTTGTGCATTTTCTGCCAAAACCTTGCAGCCACCAAACCAACATGACCTAATCTCATTCATTCAAGCTCATCCCACAAGAAACATCCAACTCACTCACCACAACCTCCTTCAAACTGGACCTTGCCTTGCTTTGGCCAAATTTCAAAAATCCTGCCCAACTCTAAACACTGCCTTGCCAACCATGGCAGTTTTGTCATCTCTATTCTTCATCAATTCCAAACTCTGCCAACATAGCCAACAAGCCACAAACCTTTTGGCCAAACAGTAAAAAGGAGCCACACTGTCAAAATCCTGCAGCATCAAAAAGTCAATATCCTGCAACAAACACCCTTGGCATTTTCTTCTAAAAATCCTGTCAAACACCCCAGAAAAAGTATGCCTTTCCCTCATTTTTCTTGCCATGGCCAAGCATCACTAGACAACACCAACATGACATAGTAGGCTAACAGACCTCATTCATTCAAACAAAAACCTCTTCTTGCACTTTTTCATTTATCAGTCCACAAACTTCAAACACTTTGACTTTGTTTGGTTGGTTCATCATCAAGGCAACATCATGAGCATTACAATCACATTTTTCACACTTGGAAGCATTGGTTCTTGCATTGTTTTGAAAAAGTGACTTCCATGGCAGTCCAAGTTTGAGACTATTTCAATCTACACAAACAACTTTCATCATTCATCATCTAGGACCCTAGGGTACAACTGTTTCACTTCAAATTCATCAAAAGGCACCAGCAACACAACTGCTCCTCCAAATTGGTAAGTTTTCAACTTCCACCATTTCTAAAATTGACACATGTTTTGAATAGGCCTTTCAATGCTGAGTACCATGATGCTTTCCTTTTTGAAAATGATTGCTTGTCCATGAAGATATGTTGAGATAAAGTTTGGTGCTCGAAAATGTTTCTTTTGATTTCTTGATGTGCAGTTCAAATTAATGAAAATAGGGTTTGGATTGTTGTTGTATGATGTTTGATGATTACAATGGTATGCTCAATTGACATTTTTGGGGAGAAATTAAGAAATTCGAATTTGGAGATGATGCTGCTACAGTAAACCCCAAAGCCATTTTCCAGTTTTTCTTCTTTCCTCACGTGTACTGTGCCATTCCCCACTGGCCAATGAAAACATTTCCTTTAAAGCCCAAAACGACTGTGTTTAGTTAAGTGAATCAGGGAATTACAAAAATGCCATTCTTTCAATATTATTTCTATTTATTTCTTCACTTTGATTACCAACCTTCCAAAATTCATAACTTGCTCATTTTTGATCCAATTTGAATGGGATTTTTTGTGTTGTGTTCATCATGATCTCTACTTTTTTATCATTATTTTTCCAGATTTTTTGGATGAGTGGTTTTTAAATGGCCTTAGGGTTTGTGACATGTGACCAAATATTGTACACTTTGCCAAATCAATTGTGAAATGATGAGAATGTATCCAATGGTTCCCAAATTTTTTGTGCTTAAACTAGACACACTCATGGTGATTTTGGTATAAAGTTTGTGAATTTATCATTTGTGGTTTGTGAGATATGATTTTTTGAATTAGGGTGTGACAGCTTGTGTCACACCATTGATGACCAACTTCATGATTTTCATTGCCATGCTCCTTGACATCCAAATGACCCCAAATTTTGCATGAACCTACTCTTGTATGCCTAGTTCACATGTGAATTTTCTTGGATTTAATTGAACTATTTTCCATTTGTTTGAGATTTTTCTTCCCTGCCTAGTCAAATGTTGACTTTGTGTGACACACGTTCCCATTTCATTTGTGAAATTCTCATACTTTATTAGATGGACATGAAATTTGATATGTGATAACTAGACATCTCAAGCTTGGCATTGGTGTTAATCTCATTCATTTCTCATCTGTTTTCAATTTGATATGATTTTTTGAAGTTGACCCATGCTGGTTGACTTTCTTTGTGCATGTTCAAATGTGCTTTGACTTTCTGATTTTTATTGACTGCCTTCCACTTGTCCAAATGGGATGAAATTTTACATGCTTACCATGCTATGTGTTAGGTTTGATCATGATTTATTTGGTGATTTTTGAAAATGTCTAAGTTTGCTTTTGATGCAAGTCTTGCTGTTGACTTCTATGAGCTTCTGTTTGCCATGTTTTGACCTAAATGGTTCATGAAATGATGATAGTGATTGATATGGATGTGACCCCAATTGGTTGTGTTTCTTAATGGCTTGAACATGATTTTGGATACTTGACCCTTGCTGTCTTGACTTTATCATTCATTTTTGACCCTAGGCTCGCCCTAGTGGTCCTGTTACTCACCTTTGAGTTTGTGTTTTCAGGTTGACCATCAAATGGCCATTAAGACCAATTATTTTGATTGAGCTTGCTCAAATATCATTGTCTAACCTTGTTTGTTTTGTAGGTGGCTTGGCTCACATGCCTTAAGCCTTGTGCCTTGCATATCCCTGTGCCTCCAATTAACTGTGGTTGTCTGTTTCTGTTTGTTTTGTTTGAAGTTGCATACTAACATCTGCTTGACTGTTTCAGGTGCTTTAGTTGCTTGGTTCCTTGTGAACTTTTTGCTTTGCTTTGCTTGTATAAGCAATTTGCATTGAGGTATGTCTCTTTGTCTTCATGTAGTCTGGAAGACCTGGCCTGTTACTTGGCCAGGCAACTGTCTGAAGCCCTCCTTAAGAGGCAATGTTTGTGGATGTTTAACTTTATCCTTGCATAGAGTCAAAGACCTCAATGAGGCAATTGGTGGAAGGTAGGGATATGCAATCTATCCCCCACTATTCAGTGTGTCATCCGCTTTGCTCACACCACTGTGTTGATGCATTGCAGATACAAACCCAAGATCTTGTACCATTGTACAGTTGAGTCAGTTTTAATGTGTAGAAGGGTTCCCACTTTCTGAACCCACACATTCTTGTCTTGAGCTCTCCCAGGCCAGGGATAAGAGCTGTGAGGTCTCATCCTCACTTCATCCTTTCATCTGCTTCACCTTAGCCCCTCAATGGCAAGGTTAAGAGCAACATTCACCCAGTTCCAGAGGTTTGTTTGTTGAGGTTGATATGACCCCTTGACTAAAACCTAACCCTTGTTTGAGCCACTTGTTTGTGTATAGCGTGTGCTATCTGTGCTTGTAGGATTGTTTGACTTGCTTCCTGTGCAAGTTAGGATTGTTTGACTTGCTTCCTGTGCAAGTTAGGATAGTTTGACTTGCTTCCTGTGCAAGTTAGGATAGTTTGACTTGCTTCCTGTGCAAGTTAGGATTAGTTTAGACTTGCTTCCTGTGCAAGTAGGTTTTGCTTGGCTTGCTCCCTGTGCAAGTTAAGTGTGTGTGGCTTGCTTCCTGTGTGAGCCATGCTTAGGATAGGTTGGCCCTTGTGCCATTTAGCTAGAAACCTTAACTTAGGGTTGATTTTGCATGACAACATCTAGGCTCGAGTCGTAGTCTCCCTAGAGTTGTGTCTCCCTCTGTTATCTGGTTAGGCTAGTCCTTTATCCCTGCGTAGGGGAACTACATCGCCCTGATCTTCATACCAGATGAAGTATGTAGGCAGGAGATTGAGCTGATCTCTCCGGGCGCCCTTTTCTTTTGTGTGTGTTGTTTGACCTTTGCTAGGCTCGAGTCCCCGTACTCCTTAGCATTTGCTGTCTGTTTATGCGTGCTTGACAGTTATAGGCTGAGTCCCCGACTCCCTATCAACCTGTTGTGTTGTTGTGTGCTTGGAAGCCGATGTAAGTCCATCGAGTGGCATTTGGGTTCCAGTGTGTGTGTGTTTTGGTTCGGATGCTGATGTAAGTCCAGCAATTGGCATTCAGGCTCCATGTTTGCCTTTGTCTAGTTTGTTTGTGTGCGTGTCAGCCGAGCTACGAATGCTCTGATTCTTCTCTCGTCCGAGAAGATACGTATGCATAGGATGCGACATCCTAGCGAGCATGTGTCGTTTCCCCCAGTCCGAACTACTTGGACTCTGATGTCTATGCCTGATAGACTAAGTAGGCCCAGGATGCGACATCCTGCCGAGTTCAGTTTCAGTCAGTCTCTTTCCTTTCTTTCAGCCAGTGTGTGTGAATATTTGAGCAGTGTTTAGCAACCAATTTATCCTTTCTAGTGTGCGTGGATCCCGTAGAGTACTACGGATGCGTAGGGGTGCTAATACCTTCCATTCGCATAACCGACTCCCGAACCCATTCTCTTTGGTCGCGAGACCATGTTCTTTCCCAGGTTTACTCTGAGCGTTTCCTTTCCCTCTTTTGGGATAAATAACGCACGGTGGCGGCTCTGTTGTTCTTTCTTTCCCCGCCGGTTTTTCGCGCGATGCGACAGCTGGCGACTCTGCTGGGGACTATAGAGAAGTTGACCTATGCTGGTCCATCTTCCCTGAGCGAGTCTCTCCTAGCGCTCTCTAGGTTAGGGTTTTGGTTGCTTTGTGCTGTGTTTATTTATTGCATTCATTATTTACTGTTTGCATTCATTGTCTATTGTTTGCATTTATGTTTGCATTAATGTTTGCATTTATTCATCTGTTCACCTGGCTGGTTGTCTGTTTCTCTCTGTGTGGGGGGAAGAGTCAGTTGAGGTAAAAGGTCCAATACCCAGACCATGAGTGCAATCTAGGATACCTAGGAATAGAGTGATTCATGGGAAGCGGGTGGTATGACGCCACTTAGCGGAACATTGATATCACGAGCAGTTCAGACCCTGGTGGGATGCTGTCGTTACATACTTCGGGTGTGTATATGACAGTATTCTGCGAAAGGTTATTTATGCTGCGTTTCTCTCAAGCTTTACCCTGGCCTAGACTACACCCGTGAGTGGGGAAGGGTTATTCACTACAGGTACCGTTGGTGACTCGGTTCTGTTGGTGACTTGGTTCTGATGGTGACTTGGTTCAGACAGTGTTCAGTTAACCTTAAGTGGGATTTATGTTCTGATTTTGACTGAAGCTTCGACCTAGTGATCAGAATCTGCACAACCAGCCAGCCATGTCTGCATCATGTGCATCATAGCATATTTATTTTTCAAAAGAAACGCGTTGAAAAAAAAAGAAAATATAAAAAAAAAAAAAAATCAAAAGAAAAAAAAAAAAAGAAAAAAAAACTAATCTCTGCATGCATATCATTTCTCAGGTACATTCCCGAGCTTGTCTACTGATAGAGATGGCAACGGTTCCCGAGCCGAAGCGGAAGACCTGTTCCTACAGTTTCCACCGTGAGCCGTTGACTCCACTAGTTGAGTTGGGTAGTCTCGTGACAGACGATCGACTGAAGAGTTTTGTTGGGCGGTACGGAGATATCTTGACAGTATTGAAGACAGTAGTGGATCCAGTGCCTCTGCAGACACTACTTCAGTTTTATGACCCAGAGCTCAGATGCTTCACTTTCCAAGATTACCAGTTAGCACCTACTCTCGAGGAGTATTCTATCATGTTGAGTATCCCTATTCAGCATCAGACTCCCTTCTTAGACGTCCCAAAGGAGGTCGACTTTAGATTGATTGCCAGAGCTCTCCACTTGGGTATCAAGGAAGTCAGTGATAGTTGGAAGTCCAGTGGGGATGTTGTAGGATTGCCTTTGAAGTTTCTGTTGAGGGTAGCTAGAGAAGAAGCAGAGAAGGGGAGTTGGGAAGCCTTTCATGCTCAGTTGGCCGTCATGATATATGGGATCGTCTTGTTTCCGAGTATGCCCAATTTTGTTGACTATGCTGCAGTCAGTATTTTCATTGGAAGAAATCCAGTTCCTACTCTATTAGCTGACACTTACTATGCTATTCACAGTAGGCATGGTAAGGGTGGGGCTATCAGGTGTTGTCTCCCCCTTTTGCTCAGATGGTTCTTGTCTCTTCTGCCAGTCAGTGGACCTTTTGTGGATGCTCAGAGCACGCATAAATGGACTCAGAGGGTTATGTCTCTTACCTCCAATGATATCAGGTGGCAATCTTACCGGATGGATGTGCGTAACGTCATTATGAGCTGTGGAGGATTCCGTAATGTGCCACTCGTAGGGACTAAGGGTTGCATCAATTACAACCCGGTTCTTTCTCTTCGCCAGTTGGGGTTTGTGATGAAGGGAAGACCACTTGAGGCTGAGATAGCTGAAAGTGTGTATTTTGAGAAGCAGAGTGACCCAGCTAGATTGGAGCAGGTAGGGAGAGCTTGGAAGTCTATTGGTGTGAAGGATGGATCCGTCTTAGGGAAGAAATTTGCCATAGCCATGCCTGATTACACTGATTGGGTCAAGAAGAGAGTGGAAAATTTGTTGCTACCCTACGATAGGATGGAGCCGTTGCAAGAGCAACCACCCTTGATCCTTGCTGATAGTGTACCCGCTGAGCACTATAAGCAAGCCCTGATGGAGAATCGCCGTTTGAGAGAGAAGGAGCAAGACACCCATATGGAGCTGTACAAAGCTAAAGCTGATAAGCTGCACTTGGCCCATCAACTCAGGGAAGTGCAAGGAGAAGATGCTAGCAGACTGAGAAGCAAGAAGAGATCCTACGAGGAGATGGAGAGTATGTTAGATGCAGAATACCGGGAGCGCTTGAGGCTGCAGAGGGTTGAGGCCAGCTATCAGAAGAAGATCAGAGACTTGGAGAAGCAACTCAGAGATAAAGACATCCAGTTGAAGAAGGAAGTAGACTTGAGACAGGCATCAGAGAACCATCTTGGAGGAGAAGTCTTGGAGCTGAGAAGACAGTTGAAAGAGAAGATCACCCCTCTACCAGATTGTTCAGAATGCTCACTGTTGATCGACCAGTGCCATTACCTGAAGACCCTCATTCGAGAAGACCGTCTGTCTTAATTTGTATCTCTGTTTGTATTTTGTTGAGAATCACCTCCAGGCTTGTTGGATGGGATTCATTTGCGTGTAGGCCATCTCTTGGATCTTTTGTTGAGAATCACCTCCAGGCTTGTTGGATGGGATTCTTTTTCTTTGTACGTTGTTCATTCAGATATTCTGTTGACATTGGCTGTATGCCTTTTCACCCTTATGTATGTATAAGGATGTCAGCATTCCCTGGTATCTATTTGTTCTCTTATCGCTGCAGGTTGCCATCTTTTCAGGATGGGTCAGGCTCTTTGAATGCCTGAGAAATGAACATATCATGTGCATCATACGCATCATTAGCATCATACTCATATCATTTTGCATAACAGGTGTTCTTGATCGTGACTTCTCACTCTTGGTTCCTGTTCAGGCAGGATAGCTGATCAACGTCCGCACCGCTACTCAACAAGACTGAATCAACAGAGAAGTATGGATCAATTTCAAGCTGAGTTAGCTGAGATGAAGGCAAGCATGGCCCAGTTTATGAATATGATGCAAGGGGTTGCGCAAGGTCAAGAAGAACTTCGAGCTATGGTTCAACGACAAGAGGCTGCAAATCCACCGATCAACCATGCTCCGCCAGAGGGAGGCCCGGTTAATGATAACAATGTTGCTGCTGCTGTACCCGTCAACAACTATGCTGTAGGTGATGAGTTGGGGGGTATTCGAATCAACGGTCAACCTATTGTTCCAGACGCTGCTAATGCCAGAGTAGTCCGTGCTCCGGCCCGTAATCATGCTCCGATTGTTGACAGACAAGAGGATTTGTTCTCTCTGCTCAGTGAAGACGAAGACGTTCTGGGAAGGGTTAATGAGAGAGACCGCAAAGTTGAAGCTCTTGCTGAGAAGATCCGTGCTATGGAAAGTCAAAATTCTCTTGGTTTTGATGTTACCAATATGGGATTGGTTGAAGGTTTGAGAATCCCTCACAAGTTCAAAGCACCGTCCTTCGACAAATACAACGGTACCTCTTGCCCTCGCACCCATGTGCAGGCTTACTACAGGAAAATCTCTGCGTATACCGATGATGAAAAGATGTGGATGTATTTTTTCCAAGATAGTCTATCTGGGGCTTCTTTGGACTGGTACATGGAATTGAAGAGAGATTCTATCCGCTGTTGGAGGGATCTGGGTGAGGCCTTTTTGAGGCAATACAAACACAACATGGACATGGCACCGAGCCGGACTCAGCTGCAGAGTCTTTGTCAGAAATCCAATGAAAGCTTCAAGGAGTATGCCCAGAGGTGGCGTGAACTGGCTGCTAGAGTTCAACCCCCTATGCTGGAGAGGGAGTTGACAGACATGTTTATTGGTACTCTTCAAGGTGTGTTTATGGACCGGATGGGGAGTTGCCCGTTCGGTAGTTTTTCTGATGTTGTCATTTGTGGAGAAAGGACTGAGAGTCTAATCAAAGCTGGTAGGATCCATGATGCTGGTTCCTCGTCTTCATTAAAGAAACCCTTCTCTGGGGCACCTCGCCGTAGAGAAGGAGAGACCAATGCTGTACAGCACAGAGGGAGTGTGTACAGAACAAATGCTAACAGAGATCAATATCGTCCAGTGGCTGCAGTGACTATTCCGGCACCTCAACCTCGTCAACAACAACAACAACAAAGAGTTCAACAACCGCAACAACAACAACAACAGCAACGTCCTTATCAGCCCAGACAGAAATTGCAGGCTGATAGAAGATTTGATCCTTTGCCCATGTCTTACACAGAATTATTACCCGAACTACTCAAGTTGGGGATGATTGAGTTGCGTACAATGGCTCCGCCTACAGTGCTGCCTCCCGGCTATGATGCTAATGTTAGATGTGACTTTCATTCTGGGGCACCAGGCCACCATACTGAGAAGTGTCGAGCTCTCCAGCACAAGGTTCAAGATTTGATCGATGCCAAGGCGATCAACTTCGCTCCTGTGCCTAACGTCGTAAACAACCCTATGCCTCAGCATGGTGGGCATAGAGTGAACAATATTGAAGGGAAAGAAGCTGAAGATCTGGTTGTTAATATTGATGATGTTCAGACTTCTCTGCTAGTTGTGAAGTGCCGTCTGCTGAAGGGGGGTGTCTACCCGGGCTGTGATGAAAATTGTTTGGGCTGTGCAGAATCTGAGAATGGTTGCGACCAGTTGAGGACCGGTATCCAGGGTATGATGGATGAAGGTTGTTTGCAATTCAGTAGGGCTGTAAAAGATCGTGGAACAGCGTCAACTATCACCATTTACTTTAAACCGTCTGAAGAACGTGGACAAAGGATTGTCAGTGCACCTGCAGCAAATGGTACCCCAGTTACCATTCCCGTGCCTGTAACCATCAGTGTTCCAACTACTATCGTTGCGTCTGAAAGAAGGGCTGTTGAGAATAGTAAAGCCGTGCCGTGGAAGTATGATAATGCTCACCGCAATTACAGAAGGGCTGAAAGCCAGACAAGACCAGTGAATCAAGCTCCAGTGACGATTGGTTTACCGAATAGAGTTCCTGCAACTGTTGGTCCGGCTGTGGATAATGTAGGGGGTCCAGGAGGTTTTACCAGAAGCGGTCGTCTGTTCGCACCGCAGCCTTTGAGGGACAATAATGCCGAGGCTCTCGCCAGAGCAAAGGGTAAGCAAGCTGTGGTTGAGGAAGAACCTGTCCAGAAGGAGGCGCCCGAGGGGTCATTTGAGAACGACGTGGAGGAGTTTATGAAGATAATCAAGAAGAGTGACTACAAGATTGTAGACCAGTTGAATCAAACTCCGTCCAAGATTTCTATACTTTCACTGTTGATGTGCTCTGAGGCACACCGTAATGCCTTGCTGAAGATGTTGAATCTGGCTTACGTACCTCAAGAGATTTCTGTCAATCAACTGGAGGGTGTGATGGCCAATGTGAGCACCAGGCATGGTGTGGGTTTCACCAACCTGGACTTGCCGCCTGAAGGACGAAACCATAACAAAGCCTTGCACATCACCATGGAGTGCAAGGGGGCAGTGTTGTCTCACGTATTGGTAGACACCGGGTCGTCGCTGAATGTGTTGCCTAAGCAGATTCTGAGGAAGATTGATGCGGAAGGGTTTGTGCTTAATCCCAGTGACCTGATCGTTCGTGCTTTCGACGGATCCAAACGTTCTGTGTGTGGGGAGGTTACCTTGCCTGTGAAGATAGGTCCTGAGGTATTCAATATCATCTTCTATGTTATGGACAT
This sequence comes from Lathyrus oleraceus, assembly GCF_024323335.1. Taxonomy (NCBI): domain Eukaryota; kingdom Viridiplantae; phylum Streptophyta; class Magnoliopsida; order Fabales; family Fabaceae; genus Lathyrus; species Lathyrus oleraceus. The sequence continues at coordinate 198,835,498 of NC_066582.1, read as the reverse complement.
CCAGCCCGCCTACAGTTGTTTGTTAGGGCGTCCATGGATTCATGCAGCAGGGGCAGTCTCGTCTACTCTCCATCAAAAGCTCAAGTATGTCTGGAACGGTCAGATTGTGACTGTGTGCGGTGAAGAAGAGATTCTGGTGAGTCATCTATCCTCGTTCAAATATGTTGAGGTGGATGGCGAGATCCATGAAACCTTATGCCAAGCGTTTGAGACTGTGGCTCTTGAGAAAGTGGCGTACGCTGAGCAGAAGAAGCCTGGTGCTTCAATCATTTCTTACAAGCAGGCTAAGGAGGTTGTTGATTCTGGCAAAGCTGAAGGCTGGGGCAAGATGGTGGATTTGCCTGTCAAAGAAGACAAATTTGGTGTTGGTTATGAGCCTCTCCTAGCAGAGCAGAATGGTCAAGCGGGTCCGAGTACCTTTACCAGCGCTGGGCTGATGAATCATGGTGACGTCTCCGCAACCGGTATTGAAGACTGTGACAGCGATTGTGATTTGAACAACTGGGTTCGCCCGTGTGCACCAGGGGGGTCTATCAACAACTGGACGGCTGAAGAAGTGGTTCAAGTTACTCTTCTGACAGAGTAATTTTCTGTTGTTTTGTCATTTTGCATGAAAATCCTACGTTCTGCCCAAGGCGTAGTGATTCATTTTTGTAGGGCCTCATCATGTTTTAATGATTATCATTAATGAAGGACATTTTTTGAACAAATTTTGTGATCCCTGTCTTTCTGTTTTCTGTTTTCACTTTTTTTCAAAACAATAAAAATGGCAATGTTTTTTGTTTTTGTGACTTTATTGAACTCTTTTTCTAAAACAAAGCATCAAACATGCAGAAGCGATCTTATGGCATTCACTATGAACAGTTCTGTTATGGCTCAGTATGATTTCGATAATCCCATCTACCAAGCTGAAGAGGAGAGTGAGGAAGACTGTGAACTCCCTGCAGAATTGGCCAGATTACTGAAGCAGGAGGAAAGGGTCATCCAACCTCATCAGGAGGAGTTGGAAACTATTAATCTGGGTACTGAGGACGCCAAAAGAGAAATCAAGATTGGGGCTGCTTTAGAGGACTCTGTCAAGAGGAGGCTGATTGAGATGCTGAGAGAATATGTGGAAGTGTTCGCCTGGTCGTATCAAGATATGCCTGGTTTAGATACAGATATTGTGATGCACCGATTACCTCTTAGGGAAGGATGTCCTTCGGTCAAGCAGAAGCTTCGTAGAACGAGTCCTGACATGGCAACTAAGATCAAGGAAGAGGTTCAGAAGCAGTGGGATGCAGGTTTTCTGGCTGTTACAAGTTATCCGCCGTGGGTGGCCAACATCGTTCCTGTGCCGAAGAAGGATGGTAAAGTCAGAATGTGTGTCGATTACCGGGATTTGAATAGAGCGAGTCCGAAAGATGATTTCCCATTACCTCACATTGATGTATTGGTTGATAATACGGCTCAATCCTCGGTATTCTCTTTCATGGATGGTTTTTCTGGGTATAATCAGATCAAGATGGCGCCAGAGGACATGGAAAAGACGACATTCATTACACCTTGGGGCACGTTTTGCTATAAGGTGATGCCATTTGGGCTGAAGAATGCTGGTGCTACCTATCAGAGGGCAATGACGACTCTTTTTCATGACATGATGCACAAAGAAATTGAAGTGTACGTAGATGATATGATTGCGAAGTCGCAGACAGAAGAGGAGCACCTGGTTAATTTGCAGAAGCTGTTTGACCGGTTGAGGAAGTTCAAGCTGAGGTTGAATCCGAACAAGTGTACGTTTGGAGTGAGATCAGGGAAGCTTCTAGGCTTCATTGTCAGTGAGAAAGGGATTGAGGTTGATCCAGCAAAAGTCAAAGCTATTCAAGAGATGCCTGAACCGAAAACGGAGAAGCAAGTCCGTGGGTTTTTAGGGAGGTTGAACTACATTGCAAGGTTCATATCTCATCTAACTGCTACGTGTGAACCAATTTTCAAACTGCTTAGAAAGAATCAAGCGATCAAGTGGAATGATGATTGTCAGAAAGCTTTTGACAAGATTAAAGAGTATTTACAGAAACCTCCAATCCTTATACCTCCAGTTCCAGGGAGACCTCTGATAATGTACCTGTCAGTGACTGAGAACTCGATGGGGTGTGTATTGGGACAGCATGACGAGTCTGGTCGAAAAGAGCATGCCATATACTACCTTAGCAAAAAGTTTACCGACTGTGAAACAAGATATTCACTGCTCGAGAAAACTTGCTGTGCTTTGGCCTGGGCTGCTCGCCGACTGAGGCAGTATATGTTGAACCATACTACCTTATTGATTTCTAAGATGGATCCAGTGAAGTACATCTTTGAGAAACCAGCTCTCACCGGACGAGTCGCCCGTTGGCAGATGATTCTAACAGAGTATGACATTCAGTACACGTCACAGAAGGCCATCAAAGGTAGTATTCTGTCGGAATATCTCGCCGAACAACCGATTGAAGATTATCAGCCTATGATGTTTGAATTCCCAGATGAAGACATCATGTATCTCAAGATGAAAGATTGCGAAGAGCCTCTTGTCGAGGAAGGACCGGACCCGGATGACAAATGGACACTGATGTTTGATGGGGCTGTGAATATGAATGGTAACGGTGTTGGGGCAGTATTGATCAATCCTAAAGGTGCTCATATACCTTTTTCTGCCAGATTGACGTTTGACGTCACCAACAACGAAGCTGAGTATGAGGCTTGTATCATGGGGATAGAAGAAGCCATTGATCTGAGGATCAAAACTCTTGATATATTTGAAGATTCAGCTCTAGTGATCAACCAGGTCAACGGAGATTGGAATACGAATCAGCCGCATTTGATTCCGTATAGAGATTACACCAGAAGAATACTGACGTTCTTCAAGAAAGTGAAGTTGTATCATGTCCCCCGGGATGAGAATCAAATGGCTGATGCCTTGGCTACTTTGTCGTCTATGATCAAAGTTCATTGGTGGAATCATGTGCCACATGTTGCGGTAATCGACTCGAGAGGCCTGCGTATGTGTTCGCAGCCGAGATTGTTGTGATTGATGAGAAGCCGTGGTATTATGACATCAAGAATTTCCTCAAGACTCAGGAGTATCCTGAAGGTGCGTCGAAGAATGACAAGAAAACCCTGAGGAGGCTAGCTGGAAGCTTCTATTTGAATCAGGATGATGTGTTGTATAAGAGAAACTTTGACATGGTCTTGCTCAGATGCGTGGACAGACCCGAAGCAGACCTGTTGATGCAAGAAGTTCATGAAGGTTCCTTCGGTACTCATGCCGGCGGACATGCAATGGCTAAGAAATTGTTGAGAGCGGGATATTATTGGATGACTATGGAATCTGATTGCTTCAAGTATGCTCGGAAGTGCCATAAGTGTCAAATCTATGCTGATAAGGTGCACGTACCACCAAGCCCTCTAAATATCATGAATTCGCCTTGGCCGTTTGCCATGTGGGGCATTGATATGATCGGGAAGATTGAGCCTACTGCTTCGAATGGACATCGCTTCATCTTGGTTGCGATTGACTACTTCACCAAGTGGGTGGAAGCAGCTTCCTATGCTAACGTTACCAAACAAGTGGTTACCCGGTTCATCAAGAAAGAAATCATATGTCGTTATGGAGTTCCTGAGAGAATCATCACTGACAATGGTTCGAATCTCAACAACAAGATGATGAAAGAGCTTTGTAAAGATTTCAAGATTGAACATCACAATTCTTCTCCTTACAGACCGAAGATGAATGGTGCTGTAGAAGCGGCAAACAAGAATATCAAGAAGATTGTGCAAAAGATGGTCGTTACGTACAAGGATTGGCATGAGATGCTGCCTTTCGCTTTGCATGGGTACCGTACCTCAGTACGTACGTCGACCGGGGCAACCCCTTACTCCCTTGTGTATGGTATGGAAGCTGTCTACCTGTTGAAGTGGAGATTCCTTCTCTGAGAGTTTTATTGGATGTCAAGCTGGACGAAGCCGAGTGGATTCGAACAAGGTTTAACGAGTTGAGCCTTATCGAGGAGAGACGGCTAGCAGCTGTATGTCATGGACAGTTGTATCAGCGAAGGATGAAGCGAGCCTTTGATCAGAAAGTGCGTCCTCGAAGCTATCAGATCGGTGATCTAGTTTTGAAGAGGATCCTCCCTCCCGGTACAGATAACAGGGGCAAGTGGACTCCTAATTATGAAGGTCCGTATGTTGTGAAGAAGGTCTTCTCCGGTGGAGCCTTGATGCTTACAACTATGGATGGTGAAGATTTTCCGTCTCCTGTCAACTCAGATGTAGTCAAAAAATACTTCGCATAAATTGACCCGCTGGACAAGAAAAAAAGAGAGTCCAGGCAAAAATGGGCATCCCGGCGAACCAAAAAAACAGAAAGAAAAGGTTCGGGCAAAAATTAGGGATAAAAATGAAAAATTCGTACACCCGGTAAGTCGAAAACCCGCAAGGGCGACTTAGGCAAAAATGGGTATCCCGGTGGATTGAAAACCCGAAAGGGCGATCCAGGCAAAAGTTAGGGATTAAAGCGAAGACTACAGTCTGAGTTGTCTGTACTTCATCAAGCTTTGTCGTCTGCCATCTCGAAAGATGTGATCCGTCCAGTCATTCTTCTCAGAAAGCAAGGAGTTGGGAGGAAAACTGATGATCTGTGAGTTATAACAGAATTGGGAAATAGTGGATGCCGTGTTCACATTGCCGTTAGGATAGATTTTTCCTTTTGTGCGCAATTACCTCTTTCTAGGAATTGCTTCCCAATGTATTTGCCTCTTCAGGCGCCTTTTCAATCAATAAAAGTCGTTATTCAGATAAATAGCTCTTTCGTTTTTATTTTTACTGTTTTGTTTGCAAAATGTCCGAATTCTTGATAAGCATTGCATATAAAAAACATGAAGGCTACACAACAATGTGCAGAATGATAAAACATTTGAAAATCATTTTGAATGTTGAGGACACTTGAGCGTATCTTGTCCATGTACCCCCTGGGGGCATTTTGTTGTGCTGTTTGTTTCAGATTGGCATCTGTGAGGACGTTTCCTCAACAGATATTTTCCCCAAGCAAGTTTGGAAGCCACCAGAGCTACGTTCCCCCGCGAAGACGTCTGTGGATAGTGCCTTCTATTCCCCAACAGATCTAAGGATTGCCTATCCCCAGCCGGCCTGTATTTGCCGATTTCCTCCCCGAGTGAGGCAGGTTCATTGAAATTTATCTCCAGCATTTATCCTACCTGTGGACTGAAGGATATTCCCCAGCGGAGTTTACCCTTCCCCAGCAGCAGTACTGTTCTTCAAACATGAGTGTGAAGTCACTTTACCATTCCTCAAGCAGAGTTCCCCGCAGAGTAGTTCCCCAAGAGGAGTCTCCCCACAGAGTCAGAGTATCTGATCATTTCGGTTCCCTAGCCAGGGTTCATTTGCATTTTGCATGTAGTAATCATTGCATCTTCAAAAATTGCGTAGCATTCCCATTCAATATGGAGCATTACGCCATAGAAAAATTCAAACATATGCATTCATGTGTTAGCTTCATCAGACCGTATCCCCGGCAGAGGCGGATCATTTCATTCAACGTCAGCACAGCAAGACTGCTACAGTTGCTCTTGACAGCTTTCAGAATTGTTTATTCCCCACAGAGGTTTATTTCCTCACCCGATGGTGACAGAAAGTTTGTTTCTCCTCAGTGAGACCCCCAGCAAGTGGTCAACCTTGCCTTGACATATCTCAGATGTCGTTTTTGTGATACCAGTAAGTGTCATGCCAGCACCCGCGTGTGCTTATTCATTTTTGGTGTCGGTAAACACCATTGTTTCGGTGTCTGTAAACATCGAGTCTTCCTCCAGTCATCAGTAAATGTCTGGTCATCATTTTTGGTGTCTGTAAACACCATTACTTCGGTGTCTGTAAACATCGAGTTTTCTCTCCAGTCATCAGTAAATGTCTGGTCATCTTTGTTTGGTGTCGGTAAACACCATTGTTTCGGTGTCTGTAAACATCATCTTTCGGTGTCCGTAAACATCGAGTATTTTCTCCAGTCATCAGTAAATGTCTGGTCATCATTTTTGGTGTCCGTAAACATCATCTTTCGATGTCTGTAAACGTCGAGTTTCTCCCCAGTCATCGGTAAATGTCTGGTCATTTTTTGATGTCGGTAAACATCATCTTTCGATGTCGGTAAACATCGAGTCTTTTTCTGCAGTCATCGATAAATGTCTGATAATCCCCAGCTAGAAATCCCCAGTAGAGTCATCTGTAAATGTCCTATTTGGTTTCCAGTTGCGAATATTTACTCCCCAGTCATCAGTAAATGTCTGGTAGTTTTGTTTTGATGTCGGTAAACATCATCTTTCGATGTCGGTAAACGTCGAGTCTCATCCCAGTCATCGGTAAATGTCTGGTCATGCTTTGTCCCCTTGTTGATAAAGTCAAGATCCCCAGAAGTCGTCGGTAAACGTCTTGTCTGGTTATACCACAAGGATTTTGTTCCTCCCCCAAGTGGAGATGCCATCGGTAAATGGCCCGTTTTCTTCGATATCGGTAAATATCGGATCCCCAGTTACAGTAGCCATCGGTAAATGGCCAGTTTAAAGTTGACATCGGTAAATGTCAAGTTTCTTTGAAGCCACCATCGGTAAATGGTCTTGCTTCCTTATTACATCAATTCGTTTTTCCCAGCAGCCATCGGTAAATGGTCGTGCTGAAGTTGATATCGGTAAATATCAAGTTCTAACCATCGGTAAATGGTTGTTGTTTTTCAGAAGTTTATTTTCCCCAGACGCCATCGGTAAATGGTCGTGCTGAAGTTGATATCGGTAAATATCAAGCTTCCAGTTCTCCAACCATCGGTAAATGGTTTTGCTTTTTCTAAAGCTGTCATGCAGTTTGTCATCGGTAAATGACGTGGTTCTTTGGTATCATATCCAGTCTGTGCAAATTCTACGGTTCTTTGGTATTCAATCCCTGTTTACCCTGAAAGTCTGACAGCCGTTGCTATCATCCGTTCGGGTTCCCAGCTGATTGAATAGGGGCAGCTGTAGCACCTCAAATTTGCACCTATCATTATGCATACATTTTCATATTAGGTCATAGCATATCATGATCCATTGCATAGCATTTGCATTGTCCCTCAGTTGCCTCAAGAGCAAGCAATCAGAAATTAGGTCAAACTAATCTCCTGATCAGTCAACCAAGCAAGCAAAGGAATTTTTCATTGAACCAAGGCCTTGGGGTTTGTCCAACAAGTTCACATGACTTGGGGATACATTTGAAGTATTTTGGTCAAGGGTTGAAGACTTGGAGATCATCAGTTCATACACAGACAGTCAAAAGTCAAAGAAAGTCAACTGTCAGTCAAAGCAGTGGATGGTGGCCATTCTTGTGGAATTTGGGCACCATGATCAATAATCAAGAGTTCAAACAACTTGGGACATCACTTGAAGTCAAATTCTCAAGGAATTAGGGTTTGGAATTCATCAGTCAATGCACAATCAGTCAGAAACCCTAAAAGTCAACTGTCGGTCAACTGTCCATTTAATCAGTGATTGGATGATTGGAATTGGTTTGTGAGAGTTCATTCATGTCCAAATAGTCATCATATATCATGCCAAACACCATCATGGAAGAATTTGAAGCCAGATCATGAATTTCCCAAAATGGAAACTGGGCCTGTAACTGAAACCTGCCATAAATGGAAAGTCTTGATCCTCAAACTTACATTTTGATACAAGCCTCAAATGAATTTTTGCCCAACATGAAAGTTTAAGATCTTGTTCTCCCATTTCCAAAAAGTCCTAGAACTCTCAATTCCCATGTGTGGTTGGCAAGTTATGATCGAATCGATTTCAGAAAATCTTGAACTTCAAAGGGCCATATCTCTCAAACCGTTTGGCCAATTTTGGTGGGGTTTTTTCCTACAAGTCACATTTGATCCCCTCTTTCCAAAAATATAAGTTTCATGAGTCAAAACTTCACCAATCAAAATGGCATATTTTGACCTTTTTCATTTAAATATAAGTTTGACCAAGAGTTGACTTTTTGACTCAAACATTTTTTCGGCATTTGGCCAATTGGAACAGCTCATAAATGTCATTTAGAGTGTGTTTGCAAAGTCAAATTATGCAGCACATGTGAATCATGCTTGGTTACTTGAATTACAAGAAAAGTACCATTGCACCATACTTGTCTATGCATCCACCATACCATGATTTGTACTCTCAAAACAGAAGATTAGAAGGCCATTTTACTGTCAATTATAAACACATTCTGCAGCCATAACCAATGGTACATATGGCCATGCTTACTTGCTTAGAATTGGGGAAGAAAGGACATGTTTGCAACAAATCCAATCCATGAGCCATACTTGTACTTTCCCACAGCAGGATTTTGGACAGCACCATTTTCTGTTAATTGAGAACATGACAGCAATAGTAACCAACAGAAGGGATTTTCACTCAGTTGGCATTTGGCATTTTTGAAACCTACTGTCAAAGCTCACAATAAGCAAGACCTTGGCTTGGCTTGCTACAAGAAGAAAGCACCATTTCTTTCTGTCATGCTACACAGGATTTGAAGGCACAGTCAAACACATTTTTCTGTCCTTTTGAAATCCAATTGAAGCAACTACAGACCAAACACTCTTGACATTCCTCCCAACACCACACCTTGCTGTGCAATTCAAAGATGACCAATACCATGCCATGTACTATGCAGCAGAATTGAGGCCATTTTTTCTGTCATGACAGTAGTAGCAAGGACAGTAAGACAAAACCTTTTCTTTGGCCAAGGCAATTGGAGGAGGCATGCTGATTTCAAAAGGAACCTACCTTGCCATTTGATTTCCTTTTTTTCTGTCCAAACACAGTGACCATAGGACATGCTTTCACTCAAACCTTGCTTTGGCATTTAGAAATTTTCTTTCAAACTCCACAGTGGAAGAACAGTACCTTGCCACTGAAGCAAGACTCAACAGCATATCTTAGGGTGTATTTTTCTGTCCTTTTTAGGACAGTAACAGCAGGGCATATTGGTGGGGACTGGTAGTAGCAGTAGCAGCAGGGGCAGCATGGCACAAAAACCATTTGGCCAAGGCAAATGAAAAGAGGGCATTCTCATTCTAACAAAACGGACTGATGCACAAGGGCTGGGGGAGGATTTGAAAAAAGGACTGAAGCATGGGAATTTTGGATGACACATCCGTATTGATCATTGTGAAGCAAGGAGCATACCACAACAACTTCACTCATATTTTTCCAACAAAAAACCTCTGCTCACTTGGATTTTCTGTCAAAAACCACTAGGAACCAAACCCTGCATTGGCATAACTTCCACCCTCATTTTCCTGTCACAAACAGCAGACCAATATCATCCTTTCTCCAAGAACCTCCACCTCGCCCTCACCTGGCTATTTGCATCTTAGTTTTTTCTATCCACACCTTGTCCACAATACTAAAGTAGACCAACCTTGCTTTGCTTTGGCAAAACTCCAAAAAAATCCTGCCTAACTCTAAACCAAGCCTTGCATTTAGACCATATACCCTCCAACATTTTCTGTCATGGCAGCCTACCACAACCAACATAGCAAGACCTAACTCACCTTACCATTGGTATTTTCCTGTCATCCAAACAGTAGAACAAGCTTCCAACCAAAACCTCACCTTGTTTGTGCATTTTCTGCCAAAACCTTGCAGCCACCAAACCAACATGACCTAATCTCATTCATTCAAGCTCATCCCACAAGAAACATCCAACTCACTCACCACAACCTCCTTCAAACTGGACCTTGCCTTGCTTTGGCCAAATTTCAAAAATCCTGCCCAACTCTAAACACTGCCTTGCCAACCATGGCAGTTTTGTCATCTCTATTCTTCATCAATTCCAAACTCTGCCAACATAGCCAACAAGCCACAAACCTTTTGGCCAAACAGTAAAAAGGAGCCACACTGTCAAAATCCTGCAGCATCAAAAAGTCAATATCCTGCAACAAACACCCTTGGCATTTTCTTCTAAAAATCCTGTCAAACACCCCAGAAAAAGTATGCCTTTCCCTCATTTTTCTTGCCATGGCCAAGCATCACTAGACAACACCAACATGACATAGTAGGCTAACAGACCTCATTCATTCAAACAAAAACCTCTTCTTGCACTTTTTCATTTATCAGTCCACAAACTTCAAACACTTTGACTTTGTTTGGTTGGTTCATCATCAAGGCAACATCATGAGCAATACAATCACATTTTTCACACTTGGAAGCATTGGTTCTTGCATTGTTTTGAAAAAGTGACTTCCATGGCAATCCAAGTTTGAGACTATTTCAATCTACACAAACAACTTTCATCATTCATCATCTAGGACCCTAGGGTACAACTGTTTCACTTCAAATTCATCAAAAGGCACCAGCAACACAACTGCTCCTCCAAATTGGTAAGTTTTCAACTTCCACCATTTCTAAAATTGACACATGTTTTGAATAGGCCTTTCAATGCTGAGTACCATGATGCTTTCCTTTTTGAAAATGATTGCTTGTCCATGAAGATATGTTGAGATAAAGTTTGGTGCTCGAAAATGTTTCTTTTGATTTCTTGATGTGCAGTTCAAATTAATGAAAATAGGGTTTGGATTGTTGTTGTATGATGTTTGATGATTACAATGGTATGCTCAATTGACATTTTTGGGGAGAAATTAAGAAATTCGAATTTGGAGATGATGCTGCTACAGTAAACCCCAAAGCCATTTTCCAGTTTTTCTTCTTTCCTCACGTGTACTGTGCCATTCCCCACTGGCCAATGAAAACATTTCCTTTAAAGCCCAAAACGACTGTGTTTAGTTAAGTGAATCAGGGAATTACAAAAATGCCATTCTTTCAATATTATTTCTATTTATTTCTTCACTTTGATTACCAACCTTCCAAAATTCATAACTTGCTCATTTTTGATCCAATTTGAATGGGATTTTTTGTGTTGTGTTCATCATGATCTCTACTTTTTTATCATTATTTTTCCAGATTTTTTGGATGAGTGGTTTTTAAATGGCCTTAGGGTTTGTGACATGTGACCAAATATTGTACACTTTGCCAAATCAATTGTGAAATGATGAGAATGTATCCAATGGTTCCCAAATTGTTTGTGCTTAAACTAGACACACTCATGGTGATTTTGGTATAAAGTTTGTGAATTTATCATTTGTGGTTTGTGAGATATGATTTTTTGAATTAGGGTGTGACAGCTTGTGTCACACCATTGATGACCAACTTCATGATTTTCATTGCCATGCTCCTTGACATCCAAATGACCCCAAATTTTGCATGAACCTACTCTTGTATGCCTAGTTCACATGTGAATTTTCTTGGATTTAATTGAACTATTTTCCATTTGTTTGAGATTTTTCTTCCCTGCCTAGTCAAATGTTGACTTTGTGTGACACATGTTCCCATTTCATTTGTGAAATTCTCATACTTTATTAGATGGACATGAAATTTGATATGTGATAACTAGACATCTCAAGCTTGGCATTGGTGTTAATCTCATTCATTTCTCATCTGTTTTCAATTTGATATGATTTTTTGAAGTTGACCCATGCTGGTTGACTTTCTTTGTGCATGTTCAAATGTGCTTTGACTTTCTGATTTTTATTGACTGCCTTCCACTTGTCCAAATGGGATGAAATTTTACATGCTTACCATGCTATGTGTTAGGTTTGATCATGATTTATTTGGTGATTTTTGAAAATGTCTAAGTTTGCTTTTGATGCAAGTCTTGCTGTTGACTTCTATGAGCTTCTGTTTGCCATGTTTTGACCTAAATGGTTCATGAAATGATGATAGTGATTGATATGGATGTGAACCCAATTGGTTGTGTTTCTTAATGGCTTGAACATGATTTTGGATACTTGACCCTTGCTGTCTTGACTTTATCATTCATTTTTGACCCTAGGCTCGCCCTAGTGGTCCTGTTACTCACCTTTGAGTTTGTGTTTTCAGGTTGACCATCAAATGGCCATTAAGACCAATTATTTTGATTGAGCTTGCTCAAATATCATTGTCTAACCTTGTTTGTTTTGTAGGTGGCTTGGCTCACATGCCTTAAGCCTTGTGCCTTGCATATCCCTGTGCCTCCAATTAACTGTGGTTGTCTGTTTCTGTTTGTTTTGTTTGAAGTTGCATACTAACATCTGCTTGACTGTTTCAGGTGCTTTAGTTGCTTGGTTCCTTGTGAACTTTTTGCTTTGCTTTGCTTGTATAAGCAATTTGCATTGAGGTATGTCTCTTTGTCTTCATGTAGTCTGGAAGACCTGGCCTGTTACTTGGCCAGGCAACTGTCTGAAGCCCTCCTTAAGAGGCAATGTTTGTGGATGTTTAACTTTATCCTTGCATAGAGTCAAAGACCTCAATGAGGCAATTGGTGGAAGGTAGGGATATGCAATCTATCCCCCACTATTCAGTGTGTCATCCGCTTTGCTCACACCACTGTGTTGATGCATTGCAGATACAAACCCAAGATCTTGTACCATTGTACAGTTGAGTCAGTTTTAATGTGTAGAAGGGTTCCCACTTTCTGAACCCACACATTCTTGTCTTGAGCTCTCCCAGGCCAGGGATAAGAGCTGTGAGGTCTCATCCTCACTTCATCCTTTCATCTGCTTCACCTTAGCCCCTCAATGGCAAGGTTAAGAGCAACATTCACCCAGTTCCAGAGGTTTGTTTGTTGAGGTTGATATGACCCCTTGACTAAAACCTAACCCTTATTTGAGCCACTTGTTTGTGTATAGCGTGTGCTATCTGTGCTTGTAGGATTGTTTGACTTGCTTCCTGTGCAAGTTAGGATTGTTTGACTTGCTTCCTGTGCAAGTTAGGATAGTTTGACTTGCTTCCTGTGCAAGTTAGGATAGTTTGACTTGCTTCCTGTGCAAGTTAGGATTAGTTTAGACTTGCTTCCTGTGCAAGTAGGTTTTGCTTGGCTTGCTCCCTGTGCAAGTTAAGTGTGTGTGGCTTGCTTCCTGTGTGAGCCATGCTTAGGATAGGTTGGCCCTTGTGCCATTTAGCTAGAAACCTTAACTTAGGGTTGATTTTGCATGACAACATCTAGGCTCGAGTCGTAGTCTCCCTAGAGTTGTGTCTCCCTCTGTTATCTGGTTAGGCTAGTCCTTTATCCCTGCGTAGGGGAACTACATCGCCCTGATCTTCATACCAGATGAAGTATGTAGGCAGGAGATTGAGCTGATCTCTCCGGGCGCCCTTTTCTTTTGTGTGTGTTGTTTGACCTTTGCTAGGCTCGAGTCCCCGTACTCCTTAGCATTTGCTGTCTGTTTATGCGTGCTTGACAGTTATAGGCTGAGTCCCCGACTCCCTATCAACCTGTTGTGTTGTTGTGTGCTTGGAAGCCGATGTAAGTCCATCGAGTGGCATTTGGGTTCCAGTGTGTGTGTGTTTTGGTTCGGATGCTGATGTAAGTCCAGCAATTGGCATTCAGGCTCCATGTTTGCCTTTGTCTAGTTTGTTTGTGTGCGTGTCAGCCGAGCTACGAATGCTCTGATTCTTCTCTCGTCCGAGAAGATACGTATGCATAGGATGCGACATCCTAGCGAGCATGTGTCGTTTCCCCCAGTCCGAACTACTTGGACTCTGATGTCTATGCCTGATAGACTAAGTAGGCCCAGGATGCGACATCCTGCCGAGTTCAGTTTCAGTCAGTCTCTTTCCTTTCTTTCAGCCAGTGTGTGTGAATATTTGAGCAGTGTTTAGCAACCAATTTATCCTTTCTAGTGTGCGTGGATCCCGTAGAGTACTACGGATGCGTAGGGGTGCTAATACCTTCCCTTCGCATAACCGACTCCCGAACCCATTCTCTTTGGTCGCGAGACCATGTTCTTTCCCAGGTTTACTCTGAGCGTTTCCTTTCCCTCTTTTGGGATAAATAACGCACGGTGGCGGCTCTGTTGTTCTTTCTTTCCCCGCCGGTTTTTCGCGCGATGCGACACATATATTTAAGCTTCTTCGGAAAGATAAGTCTTGCGATTGGATCGAGGATTTCCATAAAGCTTTTGACGGTATCAAAGAGTATCTGCTTGAGCCTTTGATTCTGTCTCCGCCTGTTGAAGAAAGACATTTGATCATGTATTTGATTGTGCTTGAAGAAAGTATGGGTTGTGTTCTTGGTCAGCAAGATGAATATGGGAAGAAAGAATATGCAATTTACTACCTCAGTAAGAAATTCACCGACTATGAGTCTCGATATTCTATGCTTGAGAAAACATGTTGTGCACTGGCTTGGGATGCTAAGCGCCTGCGCCAGTATATGTTGAATCATACTACTTAGTTGATATCCTAAGTGGATCCAATCAAGTACACTTTTGAGAAACTTGCTTTAACTGGGAGGATTTCCCGCTGGCAGATGTTGTTATCCGAGTATGATATTGAATACAGATCTCAAAAATCAATTAAAGGTAGTGTCTTGGTTGACCATTTTGCTCACCAACCTAATAAAGATTACCAGTTAGTGCAGTACAATTTTCCCGACGAAGAGATTGTGTACTTGAAGATGAAAGATTGTGATGAACCATTGCTTGAAGAAGGACCAAAACCTGGTTCCTGTTGGGGCATGGTATTTGATGGAGCTGTTAATTCGTATGGTAATATCATTGGGGCAGTGATTATTACTCCTCAAGGCACCCATTTTCCATTTACAACTAGATTGACCTTCAAATGTACAAACAATATGGCTGAGTATAAAGCTTGCATTATGGGGTTTGAAGAGGCCATTGATCGCAAAATTAAATATCTTGACGTCTATGGAGATTCAACTTTGGTTGTGAATCAGATCAAAGGTGAATGAGAGACGATTCAACCTGGTTTGAAACCGTATAGATATTACGCGAGGAGGATATCAACTTTCTTTCCAAAGGTTGAGTTTCATCATATCCCTCAAGATGAAAATCTGATGGCAGATGCTCTTGCAACTTTAGCTTCAATGATTATGGTAAAATTTTGGAATGAAGTTCCCAATTTAACTGTGATGCGTCTTCATAGGCTAGATCATATATTTGCCGTTAAAGAAGTCAAAGATGAAAAACTATGGTATTATGATATCAAAGGTTACCTCCAAAGTCAGACTAACCCGTATGGGGAATCTTTGAAAGATAAGAAGACTTTGAGAAGATTAGGTGGTAACTTCTACCTGAATGATGATGTGCTTTATAAGAGAAATTTCGATATGGTTTTGCTCAGATGCGTGGATAGACACGAAGCAATCCTGTTGATGACTGAAGTCCATGAAGGTTCCTTTGATACTCATTCCAATGGACATGCTATGGAAAAGAAGATGTTGAGAGCAAGTTACTATTGGTTGATAATGGAATCAGACTGTTGCAAGTTTGTGAAGAAATGCCATAAGTGGCAAATCTATGCAAATATGATTCATGTTCCTCCGACATCGTTGAACGCCATTTCCTCTCTATGGCCCTTCTCCATGCGGGGAATTGATATGATTGGTATGATTGAGCCCAAAGCTTCGAACGGACATCATTTCATTCTGGTGGCTATTGATTACTTCACAAAGTGGGTTGAAGCAACATTGTATGCAAATGTGACCAAGCAGGTTGTTGTAAGGTTTATCAAGAATTAGATTATATGCCATTATGGTGTGCCAAGTAAGATCATTACTGATAATAGATCGAACCTGAACAATAATATGGTGGAAGCTATTTACAAAGACTTCAAGATTGCACATCATAATTCTTCTCCCTATAGACCAAAGATGTATGGGAATGTTGAAGCAACGAATAAGAATATTAAGAAGATCATCCAGAAGATGGCTGTGACATACAAGAATTGGCATGAGATGCTCCCATTTGCTTTGCATGGGTACCGTACATCCATCCGCACTTCAATAGGGGCAACCCCTTTCTCTCTTGTTTATGGTATGGAAGATGTGATCCCCGTGGAGGTGGAAATCCCATCATTGCACGTATTGATGGAAGCCAAGTTGACTGAAGCTGAATGGTGCTAGACCAGATATGATCAGTTGAATTTGATTGAAGAGAAGAGATTGTCTGCCATGTGTCATGGTCAGTTGTAACAGCAGAGAATGAAGAAATCTTTTGATAAGAAGGTCAAGCCTCGTGTGTTTCGATAAGATGACCTCGTGCTCAAGAAGATTTTATCTTTCAAACCTGATGCTAGGGGAAAATGGACTTCTAATTATGAAGGCCCATATGTTGTTAAGAGATCCTTTTTAGTCGGTGCTTTGATTCTTACAAGTATGTATGGTGAAGAGTTTACTCGTCCTGTGAACGCCGATGCAGTCAAGAAATACTCCGTATAAAAAGAAAAGAATAACTCGTTAAGTTGAAAACCTAAAAGGGCGGCTTAGGCAAAAATGAGCGTCTCGGTAGATTGAAAACCCGAAAGAGAGATCCAGGAAAAAGTTAGAGACATAAAATAGAAATATTATCCCGGTAGATTGAGTACTCCACCTTGGGGCAATCTAGGCAAAAATTAGGGATTATGGCAAGTAACTGTATTCGGTTAGTCCTGATCATGGAAGAAGTTTTGAGCAAGTCATTCAGTTATGATTCATCATTCTCAACTGAAGGCAAGCACGTTGGATTACAAAGTTGGTAGGGAGAGTAGTGATCATTGTATTCAATGTAGCCATTTTCCATGTAAATTACCATTTTCAAACTTTGTAAGGATCCGTGGAGTGTCGACATTTACGAACTACCATTCTATTAAATAAAGTTGAGCTTTTATCCAAATTGATTCTATTCTTATTTACTTATGCTAAATAAAATTGAATTTTTATGATGATAATTTTGAAATAAATTAATGAATAATAAATGTTTTTCTCAAAATAATAAAAACAAATCACTTTAAGAATAATCGGTTTTAGCAAGGAATGTCAACAACAATCTGAGAACAGGTAAGTCTTGAAGTGTGAAGCATTGTTGGTCTTCCCCGAGCAGTTGGTTTGGTAACTATTTTCCTCCCCAACAATTCGTCATTTATTCTCGACTTAGTTGATGAGTTTCTCCCTGAGTATTTCAGCATCCCCGTTGAAGCCAGTGGGTCTCATCTTCAGTTGGGCTGATGATTGATCCCTTTTATCGAATTCATGTTCCCTAGCTGAGGTGTTCATGTTTGGTATCCCCCGGTCTTATGATTAGACCCTGGAGATCCGGAACCTTTATTTGGTTTCCATTTGCATAATTGTGCTGCGTAACTTTGGCAGTTTCTCCTTTGTGTGAATCAGATCCGGTTATCTTTGCCTTGGAATTGGTTTATTTTGCAATTTCCAAGAAGAATTTGTTGATTATTGAGGAATATGATGATCTTGGTCATAGCATCCCCAACAATTTTATTATAAACCCCTACAAAGTTTTATCTCTTGTGTCCCCTGGCGGAGTTCAGCTTTTGGCATGAAGATCCCTCGTCCCCGGTAGTATTGGATTCTGAGCAGTATTTGATTTTGTCACATGCAAGGTTGTCTCCCATTTGACATGATTTTATCAGCTAGAGTTGATTTGTTCATAGCCGGATGATTTATTTTCATCCCTAGCATTTCTCCAGTTGGTGTTTCCACCTTGTTGAGATTAGCCGAGTGTTGTAGCAGCGATTCAAATCTTTGTTATTTGTATCTTTTGTGTTGTTTGTCGGTATAATCATAAATCATATACATGCATATTCATACATAAAACACAACATCAGATATCTCATTATGCATTTTATTGCATTTGATTTCTTTATTCCGATCCCTTGCTTCAGTGATATCATTTACCCATGCAAATTTGGTGCGTTTGTCCTCCTTCAATTGTAGAGTGTCAGCCCCTTAAGAAGAAAGAGTTTAACCTTTCTCATTTCCCCACTGAGTTATTTCCTCGTGGATGATTATTATTTTAGTTTCCTCCCCAATTAATTATCTGGATGGAACCACTCCCCTTGAGTTATATCCTCATTGGGTTGAGTCTTTGTTTGACTGTTTCTTTCTAGATATTACCTAGATAGATATTTTGGTCCCCTGAGAGTCTATTACCCAGTAACTGGTAATATTATTCTCGATTCTTGAGTACTTTACTTTTTCCTAATACCTGGTAAAATGTAATCTACTTCCTTTGCTTTCCCCAGCGATTTTACTTTCACGTTTCCCCAGGTAGTCCATCCTTGATATGTTCACTTTAATCGGTGACAAATGTTCTTCCGTTTATGATTTTCTACCCAGTAAAAAGGTAGTTGTAATCCCTATTCTTATTCCCCAGAGAGTCTATCCTTGATATGTTCACTTTAATCGGTGACAAATGTTCTTCCGTTTATGATTTTCTACCCAGTAAAAAGGTAGTTGTAATCCCTATTCTTATTCCCCAGAGAGTCTATCCTTGATATGTTCACTTTAATCGGTGACAAATTTTCTCTCCCATCTTTGGTATTCTACCTAGTAACCGGTAGTTGTAATTCCTATTTTATCTTTCCCCTCTGAGTCTATCCTTGATATGTTTATCCTAACTGGTGACAAATATTCTCTCTTTGGTATTCTATCCAGTAATTGATAGATATAATTCCTATTTCTCACTGGCAGTTTATCCTTGATATGTTTACCTTAACCGGTAACAGATATTTTCTTCCCCATTCCCCAGGCGGTCTATCCTTGATATGTTCATCCTAACTGATGACAAATATTATTCCTTTGAGTTTATCCTTGATATGTTCACTTTAATTAGGTGACATATACTCTCTCTTTGGTCTTCTTCCCAGTAACCGGTAGTTGTAAATCCTATTTGAATTCTCTCCCCATTAGGTTATTCTTACCTAGTAACAGGTAACAAATACACCTCTTTATCCTCAGCGAGTCATCCTTGATATGTTTACCCTAACTAGTAACAGATGCCCCTCTGTCAGGGTGTATTATCTTCCTACCCAATAACCGGTAATAGATAATATACCTCTGGTACTCCTGTATTGAAGTCCATTCTTCCCCAGTTGAGTTTGAGTGCGTATTTCCTTAGTGGAATTGCCAACCCTCTATTTGGTTTGAATACTTCAGTCTTGTTTTGATTTATTCCTATCCCTTGCAGATTTTCCTTATCCCCGGACTGAGTCCTTCCATTGATTTATTTTCATGGAAATCCCCTTGTGTCTCCAGCCGTTTTTAAGTCGTAGGTTTTCCAATGCATATCTTTTTATTCCCCACAGAGTCTCTGTCTCCCCAGTGAGTTTTCCTTATGGAATGCATTATGCTCCTGTGGACTTTCAGTCTCTCCGGATTCTTTTCCCTTGTGGCAATATATTCCCCACAAAGATTATTTTAACATTCATATCATATGCATCCCGAGGTCTCTTGGGGACCAAAATTCATTTCTAGATGTTGTTATTTAAGTAAATTCTACTGAGTTGATACAAAGATTTTAACCTTCACATCCTCAGTTAGAATATCCTTAAATAGGGGCAGCTGTAAGACTCCAATTTTGACCCTAAGATCCCTCATTCTATCTCATCATATGAATTGGCTTTGGGGGTCACACCTTGGAATCCTCTTCACCCCTCATTCATTGGGTTTTCATTGGGAAAGATCACCAATCACATTTGACTGTATCATACTTTGTTTTTCTTTGTTTACTAACCAAGATACCCAAAATATTTCTATGTATAGTTTTGTTTCTTTTGTAGGTAGTGTGTGCATCCACCAATGCCTCATCAAGCTCATATCTAGGGTTTGAGACCCTCAATGCAAGGATATCAATCAAGAGATAGTTCAAATTGATCCTAGATATCATATATGGGTCCCCATGTTCTTCATTTATCATTTGATCAAGAATTCATCAAGAGTTTGAAGCTTGTTTTCCTTGGAAGCCCTAATTCATCTGGGTATCTTATGTGACTTCCTCAACATGTTTCTTCAACAATTGGTCAAATATATAAAGGGATACTTCATTTTACATCATCTTATACATATATGATCCTCCATATGTCCAAGAGATCAATAGAACTTCAAGTTTGCAAGTTGGTTCATGGTGGTTGACCAGAGATAGTCAACTGGTCAAAACTGGGGTTCCCTAAACCCTATCTCCTACAATTTTTGTCATATGAAAATGATTCCAAGAGAAACGTTACTCCTTATAGCATTACAAACAACTTTCATGTTTAGGTCAAGAGCTAGTTTTTCTTGGAAAGTCATTTTTTATGGTGAAAGATTATAGGTCATTTTGTGTGAACCCTAGTTATGAGGTCAACTTCCAAGGAACATAACATGCTCAATTTTTATGAGATGAAGGCCATAAAAGTTTCATGATCAACTTTAAGATATCCTATCCAACTTTTATTCTTTGAGAAATGTAAATTCTACTTGCAAGGGAATGTGCCAAGAGGAAACATTATAGGTCATTTTGGGTCATTTCCACTGAACAAGCAATTTGCCTCAACTTCTAAAATGCATAACTCCTTCATGCGAAATCCAAATGAGGTCAAATTTGTGACCAAATTTAATAGGTTTGATTATATACAACTTTTGTGAAGGAACTGTTTTCATTTGAAGTCCATAGCAAAAGTTATTAAAGGTGGAAGAAGTGAACATTTGACTTGGTACTTAGAAAAATTTCAAATATAATTGATTTTCCAAACTTCCAACTCAAAATTCATTATGATCCAAGCTTCAAATGGAAAAGTGTTCAACATGAAAGTTGTTCCCCTTGATCTCATCTTTATATAAAGTCCAAAATCACTTCATTTGGCCAAGGATTGAATGACTTGCGCATGGCTTTTCTTCAAGGTTCCATTTGGATGAATTTCATGATCACTTTTCAATTCCAATTGCGTGGCTTCATGACACACTTTTAGCATTGCTCATGATCAATTTTGGACCTTTTGACATTATTTCATGGGCCCATCACACGCGCATGCATCCATGCAAGTGAGAATCGCTATTTTTGGCATTTTGATGGAAGTGTGTCGAAATCAATTGCCTAGCCTATAAATACATTGCTTCATGCTCAGAATTAGGGAGACCTTACCCAAGCTTTGATCCTGCAACCCTACCCTTCACCATTAGAGGATAAACTTGAAGGTATTCAATTGAAAATTGAGTTTCAATTTCACTTCTGTTTTGAAGTTGAAACTCCAAGATTCCAAGCCATTCTTTGATCCAATTCGCTTCCTACAAGCTTCTGAAGTCAAGCCAAGGCAAATTGGAAACAAGATCAAGCAAGATTCAAGCTCCCTCGAAGGTGATTTTTCATAAACTTTCTCTCTTTGATTCTCAATCAATTCTTCACCATTCTCTTTGATTTTTGGTTGGCTGAAGTCCTACCAATATAGGCAACAAGATTGAGTTGCTTTGAGGTCAAATCGAAGCAACTCAGTTCATGATCCTCAAAATTCAAATCCATGTATATTTCAATATACTTGGAATTGGAAACAATTGAGGCCAGAATCGAGCTCCTAAGCATTTTTCCTGTGGATCCATGTCCTTGTTTTTCATTTTAGTGGTGGTTGATGGTGGACCAGTCCAGTGAGGTCCACCAGAGAAGAAGACCGGAGCCCTATCTCCGGTGATGTATTGGCACACCTCCTGACCATCTGATCATGTTTAAATGTTTTAATTTGAGCCATTCCTTTTAATTACCATGCGTGCATTGTATTGACTTGAGTCCACCATGGATAGCACGCGCGTGGCCATCAGATCTACCACCTCAATTAATGAGGGAGATCTGATGGCCCTTGTTTTTTCTATTTTGTGTTTTATTTCTGATTTTTCATTTAGTTTAATTCATAGAAATTTCATTTTTAATCCAAAAAATATGGGACTTTCACCAAAAATCTTTAAATATTTTTCACTTCCATATTCTGAATTAAAATTATTTTTTGGATTAATTTTGATATTTTTCATGAACTAAATGTTTTTTGCATATTTTTAATTGTTTAAAAATAATTCTGACTTTTTAAAAATCATAAATTTTGTTGTCTAAGGTCATTTGACTTTGTTTGACCTAGGATAAATCCCTTGGCCATTTATTTGGTTTTTGAAGCGATTTTAGGTTTTGACCAAATTAAAATGTATTATAATTCATTTTTAAATTGATTATTAATTGATTAAATGTTTAAAAATAATGTTGAGCCATTTTTATGGTCTTGTGATGTTTGACTTTTTGTTTGGGCCTTGGTCAAGGTTGATTTGACTTTTGTTGGATCAAAATCATTGGATTTAGGGGATTGATAAAATGTACATTTTATCTCCCAAAATGAATATATAGTTTTGATTTGATGAAATTACTCCCATGATCAATTTGTGTTTCTATCCTCCCCTCCCCCTTCATCTTCATCCCTATTCTTCCTCATTCCCTCATTAGACCAATGAAATCTCTAATGTCTAAAGGTTAATTGATTCATCAATGACCTTGTGCCAGATGAACCAATACAAGTATGACTGAGATAGGTCCCTCCCTCTTGATCTTTTATTTTAGTGTGTGGTATGTTTTAGGAGTTTGGTTCTTCATACCAAATATCTAACATGCATTAACACCTAAATTTTTATTGGCCGACCTTAGATAGTTGTGACTTCTACATAAGTCCAATTACGATTGGTTAACATAGAGATAAATTTGACCCTCAAGGCATAGCATTCTAGTAAGTGAGATTGTAAGTCTCCCATTATTCATGGCATTTTGTGGAGACATGACCCTTTTTCCTTTCATGGGAGCTAGTGGCATACTTGTTGAATTATCTAAGTTGGAGCCCTTCTTATGGAAGATGTCTTGGTTTAAGGATTCATATTTGTGAATGAATGGTTTAGTGTTCTCCAAAGAATGGCTTAGTCAATTAAAAAAAATCACCTCTAACACCACTAACTTTTTACTAACATTTTACTAAATATTATTAATATTGCTTTACTTTTAAGTCATTTACTTTATGCAATTTAATATTCAGTCATTTATCATTCATTGCCATTTACATTTCGTATAACTTGTTTATGTTTATGTCATTTTCACTTTGCTCATTTGAGCCATACTTTGTGATTTGTATATATTTGTTTGTGTGTTTTGATTTTGTTTATGGTCTTAGGACCTTAAAATACCTAATAATAACAAAAACCTTAAAAAACCATTTGGTGGACTGTTGAACTTGTCGCATCTCGAAAAATACGATCCCTCGCGATGGTCGCGGAAAAAATTAGTTCGAACAGAGTCGCCACCGAACTTTATTTATTCCAATGAAGGGATAGGAAAATATCGATAAAACCTTTGAAAAATAAAATAATGGTCGTCACAACCATATTCAGGTTCGGGATTCGATTATGCAAGGGAAAGATATTAGCACCCCTCATGTTCTGTTGTACTCAACGAGTGATAAAAATATTGAAAAAAGTTGGATGAAAACCTCAGAAGGGGAAACAAGGAGGTTTTTTATTAGTGTGCTCGCGAAGATCTAGCAATCTCGTGCCTACGTATCCTTATGGTGCAATAACGAAATCCGAGCATTCGTAGTTCGGGGAACTATGAGTTATTGGTGTTTTTTAGTGAACAACTGTTTAGATCGCGTTCTAAAGGCTAAACGTTGGCTTGTTTACTCTCGGCGGAGGCTTAAGCACTAGTTTGTTATGCGCATTAGAAGGGATTAAACAATGTTCTTTCTGAAAAGAGCTTTGATAACACGTGGATGATAAGTTGAGTTAATATATTGAATGTTTTGTAGGATTGGTTTCGATCATACGTGGGCGAGAAAGAGGGATTTGATGTGTTGAGATATTTTGTTGGATGACGATTACTCGGATAGTCGAGTAGGGCAACTCGTATCCTAATAGTCGAGGAGAGGAATCGAAGGCTCTAGACCATCTCCCTTTTCATCTTTAATTGTAAAAGGATTTAATAATAATTAAGGTGTTTTGAATGGATGAAGAATACTCGGATAGTCGAGTAAGGCAACTCGTATCCTAATAGTCGGGAAAGGGAATAAGCGGCTCTAAACCACTTTCTTTTTCATCTGAGTGATTATAAAAATAAGTTTATGTATGGTTGATGTATTTTTAAGATAAATGACAAATATTCGAATGATTGAGTAAAAGAACTCATATCCAAGTATTTGAGGAGAGGAATCGAAGGCTCAAGACCATCTCTCTTTTCATTCAGTTTATTATGAAAATGATTGATTTAATCGTGTTTAGAAGGTTTTTAGAGAGATGACAATTGTTTGACTAATCGAGTAAGGGAACCCGTATTCAAACAATCTAGGAGAGGAGTTGAAGGATCAAAACCATCGCCTTTTTCATTTCTTATTAAAATAATTCGATTTAATTATGCTTAGCCGCATAGAGATGAAAATTATTTGACTAACCGAGTAAGAGAACTCATATTCAAATAATCGAGGAGAGGAGTTGAAGACTCAAAACCATCCCCATTTTCATTTCTAAATGGAATAATATTTAATCGTGATTTAGGTATTTTAAATTAATTTGAATAAAAATACTCGATGTTGGCTCGAGGTTTTAAATTTGTATTTGTGGATAAATTGAATTTTACTTAGTGAATCAATCATCTAATCGATTAATTAATAACCAAATAGGTCTCATTATAAGAAAACCCAAGAGTAAGCTATGTGAGGTTGGTGGCGATGTTAGAAACGATCGACTTACAAAGATATTTGAATTATGTGATATTTCTTTTGAAATTGGTTGAAATGGTTTTGAAGCGATGAAATTTGAAATGATTTGTCATGATTGTAACGCACCATACATATGAAAACAATAATTTGTACAAATGAACAAACAGGCACAAAATAATAATTCATATAAATCCCAAAAGTGAGCAATTATCTAAATTTTGTTAAATAATAAATGATGATGATAAAATATATTAATTAATTAAATATTAGTAAATTATATAATTGATATTAGATAATTATGACAATAAAGTTTTAATTCATAAATAAAAATCCATATTTGAGTCAGATAAAATCAACAACTAATCCTATGCTAAAAAAAAGAAATAAAGGAATCACCAAAAAATAGACGGGCCCTGATGGCATCTGAAGCCCACTAGGGAGCACAAACTAAAAAGAAAAGAAAAGAAAAAAGGGTTTGAAACCCAGGAGGCCCAAATGGGCGCCGCCTGACTCGGGTAATCCGAACCTGAACCGGGTCCATTAAGACCCTTCTCATTCTACAGGGAAACGTGAAGGAGACAATGACTCTCCAACTCCAACGGTAAGTAATACTCCCTCCGTTCCTTTATAAGTGTCACTTTTTTGTAAAAAATTTGTTTCTTTTTAATTGTCACTTGTAAAGTTCAAGGTAGTATTAATTGTAATTTTGTCAAAATTACCCCTATATAATGATTGCAGAGAGAGAAAAAATAAAGTTAATGTAATAAATAATTAAGGGTATTATAGGTAAAAGAAAAATTATTGTTTGAAAAGTAACAATAATGATTAGCTTTCTTGGTAGGTGTAAAAAGTCAAAAAATGACACTTAAAAAGGAACAGAGAGAGTAACTATGAGGGGGAAAACCGAAGCGGCAGCTAGCCTTGGGCAGTGAGAAAAGGTTTCCTCTTTAATGGCCAACAGTCTCACTCTTAAAAAAGGAATAAACACGAATCTAGAACTTGATAAAGGCGTTTATGCTCGCCTCCATCTCTCCCTTTCCAATTGAAACAAACTACTTCCTTTATCTTCTCCAACATCGCTCAAAAGAAAAACTTACCTCTAATCAACACAAAGCCTTTTTCAACATCGCAGCAATAAATCTATATATGACAATCATGAATTCTATGACTCCTAATTGCAAACGAAACCCAGATATCGAACACAAAACCAAAGAGTACATCTACAAAGGTGAAAAGTTGTGGGGAAATAAGGAAGTACGCATACATTTGGTTGCATCAAAGTAGCTCGAAATCAGAAATAGTGACAAAGGATTTTACCAGATCGTGGTGTTTTGGGGCTGAACAAATAGGTGTTTGATTCTCGACCTCTCCTGCTTCTTTTGAGTCCTCTTCTGTTCTTAGCTCTACATAATTCCCTTCCTCACTTGTCGTAGCATCGCAATAGCTATAAGGAGATGTTGTGGTTGAGCTTAAAACACACTCAGATTATGATAATGAATCTGAGTGGCTCTTTGTCAAGATTTTAGTATGAGGTTTATTTTTAAAAATTATTTCAGAGTTTCGTTAGCCTCCTTTTCTACACCGACTGAATGTTATTTAAATCAGTAGGTTGTGGTCCTTCCTCCAGGTATCATAAATAAGCTGTCAAATCTTGGATAAGATCAATCCGTTAGAGGGAATTTTCCCCCTCAAATTTTTATGGGGAACAATATGCGGATCCTGCCAATTGGTAAGGGATGTATCGATTTCTTTTGTCTGTAGCTAGTGGGATTTTCGGAAATTATGTGGCCCCACGTATTTGTATCACTCTGCTGATGTAACTTTTATTTTTGTTTTTGCTATACTCTGCGGTCATTTGTACCTTGGAAGCTCATGAAGGAAGTCAATTCTTAATTATGTGAAGCTATGGCTTATCGATTATATGAGTCCAAGTTCCCCTACTGTGAGGCCCTGATTTCAAATTGGTATATCTTAGAATTTTCTTCTCTTTTTAATGTCGTGGTACACCTGCCAATGTTTGCCTTTGTGTAGATTTTGTCAGGACAAATGCTCTTGGTTCAGTGCAGGTAAGGAGATGACTAAAAGGTGACTTGCACGTTCGGAAATAGCCATAACGCAGGATTGATGCCACTGGTGTATATGGTCGGATTGTGTTACTGTCAATGTTGCATTTTGTGTGAAGCATTGACAGTAACACAATCATGATGCTCTAAATGATCGTGTTGTTTGTTCTTTTTTTACTGTGGGTTCAGTTCTTTTTATGCATACTTCATCCATGCTAGTTTAGTATTTGGCTTCACGTGGTGATTGTGGGATAAGTAATCCCAACTTTTTATTGCTTTGTTTATGCTTCAAATGAGTACTGATCTGGGCCTGTGTTAGATACCCAAAAGTGCTTATTTGAGCTATCAAATATGGGCATCTTTCACTCCATTTCCTTGCTAAAGTGTTCAAAAACACCTTTGTTTTTGATGAATTGCAAAACAATGATAAGCGATCTTGGTACCTTTGATTTGTGCGTTATTGTACAGGAATTAGGCATGAAATAATAGAAAATGAAGCCACAAGAAAGTTGGCAAAGGGACCAAAAAAAGGATGCATTCATCAGCTTGCTCGCTAGGCGAGGGCTGTGGCGAAGAGCTCGCTAGGCGAGCGTCCAGCGAGATCCCAACGAAGAGCTCTAGTATTTTACAGTAGCAAACATCAGCAAACTCGCTAGGCGAGCAGCCAGCGAAGGGTGTAGCGAACACGTCCAGACTTGGCCAAAAGCGCAGCCAGCACTCACTCGCTAGGCGAGCCATTAGCGAGCTCCCAGCGAGCAATTACAGTAGCAAAACCTCCTAAGCTCGCTGGAGCGAAGGCTGAAGCGTGGGCTTCGCCTAGCGAAGGTTTTGTTCGCCTAGCGAACATGCCAATCTGGCAGAGGTTATTTCTTTGGGTGCAGGTGCCTCAGGTGCCTATTTTGGGGCTCGCTAGGCGAGCCATTCTGCTCGCCTAGCGAGCATGACAGCTCAGTAGCAGCTCTATAAGTAGCAAGGGCTACTTTTTGAAGCCATACCTTACACCTCCATACTTTTGTACTTTTTAGATATTTTTCCAGCATTGCTCTAGAGATCTTTTGTGACCTAGAAATCATTTCTCTTCATCTCTTAATAATCTTTCACAAAAAGAAGGTGGATTCCCATCCAATCTCGATTATTCGACTCGAATGTTGATCAACCTTCTTCCGAAACTTGTTGACCAAGCTACCATGAAAATGAGTAGCTAAGTTCTTCATTTTGTCAAGGTTAGATGCAGATGATCATTAGCTTTGTGTGTAAATGGGATGAT
This sequence comes from Lathyrus oleraceus, assembly GCF_024323335.1. Classification (NCBI taxonomy): domain Eukaryota; kingdom Viridiplantae; phylum Streptophyta; class Magnoliopsida; order Fabales; family Fabaceae; genus Lathyrus; species Lathyrus oleraceus. The sequence continues at coordinate 198,807,596 of NC_066582.1, read as the reverse complement.
CTTCATTTGTAAACTCTTTAATGATGAATATATGGTGAAAACTTTATTCTTATTGAAAACTCTTTGTGTTGGTTTATGATCGAGAGATGTTTACCAACTCTTTACCTAGGTTTTCATCCAATCTTGTTTGTTAGCTAGAGATAGTAATGAATGATTTGGTTCACCATAAGGTTGAACCAAAAAGTTGTCATTTTGATAGATTGTGTTAGAGATAAACAATGGATCAAAATAGGAAAACTCACAATGTGTGTTAGAGATAAACACATTGGGAGGACTTTGTGAAATAGTTTATCATCTAAAGGAGTTTATAAGTTTTATTGATCGAACATATACATGTTAAGTGATCGTCGAACCCTAACTTTGGCAATATTTCTCAAATATTAAAACCAAATCTTTTACCGCATTTTATTACACTTTTATGCAAGACACCATGACTAAAACCAAAAACCCCCTTGTTACTACGAGTTAAGAATTGAAACAACTGTCGAACGGCGGCGATATCTCACAATCCCTGTGGAGACGATAACAAAAACCCGACACTAAAATCACAATCAACAAAATGGCGTCGTTGCCGGGGATTGTGAATTGATATTGCGAGCATCGCAATAGTTGCTTAATTTTTAGCTTTCGAATTTTTGACTTGTGCTTGTAATTTGTTTGGTTTAGTGTGCAGCTTTCGTTTTATGCGAGGGCACATTCCTGTGGACGAAATTCTTTTTGATCCAGAGATCGAAAGAACCGCAAGGAGGCTGAATAGAAAAACGAGACGAAGGAGGCAACAGGCTAGAGAACGACAAGAACAAGGAGAAAGTTCTTCTACCACACATCCACCACCGTTCATACCAATCATGGAACCACCACCACCGCCCATTTCCACTCCATGTGTAAACAGTCCAAGGAATACTGCTCAGTTTTCCAACCACACGGGAAGGCAAGCCGAGATGAAAACGGGAACTCTTAATTTTCTATATGGAAGTCCATTCACTGGAATGGACCATGAAGATCCCTTTGCTTTTCTCACCAAATTTTACGAGATAACATTGGCGGCCGGAGTTGATCAAGCCCAAGAGCTTCCGTTGTTCAAAAGATTATTTCCCCACGCTTTGCTCGGCAAAGCAAAAGATTGGTACTTAGATCAAACACCAGCCGTCATGATAGACTGGAACGTGTTGGAAGAGAAGTTCATCAAAAGATTTTTCTCCCATAACCGGTTCATGGAATCCAAGACGGCCATCTCAGTGTTTTCACAAGGAACCAATGAATCATTAAATGAGGCGTGGGAAAGATTCAAATCCATGCTTCGGAAATGTAAAGGGCATGGTTTTGATGAATTGACTCAAATCCATATTTTCAAAAATGGACTTCAACCAAATTGCAAGACGTTGTTGGATGCTACCTCGGGTGGTTCTTTATTGTCTAAAAGCGCCGAAGAAGCTACAAATATCATAAATTGAATGGCTCTAAATGATCTTCAAAGTCAAAGTAGAGGCAATTCTTTGAAGAAGCCGGGAGTGCTTAAACTTGGGACGAACGATGCCATTCTTGCCCAAAACAAACTGATTTCACAACAAGTGGAACTCTTAACGCAACAAATAAAAGAGTTGAGAGAACCTTCAAAAGCTAAACAAATAGCTTGTTGTGAGCTTTGCAAAGGTGAGCATGACACCGGATTTTGTCCACCTCTCGGGTTCGAAGAAGTAAACTACATGGCAAACTAACGGGACTACACAACAACAACAACCTTATCAACCACATCCTCAAAATCAACAACAACAACACTTCCAAGGGAATCAAGGGTTCCAACCTAGGAGTAACTACTACCATAACCAAGGTTATGGGGGTGGTTCTTCTAGCCGTCAAAACCCTCCCCAAAATCCTTATCAACCTCAACAACCGCCGGTCGTAACGTCAAAATTAGAAGAGACATTGACACAATTTATGCAAATGTCAATGGCTAATCAAAAGAGCAACGATGCGGCAATTAAAAATCTCGAGACTCAAGTTGGACAACTCGCTAAGCAACTAGCGGAACAACAACCCGGTCCTTCTTTTTCGGCGAACACGCAAACAAATCCTAAGGAGCATTGTAAAGCGATCACGACAAGAAGTGGGAGGGAGTTGATTAGTGAGAATAAAAAAAGAGATGAGAGTGAACAAAGAGAGGAAAAAGAAAAAAATGAGGAGGAAATATTGGAGGATAATATTGATGGTGAAGTGGGGGAGTGGAGTGAGGAGGAAGTTGAGAAGAACGAGAAGAATGGTGAAGTTGAAAAGAAAGAAAATGTGGAAATTGAGAAAAATAAGAGTGATGAAGTAATGGTGGAGGAAGTGAAAAAGAAAAGAGCAAGAAGTTCTAGAGTTGCTAAAGGAAAGGAGGTAGTGAGCGCTACTCCAATCCAAAACCTTCCTTATCCACATGCTCCATCCAAAAGGGAGAATGAACGGCATTACGCCCGGTTCATGAATATTTTTAAACAATTGCAAATCAACATTCCATTTGCCGAAGCATTGGAGCAAATGCCCAAGTATGCCAAATTCATGAAGGACATACTTACAAAAAAGTGGAGGTATACGGAACCGGAGACCATTGTCCTAGATGCGAGCTGTAGTGCAATTATTCAAAGGACGCTTCCGAAAAAAGAGGTTGATCCGGGACGAGTTACTTTGCCGGTTAAAATTGGTGATATCTATGTCGGAAAAGGACTAATTGATTTGGGGTCAAGCATTAATCTTATACCATTGTCTATTGTAAAAAGGCTTGGAAACATTGAAATTAAGTCCATCCGGATGACGTTGCAATTGGCCGATAAGTCGACTACCCATCCTCATGGAGTAGCCCAAGATGTTTTGGTTAAAGTCGATAAATTCTTTTTCCCGATCGATTTTATTGTTATTGATATGGAAGAGGATGATGATGCTCCGCTCATTCTGGGCCGACCGTTCATGAAAACCGCGCGCATGATGATAGACGTTGACGACGGTTTAATGAAGGTGAGAGTCCAAAATGAAGAAGTTACTTTCAATCTATTCGAAGCAATGAAGCATTCAAAAGATATAAGTGATAGCTTTCGCATTGATGTGATCGAAGAGGCAATTTTGGAGGTTTCTAAGCATATTCATGAGATATCTCCTATGGAGTTAGCTCTTGATGACTCATTTGAAGTTTTCACAATTGAAGAAGAGCATGCTCTTGATGAATGCTTAAGGGAACTTGATGGTTTAAATGAACTACAACCGTGGGAAGTTGAGGAGGAAGACTTGAAGAAGGAGGTTAATGATGAAAAAGCGCCTATTGAATTGAAAATGTTACCTTCTACTTTGAAGTATGTATTCCTAGATGAGACCGAAGCAAAGCCGGTCATCATAAGCAACCTTTTGTCAAATGATGAAGAAGCCCGTTTGATCAATGTGCTAAAAAAATCAAGAAGCCATGGGTTGGACTCTTTCCGACCTCAAAGGAATTAGTCCTTCCTATTGCATGCACAAGATCTTAATGGAAGAGGATTTTAAGCCGGTAGCTCAACCACAACGCCGGTTAAATCCTACTATGAAGGAGGTTGTTAGAAAGGAAGTTGTCAAGTTGTTGGATGCGGGAATGATTTACCCGATTTCGGATAGTCCATGGGTTAGTCTTGTGCATGTGGTTCCGAAGAAAGGTGGAATTACCGTGATCCGAAATGACAAGGATGAGTTGATCCCTACTAAAGTTGCAACGGGGTGGCGAATGTGTATTGATTATATGCGGTTGAATACCGCAACTCGAAAAGATCATTTTCCACTCCCGTTCATGGATCAAATGCTCGAAAGACTCTCGGGGCAACAATACTATTGTTTCTTGGATGGCTATTCCGGGTATAACCAAATTGCGGTTGACCCGGCCGATCATGAAAAGACGGCTTTCACATGTCCGTTTGGAGTTTTCGCATACCGAAAAATGCCCTTTGGGTTGTGCAATGCACCGACGACTTTCCAAAGATGTGTGCAAGCCATTTTTGCCGACCTTATTGAGAAAACAATGGAAGTCTTCATGGATGACTTCTCGGTATTTGGTGGTTCTTTTAGTTTATGCTTGGCAAACTTGAAAACGGTGCTTGAAAGATGTGTGAAGACCAATCTTGTGCTTAATTGGGAGAAGTGCCACTTCATGGTGACCGAGGGGATAGTGCTTGGCCATAAAGTCTCTTCAAGAGGGCTTGAAGTTGATCGTGCTAAGGTTGAAGTGATTGAAAAGTTACCTCCTCCGGTGAATGTGAAGGGAATCCGAAGCTTTTTGGGGCACGTCGGGTTCTATCGGCGCTTTATCAAAGACTTCTCAAAGGTAGCTAAGCCTTTGAGTAATTTGCTAGCTAAGGACCAGGTATTTCTCTTAACCGATGAATGTTTGCAAGCTTTTGAGACTTTGAAAGAAAAATTGGTTACCGCTCCGATTATAGTCGCTCCAAATTGGAATTTAAATTTTGAGCTAATGTGTGATGCGAGCGACTATGCAATCGGAGCGGTATTAGGCCAAAGAAAAGAGAAAAATTTTCATGCGATACATTACGCAAGTAAAGTTCTTAATGAGGCTCAAATAAACTATGCCACCACTGAAAAAGAATTACTTGCGATAGTGTATGCGCTTGAAAAGTTTAGGTCTTATCTTATAGGGTCCAAAGTCATAGTGTATACCGACCACTCGGCGATTAAATATTTGCTCACCAAACCGGATTCGAAGCAAAGGCTCATCCGTTGGATCCTCTTGTTGCAAGAATTTGATGTTGAAATCAAAGACAAGAAAGGATCGGAAAATTTGGTGGCGGATCATTTATCTCGCTTAGTTAATGTGGTGGTTACCGCTTCAGAGAAGGAAATCCGAGAAGAGTTTCCTGATGAAAAACTTTTCAAAATTCAAGTTAGGTCGTGGTTTGCAGATTTTGCGAACCACAAGGCTAGTGGTTTTGTGCCTCCCGACCTAACTTCGAACCAAAAAAGGAAGTTTCTTTCGGATGCCAAGTATTACGTATGGGATGACCCGTACTTGTTTAAGTTGGGTAGTGATATCCTTTTAAGGAGATGCGTTACTGGCGATGAAGCGCAGAGCATCCTTTGGCATTGTCACAACTCACCTTACGGCGGACACTATAATGGGGTGAGAACGGCCACTAAAATCCTTCAGTCAGGATTTTATTGGCCCACTATTTTCAAAGACGCACATACCCATGCGCAAAGTTGTGATAGTTGCCAGAGAAGCGGTGGGATTGGTAAGAGAGACGAGATGCCTCTCCAAAACATCCAAGAGGTTGAAGTATTTGATTGTTGGGGCATCGATTTTGTAGGACCATTTCCACCCTCTTATGGTAACGAGTATATGCTTGTCGCAGTTGATTACGTTTCTAAGTGGGTTGAGGCGATCGCCTCACCTCGGGCGGATGCGAAAACGGTAATAAATGTTTTGAAGAAAAACATATTTTCCCGTTTCGGAACCCCCCGAGTGTTGATAAGTGACGGAGGGTCACACTTTTGTAATGCACCGTTGGAAAGCATTTTAAAACATTACGGTGTATCACACAGAGTGGCAACTCCGTATCACCCACAGGCTAATGGGCAAGCCGAGGTCTCTAATCATGAGATTAAGAGAATTCTCGAAAAAACTGTGTCAAATTCGAAGAAAGAGTGGTCACAAAAATTGGATGAAGCGTTATGGGCATACCGTACCGCCTTTAAAGCTCAAATTGGGCTCACTCCTTTTCAATTGGTGTTTGGTAAAACTTGCCACTTGCCGGTCGAATTGGAGCACAAAGCCTTGTGGGCTCTGAAATTTTTAAATTTTGAAAAGGATTTGGCAGGTGAGAAAAGGAAAGTGCAACTGCTTGAGTTGGAAGAGATGCGCAATGCCGCATATCACTCAAGTTGGTTGTACAAAGAAAAGGTAAAAAAATATCATGACAAAAAGCTTCGAAAGAAAGAATTTGTGCCCGGACAGTTGGTCCTATTGTTCAATTCCAGGTTGAAGTTATTCCCCGGAAAGTTGAAATCAAAATGGTCCGGGCCATTTCGGGTCAAAGAAGTGAAGGAGTACGGAGTTATTGTCATTGAGGACATGGAAAAGAAGGAGAGTTGGACCGTTAATGGCCAACGTTTGAAGGTTTATCTCGGCGGTCATGTGGATCGCGAGAGCTGTGCTATTTCTTTGGATGCTCCTCTGTGAGCATCGCACCGTCGAGCCTATCCGACGTTAAACAAGCGCTTGTTGGGAGGCACCCCAACATTGTAAGTATTTATAGTTTTTCTGTGGTGTCGTATTGGGATTCCAATTGTTAAACCTTGCTGAATGTACCAGGAATGCTGTTTTTGAAAAGTCAAATGCTGTCATGCTCACTAGCTGCTCGCTAGGCGAAGCAGTAGCGAGCAGATTCGCTAGCTGCTCGCTAGGCGAAGCAGCAGCGAGCGCTACGTGGCAGCACTAATTTAATTCTCAGCAGGCCACTCTTTTGGGCCCATAACCATTTTTAATGTGTTGCACTCACGAACTCTGAACTCACACTCACAAACTCTCTCTCACATTTCATCTAACAACTCTAAACCCTAACATTGCATCCCTAACCTCCTGTGCATTTCAAATTCAACAGATCTCAAATCAGGTATGCCCCTTCTTCATTACTTTTTGTTTCCAATTGCTTGAAATTTCTGAACATGAGACATTTAGGGTGAAGTTGGTGGTGTGGGAATCTTTAGGTTTTGCATGTGGGTATAGAATAACATGTATCCTAGAACGATTCTTTGCATGATAAACCATTTTGTTTCTGAAAGGGATACCATGAGACTTAGGTTTTTCTGGAATTTGGTTGTTAAACATTGCAGAACCCAAAAACCCGTAAGATTCGCTAGCAACTCGCTAGGCGAATCAGTGGCGCGCATTCGCTGCCACTTCGCTAGGCAAACCTGTAGCGAAGCTTCGCTAGGTTCTCGCTAGGCGAAGCAGCAGCGAGCATGACAGTAGTTGGAATTCTGGTTTTGCTTTCTAATCTGTTTTGTGTTGTGTGGTTTCCTCTCTATGTCTGTGCAGATGGAATCCAGGTCCGGAGCTTCGAAAAAGAGAAAGGGCGGGAACACTTCCCGTCCGGTACCAATACAATTCGACACCGACAAATTTGTCGGGCCAAAGCAAGCCGCAAGATATATTGCTTTGGAAAAGCGAAAGATTTTGCCGGAAAAGAGATTTTTAATCAACCCTGAAGGCACGAACCGAACATTCGCCGGGTTGATTAACAGCAAAAAGTGGGACCGATTAATATCCCCCCTGGAGCATTACGATATCGCAACAGTGCGTGAGTTTTACGCGAATGCACTGCCGAACGATGACGAGCCATTCACATGGACGTCTAGAGTGTCCGGCCGTCCTGTTGCGTTCGATCGGGATGCAATTAACCGTGTCCTGGGTGAACCGCTCCATTTGGGAGCCGAGGAGAGACACACCTACCACCAAGATTTAAGGCTTCACCGGGATACTGATGCGATTTCTGTTGCCCTGCTTCTAAAAGGGAAATCAGTTGAGCTGAACCCATCTGGGGTTCCCATGAGATACCATAGGGAGGACATGACTCCCTTGGCTCAACTGATTCTTTTGTTGGTTCTTACAAACATCGCACCCAAGTCTCATACTTCTACCGTGCCGATCCCAGTGGCACACTTGGTACACAGCATCCTCACGAACGTCCAGATTGATGTGGCGAGGATTATTGCTTTTGAGCTGAAGTCCGTGATTGAAAGCGGGCTAAAGTCGGGGGCACGAGTGAATTATCCCCTGGCTTTCCCTTGCCTAATCATGGCTTTGTGCCTGCAAGCGAGGGTGAGGCTACCCTCTAGGGGTCAAGTAAGGATCCCGCCACCCATTGATGACCGATACGTGGCCAAGTATTGCAAACCGAAGAATGTAAGAAGTAGTTCAGCTGCTGAGGTTACCGGGGCTTCTGATGGTTCTGGTACTTCTACTCTAGGATCCGATCCTTTCCAGCAGGCTGTCTGCAACTACAACTCGGATTGGATGGCGGCAACTCAGCGTGCCATGCTCGATATGCACGATTCTATGCAGCTGTTACAGCTGCAGATGCGCGACCCCTCCGGAGAGCATTCTATGATGACACGTGAGCAGTTTCTGCAGCACGCGAGCTGGCCTGTGGATAGGCCTGTGTTTGGAGAGGGGGCGGGTGCTGGTGCGTCTTCTAGTGCTGCTGATGGAGATGATGATGATGATGATGATGATGATGATGAGGCTACCGGTTCTGAAGCCGGTACTGATGAGGGTTATGAGTCCTTGGAGGGCTAAGTTTATTCTGTTTTTCATATTTTGTTTTATTTCTATTGTATTTTCAAATTTGAGTATTTTGATGTTGGTTATGTACTTTTGGGGTGTTTTGTCCCCCATGAACAATTTTAATTTTTGAAGTAATGTATTATTTATGTTTTAAATTTCGTTTGTTTTAATAAATTTTTGGTTGGTTGAGTGTGAAACCTTCTAGATTGGTTGCTCCTCAAAGAAGTATCCAATGAAGGTGCATCCGAGCTTGGATGGCAATGATAAAAATAAACAAGTGAATAATGCTAAGGTACATGGTTACCTCCGGCTAGAATTTTAGAATGCATTAAGAACTTTACTCTTTTTTGTAATTGAATATTGTCTTTTTGCAACACAATTGAATGAATGTTTCATCTAGGACTTAAAACCACAAATTGTGAGGAAACCTCCATTGTACACTTAAATGCTGGATTCTAATAAGCCTTGTTGATTCATTTGATTCATGCTTTGTCTTTTATTATTGTGAATATGTGGAAGCAATTAGAAATGATCAAGGCACTGTTTTTTTATCGAGCACAACCAGTTCCAAATACAACTTACCTGTGAGCAGAGAGAGTATTCGTTAACCCCTTTGAGCTTAAACAGTTGAATCTCAGCTTGAAATAAAGCGAGATTTCAAAAATCTTTTTTTCTTACAACCCGGAAAATTTTGATAATTGTTCTTTTGCCGTAAAAAGTCAAGAGCATTCACTTAGGGTGAGTAAGAAATAAGTTGGGGAGAACGAAAATGAGAATCGGTAAGTGCCACAACTCTTGAAAAACCGAGCAAGCATAAAAATAAATAAATAAATAAATAAATATATATATATATATAATATATATATATATATATATATATATATATATATATATATATATATATATATATATATATATATATATATATATATATATATATATATATATATATATATATATATATATATATATATATATATATATATATAATATATAAAAGAGAAACATCTGTTTTGTAAATATGATGTGAAAGAAAAGAAAAAAATAGAGAAAATGAAACTGAATGCTTGCTTGGAAGAAAAATAGTGAAAAACAAAAATTGAGTGGTGAAATAAGAGTTGTGAAGGTTTCAAATGAGAAATAAATGGAACGAAGTTGAGATGTGTGAATAATGTACAGTGAATGTCTCTTTTGCATCGGCAATTTCGTTTTCAATGGCCTTAGAAATGACCCTTGTTTGTTAACGTAACCAAGCTTCAACCGAAAAGTCCTTAGTGATCTTCGTGCTTCCACATTACCATTTATAATTGTTAGACATTGTATGAATTGAATTGCTTTCTTCATTGTTGTTGGAGAGTGAGATTATTCCCGCGGTTGCAAACACGTAATTTCTTCAATCCTTATTCGAAGAGGAGAGATAGGGTGATTCATTCAAGATAATATTGTTGTGGATAGATACTTATTTCACATTGCTACTAAGTTTTAGTTCTTGTGTATTATTTTATTCTAACCGTTAGAAATTTGTATCTGCTGATTCGCTTGTGTTTGAGCCGTTTTATCCGATTTCAGAGAAACCTTTTTCTTAATGCAAATCCTCTTGTCCTTCAAGAGGCATACTTTGCTTGAGGACAAGCAAGAATCTAGTTGGGGAGAGTTGTTAGATACCCAAAAGTGCTTATTTGAGCTATCAAACATGGGCATCTTTCACTCCATTTCCTTGGTAAAATGTTCAAAAACACCTTTGTTTTTGATGAATTGCAAAACAATGATAAGCGATCTTGGTACCTTTGATTTGTACGTTATTGTGCAGGAATTAGGCATGAAATAATAGAAAATGAAGCCACAAGAAAGTTGGCAAAGGGACCAAAAAAAGGATGCATTCATCAGCTTGCTCGCTAGGCGAGGGCTGTGGCGAAGAGCTCGCTAGGCGAGCGCCCAGCAAGATCCCAGCGAAGAGCTCCAGTATTTTACAGTAGCAAACATCAGCAAACTCGCTAGGTGAGCAGCCAGCGAAGGGTGTAGCGAACACGCCATTACTTGGCCAAAAGCGCAGCCAGCACTCACTCGCTAGGCGAGCCATTAACGAGCTTCCAGCGAGCAATTACAGTAGCAAAACCTCCTAAGCTCGCTGGAGCGAAGGCTGAAGCGTGGGCTTCGCCTAGCGAAGGTTTTGTTCGCCTAGCGAACATGCCAATCTGGCAGAGGTTATTTCTTTGGGTGCAGGTGCCTCAGGTGCCTATTTTGGGGCTCGCTAGGCGAGCCATTCTGCTCGCCTAGCAAGCATGACAGCTCAGTAGCAGCTCTATAAGTAGCAAGGGCTACTTTTTGAAGCCATACCTTACACCTCCATACTTTTGTACTTTTTAGATATTTTTCCAGCATTTCTCTAGAGATCTTTTGTGACCTAGAAATCATTTCTATTCATCTCTTAATAATCTTTCACAAAAAGAAGGTGGATTCCCATCCAATCTCGATTATTCGACTCGGATGTTGATCAACCTTCTTCCGAAACTTGTTGACCAAGCTACCATGAAAATGAGTAGCTAAGTTCTTCATTTTGTCAAGGTTAGATGCAGATGATCATTAGCTTTGTGTGTAAATGGGATGATCTTCATTTGTAAACTCTTTAATGATGAATATATGGTGAAAACTTTGTTCTTATTGAAAACTCTTTGTGTTGGTTTATGATCGAGAGATGTTTACCAACTCTTTACCTAGGTTTTCATCCAATCTTGTTTGTTAGCTAGAGATAGTAATGAATGATTTTGTTCACCATAAGGTTAAACCAAAAAGTTGTCATTTTGATAGATTGTGTTAGAGATAAACAATGGATCAAAATGGGAAAACTCACAATGTGTGTTAGAGATAAACACATTGGGAGGACTTTGTGAAATAGTTTATCATCTAAAGGAGTTTATAAGTTTTGTTGGTCGAACATATACATGCAAAGTGATCGTCGAACCCTAACTTTGGCAATATTTCTCAAATATTAAAACCAAATCTTTTACCGCATTTTATTACACTTTTATGCAAGACACTGTGACTAAAACCAAAAACCCCCTTGTTACTACGAGTTAAGAATTGAAACAACTGTTGAACGGCGGAGATATCTCACAATCACTGTGGAGACGATAACAAAAACCCGACACTAAAATCACAATCAACAGCCTGCACTATTGAATTCATGCCGTAAATCAGGCTTGTGTTATGCCCATAGGTTCCATGAGTTTATCAACTCTATTGTCTTACTGAAGGCGTTTAATTGTTGGTTTATATTCCACGGAGTTGTTGCGTGATAGACATTAGTTTAATAGTATGTCATTGGTTTGTTTACAGCTCACAATCCAAGGTCACCATGCCCTTCCTTGTTGAGTTACCTCAAATTACATTGCCCTTCTATGGTCATGATTTGGATTTGTAAGTTGAAATTGGTGTAGGAGGTTGTGATATTGATATTGAAAATGAAGACAAGTATGAACTTTCTAATTATTTGTACTTCTATATGGTTGAAGCTGTTTGGAACACTTGGAGAAATTATGAACATGTTCATTGTGGGCAAACATGCATTGGCTTGGAATGTGAAATTTGCAGAATTTTATTGAATATGTCTTAACACTTGGTTTATCTTTGGCAACGAGGCTATTATTTCGAGTTGGTAAACAATTGCTGCCGGTTTTGTCGCTATTGTGCATTGTAGAGTACTGGTGCAAATTCATGCACTGATGCAAATTGGTTGATTCCCTATGGTCCTATTGGAAGTGCTTGATTGTTGGTTCACACTCCAGGGTTTGGATGCACGATCTTCTTTCCTTGGCCCACTAGCAGGAACTTGATTCATTGCAAGTTATGACGTTCATTCGCTGCATTCTTCCTTGTGGAAATGATTCAAATGGCATTGCACTTCCTTTTGGCTAAGATTTGGTTTTTGCAAGTTGTAGTTAATGTTGTACTCATTTATGCTAATGATTTTGAAATGATAATATGTGTAAATTCCCATTCATGTGTATTGTTCCATATTTGTGAAAAGAAAGATCATGAACGCATTCAATGTATGTAAACAACTTTGGGATTAATTGATCAATTTTGCAGACATGTTCTAACTGTAACTTTATTTGAAGGGATCAAACCAAAAGGAAGTTAGTGTGACTTTATATAATTAACATGAAACAAGGTGGATTGAAAATTTTCAATTTTGGGCCAAAAGACAAATATTACAAAAAAAGCAACATCTAGTACTTGTTTATGCGATAATGGGTTTGAATATTATTGCACGGGAATGACTTAAGTTGACTTTTTGAAATGCAATATATTGCAAATGAACATGTGAACATGATTACAACCTAAGCCAAGGGTTAATGAATAAATAATGAAAGAACCATGACCAAACCAATGGCTACGCATGGATAGTACAAGACTTAAACAAAACCTTATGCTTTAGCAAGAACCAATTAGAAACGAGCCGACATAAATTAAAAGACACAAGATGAACATACCAAGAAAAAACCATGTGTTTGAAGTAATTAAATGAAATGAGCATAGACGAAATTTATGGGACCGAGAGTTTAGACTAAGATCAATGGCCACGAGTAAGTGAATACTCAATCAACCCGTGCAAATGAAAACAAGCTATGAATGATGAAGAATTAAGGTTGGGAAGCCACCTAAAGAAGGCTAGACATGATTAGGGTTTATGAAGCTTTGATCAAGTAAAGATCCCTAAATTTTGAGTCTATGTATCATGCCCTCTAGTTATGAATGCTAATAACAAAATTTATACTAACCGGATAAAATTGGGGTATGACAGCTGCCCCTATTTAATTAACTTGAACTAGAAGGTATGAATGACAACAATCTTCATACATTCGTGGTGGAAGATAATTAAATACGAAAAGACCCAAATTTTGTCCTTTGGAATGCAGGAAAAAGAATGTAGAAAGAAATCGTAGTGAGAAATATAGTAAGGAAAATTATCAGAAGGTAAAGTGGAGCATTCAAGACTCTCTGGGAATCATCAGGATAGTATCTTGGATGCCGAGATCGAGATATTCCAAGAGTGAAATGGTACCTCGATTGAATCTAAGACTTTCTGAAAATTAGCAGAACAATGTCTTGAGCTGAATGCACAAAATTCTTTAAGGATCAACGAAGCAGTATCTTACATGATCTAATCGAGATATTCCATCAAGGGAATGATACCTCAATCGTATCTAAGATTCTCCGAGGATACTAGAGCGGCATTTTCAGGAACAAATGAGATTCTTCAAATTAATGAAACAATATCTCGAACAGTTGGATGAGATTCTCTGCATCAACGAAGCAGCCTCTTATAGGATAGAATTAAGATATTCCGACATGAGAATGATACCTTAATTAAATCTAAGACTCTTCGAAGATACTTGAGCAGTATCTCAAAAAATGAATGATACTCTTCATATTAATGAAGCAAGATCCTTAACACACATAAAAAGGGCTTCCTAAGAGTACCTAGGACACTTTGGGTGCTAACACATTCCCTTTGTTTAACCAACCCCCTTACGTGTAATCTTTGGCATTTTATTAGTTTTGATTTGAAAACTTCTTATATTTGGGTTTTGTTCGTACTTTTTCCTTTTCCTTTGGAAACAATAAAAGCGCGGCGGCGGCTCTAGTTTTATTGATGTTAAGTTTATCCATAGCTTAATAGTTATGAATTTACCGCTACACAATCATACCAATCATATCAATACCCGACATAGAGAAAGGTCATGTGGATGAAATAATATTGAGAAGTGTTGGAGGCACATGAATCTTATCAATATGAATTTGACATTTATGGAACTTCTTCACATATTTACAACAATCAGATTCCATTGTCAGCCAATAATAACCTGCCCTTAACATCTTTTTAGCCATTGCATGTCCATTGGCATGAGTACCAAAGGATCCTTCATGAACTTCTCGTATTAACATGTATGCTTCGTGTCTATCCATGCATCTGAGCAAAAATCATGTCAAAATTTATCTTGTACAACACACCTTCATTAAGAAAGAAACTGTCGTCCAGTCTTCTCAAAGTCTTCTTATCTTTGTTGGATGCCCCAAGCGGGTACTCCTGACTTTGAAGGAAACATTTAATATCAAAATACCAGGGCTTATCATCTGTGACTTCTTCTACTGCAAACACATGAGAAGGTCTATCAAGGCGCATAATTGTGATATTGGGCGCATTGTTCCAACAATTTACTTTATACATAAAATACAAAGTAACCAAAGCATCCGCCATTTGATTCTCTTCGTGAGGTATATGATGAAGTTCTATTATATTAAAGAAAGTCAACAACCTACATGCATAACCTTTGTAAGGAATCATGCCAGGATGACGAGTATCCTATTCTCCTTTAATCTGGTTGACCACCAAGGCTGAATCTCCTTATACATCAAGGATTTTAATTCTCAAATCAATGGCTTCTTCAAGACCCATGATACAAGCTTCATATTCTGCCTTATTTTCGTAAAATAAAACATCAACCTTGTAGTGAAAGGGATATGATAACCCTTAGGAGTAATAGTGATTTCCCCAATTCCATCTACATATGCATTAACAACTCCATCAAACACTAAACCCTAACGTGATCCAGGGTCTGACCCTTCTCCAGGCAATGATTCATCGCAATCTTTAGCTTTAGTACATAACATCTTCATCAGGGAAGTTGAACCTGATGGATTGATAATCATTGATCGACCGGTGGGCCAAATGATCTGCAAGAATACTTCCTTTAATTGCTTTTTGAGTATGGTACTCAATATCATATCCTGACAATAGCATTTGCCAATGAGCTATCCTTCCGGTTAATGTAGGCTTTTCAAATATATACTTGATTGGATCCATTTTGGATATCAACCAAGTGGTACGATTGATCATATACTGGCGTAAACGATTGGCAGCCCAGGATAAGCAACAACAAGTCTTTTCAAGCATGGAGTACCGAGACTCACAGTCTATAAATTTCTTACTCAGATAGTAGATGGCATGCTCCTTTCTACCAGTTTCATCTTGTTGTCCAAGAACACAACCCATGGACTATTCTAATACAGTCAAATACATAATCAAAGGTCTTTCTTCCATTAGAAGAGACAAGATAGGAGGTTCAAGCAGATACTCCTTGATGCTATCAAAAGCTTTATGGAAGTTCTCTGTCCAAACACAACCTTAATCTTTAGGGAGAATCTTGAAGATTGTCCCATATTTGGCAGTCATGTGAGATATGAATCTGGATATGTAATTCAGACGCCCAAGGAACCCTCAGACCTGCTTTTCCGTCTTTGGCGCAGGCATCTATTGAATAACTATGACTTTATTAGGATCTACTTAAATACATTTCTGACTAACAATGAAACCCAACAAATTTCCTGAACAAACACCAAAAGTACATTTATTAGGATTCAACTGGCGTTTAAATTTTCTCAACCACCGGAACAGCTTTAAGAAATACTCAACATGATCTTCCTCAGGTCTTCGACTTAACAAACATATCATTAACATAGACTTATATTTCTTTGTTCATCATGTCATGGAAAAGAGTAGTCACGGATCTTTGGCACGTTGCACCAGTATTCTTTAAACTGAAATGTGTCACTCTATAGCAGAATGTTCCCCAAGGTATAATAAATGTTGTCTTTTCCATGTCTTCGGGTGCCATCTTGTTTTAATTGTAACCGGAGAATCCATCCATAAAGGAGATGAAGTTGAATTAGATGTATTATCTACCAACACGTCAATGTGTGACAGAGGAAAATTATCTTTCAGACTAGCTTTGCTCAAGTCTCTGTAATCAACACACATCCGAACTTTACCATCTTTCTTTGGAACAGGTACAATGTTAGCCACCCATAGAGGATACTCAACAGTAATAAAGAACCCATCATCAATCTAATTTTGAACTTCTTCTTTAATCTTGACAGCCATATCAGGGTGAGTTCTTCTTAACTTGTGCTTAACCGGTGGACATTCTAGCTTCAACGACAATCCATGCTCCATAATATCAGTATCAAGACCTAACATATCTTGATAAGACCAAGAAAACACATCCACATAATCTCTAAGAAGCTATACCATCCTCTTCTTAACATCTGGACAAAGCAGTGCCCTAATCTTGACTTCCTTCTTGTTATCTTTGGAACCCAAATTAATTACTGCCAACGACTCTTTATGAGGTTGAATGGTCTTATCTTCATGCTCAAGCAACTTAGAAATATGATTAGGAATCTCTTCGTCATCCTCTTCTTCCATTTCGAACACATAGAATTCAAAGTTGGGAGAGGGCATAAGGTCATTGCTTTCAATGGGTTTAATAACTAATCTGCACAATGATTTTATGCTTTATTTTAGAAAATGAACAAAGAAACACACATTGTGATGCATATATAAAAGTGATTATTGTTTTGTTTTTTATGTTACCATTTTTCCAGAATAAGCAAAAAGGAAAAACATAATATTGTCGCAACCTGAAAAATACAGTGCGCGAAAAAAACAACCGGCGAAAGAAAAAGACAGAAGAGTCGTCACTGTGCGTTATTCATCCCAAAGGAGGGAAAGGAAACGCTCGAAGTAAACCTGAAAAAGGAAAGGACAAGACGGGGTCTCGCAACCAAATCTTGGGTTCGGGAGTCGGTTATGCGAAGGGAAGGTATTAGCACCCCTACGCATCCGTAGTACTCTACGGGATCCACTTTTGTAGTTCTTGTCTAAAGGGTGTGGGTTTATCTTGTGCTGTTTACAAAAAAAAAAGGGTTAAATGAAAATGACTCGCGCGGATGTCGCATCCACTGCATACGTATCTCATCTGAATATGAGAATCAGAGTCTTCGTAGCTCGGCTGACCTATGGGTTGGGGGGATGTGTGCTCGCTAAGACATCGCGTCTTATGCCTACGTATCTCATCTGGAATGAGAATCAGAGCAAGCCGTAGTTCGGCTAACTACGGGGTTATGGATTGGGTTTTGGACGAACGACGTCACTACGCAATCTACCGGATGCTCGACCTTTGGAGACTTGCTCGCCTGTAGTAGAAGGAGTAAACGTGTGTTATGGAGAAGAACAATCAATAAAGGGTATGGATTTGGGATGCTCAAGGGCAAAAGGCAGTCCTTGACGAAGGAGCCGCGCTACATGTGGGGATATGAATACAAAACACAAAACATGTATCTCAAAGTAAAATGCCACCAAGGGGCTCAAACATTGCCTCATATCGAGGTCTTCCAGCTAAGAAAGCGATAAAGTATGAGAGAGGGAAAAAATTACCACACGGATAAAGATCCGAAGTTACAGCAATTAAAGGAATGGGAAACCCAGGGATCCTTCCAAGCTAAACACCATTAAAGAAAGTGAGTCAGTACAGGTAATCGGAATGAAACCTCCAGGGGGTATCCCACAAATAAAGTGGGAAACCACGCAAGTTATCCCTGCAAAAGTTAGGTGCCTTCACAAAAACTCAACAAAAGGGTTAGTGAAGCAAAATAGGGTAACCAAGAGTTGCCCTCAAATCAAAATGTAATCACATAAATCATGCCCTTTCAATTCACTAAAAGCTCATAAAAAGCAACGAAAGGTAGGAGGCCTAAACCTCTTGTCAAACACATGCATCAAAAGGGTATCAAATTCACCCATAATACCTCATATATTTAGAGCATTCAAACTAAAGGCATAAAGATGATGGATATAGGGCAAACCTGATTGGAGAAGAAAAATCAAATGGCAGGGTTTGCTTGAGCTGAAAGTCTGTGAGTCAGAATGAACCTTTCAGAGTTGCCTGGAGGTTGCTGCAGAGTAGCTTGTAGGTTTCCCTTCAGGTTTTGTCCAGTGTTTTGTTCCAAGGAAACCTCAGAGTATTTTGCTTCTCTCCCTTTTTCTCAAGTGAATCTCCCAGTGTAACTCCAAGTGTCTTTTCCTCTACTGAAACCTCAGTATTTATAGACTGATTTTCGTGGGTAATGGGCTCAAATGAGGGAGACCCAAGTCCAAAATAATTTGTTATATTTTATTTATTTATTTTAATTATTTAATTAATTAATTAATTAATTAATTTTTTTTTTTTTTTTCGTTTTTTTTTTTTTTTTTTTTTTTTGGCGAAATGAAGGGTAAATTTTGGGGTATTACAGCTGCCCCTATTCAATCAACTGGAGACCCGGAAAGAAGATGGCAGCTGCTTTCGTGCTTTCGAGGTATCAAGGGATTGAATACAATAAAAGCCCAAAAATTTGCACTGAAGTGAAGTGAAGTAACAATGTCTGTCAGAATCGGCAAAGAGGTGGTCTTGAAAGAAGAAACTGTCTGGTACGGTGAGAGTCAGTCTGAATATCGAAAAAGAATGTTAAACTGGATACCAAAATGAATGGTAACACAGAAATAACCATGTCCTGAATGCCGCTCAGCAGTCTGAATACTGGAAAGGATTTCGATCTGAACATCGGAAAATTGGCCTGAATGCCACAAGTCGCATCGACCTGAACGTCGGAAACTTCTTCGATCTGAACATCGGAAAGACTTGGCCTGAATGCCACTTCGATCTGAATATCGGAAAGTTGGCCTGAATGCCACAAGCTGCATCGACCTTAACGTCGGAAACTTCTTCGATCTAAACATCGGAACACTGGCCTGAATGCCACTTCGGTCTGGATACCGGAAAACTGGCCTGAATGCCACTTCGGTCTGGATACCGGAAAACTGGCTGAATGCCACTTCGGTCTGGATACCGGAAAACTGGCCTGAATGCCACAAGTTGCATTGACCTGAACGTCGGAAACTTCTTCGATCTGAATATCGGAAAATTGGCCTGAATGCCACTTCGGTCTGGATACCGGAAAACTGGCCTGAATGCCATAAGTTGCATCGACCTGAACGTCAGAAACTTCTTCGATCTGAACATCGGAACACTGGCCTGAATGCCACTTCGGTCTGGATACCGGAAAACTGGCCTGAATGCCACTTCGGTTTGGATACCGGAAAACTGGCCTGAATGCCACTTCGGTCTGGATACCGGAAAACTGGCCTGAATGCCACTTCGATCTGAACATCGGAAAACTTCATGCCTATCAGCATTGGCAGAAATAGGGAATGATAATAGAGGCGGCGCATGGGCCAATGACACTTGCTGGGGATAACAAAGGTAAGTCATGAACAATCTTCAGTCTGAGTACTGGAAACAACTTCTAGCTTATCACTTGGGATACCGAGAATGTTTTATGCTTACATGCGTATGTTTGAATTTTTCAATGGCGTAATGCTCCATGAAAATGGAAATGCTACGCGATTTGGAAGGATGCAATGCAATATGATTCTACATGCAGGGATGCGAAATGCTGGGTAGAATGCCAAGCCGGGGCAAGGGGATCTGCTGGGGAAATGATCACCATCTTCTGGATCCTGACAAGGCTGCTGGAGATACACATCGCAATGAACTCTGCGGGGAGATGACTAGCCATGCGGTGTTCTGGCCATACCGAGACTCTGATCGGGGAAAGAATGGCATTGGAAGCCTGCTGCTGAGGAAAGCTACAATGGTTCTGGCAACCACGGTTTGCGAGAGATGACTCAGGAGGGGGAGCAAACACTGATACGGTACCGAGGTTCTGCTTCAAGAAAAGAAACCATGGATCTGGCATTGGGATTATCGATCTGGCATCGAACTCTAAGGAGCAGCCACTTCTGCTGGGAAGATACAGTCTGGCACTGTCAACTCCGCTGGGGAGTGTATGATCTGGCACTGTCAACTCTACTGGGGAGTGTATATTCTGAAACAACCGCTTGGGGAAGTACGGTGGTGAGAACCTGCTGGGGATTGAAGAATCCAACACTCTGATCAGCTCTGCAGGGATAAGACACCGAATTTGTCTGTTGGTGACTTCACTGAGGAAGATATTCACGATCATCTGCAGGGAATTTTAAGGAAATGCCCCGAGGGTATCTGTTCTGAATAGACGATCCAAAGCACTTAAAATTTACAGCAATTTTAAATGTTTATTAAGCATGTACCTGTAAAGCCCTTATGTGTCATGATGCAATGTTTATCAAAAATTCGGACGTCATTTTTGCAAACAAAACAGTAAAATGAAAATGAAAACAGAGATATACTGAATAACATGATTTTATTGATTGAACAGCCTCTGAATAGGCATTTACATCAGGAAGCAATCCCTAGAAAGAGGTAATCGCACAAAAGATAAAAACAAAAATTAATCTAATGGCAATGTGAAATGGATTTCTATTGGGTTCCAATTCTGCCATGACTTGCCCGTCTTCAAGATCCTCCAGATGATCAGCTTTCTGAAAGAGTGATTGGACTGTTTCCTATCCTTCAAAAATTTCCAGTCATTGGCACGAGATGAGATTCAGAACTACTCAGAACGCTGTCATTCGCTTAATCCCTAACTTTTGCCTGGATTGCCCTTTTCGGGTTTTCAATCCACCGGGATACCCATTTTTGCCTAAGTTGCCTTTTCAGGTTTTCAACTTACCGGGTGTACAATCTTTTTTTTATTTTTGTCCCTAATTTTTGCCCGAACCTTTTCATTTTCTTGGTTCGTCGGGATGCCCATTTTTTGCCTGGACTATTCTTTTTACTGTCCAGCGGGTCTATTTTATGCGAAGTATTTTTTTAACTGCGTCTGAGTTCACAGGGAAAGTGAAGTTTTCACCATCCATAGTTGCAAGCATTAAGGCCCCACCATCAAAAACCTTGGTGACAATATACGGTCCATCATAGTTAGGAGTCCACTTGCCCCTGTGATCTGTCTGAGGAGGAAGGATCCTTTTCAACACTAAATCTCCGACTTGGAAACAACGAGGACGCACCTTCTGATCAAAAGCTCTCTTCATCCGACTCTGATACAACTGCCCATGACAAATGGCTGCCATTCGCTTCTCTTCGATAAGACTCAACTCATTGAACCTTGTCCGAATCCATTCAGCTTCATCTAACTTGACATCCAACAGGACTCTTAGAGAAGGAATCTCCACTTCAGCAGGTAGGACCGCTTCCATACCATACACCAGGGAGTAAGGGGTTGCCCCGGTCGATGTACGTACTGAAGTGCGGTACCCATGCAAGGCGAAGGGTAGCATCTCATGCCAATCTCTGCACGTGACGACCATCCTCTGCATAATCTTCTTTATGTTTTTATTTGCCGCCTCAACAGCGTCGTTCATCTTAGGACGATAGGGGGAAGAATTGTGATGCTGAATGTTGAAGTTCTGACACAACTCCTTCATCATTTTGTTGTTGAGATTAGAACCATTATCAGTAATGATTCTTTCGGGAATCCCATAGCGACAAATGATTTCTTTCTTGATGAAACAGGCAACCACATGCCTGGTGACATTCGCGAACGACGCTGCTTCGACCCACTTGGTGAAATAGTCGATGGCAACAAGGATGAAGCGATGCCCATTGGAAGCAGTCGGCTCAATCTTTCCAATCATATCAATGCCCCACATGGCAAACGGCCACGGCGAAGACATCACATTCAGAGGATTCGGCGGTACATGCACCTTATCAGCATAAATCTGGCATTTATGACACTTCCGAGCATACTTGAAACAATCTAATTCCATGGTCATCCAATAATAACCCGCTCTCAACAATTTCTTAGCCATTGCATGTCCGCCGGCATGAGTACCGAAGGAACCTTCATGAACTTCCTGCATTAACATGTCCGCCTCGTGTCTGTCCACGCATCTGAGCAAAACCATGTCGAAGTTCCTCTTATACAACACATCGTCTTTGTTCAAGAAGAAACTGCCTGTCAATCTTCTCAAAGTCTTTCTATCATTGTTGGATGCCCCTGCAGGGTACTCTTGATTCTTCAGAAAGCACTTGATATCGTGATACCAGGGCTTGTCATCGACTACCAGCTCAGCAGCAAACACATACGCGGCCCTGTCAAGGCGCATCACATCGATCCTGGGAGCATGGTTCCAACGAATTACCTTGATCATGGAGGATAGAGTAGCAAGTGCGTCTGCCATCTGGTTCTCATCACGAGGTATATGATACAATTTTACCGTTGTGAAGAAAGTCAAAAGTCTTCTCGTGTAATCTCTGTAGGGGACCAGAGTGGGTTGGAGAGTATTCCAATCACCATTCACTTTATTAATCACCAGAACTGAATCTCTGAAGATGTCCAGAGTCTTGATTCTCAGATCAATGGCTTGCTCAATACCCAAGATACAGGCCTCGTACTCAGCTTCGTTATTTGTGCACTCAAAAGTCAAACGAGCGGTGAAAGGCATGTGGGCACCTTTCGGAGTAGTAATGACAGCGCCAATTCCACTACCTCTTGCATTGACAGCCCCATCAAACAACAAAGTCCACTTTTCTTTTGGATCAGGTCCCTCCTCAACAACTGGCTTTTCACAGTCTTTCATCTTGAGGAACATGATGTCTTCATCAGGGAATTCAAACTTCATTGGCTCATAATCATCAATCGGTTGCTCGGCAAGGTAGTCTGACAGAATACTCCCTTTGATGGCCTTCTGTGACGTATACTGGATATCATACTCTGTTAAAATCATCTGCCAACGGGCAACACGTCCGGTGAGAGCCGGCTTCTCAAAGATGTACTTCACTGGATCCATCTTAGAAATCAACAAGGTAGTATGGTTCAACATATACTGTCTCAGTCGGCGAGCAGCCCAGGCCAAAGCACAACAAGTTTTCTCAAGCTGCGAATATTTGACTTCACAGTCGGTAAACTTTTTGCTAAGGTAGTATATGGCATGCTCTTTTCGACCAGACTCGTCATGCTGTCCCAATACACACCCCATCGAGTTCTCAGTCACTGATAGGTACATTATCAGAGGTCTCCCAGGAACTGGAGGTATAAGGATCGGAGGTTTCTGTAGATACTCTTTTATCTTCTCGAAAGCCCTTTGACAATCTTCATTCCACCTGATAGCCTGATCTTTCCTCAGCAATTTGAAAATTGGCTCACACGTGGTTGTTAGGTGAGAGATGAACCTTGCAATGTAGTTCAACCTCCCTAAGAAACTACGGACTTGCTTCTCTGTTCTTGGCTCAGGCATTTCCTGTATCGCTTTTACTTTGTCGGGATCCACCCAGCAATTTTCCCGATCTCACCCCGAAAGTGCACTTGTTCGGATTAAGTCTCAGTTTGAATTTCCTCAAACGCTCAAACAGTTTCTGCAAATTCAACAAATGTTCTTCTTCTGTCTGAGATTTGGCAATCATATCATCCACATAAACCTCGATTTCATGATGAATCATATCATGGAACAGAGTTACCATAGCTCGTTGATATGTTGCTCCGGCATTTTTCAGACCAAACGGCATCACCTTGTAGCAGAAGGTGCCCCATGGGGTTATGAAAGTTGTCTTTTCCATGTCCTCTGGTGCCATCTTGATTTGGTTATAGCCAGAAAAGCCATCCATGAAGGAGAATACCGAGAACTGAGCTGTATTATCCACCAAAACGTCGATGTGAGGTAATGGGAAATCATCTTTAGGGCTAGCTCTGTTCAGATCCCGGTAGTCGACACACATCCGTACCTTTCCATCCTTCTTAGGTACTGGGACGATGTTTGCAACCCATGGCGGATAATTGGTGACTGCTAGAAACCCTGCATCCAACTGCTTTTGTACTTCTTCCTTTATCTTGACAGCCATCTCTGGTCTTGTTCTTCTGAGTTTCTGCTTGACCGGAGGACAACCTTCTTTGAGAGGCAAGCGGTGTACCACGATGTCTGTGTCCAGCTCAGGCATGTCCTGATAAGACCAGGCGAAGATGTCAACGTATTCTTGCAGCAGTTCAATCAGCCCTTTCTTCACATCATCTCTCAAAGCAGCCCCTATCTTGATTTTTCTCTTGGCGTCCTCGGTGCCGAGATTAATCACTTCAACAGACTCTTGATGCGGTTGAATGACCCTTTCCTCTTGTTTTAATAACCTGGTAAGTTCTTCAGGGAGTTCACAGTCTTCATCACCCTCTTCTTCAGCTTGAAAGATTGGATTTTCAAAGTCGAAGCGAGCCATAGCAGAAACGTTATCAATAGGATCCGGTGTTGTGCATCTGTATGAGTGATGGTATGTGCTTATGAGTGTGAACAAGAAGTGAAAACTAAACAAAACATTGCCATTTTTTTATTTTGAAAAACTGCAAAAATAGAAAGACAGGGAACGAAATATTTGAATGCAAAAAGACGTCCTTTATTTATGATAAAAAATGCAAGTGTCACATAGATGGACCCTACAATGAGTCATTACGCCCTGGGCGGAACGTAAGACTTGGATATGCATGAATAAACAAAGAAAATTACTCTTCAAGAAGAGTGACTTGGATAATCTCTTCAGAAGACCAATTGTTGATGACTTCACCCGGGATCCTCGGACGCACCCAGTTGTCGATGTCACAGTCACTATCCCCATCTTCATTGTTGACCGCAGAGACCTGACCATCCTGAATGATGCCAGCGTTGGAGAAAGTAATCGGCCCCTGATGAGTCTGAGGCGTTGAAGTACACACATCCGAAACATCGGAATCCATTTCAGTTTCATCATGGATTACAGAATCAGTAGGAACAACATCTGCGAATTCATCAGTAGCATCTTCAAACTCTTCTTCCTCAACCCCTTCCGCAGACTCTTGGACAGACAGACCCTCAACCTGGAGGATACCTTTGTCGAGCAAGGCCTGGATACCCTGCTTTAGCTTCAAACAACCTCCACTCTGAGTGGCACAATCCAAACAACCCTTCCCACAACCGGGGAAGACATCGGCCTTTAGCAAGCATCCTTTGATATCCAACAATGGAGTCTTCAACTTCAACACATCCTTAATGGACTTGGCTTCTCCCTCTACCAAATTCACATTTGCACCACCATGCTGGGGCATGGGATTGTTGACGACATTCGGAGCCGGTGCAAGGTCGATGGCCTTTGAATCTATGAGGTCTTGAACTACGTGCTTAAAAGCTTTGCAGTTCTCAATGTCATGGCCAGGTGCCCCAGAGTGGAAGCTACACCTAACGTTGGCGTCGTAACCCACCGGAAGTCTACCAACAGGAGGAGCCAGAGTGCGCAATTGCACAAGTTGTAGTTGTTGAAGACTAGAAAGCAACTGAGCGTACGACATAGGAGGGGTGTCGAAACGCTGGTCCATCATCCTTTGCCTCTGTTGATAAGCGGGTCTGTTACCCGGTTGTTGCTGCTGTTGATACTGAACTGGTTGACGTTGTGATTGTTGTTGTTTTAGTGGTGCTGCAGCTGGAACAGTCACCCCTGCGGCAGTACCTGTTATGCAAGACATGCTAATGAATATGCAAATGCAATGACATGTTTATCAATTCCAAAGGTATTCTACCCCCTTGATTCCAGTCTCACATTTGATAAACAGTGTAAGAAAAGACTAAGCCGTTGATGAGAACCAAGAAAATTCCAACTAGAATCAAGTGGAAGATATAAACCCCACAGAAATGGATAAACATGTGTGAATGATTATGAATGCAAAATGATGTGATGCAAAATGATGTGAATGCAGTGCAGTGGCATGTCAATCAGGATTGCTGTATCTGCTTGAACATCTGTCAGGTTGCACTGTCTGGAGAGAAATCAAGAGCACACCAACAAAGGTCATGGGATGGATCATGTTATCCTTAATATCAACCACCCATTTTGGCGGATTATGGTTTACACCTTATCAATACCCGAGTTTCATTGATATTAAGGATACCTGATCGGATCAACCATGAATCAAGGGTTTGTCGCAAGTCACGAGCATGGAGTTTAGGTTAAGAACCACCCAAAAGGAGTGTACTAAGGTTTAAACCTGCCAAACATGTTCTACAAAAGGTTCCCATAGTCATAATCCCATCTTTCGGATATTATCAGAGGAACGACTACTCGTATTCCAACAATATTCTCAAGAGAGACTCTTATGAGTGTAGTATCGCGTAACAATCGTATCAAATCTTACATTTGAACGACTTTCGCACTACGTCCTACGAATAGGCCAAGATGGGTTAGGTAAACTAAGGTTCTTGGCTTCTTAGGTCTATATTGGAACAAGTAATGTCTAACCACAACTTACTTATGTGACATTATTGATCTCAACATGACCTCCACCAAGTGAATGGGCTTGCAAGTCAACTCGCTAAGGAATACTCCACACAAGTTGACAGGACTATGCCATTCTCCTATCTTAAGTGCACTCGAGTTCGGGTATAGAACTCATCTCACAAAAATCACCAAGCAGCCATAGCCAACCAACAGATACAACAATGATATGTACACAATGAAATAAGGTAAAGCAGGTAAATAAATAACTGTACAAAAGCATGAACACCCAATAAACAAACAAACTACAAAAGCTAGGAGGGACTCGCTTAGGGAAGATGGACCAGCAAGAGGTCAACTTCTTAGGGTCCCCAGCAGAGTCGCCAGCTGTCGCAACCTGAAAAATACAGTGCGCGAAAAAAACAACCGGCGAAAGAAAAAGACAGAAGAGTCGCCACCGTGCGTTATTCATCCCAAAGGAGGGAAAGGAAACGCTCGAAGTAAACCTGAAAAAGGAAAGGACAAGACGGGGTCTCGCAACCAAATCTTGGGTTCGGGAGTCGGTTATGCGAAGGGAAGGTATTAGCACCCCTACGCATCCGTAGTACTCTACGGGATCCACTTTTGTAGTTCTTGTCTAAAGGGTGTGGGTTTATCTTGTGCTGTTTACAAAAAAAAAGGGTTAAATGAAAATGACTCGCGCGGATGTCGCGTCCACTGCATACGTATCTCATCTGAATATGAGAATCAGAGTCTTCGTAGCTCGGCTGACCTATGGGTTGGGGGGATGTGTGCTCGCTAAGACATCGCGTCTTATGCCTACGTATCTCATCTGGAATGAGAATCAGAGCAAGCCGTAGTTCAGCTAACTACGGGGTTATGGATTGGGTTTTGGACGAACGACGTCACTACGCAATCTACCGGATGCTCGACCTTTGGAGACTTACTCGCCTGTAGTAGAAGGAGTAAACGTGTGTTATGGAGAAGAACAATCAATAAAGGGTATGGGTTTGGGATGCTCAAGGGCAAAAGGCAGTCCTTGACGAAGGAGTCGCGCTACATGTGGGGATATGAATACAAAACACAAAACATGTATCTCAAAGTAAAATGCCACCAAGGGGCTCAAACATTGCCTCCTATCGAGGTCTTCCAGCTAAGAAAGCGATAAAGTATGAGAGAGGGAAAAAATTACCACACGGATAAAGATCCGAAGTTACAGCAATTAAAGGAATGGGAAACCCAGGGATCCTTCCAAGCTAAACACCATTAAAGAAAGTGAGTCAGTACAGGTAATCGGAATGAAACCTCCAGGGGGTATCCCACAAATAAAGTGGGAAACCACGCAAGTTATCCCTGCAAAAGTTAGGTGCCTTCACAAAAACTCAACAAAAGGGTTAGTGAAGCAAAATAGGGTAACCAAGAGTTGCCCTCAAATCAAAATGTAATCACATAAATCATGCCCTTTCAATTCACTAAAAGCTCATAAAAAGCAACGAAAGGTAGGAGGCCTAAACCTCTTGTCAAACACATGCATCAAAAGGGTATCAAATTCACCCATAATACCTCATATATTTAGAGCATTCAAATTAAAGGCATAAAGATGATGGATATAGGGCAAACCTGATTGGAGAAGAAAAATCAAATGGCAGGGTTTGCTTGAGCTGAAAGTCTGTGAGTCAGAATGAACCTTTCAGAGTTGCCTGGAGGTTGCTGCAGAGTAGCTTGTAGGTTTCCCTTCAGGTTTTGTCCAGTGTTTTGTTCCAAGGAAACCTCAGAGTATTTTGCTTCTCTCCCTTTTTCTCAAGTGAATCTCCCAGTGTAACTCCAAGTGTCTTTTCCTCTACTGAAACCTCAGTATTTATAGACTGATTTTCGTGGGTAATGGGCTCAAATGAGGGAGACCCAAGTCCAAAATAATTTGTTATATTTTATTTATTTATTTTAATTATTTAATTAATTAATTAATTAATTAATTAATTTTTATTTTTTTTTTTTCGTTTTTTTTTTTTTTGGCGAAATGAAGGGTTAATTTTGGGGTATTACAAATATGGATAAATGAAATAACATTTTATTATTGATAATGAAATTTTAAACAAAGCCCACATGAATTCACTTTCACCTTGGGCATCATAAAAGGATTTTGAAAGTAAAAAAACAAACAAACATATTACTTTGACAAGTGAGTAATAGAAAGAACATCAACAACAATCCAATTCTGGCACACCGATCCACATGTCACAAAGTCTGGCTCTTGTTGCTCTTCATCGTCTTCTAAAATTGCGGCCGCGGACTGATCTTTAGAATTAATAAAGCCAACACTGTGAAGCACCTCTTGAATTTTGTTCAAATCTCTTCGGGTTGCACCGAGTGAAAAAACCCAAATCAACTATGTTCTTGTTCTCAGCAAGCTCAACAATTTGTCCCTATCTAGCAGATTGACCACTTTCTACCACAAACTGGGCATCTTTTAAGGATGACATGGATTCACCATTCTTCTTATCAACAATATTATCAATAGAAAGAGCTTAAAATGACATTCCCTCAGCTTCATCGGTATCAATGTATGTAAATGAAGAGAGATGACTCACTAACATGGTCTATTCACCACCCACGATTAGTAACTTCCCATTCTTTATGAACTTCAGTTTCTGGTGTATAGTTGATGTAACTCCCTCAGCCTCATGAATCCACATACGTCCTAAGAGACAGATGTAAGCGGGATGAATATCCATCACTTGAAAAGTGATCTGAAATAAGCATGAACCTATCTTTATTGGGAGATCAACCTCTCCAATTACAGTCTTCCTCGAGCCATTGAAGGCCTTCATAACAACTCTACTGAATCTCATCAGAGCACTTTGGTAAGTAAGTATATATAGTGTAGACTTGGGCAGGACATTCCAAGAGGATTCAATATCCACCATCATATTGGATAGAGCATCTTCTTGACAATTCATAGAGATATGCAGGGCCAAATTATGATTCCTCTCCTGCTCGGGCAACTCTTCATCATTAAAGCTCAAATTGTTACATGCAGTAATATTGGCTACAATGCCATCAAATTGATCTCTTGTCGTGTCATAGTCCACATAGGCCTACTCTAGAACTTTCTAAAAAGATTCTCGGTGTGCTTTTGAACTCATCAGTAGGGATAACACAGATATCTTGTAGGAAGTGTGCATTAATTGGTCCACCATATTGAAATCTCTCTTCTTGATCAATTTCAGCAACCCATCTTGATCAACATTCTGATTCACACTGCTAGATTGACCGACTTATATAACAAGAGTTTTCTCTTGACTTAACTTCTCTTTCACCACATCTTCAATCCTCTTAGGAGCTGCAGCAGCAAATATCCGACCACTTCGGGTCACACCACTTACATAAGCAATGTTCACAACGGATGGAAAAGCATGAATATGCACTTCTTTGTCGTCTTCTACCATAGTAGAATTATACTTGTAAGACAAAACTTTATCAGACTCGTAAGGTGTAAGGCCCTCCAAACGAATAACCAACGGATAAACTGAAGGTTGAGAAAAACAAGAAAGAGGGGGTTTGAATTGTTTTAACTGATAATAAAAACTTTTGAAGATAAAACACATGCGAAAATAAAATATATCAACACAAAATTTTTATCCTGGTTCGCTTGAAATTCAAAGCTACTCCAGTCCACCCGGCCAAGGTGATTTCTCCTTAAATAAGGACCTAATCCACTAATCTTGAAAGATTGCAACAAATGATCGTCTAAGAGGATAAAGATCCCTTAGCCCTCTCATGTTTACAGACTTCACAAGTCACTTAAGGAATATTCAACAATTGAGGAAAAATTACAATAATGCTTAGTGCTTCTAGGTAAGCAGAAATTACACAATATAAGAACAAAATAAATGTTCACACTTTAGAGAAGCAACTCATGTGAAAGGAGAATGCGTAAGAGATATGAGAGTAGTTTCAGTATTCTCGTGTGTTTTTGTTGTTTTCTTGGTGAAGAGATCCATCCTATATATAGGGGTTGATGAAGAGTCTGTTGGATGAAGGGATCTTTGGAAATGATGGATGATTAATGTCATTAATCTCTATGTTCTTTCCATAACAATTTGGGGTGCTTTAACTTTCTTCCAAAATTAGATTTCTATAAGCGGAAGACTTCATAGCTAAGTCTTTGGTGATCATTTCTGAATCAGAGTGTTCAGACTTCAAAGTTTCTTTTCAGCATGTATATATTCAGATAGTTGCTTATAGCTGACTGACTTCAGTGGTTCTCGATGCCTTCTTGATTGATTACTGTAGCGGGGTATTCGTTACCATTAGAAATATTGACTAAATCCAAGGTAAATCATACAAGTCGAGTCTCCACCGCACTTCTATTTATCCAAAGGAATGGTTAGAAAGCGAACAAAAACCTAATAGTTTTAACAAAAACTAGTAAAAGAGACAGAGATCTGGGTAAGGGGGTTGCTTATGCAATGGGAAGGTGTTAGGCACCCAAAACATCCTAGGTACTCCTAGGAAGCCCTTTTCATACTTGTGAAGGTTGTTGTTTTGTGAAAATTTTGTTTGTGCAAACATGATTGAAGAGATGAGAAGAGAATGTACAAGTTATTTACATTTTTGTGTGTTTGGATGGATAAACCCATTGCCTACGTACCATCTTATAAAAAGATTAGGATCATAACCTCGTAGTTCGGGGTAAAAATCTCAAAATGAGTTGGTGAATTGATTGGTCCAAAAGCCTTAAGGTCTTTTGTTATCAAAGGGAGAAAACTCAACCAAACCACAAATCCACCATGTGAGGATAGCTTCAACATGCTAGTGAGGGGTTAACCCTATAATAAGCATGGAAGACTCATTGTCCATCACTAAGGATATAGGTGAGTATTACATCTACCACCAAGATAACTCAAACCTAATAGCTAAAGGTTATGGAAAATTTGATTAAAGAAGTGGCCATTGGAACCACAAAAGAAGTTTGAATGGGTTATATTTACCAATTAGAAGTATATACAAAAATGGTCAAAATTGACTTAAGGATTCAATTCAAAATAAGTGTCATGAAAGGAAGGTTTGAAAATCAAAAGCATAAGGCTTAGGTTTCTAATGTTTGAAAACAATAGTTAAATGTTTTCACAAAATTTTTGGCTTGGGTTAGAGTGGAGAGAAGAAGAAGAATGGCTAGATCCTAAGGAAAATAAAAAGGTGAGGGATAAGAAATGAAACCACACTAGGAGTCCCTCTCTTGAGATCATATTAATGATCCAAGTAGTTCCCATCCTTTGGAATAAACAACCACAAAGCATAAGCAATCAAACAAGTCTCATAAGAGATCCTCAATGTATCTTGTATCTTCCACTTGGATGAACATGGCAATGGTCCTCCAATTAAGCTCAAATGGGAACTCCTAGCATAAAAGCACACACATCAAAGTTTCATGAAGTAAAACAAGAATGGACAAGAGTGAGTTTAGAGATTTGGTCCTTCTAATCCATCATCATTAAGATCCTTTTACTCCAATTTTGCATAAGGAAGGTCCTAGAATCTAAGTCCAATTCTCCATTTCTTTGCATAGGGAAAGTCCTAGAAACTAAGTCCATTTCTTTGCACTTTGGTCCACAACAAACAAAACAAAACACAAGCACAATAATATATACACAATTATGTGCTCAAGTGAGCAAAAGGCAAATGGCATTAACATAAACATGTGCTCAAATGAGCAAAGGGAAAAACAAATGGATAATATGTGCAAGAATAGTAAATTGCCTTAAAGTAAATTTCATAAAGTAAATTGCATTAAGTAAATGTTAATTGTCAATAGTTAGTGTTAGTAGTTAGTGTGCCATAAGGAAAATTTAGCGCTATGTTAAGCAATCATAATTGGACTTACGTAGAAGTCACAACTATCTGAGGCCGGTCAATAATAATGTAGGCAACAAACACAAGTTAGGAGTCTTGATTAGTGAACCAAGTCCCAACAACTTGCCATGCCAAAAAGAAAATGAGAATTGATCTTGTATTGGTTTAAGCCTTTTGCATGATTTAAAAGACAACCTATCCTTAATGCAAAGCCATTCACTTGATCAATTGATCAAGATTAATTAGATTTGAATCAAGGAAGGTTAAATCCCTCTAATCAATGCTAACTTATCAACCTTTAACTCATTGATCAAAAAGAAAAAGAAGAAGAAGAAGGAGATGAAGATGAATAATGGAGAATGGAAATGGCAAAATTAAAATGCATTAAATGAAACCTCATGTACCAATCCTCATATGTTGACCAATAACATCGAAAGTCAAGGTCAAACAATCAAAAACAGAAGTGAGATGAAGATTGGAAGTTAAGAAAAGAATAAAATATTTTTGGCATTTTTTAATATTAAAAATAAACTTGAATTAAAATATTAAAGAAAGGTCAAACTTCAAAATCACTTCAAATCAACCTTGAAAGGTCCAAGTGATTTATCCTAAGTTCAACAAGGTCAAACAAAGTTTGACAAAAAATTTCGGCATTTTTAAAAGTCAGAAACTATTTTTAATCAATTAAAAATGAATAAAAATAACCTAATTAAACTAAAATCTCAAATCAATTCAAAAATTGATGAGAATATTTTTCATAGATCCATCATCATTCAAATAGGTTAGGAAAATATTTTTGTATTTTTTTGAATATCAAAAACTATTTAAAATGAATTAAAAATAACCAGAAAAGAGAAAATTCACAAAAAATATCAAATGACAAAATAAAAAATATTAAAAACCAGAAATAGAAACTAAAATTTATTTGGGAAATAATGCAATTGGTCCCATAATTTTTGGATTAAAGATGAAGAAGATATTGATTTTTGAAAATTAATCGAATTAAAGAGATTAAATAAGAAATTCAAAAAATGGAGAAAACCACAAGCGTCTGATCAAGCCTCATTAATTGACGTGGTTGATCAGACGGATGTGAGGTGCGCGCACATGAAACGCATGAGTCAACAGCGAAGCATCCAACATTATTGAAAGTCATAAGATCCAAAGGACACGATTCAATCTGGAAACAAGATCAAACGGTCCAGATTTAAACTAGACATGATGAAGCCACCGGAGCCACCGTCTTCTCCGGTGAGCTTCCAGATTCCGGCCAAAATGCAGAACTTCAAAACGCAACCAAAACGTGTGATCTATACATCAATAGAAAGCTAAGATGATGTACATCATCTCTATACCATCCATTTTCCTTCTAGATTTCTATGATTTGAGAAATCGGAAGTTGAAAATCTGGTGTTCATCATGAACTCAATGAATTTCAAATATTAAAAGCATAAACATGATGCCTCTATTGAGAGGACTTCAGCCAACACAAAATCACAGCCAATAGGTCAAAGGATTAGGAGAATCGAAGAAAATACCAGTTTGAGTTCAAGTTTGAGTTCTGGTGATTTGAGCTTGAAACCTTGCTTGCTTTATCAAAACAGAAGTTCAATGAAGTGTATGGTGAAGGTTTAGAAGCATTAGATCTATGAATACAACCAGATGAAGCTGAATTCGAGATCTGAAAATTTTAAGAGAAATGAAACTTGCTTCTTTAGTGATGGTTGGGGAATGAATTCTGCAGCATTTCAAGTTGAAATTGGGTGTCCAAATGGATGAGTATGGCAAGGTATTTATAGTTGGAGCTGATGCCAACATGAGAAGAAACTTGTGTGCATGAAGCTTTGGGTCCTCCATGCATGGGCCTGTACAGGCACATGTGAGGCCCAAAAGCTGGTGGATTTGCAAGCTGATAGCACAACGAATTGATTTGGACGTGTAATTTGCCTTGCAATAGCTTGCATTTCAAGATTCAATGTGAATTTCACAATTGGTCACAAATATTCAGCTCTTCGAAAGTCCCTCATGAAAAATCCAAACATAAGCATATGAGTAATGGTTGGAAAGGTCTTGATGTAAGGAACAATTTTTATTTTGGGAAAAAATTCATTTGGAGTGTGGAAATTTATGAAATTTTAGTTTAAAGTGTGATGTGCAAAACATGTCAAGGCAAGGTTTCTAAAATTGGCCAACTTTCAAGCCCTTCTGTTTTGATGATGCAAGCTTCACATGAAAAAACCTCCATCATCAAAGTTGTAGATCTTTTTAAGACAATCAAAATGGACTTAAATGTTTCATCATTTGGATTTTTGATGAAGAAGTTATGGGCACTTGAAGTTGGACTTTTTTGACTTTTAATGCCTTTGACACAAAAGGACCTATAATGTCTTGCATTATCACATGTATTTCCTTTGATATTTTGAAATTTTGTTCAACATAACATTTTAAGTAGACATCTTAAGCTTTCCAATGAATTTGATCCCACCTCAAAATCATAAAAAATGAATGATTTATGTCCTTGGGAAGTTGTCCCAAAATTAGGGTTTCAGTCAAAATGACCTATAATGTATTGGAATGGAAGATGGTTTTCCAAGCTTCAAATCAAATTTTGATGAACATGAAAGTTGTTCATATTGTCCTTAAGAACATTTTTGCTTTTGGAACCATCTCCATTTGACAAACACATAAAAAGTTAGATCACAGTGTATTTCAAAATAGTCAAATGAATTGACTGATCAACTTCTCAAATCCATGACTCATACCTTGATGAATTGATGATTGAGGACACTCAAATAAGTTCAAATATGCATGAAATAAAGAGTTAAAGAACTTACCTTGATTGTATTTGACCATGGGCTGAGGTTGCTTCATGAGCAAGGCATTGTGGTGCACAGATGGATTAGGGTTTCTTTGAAGAACAAGGCCTCAAACCCTTTGACTTGCTTTGATCAAAATGATGAATTGAGATGCTAGGAAGGTATATTTGATGGATGAGAGCCTTGGGAACCATTACCATGCTTGCTTTCATCTTCTCCTGGCCATATCATTACATAAAGGATCTCCTAGAAGCTTTTGACCTTGTGATTGCTCAAGCTACAAATAAAAGATGTTAGTGACATATTTTTGTGCTTTTGGTTAGTAAATAAAATGTGAAAAGCAATGATGATACAATTCAAGCATGCTTGGTGATCTTAAACCACTCACAAGGAGTCCCACCCAAAGGTAAAGGGAACCAAGATGCTCAATGATCCTTGAGGCTATGCCATGCAATGTTATGATGCTATGAGGGATCTTAGGGAGAAAATTGGGGTCTTACAGATGCCCCTATTTAAGGTCATTCTAGCCGGAGAAGTGAAGGTTAAAATCTTCGTCTCAACGAGGTAGAATGGGCTTAAATAATAACAAAGAGACGAATTTTGGTCCCTAAGAGACCTCATGATGCAAATGTATGTATGCGAAAGGATAATATTTTGTGGGGATATGTGTCCACAAAGGAGTAAAGAAAAACAGGAGACACTGACAATCCATATTCAATGTGACAAAATCTTGGGGACTCTTATGGGGATAAGAAAGAAATGCATGAGCAGGGCACGACTCATAGCTTGGGGAGCAGAATTCCAAAGGGGATAAACCAATGGAAAGAGTCGAGCTGACTCGAAGACGCCCGTATTGGGGAATATGCCAATACAGCGAAACTATCCACAACGGATACTTCAGATAAAATCCGGACGAGGACGATCCACTAAGGGACTTCGCTGGGGAAGTCAAAAAGACTCTCCTGGGGGGAGCAGCGAGATGAGGTGTTACCGGTTACTGGGTAACAAGCTCAATGAGACATGTGATCTAAACACCGACATAAGGGTCAGAGATACAACATCCTCGGGAAGAAAATGAATATCTAAGACCGGTATAAGGGTGAGAGATATCAAAACTCCGAAACATCTAAGGAAGACCTAAAAGGTATATTTCAACTCAGGGAAATCTGACTCCACGGGGGGCAAAAGTCATAATAGGGAGCAGAAAGGGAGGAACACCAAGGATACCGGTTATTGGGCATATAATAGGTGACCAACCAAGGTGTGAATTGGGGAATATTTCCAAGACACTCATCATCCGAAAGAGGGCTAAAAGCAAACTCGATTATAGGATGGGCACTCGACTCCGTAAAGGGAATACGAATCTTACTCAATTGGGGAAGAACAAAAGGCTTCGACCGAAGAGTGCATGAGATATATTATCTATTACCGTCAGAACGTAGATAGTATACTCGCATGGAAGATTATCCACAACCAGTTACTGGGTTAATAAAGGATAAATCAACCGAAAAGAAAAAGGCATCAGGATACCGAAACGAGGTATATAATGATGACCAATTCAGGAGAGAAACAATCGTTACCAACAACAACAGGGTAGACGAAAGATGACTCACTGGGGATAAATTGTGAGCGTAGGGTAATTATCCAGGTAAAAGAGGGAATATCAACATCGAATACTGGATGAAGATAACCATCAAGGAGGGGATCACACCTACCGGTATCAGGGTAGAAGACCACATATTCCTGATCGCGACTTTATGAGTCTATTGGGGTACTAACTGCAAGCGCACAGTCTAATCGCGTAGTTTTAAAAGATATCGATCCCACATGGACTTAATGAATCGATCTACCGTTTTTCTAGGGTTACTGCGTAAAGCTAAGGCGGATGATACTTTAATGATTAGGGGAAAAAAATATAACTAAATTTGGATCTAGATAAAATATCAAATAATATGGATATCAGTATGTAGTTCGTCGTATTTGGGGAATCAAATCTTCGTTGGTCTTTTTCTTAATTTTAAAATAAGTCTTTTCAGTAGACACTATTAATTAAAAGTCTTTTCCTCAAACTCTCGCTCTGTTGAATCAGACTATGACTTTATATTTTAACGTACGCTCTCACTATTTCGTTAAGTCTAAAATCACTTTTGAAAATAATAGAATCTATAGAAACTCCTTTTGAGAAAATACTAACCGTTTAAACGCCCTCGTCTCAAACTCTCGCTCCGTTGACTTAGATTATATGATTAAACTTAAATGCTTAACTCTCGTCCTCACATTTAACTTTTAAAAATAATTAGAATTTAATTAACCTTAAAAATTTCTTTCGCCCTGATTTAAAGTTAATGTTCAATTTACACGGTCCAGTTAAAAACTCAAACCGTCGTTATATTGATTTTAACTTCTTTATGTCTTTTACTCTCGTACAAAAACCTTGGTATTTACTTTGTAAATTGAGACCAGAAAAAGAGTGACTATATTCTGAAATAAATTTAAACCAACTCAACTTTGATTCCTTTATTCCGCTTACTTTACATACCGATATCTAAATTAATTAGCCAGACATGATGAACATGCATAAACAATAATCATGCATAAATACAGCCATATCAAACAAACAACATATATAAACAGTGGAATAAAGCATATGTAAATTAAAACGATAAATCAATTAATAAATGAACCTGGAAAAATACTAGAAATCTGGATTTTATTTCTTACGCTTCGATGCTCGAACACTCCACCACAAGTCGGTTGGATTTGTTCTTCACAATTCTCGATCAGATAGGAAAGTAAAAACAAGGAAATAAAATACTATGATCTAACGTAAG
Organism: Lathyrus oleraceus; assembly: GCF_024323335.1. NCBI lineage: Eukaryota > Viridiplantae > Streptophyta > Magnoliopsida > Fabales > Fabaceae > Lathyrus > Lathyrus oleraceus. The sequence continues at coordinate 198,769,759 of NC_066582.1, read as the reverse complement.
GTTAGATCCAGTAAAAATTACACAATAGTTTCCGGTGTAGAAACTGTCGTGAGAAAGTAAATTGTACGCTTCAGAAATTAAACTAGAAAAAAGAAAGAAATAAATTGCTTGCAAAATTAGAATGCTGGAAAAATTGTACGGAGAAGAGAGAGCTTCAATTGGCTTTTGTGAGGTTTATTTATATTAACCTCCCAAGATAACCGTCTCCTAGAATGTGCCTTCAGTATCGTTCAAAGCATCTCCGAGTGCATGAGAGAATTTAGGGGAAACCGTCCACTCCGTTACGCACGTAAAGCCCAAAATATAGGAGTGGAATGTGTGACGTCCGTCACACTATGTGTTACGGTCGTGACACTAGGTCTTAGGACGTGGCGATCGGCACGTGCTTGTTGCTGTCGTGACAACAATTTTCTTTGTTCCAAACGTGGGTTGGGCTTTGATGCTTCAGCTTGCTGCTTTTCCTAGAAAATCTTCTTTTTGCACCCCTTTTCTTTCTTTTTCACATGTGCTTTAAATAATGATACCTGAAATAAATAATAAGAAAATGCAGAGTAATATCGAATAATATAAAATAAATTGAATTAAATAACGATATAATTTAATTAAATCAAGTCTAAAAATTTGATATAGTTTCATGTTATCAAACTCCCCCACACTTAGACTTTTGCTTGTCCTCAAGCAAGAAACAATGTAGAAATCGTTTTTTTTTTTTTTTTAAATGTTAGCCAGATGAAATTTCCAAACGCACATCAATTCGTAATAGGTTGCAAGTAAATCTTGTTAGAAATAACCTGAGTTTAATCTTAACATCAAAAACTACCGTAACAACACTAGATAACCCCACCTTATGCAAACCAGTTCGAGTCATGCTATTATAGCTCAGCCTAGTTCTTTTACTCTTATTTCACCCGTTTTCATTCGAGCGAAATCACATTAAGCCCTTTATCTTTTCGCGCACATAATGGAGTAACCGGTTAGCGATTATGATCCCCTTTTAGTTAGAAGTTCTGGTACATAAGTTGGATAACTTCTTTATTTAGTCTATTGCAAATTGCGGGGGATCGGACCGTAGTCCGCCCTACCAAGTTCAACACTAGAAACCGCTGAACCAACTCACAATGGATCGTTCATACCATGTTTTGTAGGGTCCGCAACCTTTGGATTAAATGATCGGGTAAGGATCACCTAACTTAATTAGTGCATTTCCTGATTTTTAATATGTTGTTTTGGGAATCATTCACTTGTATTCATCGGCTCTCCACGTAGTTTGCTATTAAGATGGTGCCGACTTCTCGTATAAACTACTCGGGGTTACTATAAAACTAAAAGTTCAAGGAATTGGTATAATAGGTACTTAAACTGATCTAACATGCTGAGGTTTTTAGAGTGTTGGGGCGGTAATAATTTTGTCTTAATTTCACTCAAGTTTTATAAAATAAGCAACCTTTATACTTATTGAGTGTGTTGAATTTTGTTATGGCTCAAGAAAATTGAGGAGAATAGATAATAAAAAATTTCACACTAGGGACTTGACTTAAGAAGAAAAATTTTATTATTGAAAGGGAAATAACATACTTGAAAGGGAAATAAACATACTGATAGGAAATCTTAACATGAATGAAACAAAGTTATCCCCCCTACACTTAAATGAAACATTGTCCCCAATGTTTCAAAAAAGCGAAAAAAAGAGAGGAAAAGATGGTACGTAAACTCAATTCTGCCTGCGTTCTCTTGTTCTCGGACCCGATGATCGTTCACGTACTGCCAAGTCATCAAACCTGTTAAGCAAGTCAGTGAACCTCTGGTCGGTTATTGCATTCCTCTCTTGTTGTTGTTGTTGCATCTGGCACATCAGTTGCATTACTTTGTTATTCTGCGCATGCATGGCATCAAGCCGTTGGCCTTGATGTTCAATAGCATCCATGATGTCATCATTTGTTGCAGGCCTTCTTGTTCGACGACGTCGGGAGGATGGACCAGCTACATTATCGGAAGGATTATGTGGGACAGAATGTTGTTCAGGATCTTGATCACCTTGCTCCATTTCATCAAACTCGTCTAGGGGCGGGTTTTCTTGTGTAGGCATGGTAGGTTCGGGAGCATTCAAATCGTAGATGAATCTGTTGGGGTTAGTAACATCGGTGAGTGCAATGTTGGGCAAAACGACGCTTGGGATTTCTTGGTTATTCACCATAAGATAATAATTCCCGCCTACCCTATTTTTGATTAAGCGGCAGGAGCGACAATAGCCGATATCCATAAACAGGGGTGGCAAAGATTGCAAATTCTGAAGTCGGTCCCCTAAATTTAAACTGAGTGCAATGGTGGTTATTAAGCCTCCAATCACAAAAGGTTGATTTCCTCGAGCATAAAGGGTACGGATATGGTGAAGTAAGAAAGAGGCGGCGTTGACCCTTGTATTTGCTGAAAAGATGCAGTGTAGGAAGAATAATTCTTTCGCGTTAACTTTGTTGTTGTTGGCTCTTCCAAAGATGGTGTTTTGCAAAATACGGATAAAATACCGGATAGTGGGGTTGTGTATGTGTGAAGCAAGTAATTCATCCCAATTGGTGGTTACCACACCGGATATTTTTCCAAAAAGTTCGAATGCGATCGTGTTCCACTCTGAGTTTGGAGGGATTCTTGGGTGGACATCGTCTCCTTCAGGAAAACGTAGCATGGCACTCAACTGTTCTTGAGATAGTGCGTAATCAGTGTTGAACATATGGAATTTTGCGACACCGGTTAAGTACTCGTCCTCACCGGTTGGAGTGGTATATGAATAAGAGCTTAAAAACTCCAAGGTTAGTGATAGGTATGTTGGGTGATTTTGTGTGCACAGAAAGGTTAAGTCGGATAGCCTAAGCAGCCATTTCACTCCTTGATGTAATCCCAATTCTTGTAAGCAATTGAAATCTGGGTATCTGGTAGATGTGACACCGCGTTGCTGGAAACGAACAAACTGCTCCCGTTGGTAGTTACTATCTTCAGTTCGGAAAATAATATTTCCAAATTGCATTTCTTGATGTTGGTTCTCCGCCATTTTGATTGGTAGGTAGAAAAGAAGGAGAAAGGAAAAGGGGATGAAATTTTTTTGTATAGAGTGGTTTTTGGAATGATGTGGTGTAGGAAGAAAAATGTGGTGAAGGTATTTAAAGAAAGAGTTTTGAAATTGGGAGGAGAAGTTGGTGAGAAAAAAATAATTAATGGGGGATAAAGAGGTGAATTGAATGGGGGTAACGGTCATGACACGGTTACGAGGCAGCAGTGTGTCACGTTCGTGACAGCATGCGTGACGGGCGTCATGGGGGTGTTGCGACCGTGACAGCATGTGTGACGCTCGTCACACCTCTGAGTTTGCAACGGTTAAAACGTTCGTCACGATGCAGGGTGGCAAGTTTTGTTTTATTATTATTATATTTTATTTATTTATTTATTATTTTATTTTTTTTAATTTGAATTGCCATGACCATAAATATCAATGCTACTTTGACTTTATAAATTGTGTCATGGATGCTACTTTACTACACCATATAATATATATTTTTTCTCTAATAAGCAAAAATACAGGTGTAAGTATATAATATTAGGAATAGTGTATACTTGTATGTGATCAGAAATTTAGCATGTAAGTAGTAGCATACATTATATATCAGCATTGGTAATTTTAGACAGTGCATAAATCAAAATGAAATTTAATTTAACCAATAATGCCAGTAGCTTCATAAAAGTAAACATAATGTAATATTTGACTCAAGATAAAATAAAACATGCGAAAGAAAATCCTAAGATTAAAAATATTGTCAAACGAAACTATAAATTTCCTAAGACTAAAACTAGTTAACTGCAATTCTTCTAGCCACTTGTAGAATCTCTCGTCGGAGGAGCAAAGGAATTGACACGGTGTAGCAACTCGTGAAATTGATTTGTCATTCTACTCATGTGTTTCATAAATCCATGTCCCATCATAGTTAACTCTTCTCTAATGGCATCTTGTTCTGACATCAAAGCTTGAATAACGGTATTATAATCAGTTCCGGGCATATGATGTCTAAAATCAGGTACTGCCGATTCTGCGGACGGGATAGGATGAGGTGGAGAGGCAGCATCATGGTAACCGGTTGGTGTCTGCGGATCAGACTCAGCATTAGGAATCTGGCTGTCAAGAATCTCATAATCTTGGATGGTTTCAACAGATCTAACAGGAGAAGGCATTCCATCCAGGTTGTAGAGCCAATTATTTCGGTTATGGACACTAGTCATTGGGCTAGGCATGATGAATAGGTAAAAAGCTTGGTTGTTAATTAATAGTTCAAACTCTTCAGGTCCAAGGTTTCCTATAAACATAGTGTTGAAAAGGAAATTTATATTCATAGGCTGAATACCGCAAAAAGGGTTCAAATCAAGCATGGGTTGGCGCAATCCAATAGCATTAGCAATCATAGTTATCAATCCCCCTATTTGAATCGGTGCACGGTAATCTTGAGTAAGGAGGTCAAAACTTGCCAACATATAAGTGGCACCATTCACTGGACGATTCTGGGAAGCACAAAATATTATGAAAAGTTCATCACGTGATATTGTGGTAATGTTTGAACTTTTCCCAAAAAGAGTGTGTGCTAGGATCTTGTGGAAATAACGAAAAGCTGGGTTATGTATGTTTCCAAAAAGAAACTCATGTTCCTCAGGTTCGTCATTTCCCGTCAAACTTCCCCAAAAATGCTCAAGCTCTCGATATTCAAAGAGGTCCTCTTGGTTCATGGTGAATGTGTCAAAAGAAGTAGGGAACCCTAAGAGGTTAGTAAATTCTCTAATGTTATACTGATACTCCATATTGAACATCCTGAATTGAATGAAACCTCGGTTTATTCCTTTTCCATGGTTCGGTAAATAAATCAGGGAGCTAAAGAATTCTAGAGTTAGCCTCCGGTAAGTAACAAATTGTCTCCGAATAGGAGTGGTTTCCCACCCTATTTGATTCACAGATATAGGACACTATCTCTTAGCCCAAGTACGGTCATTGCACAATCATCAACATAAAAATTTGGGTGCATCTCTCTCTCAGCAAGTTCTTCAAATTTTTGTCTCTGAGCTCTCCCTCGGAAATTAATACCCATGTGATCAATATGTTCCATCAGGTCAGTGTTATCTAAAGAAAAGAAAAACAAGAATTTTAGTCAGGATTTGGCCAGATGCCGAAAGAAGAAAAGAAGAAAAATTTAATAAAATAAAGAAAATGAAGAATGAAAACTGAATAAAATCAAAAGAATAATCAAAGAAAAATAAAAATTTGTGGGTTGTCTCCCACGAAGCGCTTTGTTTAATGTCGCAAGCTCGACAGAAAACTATTAAATGTTAATCTATTAATTTTTGAGACAATACGTCTAAGTGCAGGACTTGCGAGTCTTCATTGTTTTCAGCATAATGATAATGTTTTAGACGTTGCCCGTTTACGATAAATGATTCAATAGATTTTCCTTTAATTTCTACAGCCCCACTAGAAAAGACATTAGTGACTTTGAAAGGGCCAGACCACCTAGAGCGTAGTTTTCCTGGGAATAACTTAAGTCTAGAGTTAAACAATAGGACTACATCGCCTTGTTTGAAAGTTTTCCTTGATATACGTTTATCATGCCATTTTTTCGTTCTTTCCTTGTAGATTTTGGCATTTTCGTATGCATCTTGTCTAAGTTCCTCTAATTCGTTTATATCTAGAATTCGCTTTTCACCGGCGGCCTTATAGTTTAAATTTAAATTTTTAATAGCCCAATAGGCCTTATGTTCTAACTCCACTGGGAGGTGATACGATTTACCATAAATAAGCTTAAATGGGGTTGTTCCTATGGGAGTTTTGTAAGCGGTTCGATATGCCCATAAAGCTTCAGGTAATTTTGATGACCAGTCTTTCCTCGATGTAGCGACAGTTTTTTCCAATATCTGTTTAATTTCTCTATTAGACACTTCCACTTGTCCACTAGTTTGAGGATGGTAAGTTGTTGCTACTCGATGTTTTACACCATACTTAAACAATAATTTTTCGAGTATTTTAGATATGAAATGAGATCCACCGTCACTGATGACTATTCTTGGGACACCAAATCTTGGAAAGATTATATTCTTAAAGAGTTTAATTACTACTCGTGTGTCGTTTGTTGGAGAAGCTATAGCCTTAATCCATTTTGATACGTAGTCAACCGCTACGAGTATGTACTTGTTACCAAAAGAAGGTGGAAAAGGTCCCATGAAATCTATTCCCCACACATCGAAAGTTTCTACTTCCAAAATGCCTTTTTGTGGCATTTCGTCACGTCTAGATATGTTTCCTGTGCGTTGACACCTATCGCATATCTTGACAGCGGTATGTACATCCTTCCATATGTTTGGCCAATAAAGACCGGCTTGTAGGATTTTAGAGCAGGTTTTGGATGTACTTGCATGTCCACCATAAGGAGCGGAATGACAATGTTGGATTATACTTTCTACCTCTTCTTCAGGTATACAGCGACGGAAAATACCATCGGAGCCTCTTTTGAAAAGTAAAGGGTCGTCCCAGTAATAATGTTTTATGTCATGGAAGAATCGTTTCTTTTGTTGGTAGGATAAATCAAGTGGAACCACTCCGGCGGCTAAATAATTGACAAAATCAGCGTACCATGGTGTAACGCATACAACCAAGGTGGTCTCTACCTGTTTGTCAGCTCTATTTTCTTCCAAATTAGCTATAAGTTTATCGTACGAGAAATCATCATTGATCGATGTTCTTTCCGGTTCCAGGTTTTCGAGTCTAGAGAGGTGATCTGCCACTACGTTTTCAGTTCCTTTTTTATCTTTGATTTCCAAATCAAATTCTTGTAGCAACAAGATCCACCTTAGGAGTCTAGGTTTAGCGTCCTTTTTTGTTAAGAGGTACTTAATGGCAGCGTGATCAGTGTAAACGATTATTTTAGCTCCGACCAAGTAGGAACGAAATTTATCTAGTGCAAATACTACTGCTAAAAGTTCTTTCTCGGTCGTGGCGTAATTCATTTGCGCTTCATCTAGAGTTCTACTCGCATAATATATGACGTGAAGTTTTTTATCCTTTCGTTGTCCTAGAACAGCGCCTACGGCGTAGTCACTTACGTCACACATTATTTCGAAAGGTTCATTCCAATCCGGGGTCTGCATTATGGGCGCGAAGATCAATGCTTGTTTAAGTGTTTGAAATGCTTCTAAAGATTTATTGTCGAAGATGAATTCAACGTCTTTCATTAATAATTCGGTTAAAGGTTTAGTTATTTTAGAGAAATCTTTAATGAATCGTCGGTAAAAACCGGCATGTCCTAAGAAGCTTCGTATTTCCCTCACGTTTTTCGGAGGTTGAAGGTTTTCGATTACTTCTATTTTGGCTTTGTCTACTTCAATTCCTCTATTTGATATGATGTGTCCTAAAACAATTCCTTCTTGTACCATAAAGTGACATTTATCCCAATTAAGTACTAGGTTTACTTTTACACATCGTTCTAGAACTCTTTCTAGGTTTTCGAGACATTCTTTGAAACTTTGCCCGCATACGGAAAAGTCATCCATAAAGACTTCCATGATGTTTTCGAGAAAATCGGCGAATATTGCCATCATGCACCTTTGGAAAGTTGCAGGAGCATTGCACAAGCCAAACGACATTCGTCGATAAGCGAAGGTACCAAAAGGACATGTGAACGTTGTCTTTTCTTGTTCATCAGGATGAATTGGTATTTGAAAGAAACCTGAGTAACCGTCCAGATAGCAGAAATGAGAATGCTTGGCTAGTCGTTCTAACATCTGGTCTATGAATGGTAAAGGAAAATGATCTTTTCGGGTTGCTTTGTTTAGCTTTTTATAATCAATGCACACTCTTCATCCCGATTCAATTCGTTTGGTTATAGTTTCTCCTTTTTCATTTTCGATCACTGTCATACCTCCTTTCTTTGGTACTACGTGTACAGGACTAACCCATTTGCTACCGGATATAGGATATATGATACCTGCCTCTAATAACTTCGTTACTTCCTTCTTCACTACCTCACTCATGATCGGGTTTAGTCTCCTCTGATGTTCCCTAGAAATCTTACAGTCTTCTTCTAGCATGATGCGGTGCATACAAATAGAAGGACTTATCCCTTTAAGATCGGTGATGTTGTATCCTAATGCGGTTGGGTATTTTCATAAGATATGTAGGAGTTTTTCGGTTTCAAGTTTTCCTAGGTCTGCATTGACTATTACTGGTCGTTCAAGTTCTAAGTCTAGGAATTCATATCTCAGATTTTTGGGAAGTGTTTTCAGGTCGAGGGTTGGTTTCTTAAGGCATTGCGTAGGATCTGATGTCATTGTTAAACATTGGTTCAGTCTGTATTCTACACGATAGTCGCACAAATCGTCATTTTCGAATTCTGTTTCTTTTATACATTCATCGATGATATCCATGAAGTAACATGTGTCTTCTATCGCAGGTGCTTTCAAAAATTGGGAAAGAATAAACTCAATTTTCTCTTCTCCTACTTCGAAAGTGAGTCGTCCTCGTTTTACGTCAATGATAGCACCGGCAGTTGCTAAGAAGGGTCTTCCCAATATAATGGGGGTAACTTCATCTTCTCTTATCTCCATAATTATAAAATCGACGGGAATGTAGAATTGACCTATGCGCACGGGAATGTTTTCAAGAATTCCTACGGGATATTTAACGGAACGATCTGCTAATTGCACAGACATTTTAGTTGCTCTTAATTCTCCCATTTCAAGTTTCTTGCATATGGACAAGGGCATAACACTGATACCGGCTCCTAAATCGCATAAAGCTTTGTCTATGACAAACTTTCCTATATGACAGGGTATAGAAAAACTACCAGGATCTTTAAGTTTAGGAGGCATATTTTGGATTATTGCGCTACACTCAGCAGTGAGTGTAACGGTTTCGTTATCTTCAAGTTTCTTTTTATTAGATAAAATTTCTTTTAAGAACTTAACATATGAGGGAATTTGTGTAATAACTTCTGTAAAAGGAGTTGTGATGTTTAATTGTTTCAGTAGGTCAACAAATTTTTTAAATTGGTCTGCGTTTTTGGTTTTAATTAGCCTTTGAGGATAAGGGATAGGTGGTTTGTAAGGTGGTGGAGGTACATAAGGTTCTTTTTTTTCTACGGTTTCCTCATTACACTCTTCCTTTTCCTTAGGTTTACCTTCTTCCTCAGTTGACTTTTTAGAGTTTTGGTTCTCAATCCTTGGGTCAGATGGTCCTTCTACCTCTGTACCACTTCGTAATATAATTGCATGAGCGTGGCCTTTCGGATTAGGTTGTGGCTGTCCAGGAAATGTACCAGTTGGGGCAGCAGTAGGCGCTTGTTGTTGAGCTACTTGAGAGATTTTTGTTTCAAGAATTTTGTTATGGGTAGCCAGGGCATCTACTTTACTTGCTAGTTGTTTAATCTGTTCGCTAGTGTGTACATTCTGGTTTAAGAACTCTTTATTGGTTTGCTGTTGAGAAGCTATGAAGTTCTCCATCATGATTTCCAAGTTGGATTTCCTAGGAATGTTATTGTTAGGTGTAGATGGGGTCGACTTTTGATATCCAGGTGGTACAGCTGGAGCTTGACTGGGAGCTTGACCTGGTGCGAATAAAGCGTTGTTACTTTTATACGAGAAATTAGGATGGTTCTTCCAGTTTGAGTTATAGGTATTCGAGTAAGGATTTCTTTGAGCATATTTCACCTGTTCTGTTTAAATTCCTTTTAGGAGTTGACAATCTATAGGAGTGTGACCTTGAATTCCACAGACCTCGCAATTTTGAGTTACGACAACCACGGTGGCTGGAGGTGATACATTTAAACTTTCAATTTTCTGGGCAAGAGCATCCACTTTTGCATTAACATGATCAAGGCTACTTATCTCGTACATGCCACCTTTTGTTTCAGGTTTTTCTACCACTGTTCGGTCGTTTCCCCACTGATAATGATTTTGGGCCATGCTCTCGATAAGTTGATAAGCGTCGGTGTAAGGTTTATCCATAAGCGCACCACTGGCGGCGGCGTCTATTGTTAACCTTGTGTTGTACAAGAGACCATTGTAGAAGATGTGAATTACTAACCAGTCCTCTAAACCATGGTGTGGGCAAAGTCTCATCATGTCCTTGTATCTTTCCCATGCTTCGAAAAGAGATTCGTTATCTTTTTGCTTAAATCCATTTATCTGGGCTCTCAACATAGCTGTTTTGCTTGGAGGAAAATATCGGGCAAGAAAGACTTTCTTCAACTCATTCCATGTGGTGACTGAGTTGGAAGGAAGAGACTGAAGCCATCTTCTAGCTTTATCTCTTAACGAGAAAGGAAAGAGACGAAGTCGAATTGCCTCTGAAGTGACACCATTAGCTTTAACAGTGTCAGCGTATTGGACAAATACGAATAAATGAAGGTTTGGATCCTCGGTAGGATTTCCAGAAAATTGATTCTGTTGCACTGCCTGCAACAGCGAAGGTTTAATTTCGAAGTTGTTCGCTTCGATTGCGGGTGGAGCAATACTCGAATGCGGCTCATCCTGCGATGGAGCAACGTAATCTCGAAGAGCACGAGTTGGTTCGGCCATCGCTGGTATCGTTAAAGGAAGGAGATTTTTGAGATCAGGAACTTCGATTGGAGGAAGATTGTTTCTAGCACGATACTCCCGAATTCGTCGTAATAATCAGAGATATCGTTCGACGTCGTTGATTCGTAAGTAATATGGCTCGCCTTGTGAGCGAGTGTGTGGCATACAAATCAACGAAAAAGGGAAAAAATAAAAATTGCCTTAGTCTCTACAGCGTAACAGAAGAGTTACGATATCGACTAAATAAAAGTCCCCGGCAACGGCACCAAAAACTTGATCGCGACTTTATGAGTCTATTGGGGTACTAACTGCAAGCGCACAGTCTAATCGCGTAGTTTTAAAAGATATCAATCCCACATGGACTTAATGAATCGATCTACCGTTTTTCTAGGGTTACTGCGTAAAGCTAAGGCGGATGATACTTTAATGATTAGGGGAAAAAATATAACTAAATTTGGATCTAGATAAAATATCAAATAATATGGATATCAGTATGTAGTTCGTCGTATTTGGGGAATCAAATCTTCGTTGGTCTTTTTCTTAATTTTAAAATAAGTCTTTTCAGTAGACACTATTAATTAAAAGTCTTTTCCTCAAACTCTCCCTCTGTTGAATCAGACTATGACTTTATATTTTAACGTACGCTCTCACTATTTCGTTAAGTCTAAAATCACTTTTGAAAATAATAGAATCTATAGAAACTCCTTTTGAGAAAATACTAACCGTTTAAACGCCCTCGTCTCAAACTCTCGCTCCGTTGACTTAGATTATATGATTAAACTTAAATGCTTAAATCTCGTCCTCACATTTAACTTTTAAAAATAATTTTTGAAAATAATTAGAATTTAATTAACCTTAAAAATTGCTTTCGCCCTGATTTAAAGTTAATGTTCAATTTACACTGTCCAGTTAAAAACTCAAACCGTCGTTCTATTGATTTTAACTTCTTTATGTCTTTTACTCTCGTACAAAAACCTTGGTATTAACTTTGTAAATTGAGACCAGAAAAAGAGTGACTATATTCTGAAATAAATTTAAACCAACTCAACTTTGATTCCTTTATTCCGCTTACTTTACATACCGATATCTAAATTAATTAGCCAGACATGATGAACATGCATAAACAATAATCATGCATAAATACGGCCATATCAAACAAACAACATATATAAACAGCGGAACAAAGCATATGTAAATTAAAACGATAAATCAATTAATTAATGAACCTGGAAAAATACTAGAAATCTGGATTTTATCTCCTACGCTTCGATGCTCGAACACTCCACCACAAGTCAGTTGGATTTGTTCTTCACAATTCTCGATCAGATAGGAAAATAAAAACAAGAAAATAAAATACTATGATCTAACGTAAGGTTAGATCCAGTAAAAATTACAAAATAGTTTCCGGTGTAGAAACTTTCGTGAGAAAGTAAATTGTATGCTTCAGAAATTAAACTAGAAAAAAGAAAGAAATAAATTGCTTGCAAAATTAGAATGCTGGAAAAATTGTACGGAGAAGAGAGAGCTTCAATTGGCTTTTGTGAGGTTTATTTATATTAACCTCCCAAGATAACCGTCTCCTAGAATGTGCCTTCAGTATCATTCAAAGCGTCTCCGAGTGCATGAGAGAATTTAGGGGAAACCGTCCACTCCGTTACGCACGTAAAGCACAAAATATAGGAGTGGAATGTGTGACGTCCGTCACACTATGTGTTACGGTCGTGACACTAGGTCTTAGGACGTGGCGATCGGCACGTGCTTGTTGCGGTCGTGACAACAATTTTCTTTGTTCCAAACGTGGGTTGGGCTTTGATGCTTCAGCTTGCTGCTTTTCCTAGAAAATCTTCTTTTTGCACCCCTTTTCTTTCTTTTTCACATGTGCTTTAAATAATGATACCTGAAATAAATAATAAGAAAATGTCGAGTAATATCGAATAATATAAAATAAATTGAATCAAATAACAATATAATTTAATTAAATCAAGTCTAAAAATGTGATATAGTTTCATGTTATCAATTCTGCCGGGGATAAGATGAATGATTACTAATTACTGAGCAATTATTCATTTATATCGCGGGGAAACAAAGGAAACAGCTTCGAGGGGCCAAATTAGGAACAAACCAAAGTGGCAAACTAAATCAAGACTCGTCCTGGTGAGGATATAACTCCACAGGGGAACCCATCCCAATATATGTGTTGGGGGGAAACAGAAACAACCATCATCCACGAGGACATGTCTCGGTGGGGAATATGGAAGAAAGGATAGACGCTTTCTGCCTATGGGGCTGACTCTATATGGAGAGATCAGACACACACATCTGCTTGGGGAGATCTATATCACCAATTAGCAGGAGACAACAAACAAACGATATATGGTAAAGAATGCAACATGAATATCTGAATGTTATGATTTATGCATGCATATGCATGGTTTATGCTTGATGAATGCTGACAAACAGACATATCTAACACACATAGGATCCAGGAATCAACCACCCGGTACTACATCTCAGGAGAGAAAACCAGGATCATCGGAGAGTATCCAATTTGCCGGGGATCAGAGACGACAATATCTCTGCACGGGATGAATCATCAGTCTCGGTTGGGGAAAAGAGTTTAATGCACAAGTAGCATCTGCCTCATAAGCCACTCTACTGGGGAATCTATCCGAGGGATAAAGGGATTCTGGGGACCAACCACCAAAAATCGAATCTTCTAGAGAGAACATGTTTGCTGAGGAAGAAGGAAACAACTGCTCTGCTGAAGGGACACTGGTGAACCTCTCGAAATCACCACTCAGGGTTCTGGAGGTAGAAAATATAGTCATGCCAGGAATATGAACAAATGTCTTACCCTGTTGGAGATCATGCCACCCTTGGGAGAGCACTGATGATCTCTTAAGTATCCTTTCGTCTTTGTGAATGTTCACTTTGTTTTAAAACAATTTATGAAGAAAATTTATTTGTTTAAAACAATGATATTTTCTCAACTAAAACATGCAAAACATTTATTGAATAGAAACAAATAAGAGTGCAAATAATTGGATAACGGCTCAAATTTATTTGATGGAATGGTAGTCTGCAAATGGCAAGACTCCATATATTTTTACAAGTTTGAAATTGGTGATATATATTGGAAAAGGGCTACATTGAACATAATGACCGTTTCTCCACTGATTCTGAATTTGATGTATTCGAAGCTTCAGTTGATGACGAATGAACAAGAATCTTTGACGGATGATAATTGTGGAACAAAAGTCTTGTCAGGATGCAGTTACTTGCCAAATCCCTAATTTTTGCCTAGATTGCCCCAGGATGAGGTACTCAACCTAGCGGGATACAAATATATTTTTTATGTCTCTAACTTTTTCCTGGACCGCCCTTTCGGGTTTTCAATCCACCGAGACACTCATTTTTGCCTAAGCCGCCCTTTCGGGTTTTCAACTTAGCGAGCTATTCTGTTTTTATTTTTAGGCAAAGTATTTCTTGACTGCATCTGAGTTCACAGGACGAGTGAAATCCTCCCCATCCATAGTTGTAAGTATCAAAGCACCGCCTGAAAAGGCACTCTTAACAACATATGGACCTTCATAGTTTGGAGTCCACTTGCCCCTGGAATCGGGCGCGAAAGACAAGACTTTCTTGAGCACAAGGTCACCCTCTCGGAACACACGAGGCTTGACCTTCTTATCAAAAGCTTTCTTCATTCTCTGCTGATATAACTAACCATGGCACATGGCAGTCAATCTCTTCTCTTCAATCAAATTCAGCTGGTCATAACGACTCTGGACCCATTCAGCATCAGTCAACTTGGCCTCCATCAAGACTCTCATTGATGGGATCTCCACCTCTACTGGGAGTACAGCCTCCATGCCATAAACAACAGAGAAAGGGGTTCCCCTGTTGAAGTGCGGACAGATGTACGATATACATGTAAAGCAAATGGCAACATCTCATGCCAATCCTTATACGTGACAACCATCTTCTGAATAATTTTCTTGATATTCTTGTTAGCAGCTTCAATAACCCCATTCATCTTGGGTCTATAAGGGGAAGAATTATGATGTGTTATCTTGAACTCACTACACAGCTCTTTCATCATCTTGTTGTTCAAGTTAGATCCATTATCAAAAATGATCTTATCCGGCACACCATATCGGCATATGAGTTGATTCTTGATAAACTTCACGACCACCTGTCTGGTCACATTTGCATATGATGCCGCTTCAACCCACTTGGTGAAGTAATCAATTGCTACGAGGATAAATCTGTGTCCATTGGACGCTTTCGGCTCTATCATGCCAATCATGTCGATTCCCCACATGGAGAAAGGCCATGGTGATGAAATCACATTCAGAAGTGTCGGAGGAATATGAATCTTATCCGTATAAATTTGACACATATGGCATTTCTTCACGTATTTGCAGCAGTCAGACTCCATTGTCAGCCAATAGTAGCCTGCTCTCAACATCTTTCTAGCCATGGCATGTCCATTGGAATGAGTACCAAATGAACCCTCATGGATCTCAGCCATCAACAGGTTTGCTTCGTGTCTATCCACGCATCTGAGCAGGACCATGTCAAAATTTCTCTTATAAAGCACTTCGCCATTAAGGTAGAAACTGCCTGACAATCTCCTCAGAGTCTTCCTATCTTTCGCAGATGCTCTAGGTGGGTATATTTGACTCTGAAGGAAACACTTAATGTCATAATACCATGGCTTATCATCTTTTACTTCTTCAACTGCAAATACATGAGTCGGTCTATCCAAGTGCATCACAGTGATATTGGGGACTTCATTCCACAGCTTAACCACAATCATTGAAGCAAGTGTAGCAA
Source organism: Lathyrus oleraceus (assembly GCF_024323335.1). Classification (NCBI taxonomy): domain Eukaryota; kingdom Viridiplantae; phylum Streptophyta; class Magnoliopsida; order Fabales; family Fabaceae; genus Lathyrus; species Lathyrus oleraceus. The sequence goes on along the minus strand of NC_066582.1, from coordinate 198,754,327 downwards.
GAGCATCTGCCATTCGATTCTCATCTCGAGGAATATGATGAAAGTAAACCTCAGTAAAGAACGTTGAAATCCTCCTCGCATAATCTCTGTATGGAATAAGACCAGGCTGATTCGTTTCCCATTCACCCTTAATCTGATTAACAACGAGGGTCGAATCACCATAAACATCAAGATGCTTGATCCTGAGATCAATGCATTCCTCCAATCCCATAATACAGGCCTCATATTCTGCCATATTATTCGTGCATTTGAAAGTTAGCCTTGCTGTAAAAGGAATATGTGTGTCCTGAGGAGTAATGATTACTGCCCCCAATACCATTTCCATACTGATTCACAGCGCCATCAAACACCATACTCCATCTGGAACCAGGCTCTGGCCCTTCATCGAGTGTAGGCTCATCACAATCTTTCACTTTTAAATGCAGAATCTCCTCATCTGGGAAATCATACTGAACTGACTGATAATCCTGAATCGGCTGATGCGCCAAATGGTTAGCCAAGATACTACCTTTAATAGCCTTCTGAGCTTGATACTCAATATCATACTCAGATAACAACATCTACCAACGGGCAATCCTCCCTGTTAAAGCAGGCTTCTCAAAGATATACTTGATTGGATCCATTCTGGATATCAACCAAGTCGTATGATTCAACATATACTGGCGTAAGCGCTTAGCAGCCCAAGCCAAAGCACATCATGTCTTCTCAAGCATTGAGTATCGAGACTCACAATCAGTGAACTTCTTGCTCAAGTAGTAAATAACATACTCCTTCTTCCCTGATTCATCTTGCTGACCAAGGACACAACCCATTGAATCTTCAAGAACAGTCAGATACATGATCAAAGGTCTTCCTTCCACGGGCGGAGACATGATCGGCGGTTCAGACAGATACTCTTTAATACTGTCGAAAGCTTTCTGGAAATCCTCGGTCCAATCATGGGACTGATATTTCCGGAGGAGCTTGAATATCGGCGCACATGTGGAAGTAATGTGGGATATGAACCTGGAAATGTAACTCAAGCGACTAAGAAAACCTCAGACTTGCTTCTCAGTTTTGGGCGCAGGCATCTCTTGTATTGCTTTGACCTTTGCAGGATCAACCTCAATACCTCTTTCACTAACAATGAAGCCCAATAACTTGCCAGAACGGACTCCAAATGTACACTTGTTGGGATTCAGACGAAGCTTATACTTCCTCAGGTGCTCTACATGTTCAACTTCCATTCTTGACTTAGCAATCATATCGTCAACGTATACGTCGATCTCCTTGTGCATCATATCATGAAACAAGGTGGTCATAGCTCGTTGATACGTGGCTTCGGCGTTCTTCAGACCGAAGGGCATCACTCGATAACAGAATGTTCCCCAAGGTGTGATGAATGTTGTCTTCTCCATATCCCCGGGTGCCATCTTAATCTGGTTATATCCGGAAAATCCATCCATAAATGAGAAGACTTTGAATTTAGCTGTATTGTCTACCAACATATCAATATGTGGTAGAGGGAAATCATCTTTTGGACTAGCTTTATTCAAATCTCTATAATCCACACACATTCGGACTTTTCCATCTTTCTTAGGCACGGGCATAATATTTGCCACCATTGAGGATATGTAGAAGTCACCAGAAACCCCACATCAATTTGCTTCTGAACTTCCTCTTTGATCTTCACTGCCATATCAGGATGAGTTCTTCTGAGCTTCTGCTTCACAGGCACACACTCAGGCTTCAAGGGTAGGAAATGATGCACAATATCAGTATCTAGACCTGGCATGTCTTCATACGACCAAGCAAAGATGTCGACATATTCTCGTAGCAATTCAATCAACTCATTCTTAACAGATTCTTCCAGGAGTGCCCCAATCTTCACCTCTCGCACACAACCTTCAGACCCCAAGTTGACCATTTCCAGATTCTCAAGATGCGGCTGAATGATCTTCTCTTCATGCTCAAGTCGCCGGGTAATCTCGTCAGGAATCTCTTCAACATCATCTTCTTCTGCCTCAAATACAGGGAATTCAAAATTGGGAGATGGTGTTGGGTCATTATGTTCAATGGGTCTAGAAATCAACCTGCATAATGATTTTGGATATGAAAAGCTTTAGAATTCAAACAACGAAAATCATTATGCAGATGAAAAGATTGATTTTATTCTTTTTTAGGGTTTTATGTGATCACCGATTTCATGCAAAAAGCAAAAAGGGAAAATAATTTGGAAAAACAAACATTTAACATGAATTTATTGAATGAAAATATCATTGTATTTATGTTGCCAACAATGTCATCACTTCTCCCTTTGGCATGGGAGAAGGGTTTTTAAACAAAGTGATCATTATGTTGACTAGTGTGGATAAAACCCCAACTCTTGAATAGCCCTTGCGCGTTGAAAACCCCAGAAGAAAAGCCAATGCCAGCCCGAGACTTGTTGTCTTCCAACTCAATCATTTTCCCTAATCCAGCAGTTGCACCACACTCAATAGCCAACTTCGCATCTCTATAGGAAGTAAATGAAGGAGTTCTCTTCTCAATAGGCTCAGCTATAGATAAAGCTTAGAAAGGAGTCCCAACTTCATCCTTAGCATCTATATATGATAAGGAAGACAAGTGGCTAACCAGGAGAGCCTTTTCTCCCCCTACCACTACCAGTTTCTTATTTTTCACAAATTTCAGTTTCTGGTGTAGGGTGGATGTCACGGCACCCGCCTCGTGAATCCATGGTCTACCTAAGAGACAACTGTACGATGGGTGAATATCCATAACCTGGAAGGTAATTTGGAAATCACTTGGTTCAATCTTGATTGGGAGATCAACTTCCCCAATCACAGTTTTACGCGACCCATCGAAGGCTTTCACAACAACTCCACTTTGCCTCATGGGGGAGGCCCTTGATATGACAGTTTTGAAAGAGTGGTTTTTGGAAATACATTTAGTGATGACCCAGTGTCCACCAACACATTGGACATGGCGTCGTCTTTGCAATTCATGGAGATGTGTAATGCCAAGTTGTGGTCTCTTCCCTCCTCAGGGAGATCAGAGTCACAGAAACTCAAATTGATACAAGCAGTAATGTTTGCAACAATGTTATCGAATTGCTCTATTGTGACATCATGATCTACATATGCCACATCCAAAACTTTCTGCAGAGCCTCCCTATGTGGTTCTGAATTTAGAAGTAATGATAACACATATATCTTGGATGGCGTTTGTAGAAGCTGGTCTACAACGTTGTATTCGCTCTTCTTGATGAGCCTCAGCATCTCATCACAACCTTCTTTCTCATTGCCACTAGGGCCAACAAAAGTAGGAGTTTTCGGTACAGAGGAAGGTTTAACAGCAAGTGCCGGATTCGGAGGATTCACCGCATTCCCAATCGGGCGTTCTACAAAATCAGCATTAGCTTGAGGCTTCGGTGGTGCTGAAAATACACGACCGCTGCGGGTCAAACCACTTATGTCAGCAATATTCATAACAGAGGAGGAAGGCAAAGGCACTTCTTTCCCATCTTCTATAGCAACAGCGTTGTAACGAAAGGGAATTGCTTTTTCGGAAGAATATGGCACAGGACCGGCGGGCTTAATGATCAGAGAAGGAGAAACCTTCTGCTTGCTACCATCGTACCTGATGATAACAGGTTCGGGCATCCGGAATACTGGGGAAATCACGTTGACCTCAGGCTCATCTTCGTCAATATTCCTATTCTGAAGGATCTCAATGACCCCTTCGTCCAACATTTCCTGAAGATCCTTGCGCACTTGGCGACAACCCAATCGGTTAACAGGGCATATTCGGCATCTATCATGATCGTGCTCATAGTGATTGTACTCGCATAGAAAACGATGCAACTCGACCAGAGACTGTCGGATATGACTGACATATTTGACCTTATATTTGCCAGGGCAGTCCTGGACCATGTTGACAGATTTCCCATGCTCGGGAAATGGGTTCTTCTTCACGTTAGGACCTACGTCCTCAAAATGCAAAATGCCACACCTCACAAGGTCTTGAACCTTGGTCTTCAAAGGATAGAAATTCTCCAGGTCGTGGCCGGGAGCACCAGAATGGTAAACACAGTGTAATTCGGGCTTATACCACCACTGGGGGTTAGCAGGTATAGCCAGTGGGTCTCTCGGAGTAATCAACTTCCTCTCTATCAAAGAGGGATATAGTTCTGCGTATGTCATTGGAATAGGATCAAAGGTGACCCTTTTCCTCTCATAACTCGTGCTGGTTTGATTACTGTTTCGAGGCTGGTAGGCTTGCTGTTGCGGACGGTGCTGTTGCTGCTGATATTGCTGAGGTGGTTGCTGATTGTTACCATGTTGGTGGTACTGTTGATTGTCTCTGAAAACAGGTGATATATGAGCCACCTGGTGCTGGTTACTGGCGGGACGCACAGTCTTCCTCCTCATAGAGGGTCTTCTAGGTTTTACATGGGAGGTCACAACATGTGCCTCTCCATCTTTCTTCTTTGCAAACGCCCCATAGCGCTTGGCAGAAGAGCCTTCTTCTCTGGTCAGACATCCTTCTCTAACCCCTTCTTCTAGACGCATCCCCATATTCACCATCTCGGTGAAGTTAGAAGGAGCGCTAGCAATCATCCGCTCGTAATAGAATGAACTCAAGGTCTTCAGAAAGATCTTGGCCATTTCCTTCTCTTCTTGCGGAGGCACGATCTGTGCTGCCACCTCTGGGCGTACTCTTTGAATGTTTCCTAGTCCTTTTGGGACATGGCCCTCAGTTGATCCCTATCGGGAGCCATATCCACATTATATTTGTATTGCTTGATGAAGGCCTCGCCAAGGTCTTTGAAAGATCGGATATTCGCACTGTCTAACCCCATGTACCATCTCAGGGCGGCACCAGACAGACTGTCCTAAAAGTAGTGAATGAGTAACTGGTCGTTATCAGTTTGAGTAGACATCTTCCTGGCATACATGACCAGGTGACTAAGAGGACAAGTGTTTCCTTCGTATTTTTCAAAGTCATGGACCTTGAATTTCACAGGGATCTTCACATTGGGAACCAAGCACAGTTCGGCAGCAGACTTGCCGAAGAGATCCTTTCCTCTAAGAGTCTTCAATTCCTTGCGAAGCTCAAGAAATTGATAATTCATGGCATCCATCTTCTCATAGACATATGGGCCCTCAGACGGCTCTGAATGATAGATGGTGTCGTCTACCCTAGGCATGGTATGCACAACAGGAGGAGGAACAGTAAGGACCGGGCTAGATGCCGGCATAGAAGCAAAATTTGGAGCAAGACCCTCAGGCATGAAATTAGGAGGCATCCCCCACGGAAACCCGGTTGGCATGGCTGACGGAGCGAAGTGTGCACTGGCTGCAGGCACAGTCGAGGAGACAATCTCGGAGATGACTGTCCTCCGGGGAGGAGTTGAAGGCGTTGGAGAAGACTGGCTCTGGGCAGCCAAGAATGATTCCATCAGGGCACTCAGTCTGGCCACTTCCTCTTTGAGTTCACGGTTCTCTTGCTCTAGTTGATCCATCAGTCTTGAAGAGTTGGCTCTAGTGTAGTATCGGTGAGTCAGCTTGTGTTCAAAATAAATGAAGAGCACAGAGTTAGACCATAGGACAAGAGACTGGAAACAAAACCTGCTTATGCACATGATGCATGCAATGCTTGTGCACATGATTTGTTTTTATTTCAAAGGAACTCTAGGGTTTTACTTGCAAATTTTGGAATCATTTAATATCTCATAAAATAATATCAGGGAAAAGAAGTACAACATCGTCAATCATGTACAAGAGGAAAAGGAAAATAATCATCCTATGGATCCCTAGAAACAATCATCTAATGCTCGGGACACAGGAAGATAAGATGCACGAAGCCTCTTCACTTCCTCCTCATAAGCTGCCTCCATATCCGCCTTCTCTTTGGCGAGTCGATCGTACTTCCTCTTCCAAAACCAGGAAAACTGAGGAAGTAGAGAAGTCCATGCATCATTAGGATCATCAATAACCTGATGCTCAAGGAACTCAATCAAAGCATCCTTCTCCTTAATCTGCTGAAGCAACTCTTCCCTTTCACGGATCCAGGCACGTGATAAGTCTTCATCTCTCAACTCCTCTACTCCTTGATTAGGGGGGGTTGAAGGCCCAGCCATAACCACAGGTGTAGGTCTCGGATACTCGTAAGGCATGAGATACTCAGACGCTCTCTTCCTTACCCAAGCAGTATAAGGCTCCAGAGCGATGCAATTCTTAGGACCCAACTCCTTCCTTCCTTTCTTATGAATCTTGCGCTAAGCGCGTACCATCCTAGCTTTCAAGCCTTGGGGATCTTTACCCTCCTGAAAAAACACACCCTCTAACAAAATGTTATTAGGTTTATCCTTTAGGGGGAACCCAAGCTGACGACGTGCCAAAACAGGGTTGTAGTTAATCCCACCACATGTACCAAGAAGAGGCACATTGGAGAATTCACCACAAGAGTCAATAATCTGCACACCATCATACACACGGTTGTACCAAAAGATATCATCATTAGTGAGAGACATGAGTCTCGTGGACCACCGTAGACATCCCTTGTTCTCCTTGAAAGCGACCGTCTGAGGTAAGTGAGAAATAAACCACTTATACAACAGAGGCAAACAACACACAATAGCGCCACCACCCTTTGCATTCCTCATATGCAAAGAGAAATAAGTATCACCCAACAGAGTCGAAACGGGATTAAGAGTAGAAAAAAATCCTAATAGCGTTCACATCCACAAACTTGTCGATGTTGGGGAACAATACCAATCCGTAGATGAGAAGTACGAATATGGCTTCAAAGGCATCCTCACTCATGGCCTTCCCATAAACAGTAGCTTGAGCAATGAGGAACTCAGAAGGGAGACCTTGAATTCCACCTTTGGTAGTCATATGAGCACCAACTATAGATTCATCTATGTGCAATATGTCAGCTATCTCTTAAGAATTAGGAACATTCTCCAAGCCACTGAACGACAACTGATCCAGGATAGGTATACCCACAAGATGAGCATACTCCTCAAGGGTAGGTAAAAGCTGAAAGTCCGGAAACGTGAAGCAACGGTACAAGGGATCATAAAACTGCACCAATACACTCATCAACCCTTCATCCACCTGAGTAGTCAGAAGAGGAAGAAGCTTCCCAAAATGAGCTTTGAAACCCAAGGGATCTAGTACATAGGATGTCAGATTCCTTAACTCTTTCAGATCTGGTTGCCTGAAGCTGTACTTCTTTGTATTCCTTCTTTATCTTTCCATGTCTGAAAATTTTGCAAATAAACCCCTTAAGTTCCTTAAGAATTTCCTTCATTATTGATGATATGGATGCAAATGGATGCATGGATGCATGAATGCAACAATCACACTCAAGGATCAAGCAAAGCACACCAAACAAAGGTCATGGGATGGATCATATCATCCTTAATATCAATCATCCATTTTGGTGGATTATGGTTTACACCTTATCAACACCCAAGTTCCATTGATATTAAGGATATATGAACGGATCAACCATGAATCAAGGGTTTGTTGCAAGTCACGAGCATGAAGTCTTGGTTAAGAACCACCCGAAGGGAATGTACTAGGGTTTAAACTTGCCAAACATGTTCTACAAGAGGTTCCCATAATCATTGTCCCATCTTTCGGATATTATCGGAGAAACGACTACTCGTATTCCAAAAATATTCTCAAGAGAGACTCTTATGAGTGTAGTATCGCGTAACAATCGTATCAAATCTTACACTTGAACGATTTTCTCACTACATCCTAAAAATAGGCCAAGATGGGCTTGGTAAACTAAGGTCCTTGGCTTCTAAGGTCTATATTGGAAAGAGTAATGTCTAACCACAACTTACTTTTGTGACATTATTGATCCCAACATGACCTCCACCAAGTGAATGGATTTGCAAGTCAACTTGCTAAGGAATAACTCCACACAAGTCAACAAGACTATGCCATTCTCCTATCCCAAGTGCACTCGAGTCCGGGTATAGAATTCATCTCACAAAGATCACCAAGCATACAAGGAATTAATATCAAGCAAATCAATCATTACATACAATACAGTAATCCCAAATTTGCACAAAAATATATCACAAAACAATACAATACAACAAGCATGAAAAGTTGGCAAAACCCACTAGGCAACTTGCCTCCCCAGCAGAGTCGCCACTTTTCTGTAGCGGGGTATTCGTTACCATTAGAAATATTGACTAAATCCAAAGTAAATCATACAAGTCGAGTCGCCACCGCACTTCTATTTATCCAAAGGAATGGTTAGAAAGCGAACAAAAACCTAATAGTTTTAACAAAAACTATTAAAAGAGACAGAGATCTGGGTAAGGGGGTTGGTTGTGCAATGGGAAGGTGTTAGGCACCCAAAACATCCTAGGTACTCCTAGGGAGCCCTTTTCATACTTGTGAAGGTTTTTGTTTTGTGAAAATTTTGTTTGTGCAAACATGATTGAAGAGATGAGAAGAGATGTACAAGTTATTTACATTTTTTTGTGTTTGGATGGATAAAGCCATTGCCTACGTACCATCTTATAAAAAGATTAGGATCAAAACCTCGTAGTTCGGGGTAAAAATCTCAAAATGAGTTGGTGAATTGATTGGTCCAAAAGCCTTAAGGTCTTTTGTTATCAAAGGGAGAAAACTCAACCAAACCACAAATCCACCATGTGAGCATAGCTTCAACATGCTAGTGAGGGGTTAACCCTATAATAAGCATGGAAGACTCATTGTCCATCACTAAGGATATAGGTGAGTATTACATCTACCACCAAGATAACTCAAACCTAATAGCTAAAGGTTATGGAAAATTTGATTAAAGAAGTGGTCATTGGAACCACAAAAGAAGTTTGAATGGGTTATATTTACCAATTAGAAGTATATACAAAAATGGTCAAAATTGACTTAAGGATTCAATTCAAAATAAGTGTTATGAAAGGAAAGTTTGAAAATCAAAAGCATAAGGCTTAGGTTTCTAATGTTTGAAAACAATAGTTAAATGTTTGCACAAAAGTTTTGGCTTGGGTTAGAGTGGAGAGCAGAAGAAGAATGGCTAGATCCTAAGGAAAATAAAAAGGTGAGGGATAAGAAATGAAACCACACTAGGAGTCCCTCTCTTGAGATCATATTGATGATCCAAGTAGTTCCCATCCTTTGGAATAAACAACCACAAAGCATAAGCAATCAAACAAGTCTCATAAGAGATCCTCAATGTATCTTGTATCTTCCACTTGGATGAACATGGCAATGGTCCTCCAATTAAGCTCAAATGGGAACTCCTAGCACAAAAGCACACACATCAAAGTTTCATGAAGTAAAACAAGAATGGACAAGAGTGAGTTTAGAGATTTGGTCCTTCTAATCCATCATTATTAAGATCCTTTTACTCCAATTTTGCATAAGGAAGGTCCTAGAATCTAAGTCCAATTCTCCATTTCTTTGCATAGGGAAAGTCCTAGAAACTAAGTCCATTTCTTTGCACTTTGGTCCACAACAAACAAAACAAAACACAAGCACAATAATATATACACAATTATGTGCTCAAGTGATCAAAAGGCAAATGGCATTAACATAAACATGTGCTCAAATGAGCAAAGGGAAAAACAAATGGATAATATGTGCAAGAATAGTAAATTGCCTTAAAGTAAATTGCATAAAGTAAATTGCATTAAGTAAATGTTAATTGTCAATAGTTAGTGTTAGTAGTTAGTGTGCCATAAGACAAATTTAGCGCTATGTTAAGCAATCGTAATTGGACTTATGTAGAAGTCACAAATATCTGAGGTCGGTCAATAATAATGTAGGCAACAAACACAAGTTAGGAGTCTTGATTAGTGAACCAAGTCCCAACAACTTGCCATGCCAAAAAGAAAATGAGAATTGATCTTGTATTGGTTTAAGCCTTTTGCATGATTTAAAAGACAACCTATCCTTAATGCAAAGCCATTCACTTGATCAATTGATCAAGATGAATTAGATTTGAATCAAGGAAGGTTAAAACCCTCTAATCAATGCTAACTTATCAACCTTCAACTCATTGATCAAAAAGAAAAAGAAGAAGAAGAAGAAAAAGAAGGAGATGAAGATCAATAATGGAGAATGGAAATGGCAAAATTAAAATGCATTAAATGAAACCTCATGTACCAATCCTCATATGTTGACCAATAACATCGAAAGTCAAGGTCAAACAATCAAAAACAGAAGTGAGATGAAGATTGGAAGTTAAGAAAAGAATAAAATATTTTTGGAATTTTTTAATATTAAAAATAAACTTGAATTAAAATATTAAAGAAAGGTCAAACTTCAAAATCACTTCAAATCAACCTTTAAAGGTCCAAGTGATTTATCCTAAGTTCAACAAGGTCAAATAAAGTTTGACAAAAAATTTCAGCATTTTTAAAAGTCAGAAACTATTTTTAATCAATTAATAATGAATAAAAATAACCTAATTGAACTAAAATCTCAAATAAATCTCAAATCAATTCAAAAATTGATGAGAATATTTTTCATAGATCTATCATCATTCAAATAGGTTAGGAAAATATTTTTGTATTTTTTTGAATATCAAAAACTATTTAAAATGAATTAAAAATAACCAGAAAAGAGAAAATTCACAAAAAATATCAAATGACAAAATAAAAAACTATTAAAAATCAGAAATAGAAACTAGAATTTATTTGGGAAATAATGCAATTGGTCCCATAATTTTTGGATTAAAGATGAAGAAGATATTGATTTTTGAAAATTAATGGAATTAAAGAGATTAAATCAGAAATTCAAAAAATGGAAAAAAACCACAAGCGTCTGATCAAGCCTCATTAATTGACGTGGCTGATCAGACGGATGTGAGGTGCGCGCGCATGAAAGGCATGAGTCAACAGCGAAGCATCCAACATTATTGAAAGTCATAAGATCCAAAGGACACGATTCAATATGGAAACAAGATCAAACGGTCCAGATTTAAACTGGACATGATGAAGCCACCAGAGCCATCGTCTTCTCCGGTGAGCTTCAGATTCCGGCCAAAATGCAAAACTTCAAAAGGCAACCAAAATGTGCGATCTATACATCAATAAAAAGCTAAGATGATGTACATCATCTATATACCATCCATTTTCCTTCTAGATCTCTATGATTTGAGAAACCAGAAGTTGAAAAATCTGGTGTTCATAATGAACTCAATGAATTTCAAAAATTAAAAGCATAAACATGATGCCTCTATTGAAAGGACTTCAGCCAACACAAAATCACAACCAATAGGTTAAAGGATTAGGAGAATCGAAGAAAATACCAGTTGGAGTTCAAGTTTGAGTTCTGGTGATTTGAGCTTGAAACCTTGCTTGCTTTATCAAAACAGAAGTTCAATGAAGTGTATGGTGAAGGTTTTGAAGCATTAGATCTATGAATACAACCAGATGAAGCTGAATTCGAGATCTGAAAATTTTAAGAGAAATGAAACTTGCTTCTTTAGTGATGGTTGGGGAATGAATTCTGCAGCATTTCAGGTTGAAATTGGGTGTCCAAATGGATGAGTATGGCAAGGTATTTATAGCTGGAGCTGATGCCAACATGAGAAGAAACTCGTGTGCATGAAGCTTTGGGTCCTCCATGCATGGGCCTGTACAGGCGCATGTGAGGCCCAAAAGCTGGTGGATTTGCAAGCTGATAGCACAATGAATTAATTTGGACGTGTAATTTTCCTTGCAATAGCTTGCATTTCAAGATTCAATGTGAATTTCACAATTGGTCACAAATATTCAGCTCTTCGAAAGCCCCTCATGAAAAATCTAAACATAAGCATATGAGTAATGGTTGGAAAGGTATTGATGTAAGGAACAATTGTTATGTTGGGAAAAAATTCATTTGGAGTGTGGAAATTTATGAAATTTGAGTTTAAAGTGTGATGTGCAAAACATGTCAAGGCAAGGTTTCTAAAATTGGCCAACTTTCAAGCCCTTCTGTTTTGATGATGCAGGCTTCACATGAAAAAACCTCCAACGTAAAAGTTGTAGATATTTTTAAGACAATGAAAATGGACTTAAATTTTTCATCATTTGGATTTTTGATGAAGAAGTTATGGGCACTTGAAGTTGGACTTTTTTGACTTTTAGTGCCTTTGACACAAAAGGAGCTATAATGTCTTGCATTATCACATGTATTTCCTTTGAGATTTTGGAATTTTGTTCAACATAACATTTGAAGTAGACACCTTAAGATTTCCAATGCATGTGATCCCACCTCAAAATCATTAAAAATGAATGAGTTATGTTCTTGGGAAGTTGTCCTAAAATTAGGGTTTCAGTCAAAATGACCTATAATGTATTGGAACGGAAGTTAGTTTTCGAAGCTTCAAATCAAATTTTGAGGAACATGAAAGTTGTTCATATTGTCCTTAAGAACATTTTTGCATTTGGAACCATCTCCATTTGACTAACACATAAAAAGTTAGATCTCAATGTATTTCAAAATAGTCAGATGAATTAACTGATCAACTTCTCAAATCTATGACTCATACCTTGATGAATTGATGATTGAGGACACTCAAATAAGTTCAAATATGCATGAAATAAAGAGTTAAAGAACTTCCCTTGATTTTATTTGACCATGGGCTGAGGTTGTTTCATGAGCAAGGCATTGTGGTGCACAGATGGATTAGGGTTTCTTTGAAGAACAAGGCCTCAAACCCTTTGACTTGCTTTGATCAAAATGATGAATTGAGATGCTAGGAAGGCATATTTGATGGATGAGAGCCTTGGGAACCATTACCATGCTTGCTTTCATCTTCTCCTGGCCATATCATTACCCAAAGGATCTCCTAGAAGCTTTTGACCTTGTGATTGCTCAAGCTACAAACAAAAGATGTTAGTGACATATTTTTGTGCTTTTGGTTAGTAAATAAAATGTGAAAAGCAATGGTGATACAATTCAAGCATGCTTGGTGATCTTAAACCACTCACAAGGAGTCCCACCCAAAGGTAAAGGGAACCAAGATGCTCAATGATCCTTGAGGCTATGCCATGCAATGTTATGATGCTATGAGGGATCTTAGGGACAAAATTGGGGTCTTACAATTACATCAGAGTGTAAAAGCTTCATATCCTTGAGTGCGCTCTTCCGCTTCAGAGTGTCTGATATCTCTTTCTTCGTTGAGCTTTGTACGCTTCCTTTGCTCAGAGTCAAAGCTTCTGCTTGAGTACCTTCTAAGTGGTCATTCTGAACTTGTATCTGTATCTGATATATGTCTATCTGACTTCTTTTTTATTAGAGTCCTGCACACTTAGATAAATTTTGTTAGGGTACCATTTTGTTTCATCCTTTGTTATCATCAAAATCTTAGAGATGAATTATAGATACTGAATTTTGTTCTTACAATCTCCCCCTTTTTTATGATGACAAAACTTTGGAGTAATAATGAAACAATGACACTATCAGTAAGAATAGAAAATAATATCTCAGAGCCAGATGAGGGGTGACTCCCCCTGAGATAGATCATAAGGATTTTTCAGAAGTTCTTACCAAATTTTCCTTGTGTGGCAGCTAGTTTTTACCTGAGTTATTATCCTGCATAACTTTGATTTTCATAAGAGATTAATGTGCGCAGTGCTGCAAGAGGTTTAAATATATTTTCATGAGAGTTGTTTTTTTTCTCCCCCTTTTTGTCAGACTCGAAAAGACTTAGCACATAAAAAAGTAGGAAAAATAGAAAGTTTCATATATGATAAAAAGAGGTACAGATAAGGAGAAATTCGGAAAAAAAAAGGGAACACAGAATACATAGCAGAAAACATGAGGAAAGCAACAAGAAAAGCCTAAGTGCCTAAGGGTTCGGAGGCGGAGGCATCCTTTGGAGCAGCTGAGTCAACAGGTTCTAAATATTGTTGTTAACGGAGTACTGTTGATCCAGTATGGCTCTCGCAATCTGTTGCTCCTTCTGCAGCTCTTCCAACGTCTTCATGACAAGAGGAGAAAAATCAGAGTGAGATGGCTCCCCTTGAGCCAGAGCATCATTGCTTTCTTTTGTAGCTTCTTCTGCAACTATGTGTGTTGCCTCTTCAACGTCAACTTTTGCTTCAGCATCAGCTGCATTCTCTGCAGCTTCTCTAACCCTTTGCTCAACAAATAAAGAAATTGCTTCTTCTAGGGTGGGGAAGGTAGGTTCTGGTTCAGGAATGGGGGGTGGAGATGCTGGTGGTGTGTGGGTAGTGTCAACGGGAGGTTCAGAGGTAGGGATAATGATGTTTTCAGAGGGTGTTACGATGGGAGTTTCAGATGGTGTTATTGTTGGTTGTTCAGGTGGTGGAGTTGGTGGTTGTTCAGATTGTGGTGTTATTGGTTGTTCAGGTGGTGGAGTTGGTGGTTATTCAGATGGTGGAGGAATGTTAGCTTCTGGTTCATGTTGTTATTATAAGGCAAGGGCACGAGCCTGAAGCTGAGCCAAGGTGGGGGATTGGGGGTCAGAAGGTTCTGAGTCAAATGAGATGGTGTAGTAAGATGGAGATGAAAGTGTTGAAGAGAGTGGTGAAATGGGTTCATTAAGAATTTTAGCTTCAGAGACTGGTGAGGTTATGGTTGAGAGGTTACATTTTTGAAAGGGAGGTGATGGTGGATTAGAGATGGGAGTATCAGAGGGTTTAGTGGTAGAGGGTGAGGGTTCAGAGTGAGTATAGATGGGTGTGGTCTGGGAAAGAGAAGAAGCAATTTGTTTTAAATTTACAGAGCGAGAATGAGGAGGCAAGGACTTACTTGGAGATTCAATCAGAGGGACCAAAGGTCTTGATATAGAAGGTTCCCCCAGCTTTACTTTCTTGGCCTTCTTTGACTTCTTAGAGGGTTCTCATTGTCTCTTCATGAAGTTTGGGGGATGCTCAGGCAGCCAATCAACAGAGAACTCTGAGATGTCCACTTTTGGACTGGCCAGATCCTGCAGGTAGTGTGCAATAACCTCTGGAGGATTAATTTTGGAGAAGAGGTAGAGGCCATTGGGAATCTTCCTCTGATCTTTGAGTGCTTCTCAAGAGGTGTCCAACGAGGGTTTCACCCGAATTTGCTCAATCACTCCCATGCTCTTCAGATTGCGAGCGTTTAGAGGCCTTCCAATGTTAATGGTGACATCCTACATCAGATTATGGTGAATCAGGTGATCCACCAGCCCGCTCTCTATCAGAACATCAGAAATCAGCCTTCCCAGAGGGATGTAGGTTCTAAGGTTCATGTTGTTTCTGGTGTCTCTTACAGAGTCTCTCAGGTATTTGAACTACAACGCTGGCAGATTCAGCTTGAGCCCTTTGTGGAGGCAGTATAGTATGCACTTCTGGTTAGTGTTGATGTAGTCAGAAGAGTTGGATGTTGTGCGATGATGAATGGTTCCCAGAATGGTCTTCAGCCAGATTCTGAGGTTCTGGTGAAGTTCCTTATTCTTGGAGGAGTTTCCTTCAGTGTTCTGTTTGAAGATGGTTGGGAAAATTTCCTGGGACATATACTTTGCCCTAGGGTTAATGTTGTAAATCCTCCTTCCCCCTGTCTTCTCCATGTTCAGAAGGGAGTCGATGGACTTCTCAGTGTTGACGATTTTTACCCCCAGAACATATGACACGATATAATGATCATCTGAGTCTGCAAAGCACCAGAATTCTTTTACCAGATATGTATAGACGGGACCATAGAGCCTTTGAAAGTAGTTTTCCCATCCTTGCTTTCTGAGTTCTTTAGTAAAGTCTATTCCATTTCTCTTCATCTTCTCAAAATCCGCAGGGATTCACATAGAACTTCAAGCTTGTCAAAGGGAGTAGGAAGATGAATGTGTGGTTCACGATCCAAGATGTATGGTTTTTTGTAAATGGGGGTGGAGATAACACCAGTTGTTGCAGTTGTTTGCTGAGAGGAACTGGAAGGTTGTTCCGTTGATTCAATCTGTTGAGAGTAGTTGTAGATGGATTGTTATTGGGAATCCATTAAGAAGATGAAGTTGAGGAAGATTGAAGAACTTTGAGGAGCTTGAGAGGGAGAGAGGTTTGTGTAGGATGTGAGTGAAAAGTGTGAAAGTGTGAAAAATATAAGTACACATAGAAAACATGCAAACGACAGCGTTAGGTAGCAGTTGAGTAGTTAAAAAAAATTAACGATGGCACAGAAAAAGAGTTGACATGCTTAGGGGAGACATGATTACAGCTAATGATGGAAGTCTAATCCCCAAATCAGCACACTGCTCGAGGAGATCTCAAGGGTCTGTCTCTTGATTTCTGCTAGACAGTTGTCTAGAAGATCCAAGGTCAGACGCAAGATAACCCACATGTTGATCTATTTGATCTTTAGGAATACCAAGGGATTGGATCCTGAGGATTTCTGATTCAGATGGCTTCTAACTGGTAGAAGTATCAGAGTCAGATCCATATACCAGATGTTATTTTTAGAGCCTTATTTTACTATTTCAGAGAAGCACGTTAGATTCATTCTGGGCAATTTCCAATTTTTAAGTGTTTCAGAATGAATGAGAATCTATCTTCAGCGAGGGGTTTTGTGGAGGTATCAGCTCATTGATGGTCTGTGTAAGACCCTAATTTTGACCCTAAGATCCCTCATGGCATCATATCATTTCTCATTGCATTGCCTCAAGGATCATAGCATGTGTGACTCCTTAACCCTAGGGTTTGGGATTTGTGTGAATGGTTTGACACCACCAAGCATGCTTGTATTGTATATTATTGCTTTTCTATGTTTCTTACTAACCAAAAGCACAAAAATATGTCACTAACTCTTTTTGTTTTGAAGCTCAAGTGATCATGTGCTCCCTTGCTCCTAGGAGGTTCCTAAGCTCAATGAAGTGGATAGATGAAGATGAGAAAAAGCATGTCAATGGTCCAAAAATCTCTTAATCATCATATATTTCTCCCAAGTATCTCAATTTACCAATTTGATCAAGATAACTCAAAGGGCTTGAGGATTGTTTCCCAAGGAAACCCTAATTCAACTGTGCTTTGACTGTGCCTTGCTCATGAAGCAACCTCAACCTATAATAAAATTAAATCAAGGGAAGTTCTTTCATTCATTATTTTATGCATATATGAGCCTATGTGAGTATCCTCAATCATTCATTCATCAAGATTTGAAGTTTGGCCTTGAGAAGTTAACCAGTCAAGTGATCTGACTAAATTGAGGATCACTGAGACACAACTTGTGATGGGTTTGTCAAATGAATATGACCCCAAGATAAAAAATGTTCTTAAGAACAATATGAACAACTTTCATGTTCAACAAACATCCATTTGAAACATTTAATGTCATCATTCATTTCAAAATATTATAGGTCATTTTGACTGAAACCCTAATTTTGGGTCAACTTCCCAAGGACCTAACTCCCTTAATTTTTATGATTTTGAGGTGAGATCAAATGCATTGTAAATCTTAAGATGTCTACTTCAAATGTTATATTGGACAAAATTTCATAATCCTAAAATAAAAACATGTGATAATACAAAACATTATAGGTCACTTTAGACCTAAGTCATTGAATTTGAAAAATTCCCAACTTCAAGTGTCCATAACGTTCTCATTAAAAATCCAAATGGTGCAAAATTTTAGTCTAAATTGATCATATTGGAAAGATCTACAACTTTGATGTTGTAGGTTTTTCCACTTGAAGCTTTCATCATTGAAGCGGAAGGGCTTGAATATGTTTGGTTTTGGTTAAAAAAATTCAAAAGGGAACCTAGACATGTTTTGTACCCCAAACTTCACAGCTAGTTTTCGTAAATTTCCAAACTCCAAATGAATGTTTGCCCAACATGACTTTTGTTCCTTATTCCAAGAGCTTTCCAACCATTACTCACATGACCATTTTTAGATTTTCCATGTGGGAGTTTCAAAGAGCTTAATGTTTATGCTCATTTTTGCAATTCACATCATAACTTGGAATGCAAGCTTGTGCAGCCTCTTGTGCACGTCCAGTTCAACTACATTTGATCTCAGCATGCATTTCCATTCATTCTTGGGCTTTGTACGCGCCTGTAGAGGCCCATGCATGAAGGATCCAAGATTCATGCACACGAGCCAAACACCACCTTGCATCCATTCCAGCTATAAATAGAAGCTCATGCTCATTCAAACATCAACCACAAGGAGATCTGAAACGCTGCTGGATTGAAAACCAAACCCTCACCTAAAGAATTTTAGTTTTTCTATTTCATTTTCAAGCTTGAACTTCAACATCATTAGTTGATCTTCACAGCTTAATTCCTTAGCCTTGCATCATCATTACATTTCCATATCAAAATTGGATCAAGAGCTTGGACAAATCGTGTTGTTTAAAGCTCCATTTCAGAGGTATATCACCAAAAAATTTTGATTCAGATCTTGCTATACAATGTGAATTGCTTTGGTTCTTGTTGTTTTCTGATGTCCTCAAGCATGAGGCAGGCCAGTGGTGGTCTCAATTTTGCAAATCGTGCTGTTTTAGATCAAACACCATGATCTTCAAGCTCAGGTTTCTCTTTAAATAGGAACTTTGAGGAGAATCCATGGTTACAGGGGTGATGTACATCACCTCAGCTTCATTTTGATACCATGCTTGTTCATTTTCATTAAAGTTTGTTTCCCTGCGCGTGGTGGCCGGAATCAATTGTCTAGCCGGAGAAGATGGTGGTTTCCACCACCATCCCCACGTGGGAGCTTTATGGCCTTTGGATCATGATGCAACGTTCTAATCGTGGCCTTCGAATGTTATGACTTATTTTAATTCCATGGGTTGCGCGTTTGACCAAGGAGTATCATGTGACCGCGCCTCTGAGCCCTCAGATCATTGCCACGTCAATTAATGAAGTGATCCAATGGTAGCGCATTTTTGCTATTTTTATTATTTTCTGATAATTCCATTTTATTCCCATTATTTTCAAGAATTCATAAATATTTTATTTGAACTCACAAAAATATGAGACCAATGCCAAAAAATTTCTTGAAAAATCTAGTTTTATATTTTGATTTTTAATTAATTTTGTGACTTCATTTAATATTTTTGGTGAATTATTTGGTTTTTAATAGTTTTTTAATTCATTTTAATTACTTTTTGATATTCGAAAAATCCAAAAATATTTTCTTAACACATATGAATCATGATAAGTCAATGAAAAATAATCTCATAAATTTCTTAATTGATTTTAGATTTATTTGAGATTTTAATTCATTTGTGTTATTTTTCAGTGTTTTTAATTATTTTAAAATAGTTTCTAATTTCAAAAATTATTGAATTTTTTTGTCAAAGCTTGTTTGACCATGTTAGACCTATGAGAATTTAATTGGACTTGTTCAAGTTGATTTGAATTAAATTTGAGGTTTGACCATATTTT
Source organism: Lathyrus oleraceus (assembly GCF_024323335.1). NCBI lineage: Eukaryota > Viridiplantae > Streptophyta > Magnoliopsida > Fabales > Fabaceae > Lathyrus > Lathyrus oleraceus. The sequence goes on along the minus strand of NC_066582.1, from coordinate 198,734,991 downwards.
GTCCATTTTATTTTTGCATTTATTTTTAATTCAAAAATATCAAAAAAAATATGTTTGACTTGTTGACTTGTAACCTTCATTTATCTTTTGTTTAGATTTGGTTCATGATGATTTATTTCACTTTTGACCAATTGTGTTTGACATTTGATTTCTCTTTTCATTCATTTCATCTTCATCTCTTTCTTTTTATTTTGGCCAATGAGTTAATTTCTTATGGTTAGCCTTGACAAAGGAGAGGTTGAATCTTCTTTGATCCAAATCAAACTCAACTTGATCCATGATCAAGTGAGTTGCTTTGTGTCCAAGATAGGTTGCTTCTTGGTCAAGCAAAAAACCTAAAGTCCATACAAGGCTTTTCTCTTTTCTTTTGACATGGCAAGTTTTAGGAGTTTGACTTACTAGTCATGATCTATAACTTGTGTTTATTTGCCTATAGTTTTATTGACCGGTCTCAGATAGGCGTGACTACTACATTAGTCCACTTACGATTGCTTAACATAACGCTAAATTCTCTTATGACAAACTAACATTACTATACTAACTACTAACTTTAATTTGAGCATTTAATTTCTTGCAATTTACTTTAATGCAATTTACTTCTTGCTCATTTATTCATATTTCTTTTCACTTTGCTCACTTGAGCATATATTTTATGTTTATGCCATTTTCCTTTTGCTCATTTGAGCTTATTATTGTATATAAATATATTGTTGTCTTGTGGTTTTTTGTCTTTGTTTGTGTGAACCCAATGCAAAAAGGAGAAATGACTTAGAATTAGGACTTACCTATGCTTAAAGAAGTTCAAGAGCAACTAGGCCTCATGCCTTTAGAATGCAAAATTGTTGAAGAGCAACTAGGTCTCATGCCTTTAGAATGCTAAATTTCAAAGTTGACTTCAAAGGACTTCCTTTCCAAAACTCATTCTTTGTCCATTCCTCTTATTGTGTTGTGAACTTTTTGATGTTTGTTCTTGTGTGATATGGATTCCATCTTGAGATAGTAAGAAGGACCATTGTCATGAGTAGCCAAGTTAAGAGAGACAAGCCAAATGGAGATCCTAGGAGCTTGAATCCAAATATTATGTGATTGCTTGTTGTTTGCTAAATTCAAAGGAAAGGAGCATCTTGAGTCATCTCTATGATTTCAAGAAAAGGAACTCCAAGGGTTTTATCTTCTCTCTTATCTTTGTATGCTTTAGTACTAGCCCTTCTCTTCTTATCTCCACTCTAACCCAAACCAAACTCTTTTTGTGCAAACTTTGACATTGTTTTCAAATTAGAAACCTAGGCCTTATGCCTTTGACTTTTCAAAATTCTTTTCATCAATACTCATTGTGAATGAACCTTAATTCTACTTTGACTTCATTTTTGTAAATAAATCTAACTTGTGAATACAACTCACTTCAAGTTGATTTTGTGGTTCCAATGGCCATCTTTGTTAAAACTTTTCATAAACATTAGCTATAGGTTTGAGTTATCATAGTGGTTGATGTAAACCTCACCTCATCCTTAGTGATTGGACTATAAGTCTTCCATACTTATTATAGGGTTAACCCCTCACTAGTATATTGAAGCCTTCGTCACATGGTGGATTGTTGGTTTAGGTTGAGTTTTCTCCCTTTGATAATAAAAGACCTTTAGGCTTTTGGACAAATCAATTCACCAATATTTAAGATTTTTACCCCGAACTACGAGGTTTTGATCCTACCTTTGTGATGGTACGTAGGCAATGGGTTCATCCATTCAAACAACAAAATTGAAAATATAATATATTCTCTTTTCACCCCCCCAATCCTTTGCACATATTTTCACAAATACCGACCTACAACACACATTTGCAAAAAGAGGTTCCCTTAGAGTACTAAGGATGTTTTGGGTGCGTAAAACCTTCCCATTTTATAAACAACCCTCTTAGCTAGATCTCTGACATTTTTATTAGTTTTTTATTTGATAAAACTTCTTACTTGGCTTTTGTTCACTTTTTAGCCTTTCCTTTGGACAAATAAAAGTGCGGTGGCGACTCGAATTGTATGTTTACTTTTGGTTTAGTCAATAAACCATAAGGTAACGAATACCCCGCTATAGAAAAGTGGCGACTCTGTTGGGGAATGAAATTTTCCTAGTGGGCTTAGCCTACTTTTTGCTTATCTGTGTTGTATGTTTATATTTATTCGTGACATATTTTTGTGCAAATTTGGGATGATTGAATTGTTTGTAATGTATGAATTGCTTGATATACTAATTGCTTGTATGCTTGGTGGTTTCTTGTGAGATGAGTTCTATACCCGAACTCGAGTGCACTTCTGATAGGAGAATGGCATAGTCTTGTTGACTTGTGTGGAGTTATTCCTTAGCAAGTTGACTTGCAAGCCCATTCACTTGGTGGAGGTCTTGTTGGGATCAATAATGTCACACGAGTAGTCGTGGTTAGGCATTACTCTTTCCAATATAAATCTTAGAAGCCAAGGACCTTAGATACCTAGCCCATATTGGCCTATTTTAGGACGTAGTGCGAAGGTCGTTCAAGTGAAAGATTTGATACGATTCTTACGCGATACTACACTCATAAGAATTTCTCTTGAGAATATTTTTGGAATACGAGTAGTCGTTTTATCCGATAATATTCAAAAGATGAGAGGATGACTATGGGGACCTTTTTAGAACATGATTGTCAGGTTTAACCATAGTACACTCCCATTGGGTGGTTCTTAACCGAGACTCCATGCTCGTGACTTACAACAAACCCTTGATTTGCGGTTAATCCGTTCTTATATATCTTCAATATCAATGGAACTTGGGTGTTGATAAGGTGTAAACCATAATCCACCAAAATGGATGATTGATATTGACGATGACTTGAGCCATCCCGTGACCGTTGTATGGCGTGACTTGCTTGATCCTTGAGTGTGATTGTTGCATTCATGCATTCATTTGCATCCATATCATCAACAATAAAGAGTTTTCAAGGAACTTAAGGGGTCTATTTGCAAATTTCAGACATGGATAAGTAAAGAAGGAATACGAAGAAATACAGTTTCAGACAACCTGACCTGAAAGAGTTAAGGAGTTTGGCATCTTATGTATTAGAGCCCTTGGAGTTTAAAGCTCATTATGGGAAGCTCCTGTCTATTCTTTCTACCCAAGTGGATGAAGGTCTGATGAGTGTGTTGGTGCAGTTCTACGATCCTTTGTATCGTTGCTTCACTTTTCCGGATTTCCAGCTTTTGCCTACACTTGAGGAGTATGCCTATCATGTGGGTATAACTATCTTGGATCAGTTGCCGTTCAGTGGTTTGGAGAGGGTTCCTTCTTCCCAAGAGATTGCTGACATGCTTCACATAGATGTATCTAATATTATTGCTCATATGACTACCAAAGGTGGAATTCAAGGTCTCCCATCTGATTTTCTGATTGCCAAAGCTACTTTGTTTGGGAAGGCCATGAGTAAGGAAGCTTTTGAGGCCTTGTTTGTACTTCTCATCTATAGGCTAGTGTTATTTCCCAACATCGACAATTTTGTGGATGTGAACGCTATTAGGATTTTCTCTTCTCTTAATCCCGTTCCGACTCTGTTGGGTGACACTTATTTCTCTTTGCATATGAGGAATGCAAAGGGTGGTGGATCCATTGTGTGTTGTTTGCCTCTGTTGTACAAGTGGTTTATTTTGCACTTGCCTCAAACGCTCGCCTTCAAGAAGAATAAGGGATGTCTACGGTGGTCCACGAGACTTATGTATCTCACTAATGCTGATATCTTTTGGTATAATCGTGTGTATGATGGCGTTCAGATTATTGATTCTTATGGCGAGTTCTCCAATGTACCTCTTCTTGGTACATGTGGTGGAATTAACTACAACCCTGTTTTAGCTTGCCGTCAGCTTGGGTTCCCCTTAAAGGATAAACCTAACAACATTCTGTTGGAAGGTGTGTTCTTTCAAGAGGGTAAAGATCCCCATAATTTGAAGGATAGGATGGTCCGCGCCTGGCGCAAAGTTCATAAGAAGGGAAGGAAGGAGCTTGGTCCGAAGAATTGCATTGCTTTGGAACCCTACACCGCTTGGGTGAGGAAGAGAGCTCTTGAGTACCGCATGCCTTATGATTATCCGAGACCTACCCCTATGGTTATGGTTGGACCTTCAACCCTCCCTAACCAAGGAGTAGAGGAGTTGAGAGATGAATACCAATCGCATGCTTGGGTTCGTGAGCGAGAGGAACTACTTCAGCAACTCATAGATAAGGATGCAGTGATAGAATTTCTAGAGCATCAGGTTATTGATGAGCCTAATGATATGGTTACTTCTCTTCTTCCTCAATCATTCAGGTTTTGGGAGAGGAAGTATGATCGGCTCGCCAAGGAGAAGGCCGATATGGAAGCAGCTTATGAGAGAGAGGTGAAGAGGCTTCGTGCATCTTATCGTCCGATCTCGACATCTTTGAATGATTGCTTCTAGGGCTCCATAGGATGTTCATTCTCCTTCTCTCTTGTATTCTATTTTGGTTACCAAAACTGTACTACTTCATTGGTGTAAAATGTTTCCAAATATTATTGCTATGAGTATTCCCTATATGTCTTAAAAGATAAATATTTTCAAATATTTACAAATAGATCTCTATAAAGTTCCTCTGATTAAAAACTAACCATATACACAAACATTGCATGCATCATATGCATAACTAGGTTTTGTTTTGAGCTCTTGATCAGTGGTCTAACTCTTTGCTCTTTATTTATTTTGAAGACAAGCTGACGCACCGGTATAATACAAGGGCCAATCATCCAAGGATAATGGAGCATTTAGAGCAAGAGAACCGGGAATTGAAAGAAGGGATTGCTAGGCTGACTGCCATGATGGAGTCAGTTCTGGCCGCCCAGAGCCGAGCTTCGCCAACTCCTGCAACTCCTCCCGCGAGGACTGTTATGTCAGAGATAGCAACTTCTACTGTGCCTGCTGCAACGACCTATTCTGCTCTGTCTATGCCAACCGGGTTCCCTTGGGGAATGCCTGCTAACTTTGTGCCAGAGGGTTTTGCTCCTACTCTCACTTCTTTGCTGGTATCTAGCCCGGTCCTATCTGTGCCACCTCCCGTTGTGCACACCCTTCCCCGAGTTGAAGACACCATCTATCACTCTGAGTCGTCTGAGGGTCCAGATGTTTATGAAAAGATGGACGAGATGAAATACCAATTCCTTGAGCTGCGCAAGGAACTGAAAACTATGAGGGGGTAAGGACCTCTTTGGTAAAAGTGCTGCTGAGTTGTGCCTTGTGCCCAACGTGAAGATCCTTGTTAAATTCAAAGTACCCGACTTTGAGAAATATAAGGGAAACATATGCCCACTCAGCCATCTTGTGATGTATGCTCGCAAGACATCAACTCAGATAGATAACGATCAACTGGTTATCCACTACTTTCAGGATACCCTGTCTGGTGCTGCGCTTCGGTGGTATATGAGGCTGGAGAGTGCTAGCATCCGCTCTTTCAACGATCTTGGCGAGGCCTTCGTCAAGCAATATAAATATAATATGGATATGGCTTCTGATAGAGACCAGTTAAGGGCAATGTCGCAGAAGGACAAAGAGACCTTCAAGGAGTACGCCCAGAGATGGCGCGAATTGGCAGCTCAGATAGTGCCACCCCTGGAAGAGAAGGAGATGACAAAGATCTTTTTGAATACTTTGAGCTCTTTCTATTATGAAAGAATGATCGCCAGTGCTCCCTCAGACTTCACCAAAATGGTGAATATGGGAATGAGATTGGAAGAAGGGGTCCGCGAAAGACGGTTATCCAGAGAAGACAACTCTTCAGCAAAGAGGTATGGGAGCTTTGCTAAGAAGAAGGAGGGAGAGACACATGTTGTGTCCTCTCACACTAAGAGAAGGCCCTCTGTAAGGAGGAAGGACGAGCGCCCTGCCGTCAACCAACACCGGGTGGCTCACATAGCACCTGCTTTTCAAGAAGTTCACCATCAACAACCACAACAACAACATCGTCAATAGCAACAGGCCTACCAGCCTCGAAACAACAATAACACTAGCACCAACAACTACGAGAGGAAGAGGGTAACTTTTGACCCGATTCCGATGACTTACGCTGAACTGTATCCTTCCTTGATTGATAGGAAGTTGATTACTCCACGAGACCGTCCCGCTGTACCAACCAACCCTCAGTGGTGGTATAAGCCAAAGCTTCATTGTGGATATCATTCCGGTGCCCCCGAACATGATGTGGATAATTGTTACCCGTTGAAGACCAAGGTGCAAGACCTTGTGAGAAGTGGGATTTTGTTTTTTGAGGACGTAGGTCCTAATGTTAAGAAGAACCTATAGCCCGAGCATGGGAAAGAAGCTGTTAACATGGTCCAGGGATTCCCTGACAAATATAAAGTCCTGTATGTTAATGACATAAGGCAGTCTTTGATCGAGATGCATAAGCTGTTGTGTGAACACAGTCATTACGAGCATGACCATGATAGGTGCCAAGTGTGCACTATCAATGAGAGAGGATGCCGACAAGTTAGAAAGGACATCCAAGAGATGATTGATCAAGGGATGATCTAAATACTTCAGAATCGTAATGAGGACGAAGTCGATGTTATCACCCTGGTATTTAAACTTCCTGAGTCTGTTGTCGTCAAGTTTGATGGCAGCAAGAAGAAGGTATCACCAACTCTTGTGATCAAGCCAGCAGGTCCTGTCCCATATTCATCAAACAAGGTTGTTCCCTACAGGTACAACGCTGGGATGCTGGAAGATGGGAAGGAGGTGTCGTTGCCCTCAACTTCTGTAGTGAGCATTTCTGACGTCAGTGGTGTGACCCGTAGCGGTCGTGTTTTCTCGGCGCTGCTGAAATCCCATGAGGACGTCATGAAGAGAACTGTTGTTAACCCTGCTGTGAAGGGTGTTGACTCTGTTGTTGTCAAAAATAGTAATACTCTTATCCTGGTTGGCCAGTCTGGCATGTTAAAAGAGGATGGTGATGAGATGCTGAGGCTCATCAAGAGGAGTGAGTACAATGTTGTGGAGCAGTTGCTTCAAACTCCATCAAAGATATCTGTCTTATCTTTGCTGATGAATTCTGAGCCACACCGAGAAGCTTTGTAGAAGGTGTTGGACGTGGCATATGTGGATCACGATGTCACTATTGAGCAGTTTGATAGCATTGTTGCAAATATAACCGCTTGCAACAATTTGAGCTTTTGTGATGCTGATCTTCCCGAGGAGGGAAAAGACCACAATTTGTCCTTACACATTTCAATGAATTGTAAAGATGATGCCTTGTCCAATGTGTTGGTGGACACAGGATCATCACTCAACGTGTTACCAAAATCCACTATTGCTAAGCTTTCATACCAGGGGCCTCCCATGAGATAGAGCAGAGTGGTCGTGAAGGCGTTTGATGGATCGCGGAAAACCGTGATCGGCGAATTTGAACTCCCGATCAAGATTAGACCTAGTGATTTCCAGATCACTTTCCAGGTCATGGACATCCATCAGTTTTACAGCTGTTTGCTTGGCAGACCATGGATTCACGAGGCAGGCACCGTGACATCCACCCTACACCAAAAGTTGAAGTTTCTGAAAAACAAGAAGAGATCCATCCTATATATAGGGGTTGATGAAGAGTCCGTTGGAAGAAGGGATCTTTGGTAATGATAGATGATTAATGTCATAAATCTCCGTGTTCTTTCCATAGAAATTTGGGGTGCTTTAACTTTCTTCTAAAATTAGATTCTTGCCATAGGTGGAAGACTTCATAGCTAAGTCTTTGGTAATCATTTCTGAATTAGAGTGTTCAGACTTCAGAGGTTCTTTTCAGCATGTACATATTCAGATAGTTGCTTACAGCTGACTGACTTCAGAGGTTTTCCATGCCTGCTTGATTGATTACATTAGAGTGTAAAAGCTTCAGATCCTAGAGTGCGCTCTTCCACTTCAGAGTGTCTGATATCTCTTTCTTCGTTGAGCTTTGTATGCTTCCTTTGCTCAGAGTCAGAGCTTCTGCTTAAGTACCTTCTAAGTGGTCATTTCGAACTTTTGTCTGTATCTGATATATGTCTATCTAACTTCTTTTTTATTAGAGTTCTGCACACTTAGATAAATTTTGTTAGGGTACCAATTTCTTTCATCCTTTGTTATCATCAAAATCTTAGAGATGAATTGTAGATACTGAATTTTGTTCTTACAGAAACAACAATCTCTTGACCATCATACGCAATCACAACGGGGAGCTATGACGTTCATCTCATGCTCATCTTCATTTCTATCCCTCATAACTTGAATAAGATTCTGATCCAACATCTCTTGTAAGTCCCTTTTCACAACAGCACATCCTCGGGGATCTCTGCAACAAACTTGACAAGAAGCATGGTCATGCTCGTAATATCTCAATTCACATAAATTAACGTTCATTTCAACCAAGGATCTTCTAGTTAGATTGACGTTAAAAACTCGATACTTCCCTGGACATCCTTTGACAATATTGACAGTTGTATTCCCATGTTTGGGTAACAAATTAGCTTGTACATTAGGATTGTAATCTTCAAACGGTAAAATACAACTTTGTATTAACCTTATTACCTCAGTCTTCAAGGTGAAATAATTCTCAATATCATGGTCAGGTGCTCTTGGTGGAATTCACAATGTTGGTCAGCTTTATACCACCACAAAAGCTCTTTCTGAACAACCGGTGGAGTTCTTGTTTGCACAAAATTCTTCTGAATTAAAGTAGGAAACAACTCTGTATAAGTCATCGAAATTGGGTCAAATTGTACAGGCCTCTGGGCACGATTCTGTTGATTCGTGTGTTGCTGGAAATGCGGTTGATAACTCGGTGCTGCTTGAGCAACTGGAGCAGAATTAATAACTATAGTTATAGACGCCACGTGCTGATGATGTTGACTCTTCCTCGGAAGCCTTCGACATGTCTCTTGTGAGATAGTGTTTGCATTGTGTTCCTTCTTCTTTGGTAAACCATTCCCATACTTTATGGAACAATCATATGAACTACCTTCTTTCAACTGTCCCTCATGAACGCCTACTTCTAACCTCAAACACATACTCACCATTTAAGTAAAGTCATTAGGCATACTTGCTACCATCCGGTCGTAATATAACTGACTCAACGTCTTCAAAAACAACTTTTTCATTTCTTTTTCCTCCAATGGAGGACTAACATGTGCACCAATCTCGCACCACCACTGCTAGTATTTCTTGAAGGTTTATTTTTCCTTGCGGGACATAGCACGGAGTTAATCCCTGTCCGGCGCCATGTCGATATTATACTTGTACTAGCGAACAAAACCCTCACCTAGTTCATTGAACGTCGGGATCTGATTACTGTCAAACCCATATACCACTTCAGAGCATCCCCAGTCAAAATGTCTTGAAAGTAATGGATCAAAAATTGATGGTTGTGAGTCTGAGTCGACATCTTACGAGCGTACATCACCAAATGACTCAGAGGACAGGAGTTGCCTTTTTATTTTTCGAAATCTGGAACCTTGAATTTATGCTGAATCTTTACATTAGGAACCAAACACGGATCATGAGCATTTTTCCCAAACAGTTCTTGAAGGAAAATTGTGATCCAAAACGCAGTAGAAATTAAAATTTTACTTTAGTGATCCTTACCAATGGGCATGATCAGTGATAGAAACTGTTACCTCTTGTAGCGATTGAAACCTTTGATTCAAATCTAAGGAGTGATCATGCACGTTGAATGGTGACAAGAAGCATGGTCATGCTCATAATATCTCAATTCACATAAAGTAGCATTCATTTCAACCAAGGATTTTCTAGTTAGATTGACATTAAAAACTCGATACTTCCCTGGACATCCTTTGACAATATTGACAGTTGTATTCCCATGTTTGGGTAACAGATTAGCTTGTACATTAGGATTGTAATCTTCAAACGGCAAAATACAACTTTGTACTAACCTTATTACCTCAGTATTTAAGGTGAAATAATTCTCAATATGATGGTCAGGTGCTCCTTGGTGGAATTCACAATGTTGGTCAGCTTTATACCACCACAAAAGCTCTTTCTGAACAACTGGTGGAGTTCTTATTTGCACCAAATTCTTCTGAATTAAAGTAGGAAACAACTCTGTATAAGTCATCGGGATTGGGTCAAATTGTACAGGCCTCTGGGCACGATTCTGTTGATTCGTGCGTTGCTGGAAATGCGGTTGATAACTCGGTGTTGCTTGAGAAACTGAAGTAGAATTAATAACTGTAGTTATAGACGCCACATGCTGATGATGTTCACTATTCCTCGGAAGCCTTCTACATGTCTCTTGTGAGATAGTGTTTGCATTGTGTTCCTTCTTCTTTGATAAACCATTCCCATACTTTATGGAACCATCATATGAACTACCTTCTTTCAACTGTCCCTCATGAACGCCTACTTCTAACCTCAAACACAGACTCACCATTTCAGTAAAGTCACTAGGAAAACTTGCTACCATCCGATCGTAATATAACTGACTCAGCGTCTTCAAAAACACCTTTTTCATTTCTTTTTCCTCCAACGGAGGACTAACATGTGCAGCAATCTCGCACAACCACTGCTCGTATTCCTTGAAGGTTTATTTTTCCTTGCGGGACATAGCACGACATTGATCCCTGTCTGGCGCCATGTCGATATTATACTTGTACTGTGAACAAAACCATCACCTAGGTCATTGAACGTCCGGATCTGATTACTGTCGAGCCCCATATACCATTTCAGAGCAAACCCCAATCAAAATGTCTTGAAAGTAATGGATCAAAAATTGATGGTTGTCAGTCTTAGTCGACATCTTACGAGTGTACATCACCAGATGACTCAGAGGACAGGAGTTGCCTTTTTATTTTTCGAAATCTGAAACCTTGAATTTATGTTGAATCTTCACATTAGGAACCAAACTCGGATCATGAGCATTTTTCCCAAACAGTTCTTGAAGGAAAATTGTGATCCAAAACGCAGTAGAAATTAAAAAATTTCCTTTAATGATCCTTACGAATGAGCATGATCAGTGATAGAAATTGTTACCTCTTGTAGTGATTGAAACCTTTGATGCAAATCTAAGGAGTGATCATGCACGTTGAATGGTGACAACACCTCTACTCAGTCCATGCAAACAAATTCCTTGAGTCTCAGTGCTAGCTGCTATAAATGAAGGCTTTGAGTGTGAGAGAGAGAGAGAAAGAGAAACAAAGTTTCATCATAAATTGAAATGCTTCTGCACAAGGGTTCTATTTATAGAACCACTTGTGTGGGCTGCAAGCTTAAAGGCTCACTTAAGTGTATGTGGTCCATATATTATGGTATACCGGAAATCACTTAAGTGTGTGGTACCTTTCCAATTTTCGTATTCTACTTAAGTGCATTGTACCTTACGATGTTCTACAATTCACTCAAGTGCACCATATCTTGCGGTGTTCGGTATTTACTCTTGTGCGTGACCCTGTAGGTTTTCACGATATTGGCAATTATATTGAATTACGTATTTAACATAATAAACAGTGAGCGGTATCTAGCAACACCCCACTGCTACCCAAGACACGAAAATGTCATGTGATCTGACAAATCCTTTTTTATGATAATACTTGTATGTACAATTACCCTTTTTTTCCCTTATGTATATATTGAACACAAGGCATAGACCGTGTCATCCTTGTCCAGTTCAATATTGGGCCCTTAGACATTTATCCTGTTACGCGGGATGGGCAACTTTCATCTAGGTCACTCATGTGCCTCAACATGCTTCGTGGAATACCCATCAACTGTCTTTATGGTCATCCAATTACGGGCAATATTTGATCAACAATAAAGCACTCGACTCTACATCTGGGGTCCATAGTGGTTTCAGGTCGAATGGTGGTATACACCACTATCACCATGAGAATAACTTATGACACTTTGCATAACATTCTATGTAGTATTCTCATAGCAGGCAAATCTAGTATAAATATTACTCCTAATATTCATACCTATGTTTAAGACTTTATACCTCCTTATCCATGATCCATGAGATGTGATCATCAGCCTATACACATAATAGTCTTAATGCTTTGATGTTATCCCACTTCACAACAAAGCTCAACTACAGATACTTTAAGAATAATGTCCTTATGTTTAATGGGATATCATGATTAAGTCACACTTGATACATTAAACAGACTAGCTATTCTAGGGACTTTATTAAACAAACATAATAAAGAAAAATACTTTTATTATTAATAAATAACTCGATACAAGTACCAAAAGTATTGGCCTCTAGGGCTTGCACCAACAAATCTTTCCCCCTCAAAGCTTGAATCTTTTTCTGCATAGCCTGAAATTGATCTTGGAACTCGTTAATTCTTTCATAAACACCAACAGTCTCACTTTGGTTAGCGTGAAAGACATGTTCTTCAATGTAAGGAACAGTGTGACCATGAGAGGTGGTGCTGACATCACAAGTTGAGCCACTGGAACTTCAGATTGGTACCCCTCAGGCACAAAGTTGGGAGGCATGCTCTAAGAGAAACCAAAAGGTATGTGGTGTTGTGGAGCACTGATGGGAGCCACTGAGATGGGAATAGAGACAATCTCATAAATCATAGTCCTTTAAAGTGGAGCCAGAGGAGGAGGTGGAGGCTGATTTTGAGAAGCCGCCAAAACTTCCATCATAGCAGTAAGCCTTTCGTAACCATCCCTCAAAGTTTTCACCTCTTAACAGAGTTCACGATTCTCTTGCTCTAGGCGGTCCATCTTTTTCAAATGATTAGCTCGAGTATTATACCGGTGAGACAACTTGTCTGAATGAAGACCAAGAAATAAATAAGACCCCTATTGAACTTGCTCAAAGCAAGACCAAGATGCAACATGATACATGATATTTAAATGCAAATATCATAATGGGAATAATGCATTTTTATATACTGAAAATGTCATTTTATTAATAATAGAAAGGATTACAATCAGAAATACAATTTCAATTATCATAAAAGGAAAGAAACTAGATTTATGGGATCATGTCTGATGACGACTCAACTCCAAGCTGACACTTCTTGCGAAGCCTTTTGATCTCTCTTTTGTAGCTGCTTTTCATAGCACCCTTCTCTATCACGAGTTTATTGACAATGCCTTTCCAAATTCCAGAAGTAGGAAGATGAGTGGATGATGAACTGTTAGAGGAAAATAAATCCTCCTGGCCTCTGGATCTCTTCATAGCACGTTGCTCGAGAAATTCTATCAAGTTGTCCTTCTCCTTTAGCTGCTTCTGCAATTCTACTTTCTCAAGGTGTGAGGTGTGAAATTTGTTTTCCCAACCATCCCTCTCTTGTGTCATCCTATCCAAAACCTCTTGCAACTCCTTTATGCCTTTAATAGTGGGATATTTGACCATTACTAAGGACATAGGTCTTTCATAAGCGTATGACATCTTGAATTCCTTTGCTATATTCTTCACCCAACTAGTGTAAGGCTCCAAAGCTACACAATTATTCAATCTAAGCTCACTTTTTCCCTTCTTATGAACATTATGCCAAGCAAGTATCATTCTAGCTTTCAACCCTTTATTGTATTTCCCTTATTGGAAAAATAAACCTTCTAACAAAGTGTTATTAGGTTTGTCCTTCATAGCGAACCCAAGTTGATGTCTCACCAATGTCGAATTATAGTTAATTCCTCCTTATGTACCAAGAAGAGGTACATTAGAGAACTCTCCATAACTATCAATAATCTCGACATCGTTGTAAACAGAAGAATACCAAGTTATGTCATCATTGGTGAGAGACATGAGTCTTTAAGACCACCTTAAACAATCCTTGTTTTCTTGGAAGATAGGAGACTGTGACAATTGCCAAATAAACAACTTATATAGTAACGGCACACAACAGACAGTACTTCCACCTCCTTTAGAATTCCTATGATGAATGGAGAAATAAGTATCACTGAGCAGAGTTGGAACCGAATTCCCAATCAAGAAGATCCTCATAACATTAACATCAACAAAATTATCAATGTTAGGAAACAAGACCAAACCATAGATGAGTAAGGCAAGAAAAATCTCGAATGCCACCATACTATTAGAATTAGCAAAAGAAAAGGCCTTTTCTAATAAAAACTTCGAAGTCAACCCTCTGATGCCCCCTTTGACAGTGAGATTGGCATCTATGTCGGACTTTCTCAGATGAATGGTTTCAGCAATAACCCAAGATTAAAGAATTCCTTCCACCCCACAAAAAGGAACTCTATCATAAATTGGTATACCCAAAATATAAGCATACTCCTCTATGGTAGGAAACAACTGATAATCAGGGAAAGTGAAACACTGGTAGACATGATCATAAAACTGAACCAAAGTATAGAGAAGACCATCCTCAACGTTAGTAGATAGCACATATAAAAGTCTTCCAAAACGGTCTCTGAAACCCTTAGGAGCATCCACAAAAGATGCTAGCTTCCTAAATTCCATGAGATCAGGACATCTGAAACTATATTTCCGAGTGCTCCTCCTTCCAATATCCATGATCAAAATATTTGCGATGTTTGCAACAAGAGTCTCTAAGTTCCTTGAAAATTAATTAAAATTCTTATGAATGCCATGAGTGCATGATGCAACAATCACAAACAAGGTCACACAAGGCACCCAAAATAGGTCCAAAGGTTCGGAGTCACGAGCATGGAGTCAAGGGTAAGAACCAACCCACAATGTATGTACTAAGAGTATAATCACCTGTAGAATAAGGTTCTAAAAAGTTCCCAAACTCGTAATTACATCTTTTGGATATTATCCGTTTATACGACTACTCGTCAACCAATAATATTCTCAAGAGAAACTCGTCCGAGTGTAGTATCGTGTAACAACTAATTCAAGTCTACACCTGAATAGCCACCGCACTACGTTCTAAAAGGCTAAGATGGGTTAAGGGTTCTAAGGTCCTCAGCTTCTCGGCTCCCAGGTCGGAAAAAGTAATGCCAACTACGACTACTCGTGTGACATCAATAATCCCAAAGGGGCCTCTACTGAGCGGGGGATCTCAAGTCAGCTTATTAAGGATTAACTCCATGTAAGCCAAACATGAATATACAACCCTCCTATCATAAGAGCTCTCAATTCGGGGTATAGGACTTATCTCACCACATAGAGATCACCAAGCACCAGACAAAACAAACAATAAGAAACAACAACAAACATAATATATACATAAAAACAAAGAAGGGATTAACCCACTAGGGACTACTCCCCAGTAGAGTCTCCACTTTTCTGTAGCGATAATTTTTTTAAGATTAAGCTATTGATTAACTTAACTCGCAAAGAAAGAGTCGCCATCACACTTTTATTGTTTCCAAAGGAAGAGGGAAAAAGTACGAATAAAACCCAAATAATTTTTAAAACAAAACTAATAAAAAGAGAACAAGGGTCCGGGGGTTAGTTATGAAAATGGAAGGTATTAGCACCCTAAACATCCATGGTACTCCATGGGAAACTCTTTGAAAATGTGTGCATTTTGGTTTGAAAAGGGTGTTGTCTTTAAAATATTGTATAGATGAGAAAATAAGTATATTTTTTTCTTATTTTTTTTATGTTTGCCAAGACTTTTGAAGTCTCATGCCTACGTACCAACAAAGTGAAATGGAGAATCAAAACCTCATAGTTCATGGTAAAAATAACTAAAGGAGTTTGTTTTGATTCATTTTTTAGGGAAAATACATTTTGTCATTTTAAGGAGAATACTCAACTAGTCACCCACAAGTATGAGAACTTTGCATCATCATGAGAAGAACTCCAACTTGGATAAGGATCAACAAGTATGCCACTAGCTCCCACAGATGGAAAATAATTATCATCAATACTATGGAGACATGAGAGTTATAACTCAACTATGGAAATGACTTATGTCTAACACCTTGAGAAATGTTTTAAAAGGAAAAGTTCACAAGAGCACAAAATGGTTTGAATGAGTTAAGTATTTTTTTAGTCCTTTGATATTAGTCTGAGTATGCTTAAGATGGATTAACATTTATTAAGAAAAAGGTTTTGAAAATCACTTGACAAAAGTTAAGGTTTATTGAGAAAGTGGTCCAAGTTAAAAAGCAAGAATATTGTGAAAAAGAGAGAAGGTTTTGAAAATTAAATAAGAGGAATAGAAGAAAAGACTATCCTAGAGCATAAAGTAAAGGCTAGGGAGGAAAGATTTAACAAAGAGATAGCAAGCTTCATGATATAAGTCAAGCAAGAATTCCCTCCTTTGAATTAAGTCTTAAATAAACTAAGATAAGAAAATCACAATCCATGTATCAAATGAACCCAAAGTAACCAAGCCAAGTCCTCACAGAGAAGTACAAAGTCACAGGTATCTAATGAATTCCAAGGTCTCAAATCATAAGTCCCAAATCAAGGGTCAAGATCCTAATTCTAAGTCCATAACTCCACAATGATGTCAAGGATAATAACCACAAGTTCATGAGTTAGGAAAAACAAGTTTCTTTTTTTTACTAGTGTCTTCTTTACAATGATATAAAAGGAAGGTCCAAATGGACAAAGAACAAAATGGCATAATCACAAACAATATGATATGAAATTCTAAACATAAAATATAAAGTAAATGACATAGAATAAAAATAGCATAAAGTAAATGACATAGAATAAAAAGAGCATAAAGTAAATGACATTGAAATAGAAGTTAATACAATTGAAGAGTTAGTAAAGAATGTTAGTGAAGATAATACTTTTAGAAGTTAATACTTTTATGAGAACACTCAACTATCCACTCACAAGCATGAAAATATGATCCTATACATCATTTATGAGAAGGGATCCAACTTGGATAAAGTCAACAAGTATGCCACTAGCTATCACAAATGGAAAAGGAGAAACATTTTCATACAATACCATGAGGAATAGGAGACTTACAATATCACTTATAAAAGTGTCATTTCCTTTGGGACAAATTTAGCGCTATCTTAAGCAATCGTAATTGGACTTATGTAGAAGTCACAAATATCTGAGACCGGTCAATAATAACGCTTGTGTTAATACATGTTAGAGAAATGATATGTAAGTCATTCTCCTAAAGTCATGTCACAAAAAAATGAAATAAGGGGGATGATCAAGCACAAAGGCTAGGAGGATGGTCCATACTTCAATCCACACTTCATGACACTTCAGAAAAACTTATGCATCAATGCAAAGTATCTTAAATGATTCATGATCACTTAGAAGGTAGATTTGAAATGATGAAAGTGTAGCGGGGTATTCGTTACCATTAGAGATATTGACTAAATCCAAGGTAAACCATACAAGTCAAGTCGCCACCGCACTTATATTTATCCAAAGGAATGGTTAGAAAGTGAACAAAAACCTAAAAGTTTTATCAAATCAAAAACTAGTAAAAATGTCAGAGATCGGGGTAAGGGGGTTGGTTATGTAATGGGAAGGTGTTAAGCACCCAAAACATCCTAGGTACTCCTAGGGAGCCCTTTTCACACTTGTTGTAAGGTTGGTATTTTTTGAAAATTTATTTGTGCAAACATGATTGAAGAGATGAGAAGAGAATATACAAGTTATTTACATTTTGTGTTTGGATGGATGAACCCATTGCCTACGTACCATCTTAAAAAGATTAGGATCAAAACCTCGTAGTTCGGGGTAAAAATCTCAAAACAAGTTGGTGAATTGATTGGTCTAAAAGCCTTAAGGTCTTTTGTTATTCAAGGGAGAAAACTCAACCTAAAACCACAAATCCACCATGTGAGGATAGCTTCAACATGCTAGTGAGGGGTTAACCCTATAATAAGCATGGAAGACTCATTGTCCTTCACTAAGGATATAGGTGCGTATTACATCTACCTCAAGGATAACTCAAACCTAATAGCTAAAGGTTATGAAATAGTTTTGATTAAGAAAGTAGCCATTGAAACCACAAAAAGTATTTGAATGAGTTATATTTACCAATGAAAAGTATTTACAAAATATGGTCAAAGTTGACTTAAAGATTCAATTCAAAATAAGTGTTATGAAAGGAAAGTTTGAATATCAAAAGCATAAGGCTTAGGTTTCTAATGTTGGAAAAGAAGTGTTAAATGTTTGCACAAAAAGTTTTGGCTTGGGTTAGAGTGGAGGGAAGAAGAAGAATGGCTAAAGTCCTAATCATACAAGAGATGAAGGATAAGAAACAAGACCATAAATGGAGTTCCTCTCTTGAGATCATATTGATGATCCAAGTAGCTCCCATCCTTTGGAATATGCAAGCAAAATAAGTGTAAGCTCAAGCAATCAACATAATCAAACAAGCCCTTAGAAGATCCTCAATGGCTCTTGTATCTTTCACTTTGGGTGAACATGGCAATGGTTCTTCAATTTGGCTCAAATAGGATCCCCTAGCACAAAAGCACACACATCAAAAAGTTCCATGAAGTAAATCAAGAATGGACAATGCGAGTTTAGAGGTTTAGTCCTTTTAATCCATCTTCAACATTAAGGTCCTTTTACTCCAATTTTGCATAGGGAATGTCCTAGAAACTAAGTCCATTTGTCCATTTTTTGCATTTGGTCCACAACAAATCAAAACAAAACACAAGCACAATGATATATACACAATTATGTGCTCAAGTGAGCAAAAGGCAAATTGCATTAACATAAACATGTTCTCAAATGAGCAAAGGGAAAAGAAAATGAATAATATGTACAAGAATAGTAAATTGCATAAATGTAAAGTGCAAGAATTAAATGTTAATGGTTAATGGTTAGTGTTAGAGTTAGTGTGCCATAAGGCAATTTAGCGCTATGTTAAGCAATCGTAATTGGACTTATGTAGAAGTCACAACTATCTGAGGTCGGTCAATAATAATGTAGGCAACAACACAAGTTAGAGATTTTGATTAGTGAATCAAACTCCAGCAACTTGCCATGCCAAAAAGAAGATGAGAAATGATCTTGTATTGATTTAGGTTCTTTGCATGATTTAGGAAGCAACTTATCCTTAATGCAAAGCCATTCACTTGATCCATGATCAAGATGAATTAGATTTGAATCAAGAAAGATTAAACCTCCATGTATCAATGCTAACCACACATCTTTAACTCATTGATCAAAAAAGTAAAAGAAGGAGAAGAAGAAGATGAAGAATTAAAGTGCATTAATAGAAATGGAATGAGATAATCAACAAGCATTGACCAAAGATAAAGAAGATCAAGGTCATACAATAGAAAATAGAAGCAAAATGAAGATTAGAAGTCAAGAAACAAATAAAATATTTTTGACATTTTTTAATATTAAAATAAAACTTGAATTAAAATAATAAAGAAAGGTCAAACTTCAAACTCACTTCAAATCAACTTTGAAAGGTCCAAATGAATTATCCCAAGTTCAACAAGGTCAAACAAAGTTTGACAAAAAATTTTAGCATTTTCAGAAGTCAGAAACTATTTTAAATCAATTAAAAATGCATAAAAATAACCTAATTGAACTAAAATCCCAAATAAATCTCAAATCAATTAATAAATTGATGAGAATATTTTTCATAGCTCTATCATCATTCAAAGAGGTTAGAAAAATACTTTTGTATTTTTTGAATATCAAAAACTATTTTAAATGAATTAAAAATAACCAGAAAAGAGAAAATGACTAAAAAATATCAAATGATAAAATAAAAAATATTAAAAATCATTTTTATAATGTAGAAATTAAAAGGAGAAAAATGAAATTGGTCCCATAATTTTTGGACCAATAATGAGAGAGATATGAATTTTTAAAGAGAAATGGAATTAAAAAAAATAAAAGAAATAAAAGAATTAAAAAACAGAAATTAAAAATAGGAAATTATGTGGACCGCTTGATGGAGATTCATTAATTTTCCTGGATCATCAAACAGCTGAGAAGCGCGCGTTCACCATATGTGTGAGTCAAGTGCAACACACCAAGTCATTAAATAAGTCATAAGATCTGAAAATTGATCGAGGAAACCAAAGTTAAGATCTGAAAAATTTGAAGAAAGGTGAGCTAGTTCCTTTAGTGATGGCTGGGATTTCAGTTTAGCAGCATTTGGGGCGCCTTCAGGTTGAGGAATTATGAAGTTATGGCACTGTATTTATAGGCAAGGCAATGCTGAATGCATGATCACAAGCTTGCATGAATGGAAAAGGCCTCCATGCATGGGCCTGTACAACCGCATGGAGGGCCCAATTCCAACTGGAATTGAAAGCTGATGCATGATGAAAGCAAAATGGACGTGCAGATTGGATAGTAGTAGCTCATGCAATGCAAATTAAATGATTTTCCAAAATTGCACTATTGGGTTCAAGCCTTCGAAAATGCTATGACAAAAATGGAAACACCACCTTATGAGTAATGGATGGAAAGATTATTGCATAAGGATCATTTTTTATGTTGATCAAGACTCCATTTTAGCCTTGGAATTTGATGAAAATTGGACATGAAGTGTAGGGTGCAAAACATGTATATGTGAGATTTTCAAAATTGGCCAAAGTTCAAGCCCTTTTGTCTCAATGATGCAAGTTCCAAATGACAAAATCTTCAACATCAAAGTTGTAGATCTTTTTAAGGCAATCAATTTGGACTTAAATGTTGCCTCATTTAGATTTTTGATGAAGAAGTTATGGGCACTTGAAGTTGGACTTTTTCCCATTTCAATGCATTTGGTCCAAAGTGACCTATAATGTTTTGCATTATCACATGTATTTCTTTTGAGATTTTGAAATTTTTATCAACATAACATTTGAATTAGACATCTTAATTTTCCAATTCATTTGATCCCACCTCAAAATAATGAAAAATGAATGAGTTATGTTCTTAGGAAGTTGACCCAAAATTAGGGTTTTAGTCAAAATGACCTATAATGTCTTAGAATGGATGATGACCTTCCAAGCTTCAAAAAAATTTTTGATGAACATGAAAGTTGTTCATATGGTCCTTAAGAATATTTTTTCTCTTGGGGTCATCCCCATTTGACAAACACATCAAAAGTTAAGTCTCAGTGTATTTCAAAATAGTCAGATGAATTGACTGATCAACTTCTCAAGTCCAAAACTCATATCTTGATGAATTGATGATTAAGGGAACTCATATAAGTTCAAATATGCATGAAATGATGACTGAAAGAACTTCCCTTGATTTCATTTGACCATGGGTTGAGATTGCTTCATGAGCAAGGCACAGTTGATGAAGAGATGAATTAGGGTTTCCTTGAGAAACAAACCTCAAACCCCTTGATTTTCTTTGATCAAAATGATGAATTGAGACACTTGGGAGGCATATTTGATGGATGAGAGCTTTAGGAACCATTTCCATGTTTGCTTTCATCTTCTCTTGGCCATATCAATGCACATAGGATCTCCTAGAAGCTTTTAGACCTTGTGACTGCTCAAGCTACAAACAAGAGATGTTAGTGACATATTTTTGTGCTTTTGGTTAGTAAATAAAATGGGAAAAGCAATAATATACAATTCAAGCATGCTCGGTGATCTCAAACCAACTCACAAGAGATCCCACCCAAAGGTAAGGAGCCAAGATGCTTATGATCCTTGAGCCAATCAAAGGGAGAAACGATCATTACCAACCGAGGGTAAAGGAAAGATGACTCGCAGGGATAGATTGAAAAGGAAATGATCCGGGAGATACATCACCGGTTACTGGGAGATATACTCAAAAAGTGAAGGAATGTCGATACCGAACATTGGATAAAGATAACCAAAAAAGAGGGGATTATATCTACCGGATACTGAGTAGAAAACCACGGAAGAGTAACCGTCATCGGTTAGGATGAACTAAATAAAGGGTTAACTCTGCAAGGGGATAAAACGGGGTTTACAACTACCGGTATAAGGGTAAAGGGCCAACTTCGCCGGGGAAGAGATGGATAATTACTTGTTACTGAGCAATCATTCATCTAAACTGCGGGGAAGTGCAGGGGAAATAACAAGTGTAGTCAATCTAGGAACAAACTAGAGAGACACAACGAAACAAGGACTCAACCCAATGAGGATATAACTCAGGGGGATAATTCCATTCCAATACATGTTTTGGGAGGAAACTGAAAGAACAATCATCCACGAGGACATAACTCAGTGGGGAATATGGAAGAAAAGATATATACTTTCTGCCTATGGGGGGGCTGACTCTAAGTGGAGAGATCAGGCACAAACATCTGCTTGGGGAAATATAAATCACCGAATAGCAAGAGACAAAAAACAAAGGTATTTATGGAAAATAATGCAACATGAATATTTGAATGTTAAAATTATGCATATATGCGTGGTTTATGTATGATGAATGCTGACAAAATAGACGTATCTAACACAAACAGGTCCAAGATTCAAACGGACAAACATCCGGTACTACATCTCAAGAGGGAAAGGCAGGCCCACTGGGGAACATCCCATTTGATGGGAGAAAAAGATACCAGGAAACAAAGATCTCTGTAGGGAGATGAGCATCAGTCACTTCAACTGGGGACAGGATCAACATGCGGATAGATTCCACCGTAGGAATCAACTCTATTGGGGGAATTATCGCAGAGGGAGATGACATCCTGTAGGGAATAACTAATAATCAGAAGGTTCCAAAGTCACCCTAACTCTACACTGCTAAAGAAATCATATCTTCCGAGGGGGAGGGGACACTACTCCGCTGGGGAAGAAAGGATAAACATCTTCATCAACCCCTCTGCTCGGGATGCAATCGCGACCGGGATTTGGTTAGACAACTTCATAAGGGAAACACTGTTGTCGACTGAATCATGGATTACCCTGTTGATGACCAAACTGGGGAGTAGGAGTGAGATCAACCCTACTGGCGATAATCAAGGAGCAAAAATCTGCTGGAGATCAAGAGTAGACAAGTCCGAGTTTGATGATGGTTCTGCTTATACCAGGGGATTTCCGATTCATTCTGAGGGGAAAATCTTACTTGATATGAGGGGGTGCTAACTCCTTCGGGAAGATTAGCAAATTCAATTTATCAATCTATAATGGATTTTAGGTCAATCCGCACAAGGGATGACAACCATATAATTGATAACATAAAATGCTAAATCCAGACTTGATGGGGACCTAGAAGATTGAGATCACACCCAGAACTCCCAAACTCCCTGGGTAATTGGTGAGAGATACAAATTTTTCGTGCCTGAAAGACAGATGAAGAGGATACAGGTATGTTAGGCATATGAACAAATGTCTTACCCTTTTGGGAATCATACCATTCTTGGGAGAGCACTGAAGATGTCCCTAAGTATCCTTTTTTGTCATTGTGAATGTTCACTTTGTTTAAAAAAAATTCATGAAAATTTTATTTATTTAAAACAATGATATTTCTTAATTAAAACATGCAAAACATTTGTTGAATATAAACCAATAAGAGTGCAAAGGATTGGATAAAGGCTCAAATTTATTTGATGGAATGGTAGTCCGCAAATGGAAAGACTCCATGGATCTTTACAAATTTAAAATCGGTGATATATATTGGAAACGGGCTACATTGAACATAATGACCATTTCTTCACCAACTCTAAATCCGATGTATTTGAAGCTTCAGTTGACGATGACTAAGCGAGAATCTTTGACAGATGACAGTTTGTAAAACAAAGTCTTGTCAGGATGCAATTACTTGCCAAATCCCTAATTTTGCCTAGATTTCCCCAAGGCTAGGTACTCAATCTAGCGGGATACATATTCATTTTTTATGTCTCTAACTTTTGCTTGGATCGCCCTTTCGGGTTTTCAATCCACCGAGATGCTCATTTTTGCCTAAGCCACCCTTTCGGGTTTTCAACTTAGCGAGCTATTCTGTTTTTATTTTCTAGGCGAAGTATTTCTTGACTGCATCTGAATTCACAGGACGAGTGAAATCCTCTCCATCCATAGTTGTAAGTATCAAAGCACCGCCTGAAAAGGCTCTCTTAACAACATATGGACCTTCATAGTTTGGAGTCCACTTGCCCTGGAATCGGGCGCAAAAGACAAAACTTTCTTGAGCACGAGGTCACCTTCTCGGAACACACGAGGCTTGACCTTCTTATCAAAAGCTTTCTTCATCATTTGCTGATATAACTGACCATGGCACATGGCAATCAATCTCTTTTCTTCTATCAAATTCAGTTGGTCATAACGACTCTGAACCCATTCAGCATTAGTCAACTTAGCTCCCATCAAGACTCTCATTGATGGGATTTACACCTCTATTGGGAGCACAACCTCCATGCCGTAAACAAGAGAGAAAGGGGTTGCCCCTATTGAAGTGCGGACATATGTACGGTACCCATGCAAAGCAAATGGCAGCATCTCATGCCAATCTTTGTACATAACAACCATCTTCTGGACAATCTTCTTGATATTCTTATTAGAAGCTTCAACAACCCCATTCATCTTAGGTCTATAAGGAGAAGAATTATGATGTGCAATCTTGAACTCACTACACAGCTCTTTCATCATCTTGTTGTTCAAGTTAGATCCATTATCAGTAATGATCTTATTTGGCACACCATAATGGTATATGAGTTGATTCTTGATAAACTTCACAACCACCTGCCTGGTCACGTTTGCATATAATGCCGCTTCAACCCACTTGGTGAAGTAATCAATTGCTACGAGAATAAACCTGTGACAGTTGGATGCTTTCGGCTCTATCATGCCGATCATGTCAATTCCCCACATGGAGAAAGGCCATGGCGATGAAATCACATTCAGAAGTGTCGGGGGAATATGAATCTTATCAGCATAAATCAGACACTTATGGCATTTCTTCACATATTTGCAGCAGTCAGACTCCATTGTCAGCCAATAGTAGCATGCTCTCAACATCTTTCTAGCCATGGCATGTCCATTGGAATGAGTACCAAATGAACCCTCATGGACCTCAGTCATTAACAGGTCTGCTTCGTGTCTATCCACGCAACTGAGCAGAACCATGTCAAAATTCCTCTTGTAAAGCACATCGTCATTGAGGTAGAAACTGCCTGATAATCTCTTCAAAGTCTTTGTATCTTTCACGGATGCCCAAGCGGGTAAGTCTGACTTTGGAGAAAACACTTGATATCATAATACCATGGTTTATCATCTTGCATCTCCTCTACTGTAAATACATGAGCCGGTTTGTCCAAGCGCATCACAATGATATTGGGAACCTCATTCCAGAGTCTAACCACAATCATCGAAGCAAGTGTAGCAAGAGCATCTGCCATCCGATTCTCATCTGGAGGAATATGATGGAAATCAACCTCAGTAAAGAATGTTGAAATCCTCCTCGCATAATCTATATATGGGATGAGGCCAGGCTGATTCGTCTCCCATTTACCCTTAATCTGATTAACAACAAGGGCCGAATCACCATAAACATCAAGATGCTTGATCCTAAGATCAATACACTCTTCCAATCCCATAATACAGGCCTCATACTCAGCCATATTATTCGTGCATTTGAAAGTTAGCCTTGTTGTAAAAGGAAAATGTATGCCCTGAGAGTAATAATCACTGCCCCAATAACATTTCCATATTGATTCACAGCGCCATCAAATACCATGCCCCAACGGGAACCAGGCTCTGGCCCTTCATCAAGCGTAGGTTCATCGCAATCCTTCATTTTCAAATACAGAATCTCCTCATCTGGGAAGTCATACTGAACTGACTGATAATCCTCAATTGGTTGATGTGCCTAGTGGTCAGCCAGGATACTACCTTTTATAGCCTTATGAGCTCGATACTCAATATCATACTCAGATAACAACATCTGCCAACGGGCAATCCTCCCGGTTAGAGCAGGCTTCTCAAAGATATACTTGATTGGATCCATTTTGGATATCAACCAAGTCGTGTGATTCAACATATACTGGCGTAAACGCTTAGCAGCCCAAGCCAAAGCACAACATGTCTTCTCAAGCATTGAGTATCGAGACTCACACTCGGTGAACTTCTTACTCAGGTAGTATATAACATATTATTTTTTCCCTGTTTCATCTTGCTGACCAAGGACACAACCCATTGAGTCTTTAAGAACTGTCAGATACATAATCAATGGTCTCCCTTCCACAGGCGGGGACAGAATCGGAGGCTCGGACAGATACTCTTTAATATTGTCAAAGGCTTTTTGGCAATCCTCGGTCCAATCATAAGACTGATCTTTCCAGAGGAGCTTGAATATCGGCGCACATGTGGCAGTCATGTGTGATATAAATCTGGAAATATAATTCAAGCAGCCAAGAAAACCTCGGACTTGCTTCTCAGTTTTGGGCGCAGGCATCTCTTGTATTGCTTTGACCTTTGCAGGATCAACCTCAATACCTCTTTCACTGACAATAAAGCCCAATAACTTGCCGGAACGAACTCCAAATGTACACTTGTTAGGATTCAGACGAAGCTTATACTTCCTCAAACGCTGAAAAAGCTTCAACAAGTGCTCTACATGTTCAACTTTCGTTCTTGACTTTGCAATCATATCATCAACATATACCTCGATCTCTTTATGCATCATATCGTGAAACAAGGTAGTCATAGCTCGTTGATACGTGGCTCCGACGTTCTTCAAACCGAAGGGCATCACTCGATAACAGAATGTTCCCCAAGGTGTGATGAATGTTGTCTTCTCCATATCCTCAGGTGCCATTTTAATTTGATTATATCCGGAAAATCCGTCCATAAAAGAGAAGACATTGAATTTAGTTGTATTATCTACCAACATATCAATATGTGGTAGAGGGAAATCATCTTTCAGACTAGCTTTATTCAAGTCTCTATAGTCCACACACATTCGGACTTTTCCATCTTTCTTAGGCACGGGCACAATATTGGCCACCCATTGAGGATATGTAGAAGTCACCAGAAACCCCGCATCAATTTGCTTCTGAACTTCATCTTTGATCTTCACTGCCATATCAGGATGAGTTCTTCTGAGCTTCTGCTTCACAGGCACGCACTCAGGTTTCAAAGGCAGGAAATGTTGCACGATATCAGTATCCAGACCAGGCATGTCTTCATATGACCAGGAAAAGACGTCAACGTATTCTTGTAGCAACTCAATCAACCCCTTCTTAACAGATTCTTCCAGGAGTGCCCCAATCTTCACTTCTCGCACACAATCTTCAGACCCCAAGTTGACTGTTTCCAGATTCTCAAGATGCGGCTGAATGATCTTCTCTTTGTGCTCAAGCAGACGGGTAATCTCATCAGGAAACTCTTCAACATCCTCTTCTTCTGCCTCAAATACAGGGAATTCAAAGTTGGGAGATGGTGTTGGATCATTATGTTCAATGGGTTTGATCAACCTGCATAATGATTTTGGATATAAAAAGAATTTAGAATTCAAACAAGGCAAATTATTATGCAGATGAAAAGATTGATTTTATTCTATTTTTAGGGTTTTATGTGATCAACAATTTCATGCAAAAAGCAAAAAGTGAAAATAATTGGAAAAACAAGCATTTAACATGAATTTATTGAATGAAAATATCATTGTATATATGAGCCAACAATGTCATCACTCCTCCTTTTGGCATGGGAGAAGGGTTTTAAAACACAGTGAACATTACGTTGACTTATGGACGACTGTCGGGACATCAACAACGACCCAATTATTGCAGACCCCTCCAAGGATGACAAAGTTGCCACAATCTTCCTCTGCATCCTCTTCCACAATAGCAGCAACTTCCTCATCTTGAACAGTGTGGATGAATCCACCACTCTTGAACAGCCCTTGCTTATTGAAGACGCCAGAAGAATACCCTATGCCAGCCCGGGATTTGTTATCTTCCAGCTTAATCATTTGCCCCAATCCAGTAGTTGTACCATGCTCAATGGCCAACTTAGCATCTTTGTAGGACACAAATGAAGAAGTTCCTTTGTTAACAGGCTCAGCAATAGATAAAGCTTGGAACGGAGTTCCAACTTCATCCTCAGCATCTATGTAAGAAAAGGAAGACAAATGGATAACCAGGAGAGCCTTTTCTCCCCTTACTACCACCAGCTTCTTATTTTTGACAAACTTCAATTTATGGTGTAGGGTGGATGTCACGGCACCTGCCTCGTGAATCCATGGTCTGCCCAACAGACAACTATATGATGGGTGAATATCCATGACCTGAAAGGTGATCTAGAAATCACTTGGTCCGATCTTGATTGGGAGTTCAACCTCTCCAATCACAGTTTTACGGGACCCATCAAAAGCTTTAACCACTACTCCACTCTGCCTCATGGGAGGCCCCTGATATGACAATTTAGCAAGAGTGGACTTTGGCAACACATTCAGCGATGATCCAATGTCCACCAGCACATTGGACATGGCATCATCTTTACAGCTCATAGAGATGTGTAGTGCCAAATTATGGTCTCTTCCCTCCTCGGGGAGATCAGCATCACAAAAACCCAAATTGTTACAAGCGGTGATGTTTACAACAATACTGTCAAATTGTTCTATTGTGACGTCATGATCTACATACGCCACATCCAACACCTTCTGCAGAGCTTCGCGGTGTGGTTCTGAATTCATCAACAAAGACAATACAAAGATCTTTGATGGCGTCTGTAGAAGCTGATCTACAACGTTGTACTCACTCCTTTTGATGAGCCTCAGCATCTCATCACAGTCTTCTTTCGCATTGCCATTCTGGCCAACGGAGACAGGAGCCCTCACAACAGAGGAAGGTTTATTGGCAACAAGTGCCAGATTCGGAGCATTCACAGCAGTCCCAACCGGGCGTTCAGCATAATCAGCAACATTGACTCTTCGGACATCAGCCTGGGGTTTTGGCGGAGCCGAGAAGACACGACCACTACGGGTCAGGCCGCTGACATCAACAATATTAACAACAGAAGTAGAGGGTAGGGGAACCTCCTTCCCATCCTCCAATGCCACAGCATTGTAGCGATAGGGAATCGGCTTATCAGAAGAGTATGGCATAGGGCCAGCTGGTTTAATGATCAAAGAGGAAGAAGCCTTCTGCTTGCTGCCATCATACTTAATGACAACATGCTCGGGGATCCAAAATACCAGAGATATTACATTGACTTCATCATCATCAACATCAACATTCCGATTTTGAAGTATCTCAATGACTCCTTAATCCAGCATTTCTTGGATGTCTTTGCGGACTTGGTGACATCCCCTTTGATTGACAGTGCAGACACGACATCTGTCATGGTCGTGCTCATAATGACTATACTCACACAATAGCATGTGCATCTCGACTAGAGATTGTCAAATATGGCTGACATATTTATATTTACCAGGGCAGCCCTGGACCATGTTGACAGAGGATTTCCCATGCTCGGGCAATGGATTCTTCTTCACATTAGGACCTACGTCCTCGAAACACAGGATACCACATCTCACAAGGTCTTGAACCTTAGTCTTCAGTAGGTAACAGTTTTCCACTTCATGTCCGGGAGCACCGGAATGATAAACACAGTGTAGATCGGGCTTATACCACCACTGAGGGTTGGTAGGTATAGTCGGGGGGTCTCGTGGAGTAATCAATTTCCTCTCTATCAAAGAGGGATACAATTCGGCATAGATCATAGGAATAGGATCGAAGGTGACCCTCTTCCTCTCATAGCTTGTATTGGCTTGATTGCTGTTTCGAGGCTGGTAGGCCTGCTGTTGAGGACGATGATGTGGTTATTGATATTGTTTATGTTGCTGCTGCTGATTATTGTTGTGATGCTGATATTGTTGATTATCTCTGAAAACAGGTGCTATGTGAGCCACCTAGTGCTGGTTACCGGCAGGACGCACGGTCTTCCTCCTTACCGAGGGTCTTCTAGGTTTAACATGGGAGGTCACAGCATGTGCCTCACCATCTTTCTTCTTTCTGAACGCCCCATATCATTTGGCAGAAGAGCCTTCTTCTCTGGTCAGGCGCCCTTCCCTGACTCCTTCTTCCAAACGCATCCCCATGTTCACCATCTCGGTGAAATCAGAAGGAGCACTGGCAATCATCCGCTCATAGTAAAATGAGCTCAAGGTCTTCAAGAAGATCTTGGTCATTTCTTTCTCCTCCAGCAGAGGCACAATCTGTGCTGCTAACTCTCGCCACCTCTGGGCGTATTCTTTGAAAGTTTCCTTGTCCTTCTGGGACATGGCTCTCAATTGATCCCTATCGGGAGCCATATCCACGTTATACTTGTATTGTTTGACGAAGGCCTTGCCAAGATCATTGAAGGATCGGATGTTCGCGCTATCCAAGCCCATATACCATCTTAGGGTAGCACCGGATAAACTGTCCTGGAAGTAGTGAATGAGAAGTTGATCGTTGTCGGTCTGAGTCGACATCTTCCTGGCATACATAACCAGGTGGCTGAGAGGGCAAGTATTTCCCTTGTACTTTTCAAAGTCAGGTACTTTGAATTTTATAGGGATTTTGACATTTGGGACCAAATAGAGTTCAGCAGCAAACCTGTCGAAGAGGTCATTTCCTCAGAGAGTTTTCAATTCCTTGTGGAGCTCAAGAAATTGATCATTCATAGCATCCATATTTTCATAGACATCTGGGCCCTCAAATGGCTCAGAATGCTAAATGGTGTCGTCTACTTTGGGCATAGTATGCACGACAGGAGGTGGAACGGCAAGGACCGGGCTAGATGCCGGCAGAGAAGCAAAGGTGGGTGAAGGACCCTCAGGGATGAAGTTGGGAGGCATCCCCCAAGGAAACCCGACTGGCATAGCTGTTGGTGCAAAATGGGTGTTGGCCGCAGGCACGGCTGATGAGGCAATCTCAGAGATGACTGTCCTCTGGGAGGAGTTGAAGGTGTCAGAGACGACTGGCTCTGGGCAGCCATGAAAGACTCCATCAGGGCAGTCAATCTGGCTGCTTCCTCCTTGAGTTCACGGTTCTCTTGCTCCAAATGATCCATTAGTCTTGATGCGTTGGCTCGGGTGTAGTACCGGTGAGTTAGCTTGTCTTCAAAATAAATGAAGAACACAGAGTTAGACCATAGAACAAGAAGCCTGGAGCAAAACCTGCTTATGCACATGATGCATGCAATGCTTGTGCACATGATTCATTTTATTTATCAAAGGAACTTTAGAGCTCTATTTGCAAATATATAAAAAAAGCATTAATCATTTAGACATATATGGACATATCACATCAATAATATCTGGAAAATATTTTTACACCAAAGAGGTATAGTTTTTGGTAACCAAATACAAGAGAGAAGGAAAATGAACATCCTATGGAACCCTAGAAACAATCATCTAAAGCTCTGGACACTGGAAGATAAGTTGCACGAAGCCTCTTCACCTCCCTCTCATAGGCTACTTCCATATCTGCCTTCTCTTTGGCGAGTCGATCATACTTCCTCTTCTAAAATTTGGAAGACTGAGGAAAAAGAGAAGTCAATGCATCATCAGGATCATCAATAACCTGGTACTCAAGAAACTCTATCAAAGCATCTTTCTCTCTGATCTGTTGAAGCAACTCTTCTCGTTCACGGATCCAGGCACGTGAACGGTCTTCGTCTCTCAACTCCTCTACTCCTTGGTCGGGGAGGGTTGAAGGCCCAGCCACAACCAAAGGTGTAGGTCTCAGATATTCGTAAGGCATGAGATAATCAGAAGCTCTCCTCCTCACCCAAGAGGTATAGGGTTCCAAAGCAATACAGTTCTTCGGACCCAGCTCCTTCCTTCCCTTCCTATGGATCTTGCGCCAAGCGCGGACCATCCTGCTCTTCAAGCCTTGGGGATCTTTACCCTCCTGGAAGAACACACCCTCTAACAGAAAGTTATTAGGTTTATCCTTTAGGGGGAACCCAAGCTTACGATGTGCCAAGATAGGGTTGTAGTTAATCCCACCACATGTACCAAGAAGAGGCACATTGGAGAATTCACCACAAGAGTCGATAATATGCACACCATCATATACTCGGTGGTACCAAAAGATATCATCATTAGTGAGAGACATGAGTCTCGTGGACCACCGTAGACATCCTTTGTTTTCCTTGAAGGCGACCATTTGCGGTAAGTGCGAAATAAACCACTTGTACAGCAGAGGCAAACAACACACAATGGTACCACCACCCTTTGCATTCCTCATATGCAAAGAGAAGTAAGTGTCACCCAACAGAGTCGGAACGGGATTAAGAGTAGAGAAAATCCTAATAGCGTTCATATCCACAAACTTGTCGATGTTGGGGAATAACACTAGCCCATAGATGAGGAGTACAAATATGGCTTCAAAGGCGTCCTCACTCATGGCCTTCCCATACAGTAGCGTGAGCAATAAGGAACTCAGAAGGGAGACCTTGAATTCCACCTTTGGTAGTCATATGAGCACCAACCAGAGATACATCTATATGCAACATATCAGCTATCTCTTGAGAAGTAGGGATACTCTTTAAGCCACTGAACGACAACTGGTCTAGAATAGGTATACCCACAAGGTAGGCATACTCCTCAAGCGTGGGCAAAAGCTGAAAATCCGGAAATGTGAAGCAACGGTATAAGGGATCATAAAACTGCACAAGTACACTCATCAATCCTTCGTCCACTTGAGTAGTCAGAACAGACAGAAGCTTCCCATTACGAGCCTTGAAACCCAAGGGATCTAATACATAGAATATCAAATTCCTTAGCTCTTTCAAGTCGGGTTGTCTAAAACTGTACTTCTTCGTATTCCTTCTTTGTCTTTCCATGTCTGAAAATTTGCAAATAGACCTCTTAAGTTCCTTGAAAATTTTCTCATTGTTGATGATATGGATGCAAATGGGTGCATGAATGCAACAATCACACTCAAGGATCAAGCAAACCACACCAAACAAAGGTCATGGGATGGATCATGTCATCCTTAATATCAATCATCCATTTTGGTGGATTATGGTTTACACCTTATCAACACCCAAGTTCCATTGATATTAAGGATACAAGAACAGATTAACCATGAATCAAGGGTTTGTTGCGAGTCACGAGCATGGAGTCTCGGTTAACAGTCGTATCAAATCTTACACTTGAACAACTTTCGCACTACGTCCTAAAAATAGGCCAAGATGGGCTTGGTAAACTAAGTTCCTTGGCTTCTAAGGTCTATATTGGAAAGAGTAATGTCTAACCACAACTACTTGTGTGACATTATTGATCCCAACATGACCTCCACCAAGTGAATGGGCTTGCAAGTCAACTTGCTAAGGAATAACTCCACACAAGTCAACAATACTATGCCATTCTCCTATCCTAAGTGCACTCGAGTTCGGGTATAGAACTCATCTCACAAAGATCACCAAGCATACAAGGAATTAATATTCAAGCAATTCAATCATTACATACAATACAGTAATCCCAAATTGCACAAAAAATATGTCACAAAATAATATACAATACAATAGAACAAATATGAAAAGTAGGCAAAACCAACTAGGAAAATGTCCCCAGCAGAGTTGCCACTTTTCTGTAGCGGGGTATTCGTTACCATTAGAGATATTGACTAAATCCAAGGTAAACCATACAAGTCGAGTCGCCACCGCACTTCTATTTATCCAAAGGAATGTTTAGAAAGCAAACAAAAACCTAAAAGTTTTATCGAATCAAAAACTAGTAAAAATGTCAGAGATCGGGGTAAGGGGGTTGGTTATGCAATGGGAAGGTGTTAAGCACCCAAAACATCCTAGGTACTCCTAGGGAGCCCTTTTCACACTTGTTGTAAGCTTGGTATTTTGTGAAAATTTATTTGTGCCAACATGATTGAAGAGATGAGAAGAGAATATACAAGTTATTTACATTTTGTGTTTAGATGGATGAACCCATTGCCTACGTACCATCTTAAAAAGATTAGGATCAAAACCTCGTAGTTCGGGGTAAAAATCTCAAAACAAGTTGGTGAAATGATTGGTCCAAAAGCCTTAAGGTCTTTTGTTATTCAAGGGAGAAAACTCAACCTAAAACCACAAATCCACCATGTGAGGATAGCTTCAACATGCTAGTGAGGGGTTAACCCTATAATAAGCATGGAAGACTCATTGTCCATCACTAAGGATATAGGTGCGTATTACATCTACCTCAAGGATAACTCAAACCTAATAGCTAAAGGTTATGAAAAAGTTATGATTAAGAAAATGGCCATTGAAACCATAAAAAGTATTTGAATGAGTTATATTTACCAATGAAAAGTATTTACAAAATATGGTCAAAGTTGACTTAAAGATTCAATTCAAAATAAGTGTTATGAAAGGAAAGTTTGAAAATCAAAAGCTTAAGGCTTAGGTTTCTAATGTTGGAAAAGAAGTGTTAAATGTTTGCACAAAAAGTTTTGGCTTGGGTTAGAGTGGAGGAAAGAAGAAGAATGGCTAAACTCCTAATCATACAAGAGATGAAGGATAAGAAACAAGACCATAAATGGAGTTCCTCTCTTGAGATCATATTGATGATCCAAGTAGCTCTCATTCTTTGGAATATGCAAGCAAAATAAGTGTAAGCTCAAGCAATCAACATAATCAAACAAGCCCTTAGAAGATCCTCAATGGCTCTTGTATCTTTCACTTTGGGTGAACATGGCAATGGTTCTTCAATTTGGCTCAAATAGGATCCCCTAGCACAAAAGCACACACATCAAAAAGTTCCATGAAGTAAATCAAGAATGGACAATGCGAGTTTAGAGGTTTAGTCCTTCTAATCCATCTTCAACATTAAGGTCCTTTTACTCCAATTTTTCATAGGGAATATCCTAGAAACTAAGTCCATTTGTCCATTTTTTGCATTTGGTCCACAACAAATCAAAACAAAACACAAGCACAATGATATATACACAATTATGTGCTCAAGTGAGCAAAAGGCAAATTGCATTAACATAAACATGTGCTCAAATGAGCAAAGGGAAAAGCAAATGAATAATATGTATAAGAATAGTAAATTGCATAAATGTAAAGTGCAAGAATTAAATGTTAATGGTTAATGGTTAGTGCTAGAGTTAGTGTGACATAAGGCAATTTAGCGCTATGTTAAGCAATCGTAATTGGACTTATGTAGAAGTCACAACTATCTGAGGCCGGTCAATAATAATGTAGGCAACAACACAAGTTAGAGATTTTGATTAGTGAATCAAACTCCAACAACTTGCCATGCCAAAAAGAAGATGAGAAATGATCTTGTATTGATTTAGGTTCTTTGCATGATTTAGGAAGCAACCTACCCTTAACGCAAAGTCATTCACTTGATCCATGATCAAGATGAATTAGATTTAAATCAAGGAAGATTAAACCTCCATGTATCAATGCTAACCACCAATCTTTAACTCATTAATCAAAAAAGTAAAAGAAGGAGAAGAAGAAGATGACGAAGAAGATGAAGAATTAAAGTGCATTAATAGAAATAGCATGAGATAATTAACAAGCATTGACCAAAGATAAAGAAGATTAAGGTCAAACAATAGAAAACATAAGCAAAATGAAGATTCGAAGTCAAGAAACAAATAAAATATTTTTGGCATTTTTTAATATTAAAATAAAACTTGAATTAAAATAATAAACAAAGGTCAAACTTCAAACTCACTTCAAATCAACTTTGAAAGGTCTAAGTGAACTATCCCAAGTTCCACAAGGTCAAACAAAGTTTGACAAAAAATTTCAGCATTTTTAGAAGTCATAAACTATTTTAAATCAATTAAAAATAACCTAATTGAACTAAAATCTCAAATAAATCTCAAATAAATTAATAAATTGATGAGAATATTTTTCATAGATCTATCATCATTCAAAGAGGTTGGAAAAATATTTTTGTATTTTTTTAATATCAAAAACTATTTTAAATGAATTAAAAATAACCAGAAAAGAGAAAATTACTAAAAAATATCAAATGATAAAATAAAAAATATTAATAATCGTTTTTAAAAAGTAGAAATTAAAAGGAGAAAAATGAAATTGGTCCCATAATTTTTGGACCAATAATGAGAGAGATATGAATTTTTAAAGAGAAATGGAATTAAAAGAAATAAAAGAATTAAAAATCAGAAATTAGAAAATAGGAAATTATGTGGACCGCTTAATGGAGATTCATTAATTGACGTGGATCATCACATGGCTGAGAAGCGCGCGTTCACCATATGTGTGAGTCAAGTGCAACACACCAAGCCATTAAATAAGCCATAAGGTTGGACGTGTGTGATTGAATCTAGAAAAAGGAATAGACGCTCCAGATCAAATCTGGGAACCAGACGGTGGCCAGTGCCACCGTCTTCTCCGGCCAAGTCAAAAATTGCAGATATTAAAATGGTAACCAAAAGGAACGATCCAGACATCAATCGAGAGCTGGGGTGATGTACATCACCCCTGTACCACTCAAATCCATTCTAGATCTCTATATTGAGAGAAATTAGAAGTGGAAGATCTGTGGTGTTCATATGAACTTCATGATTTTTGAAAATTGAAAGCACAGCAATGTTGCCTTTATGCAGAGGGCTTCAGATCACACAATATCAATGAGAAATAAGCACCATGCAAGTTGATTCGAAGAAAATAATAGTTGAGGTAAACCTTTGATTTGTAAGGCTTTGAGTCACAATTCTTGGATGCTATTGCTTACAGTCCACACTATAGATCAAGGAGAAGAAGGTTTAGGAACTTTAAGATCTGAAAATTGATCGAGGAAACCAAAGTTCAGATCTGAAAAATTTGAAGAAAAGTGAGCTAGTTCCTTTAGTGATGGCTGGGATTTCAGTTTAGCAGCATTTGGGGCGCCTTCAGGTTAAGGAATTATGAAGCTATGGCACTGTATTTATAGGCAGGGCAATGCTGAATGCATGATCACAAGCTTGCATGAATGGAAAGGGCCTCCTTGCATGGGCCTGTACAGGCGCATGGAGGGCCCAATTCCAACTGGAATTGAAAGTTGATGCATGATGAAAGCAAAATGGACGTGCAGATTGGATAGTAGTAGCTCATGCAATGCAAATTAAATGATTTTCCAAAATTGCACTATTGGGTTCAAGCCTTCGGAAATGCTATGCCAAAAATGGAAACACCACCTTATGAGTAATGGATGGAAAGCTTATTGCATAAGGATCATTTGTTATGTTGATCAAAACTCCATTTGGGCCATGGAATTTGATGAAAATTGGACATGAAGTGTAGGGTGCAAAACATGTATATGTGAGATTTTCAAAATTGGCCAAAGTTCAAGCCCTTTTGTCTCAGTGATGCAAGTTCCAAATGACAAAATCTTCAACATAAAAGTTGTATATCTTTTTAAGGCAATCCATTTGGACTTAAATTTTGCATAATTTGGATTTTTGATGAAGAAGTTATGGGCACTTGAAGTTGAACTTTTTCACATTTCAATGCATTTGGTCCAAAGTGACCTATAATGTTTTGCATTATCACATGTATTTCTTTTGAGATTTTGAAATTTTGCTCAACATAACATTTGAAGTAGACAACTTAAGCTTTCCAATGCATTTGATCCCACCTCAAAATCATGCAAAAATGAATGAGTTATGTTCTTGGGAAGTTGACCCAAAATTAGGGTTTCAGTCAAAATGACATATAATGTCTTGGAATGGATGATGACCTTCCAAGATTCAAATCAATTTTTGATGAACATGAAAGTTGTTAATATGGTCCTCAAGAACATTGCTTCTCTTGGGGTCATCCCCATTTGACAAACACATCAAAAGTTAGGTATCAGTGTATTTCAAAATAGTCAGATGAATTGACTGATCAACTTCTCAAGTCCAAAACTCATATCTTGATGAATTGATGATTGAGGGAACTCATATAAGTTCAAATATGCATGCAATGATGACTGAAAGAACTTCCCTTGATTGCATTTGACCATGGGTTGAGATTGCTTCATGAGCAAGGCACAGTTGATGAAGAGATGAATTAGGGTTTCCTTGAGAAACAAACCTCAAACCCCTTGATTTGCTTTGACCAAAATGATGAATTGAGAAACTTGGGAGGCATATTTGATGGATGAGAGCTTTTGGAACCACTGCCATGTTTGCTTTCATCTTCTCTTGGCCATATCAATGCACATAGGATCTCCTAGAAGCTTTTAGACCTTGTGACTGCTCAAGCTACAAACAAGAGATGTTAGTGACATATTTTTGTGCATTTGGTTAGTAAATAAAATGAGAAAAGCAATAATATACAATTCAAGCATGCTTGGTGATCTCAAACAAACTCACAAGAGATCCCACCCAAAGGTAAGGAGCCAAGATGCTTATGATCCTTGAGGCAATGTAAATGCAATGTTATGATGCCATGAGGGATCTTAAGGTCAAAATTGGGGTCTTACAGAAAGTTCATCAAGTACCAATCCGTACATCATGAACAAGATGGAGACAAACCATCCAATTGATCAAAGGGAAAAGAAGGAGATGATGAAGAGAGACACAAGAGAAGTCACATCCTAATTGGATCAAAACTTTGATCAAGTCATCATCAAAATCAATCATCCATTTTGGTGGATTAGGGTTTTCACCCCACCAACACCCAAAATCCATTGAGTTTGATGACACTTGAAGTTCAAACCATATTGATCTAAGGCCAACAGAAGTCCACAAGGTCACACAAATATTAAATGCAATTAAATGAAATAAAAATGCATCAAAGGTATTTTTAAAATAGAAATAAAATGGAAAATCCACAAAGTCCTTCAAAATACCAAATAAATATCCAATAAAATTATGGAAGGTTAGAAATAAAATAAGAAACATATAATAAAATTTTTAGAATTTTAAAATGCAGAAAAATATTTTTAAACCAATAAAAACAAAGGAGAAAAGAGAAAAATCAAGAAAAATATAAAATCAATTAAATAAAATATTGAAAAATAAAAATCAGATGAAGAAAAATAAAAGAGAATTTTAGAAATTATTTTGGGATATTTTGGATAAAAAATGGAATTATTATGAATTTTTAAAGAAAAAAAAATTATAAATTATAAAAGAAAAATCATTAAAATCAGAAGAAACACAGAGCGTTGGATCACGCGTCATTAACTGATGCGGCAGATCCAACACTCCAAATGTTAGGATGCATGGTGGAACACGCTGCAAGCCAAACACATGATTCAATTTAAATCCAACCAATCAAAACATTTCATTTTGCCAACGTGTCTGGTTCAAACTCATACCACCTGAGGAAAACTCCGGTCGTCTTCTCCTATGAGCTCTCACTGGAGTTTCATCATTTGGTAAATTCAAGACACGAGACCACCACCATTGTGATCCTCTTCTCATTCTGAATTCAACCTTATACTCCAAATTCATTTATGTGAACTGAGCAAAGGGAATTTCAAAAAAGTTTCAGAAACAAGCAAGCCACGAAAAAATAAAATTAAATGATGAACACGATCGATCAACACCAAATAAGTTAGGAAAAAACATCAGAGAGTGAATGACTGCATTATGGTAACTTGTTTGAGTTCAAATGATGCTCAGAACTACCTTGTCTAGATGGTGATCAAAAGTTGATGAAGCTCGATCTGGTTAGAACACTTCAAAAGGTTCGAGAGCTTGGGAATTATTGCAAAAGTTTCAGAGGATGTCGATGGAGATAACAGAATCAAGAAATTGGATTGAAACAAGCTGAAACTCAAA
This sequence comes from Lathyrus oleraceus, assembly GCF_024323335.1. Taxonomy (NCBI): domain Eukaryota; kingdom Viridiplantae; phylum Streptophyta; class Magnoliopsida; order Fabales; family Fabaceae; genus Lathyrus; species Lathyrus oleraceus. Next base: position 198,695,496 of record NC_066582.1, on the reverse strand, counting down.
ACACGATAGTTGAATTTTCTGAAAAACTTTAACTTACAGCAGGGGTTTCTTGGCTCTCTAAAGCTTACAAATGAAGGAAATAAATTCCTCTACTTATAGGGAATGTGTTTAGATTCAAATACGTGTGTAATGATGTAGAATTCGTGCAAAACGAATTTGATCCAAGTGTGTGAAAATGTGACTTGAAACTCATCAAAACTCAACCAAATGATGCATTTTAAGTCTCAATTAACTCCTGGAGTCTTGTTAAAACATGTTTAGGAAAAAAACACTTGCTAATTTGGCTTGGAATTGAGATTAGTCATGATCAAACATCAGAATATATCTCAGCATCACTGTGCACAACTCAGATGCTCTGGATGAAACATCAGTTAGAAGATCTGCAAATCTTTGAGAGTAACATTCCTATCTTTTGTGATAATATTGCTGCTATTTGTTTAAGTAAGAATCCCATTCTACATTCCAGAGCCAAACACATTGAAATAAAACATCATTTTATCAGAGACTATGTTCAGAAAGGGATAGTAACATTGAAGTTCATTGATACAGAACATTAATGGGCAGATATCTTCACTAAGCCTCTAGCTGAAGATAGATTTCTTTTCATCTTAGAAAATCTGAACATTAAAAATTGCCCTGAATGAAGTGTGGCTCTGAAAATGTAAAATGAGACTCTGATATAAAAACAAATGTACTTCTGCCTCTGACTCTGATACTTCTACCAGTTAAGAAGATATCTGAGTTAGAAATCTCCAGGAATCAATCTTTTGGTATTCCTGAAGATCAGATACATCAACACGTGGAGCACTAAGCGTCTAACCCTAGAACTTCTAGACAGCTGTCAAAAGAAATTCAAAGGACAGACGTTTGAAATCTCCTTGAGCAGTGTGTGTACTGTTGGGATTAGACATTCATTAATTAGCTGTAATCATTTTTCCCCCAAGCGTGCAATCTTGAGCTTTGTACTAACGCAATTTGATGTGTCGTTTTGCATGTGTTTTACTTAGAGTATTTAAACACTTTTCTCACATTTCACACACTTTTCACTCTCACTCACTCTCAAACCCTCTCTAAAACCCTAAACCTCTCTGAAGCATTCTCTGCAAACTCTCAATCTTCATCTTCTTCTTCACCATGGACGCTCAACAACAAGAAGTGTTTAACTTTTCTCAACAAATGGAATCAAGCTCAACTGCTCAAACTTCAAGCATTCCAACTCCAACGGTTACAGGCGTCTCTATCACCCCTGTTTACAAGGAACCCCATATTCTTGACCGTGAACCCCATATAAACCTAGCAACCCCTTTTGAAGGACTGGACGTGTTGTGTGAAACACTAGTAGATTTCGACAACTTGAAGAGAAATGGCGTTGATCTTACTGAAGAACTTCGTAAACAAGGTTGGGGAAACTACTTCCAAAGGCTCTATGGCCCTGTTTACCCACTTCTCATCAAGGAGTTCTGGAGATTTGCAGATGCTGATGATCATTTCATCGTCTCTCATGTTTTGGGGGTAAAGATAGTAATCACTAAAGAGTCAATTGCCTCCCTATTGAACATGGAGAAAGATGGAGGAAAAAGGATTTACAACATCCCTCCTAGGTCAAAGCGCATTACTGATGTAATCAATCCAACCATCTTCAAACCCAACACTGAAGGAAATCCTTCAAAGAACAAAGAGCTGCATCAGAACCTCAGAGTGTGGCTGAAGATCATTCTGGGAACTATTCACCACCGCCCAGCATCAAACTCCTCTGATTACATCAATGCAGATCAGAAGTGCATTCTGTACTGCATTCAGAAGGGTGTGAAGATCTGCCTTCCTGCACTTCTCTTCAGATATCTCAGAGATTCTGTAAGGGAAACCAGGAACAACATGAAGCCCAGATCCTACATCCCTCTGGGAAGGCTCATATCTGATGTCTTCATTGAGAATGGGTTGGTAGATCATCTGGAGAAAGCCAAGCTGATGCAAGATCTGGCAATAGATACTGGGAAGCCTCTGAACGCCAGAAATCTCAAGAGTATGGGAATAATAAAGAAGATTCAAGTCAGACCCACTATGGATACCTCCTGGGATGCCTTGAAAGATCAGAGGAAGCTGCCTCATGGTCTTGCAAGGTTCTTCAAGGATGAACCCAGAGATGCGGTTGCTATCTATCTTCAGCGTCTGCTGGATGAAGGTGTTGACATATCTGACTTCAGCCTCGACGATTGTCTAGATTCAGAAGAAGACTTCGTCAGGTACAAGAGAGGTCTCTCTGAGAAGGAGATAGCATCTCAGGCAAAGAAGGCAAGAATTGGAGAATCTTCTGGAAGCAGATCTCCAACTCCTCTGAAAATTTCTACTGGTACGTCTGTTCCTCCTATTCCCTCTGAACCTCTGATGGTTTCCTCTACTCCTTCCTCTAATCCTCTCCCAACACCACCCATTTATACAACCTCTGATATCCCACCTTCAACCACCAGAACTTCACAATCTTCACCAATTCTAAATATCGCCCGTACATTCATACCTCCTTCTGAACCTGAACAAATGAACCAAAGCACTTCCTCTTCATCATCCTCAGAACCAGAATCACCCCCATACCTTTCTATCTCCTCTGACCAAGATTACTCTGACCCTGACTCTCCAACCTTAGCCCAAGTTTATGCTCAAAACCTCGCTTCACAACAACCAACAGAACCTGAAATAACTTCACCACCACAACAAACAACCACCATCCCTTCTGCAAACCAACCTTCTGAAGATCAACCCTCTGACCTTCCCACCTCTGATATCAACCCACCAAACACCTCTGCTGCACCTGAATCAGAAACTGAAACTGAACCTTTAGACTTAAACCCTCTTTACGCTTCACCCCAAAGATCTGAACCTGAAGCAGAATCTGAACCTCTCACATTAAATCTCAGCCCTCCAACATCTTCACCTCAAACCTCTGAACCAAACCTTTCTGTACCTACCCTTGAGGAAGCCATCAAGTTGGTAGCAGGGGCTTCAGTACAAAAGGTCAAGTCTCTGACCACTAACTCTGAAGTCAGTGATGATCCTGACTCTGTAAGGACACACTGGAACAGAGTCATTGGCTGGATGACCTCTGAGGCTTTTAGACTGAAGAACATCTCTGAACAAGTCAGAAATGGCTACATCAGAGATGCTGAGGCAAGACTCCAGGAAAGACTTGCTAGAGAAGCTGCTGAAGAAGCCAGAAGGCTAGAGGAAGAGAGACTTGCGCGAGAAGCTGAAGAAGCCAGAAGATTGGAAGAAGAAAAGGCTCGTCAAGCTGAAATCCTAAGGGAAAAGGAAGCTGAAGCTAAGGCTCTGGCAGATGCTGCTGCTGCTGCAGAAGCTGAAGCACAGGCCGCTGCTGAAGCACAGCAGGCTCTGACTCTGGGGGAGTCCTCTTCTGTTATCCCTATGGTTCTCCAGACTCTGAAAGAACTTAAGCAAGATCAGAATGAACTCCGGGCCAGAATGGACAAGCAAGATACTATCAACGACAACATCCAGAACATGCTTGCTATGTTGCTTCAGAGAATGCCTCCGCCTCCGAACCCCTAGACACTTAGGATTTTTGTTTGCCTGTTGTTTTGTTTTTGCTTTCTGATGTTTTCATGTTCTTGTTGCCTTTGTGATTTTATCTAAATACAATGTTTTTCTCTTCAATTATTTATTTTGCTATGTCTTTTTGATTCTGACAAAAAGGGGGAGAAGTCATTAATAGCTCTGATGAAAATATTGTCTAAATACCTTAAGCATTCTGCAACATATTTTTCTTAAAAATAAACTTATCTAACCTGGACTTAAGAAATTGCAGAAGGTATCAAGAAACCTCTTTACTTAGAAGCTCTGGTAAGAACTTCTGAACTCCCTAGCACTATCTCAGGGGGAGCTCTTATCTATCTGATATGATATTATTCATGTTTCATCTGCTAATTAAGATTGTTTTGTCATCATCAAAAAGGGGGAGATTGTAAGAACAAAAATTGTTCTACAACAGATTCCTTGATTTTGATGATAACAAAGGATGAAACCAAAAATGGCACCCTAACGAAAAGTTTCTAAGTGTGCAGGGTTCTAAAGAAAGAAGGAAGAAATCTGATGATGTCATCAGATACAGAACCAGATCAGATACAAATTATCAGAAGATAAGAAGCATCTGAAGTAGAAACGTGTTCAAGAAAGTTTAACTCTGAGCAAAACAGCAAAGTATCAGAAGCATCTGAACAAGAAGTAAGCTCTAGAAGTTCTGACTCTGATCAACGCTATCTCTAAACTCCAGAACTTATCAGTGCTATCTGAAGAATCTATCAGAATCCAAAAGAGATCAACATCAGAAGCAAGACTCCAAGATTCTCAGATATACGAAGACTCTGATTATGGATTTGCTAATTATGAAAGAGTAACGTTGAAGTCAAGTAAAGATTTGCAAATGGATTTCCTAAAACAGTAAGAGACGTTAATCTCCAATTTCAATAAAGAAGATACTATATGTGGTAAGTAGTCATTTCAAGGAGAGAAAGTTATCCTGCAGAAGCTATTTAAGTGATGGCGTAAATTCATCTTATTACTCATCAGTTTCAACTGCTACCTCACTGATCTATATAAAGAACTGCAAATCAACATTCAGCACACAACATACATACAAGGAAAAATATACTGAAACATCAACACACAAGAAAACCTTCCTGCTCTCTAAATCTTCACGAAGCTTTTGCTTATTACGTGAAAAACTCTTGTTCTTAATATTGTAATACTTGCTTTCTTAGAAGCACTCTAGATTACATAAATCTTTCATCTATTGATTGTTGATTTCCTCAAGTGACTCTGTGTAGTCTGTATACTTGAGAGGACTAAGAGATTTTTTCTCTTAGACGTTGTTTGTAATCTTTCAAGATTAGTGGATTAAGTCCTTGTTGAAGGCGAAATCACCTCGGCCGGGTGGACTGGAGTAGCTTTGTGTTATAAGCGAACCAGTATAAAATCCTTGTGTGATTTTCTTTTTGAAAAGCGCTTATTTTTCAAAACAATTCAAACCCCCCCTTTCTTGTTTTTCTCACCTTCAATTGGTATCAGAGCTCCGGCTCTGTTATTGATTTTCTAATCAAACACTTAACAGTGTAGAGAGATCCAGTACGAGAAAAACTATGGCTCACACAAATGAAAAGGATAGTTACAACGCTAAGCCTCCTGTTTTTGATGGAGAGAAGTTTGACTACTGGAAAGATAGGATCGAAAGTTTCTTTCTGGGTTATGATGCTGACCTCTGGGACATTGTCACAGATGGATACACACCTCCAGTCTTAGAAAATGGAGCTGAAGTTCCCAGAAATAAGATGTCAGAAGATCAGAAACGTATCTTCAAAAATCACCACAAGGCCAGAACAATACTTCTAAATGCTATATCTTACAACGAATATGAAAAGATCACCAACAGAGAGACAGCCAAAGATATACTTGACTCTCTGAAGATGACTCATGAAGGAAACTCTCAAGTCAAAGAGACGAAGGCTCTGGCGCTTATCCAAAAATATGAAGCCTTCAAAATGGAAGATGACGAAGCTATAGAGGCTATGTTTTCTAGATTCCAAACTCTTATTGCAGGTCTCAAGGTGCTAGACAAAGGATACACAACTGCAGATCATGTTAAGAAGATAGTCAGAAGTCTTCCAAAGAAATGGAGACCTATGGTTACTGCTCTAAAGCTGTCAAAGGATCTGAACAATATCAGCCTTGAAGAACTTGTCAGTTCTCTCAGAAGCCATGAGATAGAACTAGAGGAGGATGAGCCTTAGAAAAGGAACAAGTCTGTAGCATTAAAGTCCAGACCTGAAAGACGCAAACCTGACAGAACCAAAGCTCTCCAGGCAGAAACTGAAGATACTGACGACTCTGAACCAGAAGATTCTGATGATGAAGAAGAATTGTCCCTACTAACCAGAAGAGTTAAGCAACTCTGGAAAAAGAGGAACAACAACTTCAGAAGACCAAGACCCAGAGGGGATCGATCAGAATCAACTTCAAAAGGTAAAGCTAACAAAGATATTACCTGTTATGAATGTAAAGAAACAGGTCATTACAGAAATGAATGCCCCAAGCTAAAGAAGGACAACTCTAGAAAAGAAAGCTTCAAGAAAAATACCTTCAGGACAAAGAAAGGACTGATGGCTACCTGGGATGATAGTGAATCTGGATCATCAGAATCTGACTCTGATGAACAGGCCAACGTGGCACTTATGGCTACCACATCCAGTAGCTCAGATGAAGAATCTGAAGAGGTATTCTCTGAACTTTCTCGATCTGATTTAGAATCATGCTTGTCAGAAACTCTTAGCTCTTATCAGAAATTAAAACAAAAAATTAAAAACATTAAAGGCTGTCTTAAAGCTAAATTCGAAGAATGTAGTGAACTTGAGATAGCAATTCTAGCACGAGAAGATACAATCAGATCTTTAACGTTAGAAAGAGATGGAGCAAAAACAAAAAGCTCAGAATTAGAAGAAGCGTTGTCTCAAGCACCACAAACTTCAAATAAAATAATTTATAAATACGAAGAAGCCTTTCAAGAATTTCTGAAAAATGGGATAGATAGGAGTATTATGGCATCCATGATTTATGGAGTTAGTCAGAACAATAAAAAGGGAATTGGGTATGATCCTAAGGAAGATAAAACTTCTACCAGTAACCAACTTAAGTCTCCCTTTTCATATCACTATACACACACACAAGAACAAAAATTTAAAAATGCTAGAAAACCCAAAGTTATAAGAAACTCTGGGAAAACTAATCTGAAAGGACCCAAGAGATTCTGGGTACCAAAGGATAAGATTGTCTATGTTGCAGATATCCTATGCAGCAAAGTTCAGACACCAGTCATGGTACCTGGACTCTGGATGCTCGCGACACATGACGGGAAGAAAGTCTATGTTCCAAAGTCTGGAACTTAAAGACGCTGGATTTGTAGGCTTCGGAGGAGATCAGAAAGGAAGGATCAGAGGCTCCGGAACTATTGGTAATGGTACTCTTCCCTCTATATCTGATGTCCTTTACGTAGAAGGATTGATGCATAACTTGTTATCCATAAGTCAATTAAGTGATAACGGTTATGATGTAATTTTTAATCAAAAAACATGTAAAGCCATTAATCAGAATGATGGCTCTGTCCTTTTCACAGGCAAGAGGAAAAACAACATTTATAAAATTAATCTTTCTGATTTAAAAGAACAAAATGTTAAATGTCTGATGTCAGTTCATGAAGAGCAATGGGTATGGCATAGACGCTTGGGCCATATTAGCATGAGGAAACTTTCTCAGCTAACTAAACTCGAGTTAGTCATAGGCCTACCTAAACTGAAGTTTTCTTCAGATGCTCTGTGTGAAGCATGTCAGAAAGGAAGATTTTCAAAAACATCTTTTAAAAAGAAAAATGTTGTTTCTACCTCTAAGCCTCTGGAACTTCTTCACATTGACTTATTTGGTCCTGTGAAAACAGCATCAGTTAATGGAAAGAAGTATGGACTAGTCATTGTTGATGATTACAGTCGCTGGACATGGGTAAAATTCCTAAAGTACAAGAGTGAGTCTCACTCTGTATTCACTAGTTTCTGTTCCAAAGTGCAAAAAGAATTTGACTCTAAAATTATTAGAGTCAGAAGTGATCATGGTGGAGAATTTGAAAACAAAGATTTTGAAGAATTATTTGATTCTAATGGAATATCCCATGATTTCTCCTGTCCTAGAACTCCACAACAAAATGGAGTTGTAGAGAGGAAGAATAGGACACTCCAAGAGATGGCTAGAACCATGATCAATGAAACTAATGTGGCAAAGCACTTTTGGGCAGAGGCTGTAAATACAGCGTGCTACATTCAGAATAGAATCTCTATAAGACCCATTCTGGAAAAGACTCCCTATGAACTGTGTAAAGGAAGAAAACCAAACATTTCATATTTTCATCCTTTTGGATGTTCTTGCTTTATCTTAAATACTAAAGAACATCTGAACAAGTTTGATTCCAAAGCACAGAAAGGTATTATGTTAGGATACTCAGAACGCTCTAAAGGCTACAGAGTATATAACACAGAAACCAAAATTGTGGAAGAATCAATTCATGTCAGATTTGATGATAAGCTTGACCCTGAAAAGTCAAAGCTAGTTGAAGATTTTGCAGATTTAGAAATCACCCTTGCAGGTTCTGATAAAGCTCCAGAAGCAACTGTCACTCAGAACTCTGAAGAAATTAAGTCTCCAGAAATCCCAAAGAAAGTTAAAAGTCGTATCAACGTTTCTGAAGATTTGATTCTGAGAAACAAGGACGAACCTGTCAGAACCAGATCTACCTTCAGGACCTCTGAAGATACTCCTCTGGGACTAGTGTCTCTGATTGAGCCTATGTCTTGTGATGAAGCACTTCAGGATAACGACTGGGTTTCAGCCATGCAAGAAGAACTAGATCAATTCTCAAAGAATGATGTCTGGGATCTCGTTCCTAAACCCAGAGGCACTCATGTCATTGGAACCAGATGGGTTTTCAGAAACAAGCTGAACGAGAAAGGAGAAGTTGTCAGAAACAAGGCTCGACTGGTAGCTCAAGGTTACAGTCAACAAGAAGGTATTGACTATAATGAAACCTTTGCTCCAGTCGCAAGGTTAGAGTCTATTCATCTTCTCGTATCTTTTGCTATTAATCACTCTATCAAACTATATCAAATGGATGTCAAGAGTGCATTCCTTAACGGTTATATTTCAGAAGAAGTGTATGTCAATCAACCTCCAGGTTTTGAAAATTCAAACTTTCCAGAACATGTTTTTAAACTTAAAAAATCTTTATATGGACTTAAACAAGCTCCCAGAGCTTGGTATGAACGATTAAGCAATTTTCTTCTGGAACAAAATTTTATCAGAGGGAAAGTTGATTCTACACTCTTCTGTAAAAACCTTAATAATGATCTCATGATATGCCAGATTTACGTTGATGATATTATTTTTGGTTCTGCTAATATCTCTGTTTGCCAAGAATTTTCTAAGTTAATGCAGGCAGAATTTGAAATGAGTTTAATACAAGAACTAAAGTTCTTTCTGGGAATTCAAATTAATCAAACTCCAGAAGTCACGTACGTTCATCAAAGCAAGTACATTAAAGACGTTCTGAAGAAGTTTGACATGACTGAATGCAACTCTGCAAAAACTCCCATGCACCCAACTTGCATTCTTGAAAAGGAAGAGGTAAGCAACAAGGTTTGTCAGAAGCTCTATCGAGGTATGATAGGCTCTCTTCTCTATCTGACTGCTACTCGTCCTGATATTCTCTTTAGCGTCTGTCTTTGTGCCAGATTCCAATCAGATCCTAGAGAATCTCATTTAACAGCAGTTAAGAGAATTCTTAAGTATCTGAAAGGAACTCCTAACCTGGGCCTGATGTATAAGAAAACATCAAAGTATAGACTTTCTGGTTACTGTGATGCAGATTATGCATGAGATAGATTAGAACGAAAAAGCACATCTGGAAATTGCCAGCTTCTGGGAAACAATCTAATCTCCTGGGCTAGCAAAAGATAGTCAACTATCGCTCTATCAACTGCAGAAGCAGAATATATCTCAGCATCACTGTGCACAACTCAGATGCTCTGGATGAAACATCAGTTATAAGATCTGCAAATCTTTGAGAGTAACATTCCTATCTTTTGTGATAATACTGTTGCTATTTGTTTAAGTAAGAATCCCATTCTACATTCCAGAGCCAAACACATTGAAATAAAACATCATTTTATCAGAGACTATGTTCAGAAAGGGATAGTAACATTGAAGTTCATTGATACAGAACATCAATGGGCAGATATCTTCACTAAGCCTCTAGCTGAAGATAGATTTCTTTTCATCTTAGAAAATCTGAACATTAAAAATTGCCCTGAATGAAGTGTGGCTCTGAAAATGTAAAATGAGACTCTGATATAAAAACAAATGTACTTCTGCCTCTGACTCTGATACTTCTACCAGTTAAGAAGATATCTGAGTTAGAAATCTCCAGGAATCAATCTTTTGGTATTCCTGAAGATCAGATACATCAACACGTGGAGCACTAAGCGTCTAACCCTAGAACTTCTAGACAGCTGTCAAAAGAAATTCAAAGGACAGACGTTTGAAATCTCCTTGAGCAGTGTGCGTACTGTTGGGATTAGACATTCATTAATTAGCTGTAATCATTTTTCCCCCAAGCGTGCAATCTTGAGCTTTGTACTAACGCAATTTGATGTGTCGTTTTGCATGTGTTTTACTTAGAGTATTTAAACACTTTTCTCACATTTCACACACTTTTCACTCTCACTCACTCTCAAACCCTCTCTAAAACCCTAAACCTCTCTGAAGCATTCTCTGCAAACTCTCAATCTTCATCTTCTTCTTCACCATGGACGCTCAACAACAAGAAGTGTTTAACTTTTCTCAACAAATGGAATCAAGCTCAACTGCTCAAACTTCAAGCATTCCAACTCCAACGGTTACAGGCGTCTCTATCACCCCTGTTTACAAGGAACCCCATATTCTTGACCGTGAACCCCATATAAACCTAGCAACCCCTTTTGAAGGACTGGACGTGTTGTGTGAAACACTAGTAGATTTCGACAACTTGAAGAGAAATGGCGTTGATCTTACTGAAGAACTTCGTAAACAAGGTTGGGGAAACTACTTCCAAAGGCTCTATGGCCCTGTTTACCCACTTCTCATCAAGGAGTTCTGGAGATTTGCAGATGCTGATGATCATTTCATCGTCTCTCATGTTTTGGGGGTAAAGATAGTAATCACTAAAGAGTCAATTGCCTCCCTATTGAACATGGAGAAAGATGGAGGAAAAAGGATTTACAACATCCCTCCTAGGTCAAAGCGCATTACTGATGTAATCAATCCAACCATCTTCAAACCCAACACTGAAGGAAATCCTTCAAAGAACAAAGAGCTGCATCAGAACCTCAGAGTGTGGCTGAAGATCATTCTGGGAACTATTCACCACCGCCCAGCATCCAACTCCTCTGATTACATCAATGCAGATCAGAAGTGCATTCTGTACTGCATTCAGAAGGGTGTGAAGATCTGCCTTCCTGCACTTCTCTTCAGATATCTCAGAGATTCTGTAAGGGAAACCAGGAACAACATGAAGCCCAGATCCTACATCCCTCTGGGAAGGCTCATATCTGATGTCTTCATTGAGAATGGGTTGGTAGATCATCTGGAGAAAGCCAAGCTGATGCAAGATCTGGCAATAGATACTGGGAAGCCTCTGAACGCCAGAAATCTCAAGAGTATGGGAATAATAAAGAAGATTCAAGTCAGAACCACTATGGATACCTCCTGGGATGCCTTGAAAGATCAGAGGAAGTTGCCTCATGGTCTTGCAAGGTTCTTCAAGGATGAACCCAGAGATGCGGTTGCTATCTATCTTCAGCGTCTGCTGGATGAAGGTGTTGACATATCTGACTTCAGCCTCGACGATTGTCTAGATTCAGAAGAAGACTTCGTCAGGTACAAGAGAGGTCTCTCTGAGAAGGAGATAGCATCTCAGGAAAAGAAGACAAGAATTGGAGAATCTTCTGGAAGCAGATCTCCAGCTCCTCTGAAAATTTCTACTGGTACGTCTGTTCCTCCTATTCCCTCTGAACCTCTGATGGTTTCCTCTACTCCTTCCTCTAATCCTCTCCCAACACCACCCATTACTTTTCAAAAGCAAGCAGTGTTCAATAAATTGCACATGAAGTCTACTCTGAACATGCGATTCCAATGGTTTCTTGTTGGTGAAGGAATCAAGACAAATTGCATAAGCATAACTCATGAATAACCAATCTGCTTCCTTTTCATGATTCTCCATCCAATGGTTACCAAGTGATTGGTCATCACAAATTTTTCAAAACATACCATACACATAATTGCATTATCGTTATCATTACCATCAAGAGGAGAATCTGTCCATTGAAGAGATGATACACATTATTACTAAGTAGTTGTGAAATTTTAAACTACTAGTAAAATATAAGCCTAGGAATTAGAATTCACCTTTTGCAGTCGCTGAACCATTCTTCCAAGATCTGAATAGCTTTTACAATCAGAAGCTTCCATAGAAAATTGCTTCCAAACTATCACATAATAAATAAATTAAGAAAAAGATATATTTCTAAGTACATAAATATGAAATGTAAAAGAAGAATATATTCTGACAGGAAGAACATACATGAGAATCAATTTGTTCAACACTATTGATCATGTCCACGAAGAGGTTTTCTATTGTAAACCGTTGAGCTATAGTCATGTTTTGTAGAACTTCCAGTCCATCTTGATGAGTTTCATATGTTATAGGATGAGGAAATTCTTCAATTGATTGAACAGAAAGCATTTTAACCCAAGAATAATTCTTTGTATCCGGAGAAAATATGATGAAAATATTTGTTCTTATTATCATGAACTGGTTGGTCTTTCTGAGCGGACAGTGGCAAATCATCTCTTGAACATTTTATTCCTGCATGTCACTTTCCTTTCCACTACAAAGACAAAGAAATACAAAATAAATATACTATGCTTTTTGTATTCCTTACTTTCTAAGTTTTCCTCCATCAAATATTAAGTGAAGATAATTTATTTCAGATTATCTACAATCATAAAAGATTGTAAGACTCTTTAGCTAAGTTGTTTTAAGTTAATTTAATTAGTTTAGCTCTCTAGAATAAATTATCAAAATTGCATATAGTTTATGTGAAAGGAGACTTTTATTTTGTAGGATAGAAATAACTTATATGATAAATTTTTATCTTATAACTGTGAAACTACAAAGTCATCCACCATTGAAATAGAAAAACAAAGTTTGCACCATAAAGAAGAAGATAAAACTTGTATATTTTAAGACCGAACTTTATCATTACAAGGATTCAAGCATATATAGTGATTTAGAGTTAGTTACATCCTAACTAACTCTTATAACCAACTAAAACTACTTAACCGACTAATGATTTTAGCTATAACTTGCAAACTAAGAAATCTCATCATGTGCCTTGCTCATCATGCTTAACACCCCTCTCCCTCAAGCTGGAATAGATATTAATCATTTGTATATTGCTTTGAAGGTTTCTAAAAGGTCATACATACAGAGATTTTGTCAAGATGTTAGCTACTTGGTCCTTCGATGTAATGGGAAGCAAATGAAGAAACACTTTGTCTCTCACCACATGACAATCAATCTCAATGTGCTTAGTTCTATCATGGAAAACAGGATTGGCTGTTATATGAAGAGCTTACTTGTGTCACAATAGATCACAATTGGAGCTGAGTGTTTAATCTAAAAGTCTTGCAACATATACAAGATCCATTGCCCTTCACATGTGGCTTGTGCCAATGCTCGATATGCAGCTTCAGATGATGATCTGGACACCACTGTTTGTTTCTTAGTTCTCCAACTTATCAAATAGGTTCCAAGGAAGAAGCAAAAATCAGTTGTTTACTTTCTAGTATCCGGGCATGCTCCCCAGTCAGAATCTGAGAAGCCTTTAAGTGTAAGAACTAATGATGAACTAAAGAATAAAACATTGCCAGGACTTCCTTTGAGCTACTTCAGAAAATGAATGCTAGCTAACATGTGTTCAGTAGTAGGAGCACTAAAAAATTGACTAAGTTTTCTCACAGCATGTATGAGTCTGCATGAGTGCAGTTAGCTCATATTGGATAACATCACTCCAATGCTTGTTACAAATAACTTCTTCATAGGTGTTAGCCTCAGAAATAGAAGACATGTGAAGAATATATTGATTGTGTGCAGAAGAAAGATTATGGTAAGAAAGAACTAAGATAAAGGATACTTACTTTGGGAAGAAGATTGAGTGGAAGTTGAATGGTTGAGCTGAACTGTATTCTCAATCAAGTTGCAATGGTAATTTTGGAGGTAAGTAAGAGGTTGCTAGTTCTAATTGATCTTATCAAATGAAGATCAGGATTAGAAAAAGGATTAGGGACATGTGGACTATTGGAAATGGAAGGAATAGTAAGGGAATTGGGAAGGTTGGGAGACGCATTGTCAGGACTGGTGACAGGGGTAGGTTCAGGTGAGTTTGATTGTTGACTAGCAGACGACTGGTGAGAGTTAGAGTCAACAATATAAGGGAAATCAAAAACATCATTAGGATGGGATGGATGAGAGGAAGAAGAACGTTGAGTAGATGAAGAACTAGAAGAATGCTTATAGGGAAAGATGGTTTCAAAAAATACAACATCCCTAGATAAGAAGGTTTCCTTGGAATGAAAATCAAACAATATGTGACCTTTGACTCAAAGATTGAGTCCTTAGTATAAACATTTTATGGACCTGGAATCTAGTTTCTTTCTATGTGCTTGAAATGTGGAAGCAAAGCATAAAGAGCCAAAGACTCTAAGGGAATGACAATTAGGAAGACAATTATGTAGTATTTGAAAAGGTGACTTGTTATGCAAGAAATGTGTGGGAAATCTATTAAGGATGTGGATGGCATGACTGATAGCATGGGACCAGAAAATCTTAGGGAGTTGAGATTGGAACAAAAGGGCTCGAGTAATGGCAAGAATGTGTTGGTATTTTCTCTCAACTATGACATTTATTGAGGAGTACCAACACATGAGGTATGATGAATAATGCCATTGGCTTTATAGTAATATTGCAGTAGAAACTCATTATCATTATCTAATCTAAGACATTTAATGGATTTATTGTATTGGGTAAGGGCCGTGGAAACAAAGGCTTTAATAAGATTGGCAATTTCATACTTGGTTTTCATGAGAAAAATCCATGTAAGACGACTCTTGTCATCAACTACAGTCAGAAAATACTTATGACCATTGATGGAAGGAACTAATAAAGGATCCCAAATGTCCATGTGTACCATATCAAAGATATGAGCAAACTTATTAGTACTATAAGGAAACGGTCGTCTCTTTTGCTTAGCATAAAAACAAACATCACAGGATAAAGTAGAAGGTGCAATAGTGATAAAATGATATCTTTCTTTATTTCAATAAGCTTGGCACTAGATGGATGACAACCTCTCCAATGCCAAATGTTACAATCAATGTCATGCCTAGGGAATACAAAATTGATGGCTAAACTAGACTTGTGTTTGGAAAGTAACGAGTTGATGCAAAAAGGTGTGGTGGAAGGGATGGCAATTCAAGGGTGATTGAGAATGTACAATCCTCCTCTTAATTCAGTTGCACCAATCATCTTCTTGGAGTAAGAGGTCTGTATGAAACAAGTAGTAGTGTCAAAAACCAATTGACATTTTAAACTAAGAGTAAGCTTAGGCACAAAAATAAGGTTAAATGTGAAATGAGGAATGTACAACACATTTGTCAAAAAAAAATTATCATCAAAATGAATAGTTCCTGCAAGATTGGTTCTCACTAAGGAACCATTAGGTGATTTAACAGTTATTGAAGGAATTCTTTTCAAATAAGAGAATAATCTTCTAGAAAAGCACAATGTCTTGATTATGAATAGTGCAGATAATACCTGAATTGGACTTAGGTTGAGTTACAAGATGGCTAACATTATGAGAGGTACATGAATGATGAAGCAATGCCAGTAAACCCTTGTGTTGATCAGGTGTAAAACCTATGAGGCCATACGCAATGTCATTGAGTTCTTCTTCAGATGTCTCAGGTTGAGCCTCATCTTCTTCATCATGATCAGTGAAAATATTTTTAAGTTGACTTTGTTATTGCCGATGAGGAGGATATCCATGCTTTTTGAAACAAGTATCTATAATGTGATTGGTCATGCCACAAAGAGTGCAAAATCTCATGCCTTTGCCACATCATAAAATGATCTAACACCTCTTGATCCTCTTCCTCAAAAGGAATTGTTACCTCTACCTTGAGACTGAGTAGCAGGGAAAGCTAAAAGCTTGAATTCATCAATAAGAAGTATAAGTTGTCTTTCTTGTTGAACAAGTAAGGAATAAACATTGCAAATATTTAGGAGAGAATCCATCAACATGATTTGGGATCTAACTGCAAAGTAGCTATCATTCAAGCCTTTGAGAAATCTGATTACTTGATCAAAATGTCAATAGCTGTGAATTTTGCCAATGGATGAACACGAAATATCACATTCACATGTAGGAATTGAACGAAAATTGTCCAATTGTTGCCATAAAATTTTCAGTTTTGTATAATAAGAAGAAATAGAACAATCACCTTTCCTAAGGGTGCAAATTTCTTCCTGAATTTCTGAATACATCTCCATGATAAAAATGATCTTTCAATTCCTTCCATATTCTGAAGTTGTCTCCATCCTAAAACGCTTTGTGAAATTTCAGATTCGACCGAGTTATTCAACCATGACATGCTCATTGTGTTTCACTGGTCCCAATCAATGGAGTCACAGTCTTCATATGGTGGTCGAGGTATTGTACCATTGATGAAAAGCAGTTTATTCTTGGATCTTAACGCTATTGTCACAGATCTTGATCAAGAATGGTAGTTATCGGCGTTCAAGATAGGAGTGACGAGAACAAGTGCAAGATTCTCATTAGGATGCATGAAATAGAGATTGAGTGTACCATTTTGATAACTTTTATTTGCATCGGAGAATATGATGTTAGCATGGCTAGAAGAAGAACTTGAAGAACTATCGACAGACATGGTTGGAAAAAAATGGAGAATATGAAGTGCAAAACAAGAAAACAAACTGAGTTGTGAAGAAGGACGAGAAGAATGCAGCGATGAATGCAATGAAACCTAGCCATGGGTCGATGATATTATGTGAAACTACAAGTCATGCACCATTGAAATAGAAAAACAAAGCTTGAAGATAAAACTTGTATATTTCACAACTAAACTTTATCATTACAAGACATCAAGCATATACAGTGATCTAGAGTTAGTTACATCCTAAATAACTCTTATAACCAACTAAAATTACCTAAATTAATGATTTCAGCTGTAACTTGCACACTAAGAAAGCTCATCACGTGTTTTGCTCATCATACTTAACAATAACCACTAAATTAAATTGTTGCATATATGTTATTCATTTTACATAAACAAGTTAATAAAACTCTTATATCATAAACTTTCACTACGCCAAAAATGACTTTTAACAGCGCATCTTAGACAGCGCTTTTAAAAGAAAGCGCTGTCTAAGGTTAAAATTAAAAACAAACACGGAAAATGTTCCAAGAAAATAATAAAAGCGCTGTCTAATGGGGGGTCTTAGACAGCGCTTTCTAAAAGCGCTGTCTAAGACCCCCCCTTAGACAGCGCTTTTAGAAAGCGCTTATAAATATAGACTTTAGACAGCGCTTTTGGTAAAGCGCTGTCTAAAGTCTTTAAATTAAAAAAAAAATTAAAACCAAAAGCGCTGTCTAAGAGGGGGTTTAGAAAGTGCTTTTGGAAAGCGCTGTCTTAGGCATACCTTAGAAAGCGCTTGCCACAAAAGCGCTGTCTAAGGTCTTATTAAAATAAAATTTCAGACCACAAAAGCGCTTTCGTTCTCTGTTCTTTTGTTTTCCCTCTTCTTCACTCACCTCAAAAACTTACGCCATTTCCTCTTCCCCTCAATCTCCATCAGCCGTAACCTTCTTCTCAACTCACACAATAACCCTACCTTCTCACTCTCGGCGGCCGTGCTCACGTATTTCTCTCTGGAAACAAACCCTAAATAACTTTGGTACCGGCGGTGCTCACGTATTTCTTCTCACTATACCGGCAGCGAAACAAACCCTTCCTTCTCACTGTACCGGCGGTGCTCACGTACTTCTCACCATAACCACACCTTGGTAAGTCTCTTTCTCAAACCCTAAATAACTTTGGTACCACATGCATGTTGAAGTAGAGGTAATGACTACATTGTATTCATTCTTGCATATGTGAATGTTTATGGTTTGTGAGTGATATTTGATTTTATATAATGTGTTATAGATGAACATTATGTGTGAAAACTCTTGCCCCATTTTATATTTTTCTGTATTTTTCTGTATCACCAATGTGCAAGATCTTGTGTTTTTGGTAAAGAATATCAATATGCAAATTCTGCACTGTACAAATCATCTCATATATAGTACACTGTTCTTTACTAAATAGGAATGAATTAAAAACCACTCTTTTGTACATGCTGAAATGAAGGCACACCATAAGAAAATCGATGACAGTGAATAATCCCATTTCTTATCAAATACAGAAAAGCAGTTTTGTAGAAGTTTAGTATAAGTCCTTGGAAGAAGCAAGATAAGTACTAAATAATCAATTACATAACATAATTCCAGGAGACAGGCCAGCAAATAATAATTTAAAAGTACTGACTAAGCGGTTAAATCAGGTATAGCATAAAAAGGGAACCAGGATCATTGTGGTAAACTCAGTCATATAAAATGACCCAAATTTTGAGATTTTGAAGTTTATTCTGTTGCCTTAGGGTTGAATGTTGGTTTTGAAGTTGAATCAGTTAGTGTTTAGGGAATTAAAGTGTTAGTTTGAAATGTTAGTTAAGTTAGTAAGTTAGTGAAAAGTAGTTAGTTGGTTAATGATAATATGATTGTTAGTTGAGTTGATTCGATAGTTAGCTATGAAACTGTTAATTATGTGTCAGAGACTGTTAGAGATTAATTAGAACAGTTTTGTTAGTAGGACTGTTATGAAATTTGAAATGTGATTCAGTTAGTTATTTAGGAAAGTTGGTTAGTCATGTTTGAATTGGCAAATAAAGTTAGTAAGTTAGTTAATATTGAATGGACAAGGTTTACTAGTGTATTTTGAAATCAGTTATTGAAATGCTAATAGGAGTTAAAGTATTAGTTAGTGTATCAATTTAGTAACTCATGCTAGTCTGAAAAGAACAAGCTACAAAGTTTGGTGACAGGTGAATACTAGTTAGGATGTTAAATGGATTTTGGTGAATGTATTTTGAAATCAATTTGAATGTTCATTGAAACTACTATGGAATAATAGTTTTGACCAGTTGAATGTTCAAAGATACTACCTTAGTTATGTATTTTCGTCTGGATTAATTGTTTACTTTAATAAGTAGGAAAACCATGGATAAAACATGGATCTGTGCCGATCGAATGACCAAAGAGTACGAGAGTGGGGTTTTGGAATTCGTTAAGTATGTTGTTCAACACGCTGAAAACCCCAGACGAATGCATTGTCCTTGCTTGCGTTGTTGTTATATTGGTAAGGTTGACGCACATGGATTGAAATCGCATTTGCTGAGGCATGGAATTGATCAAAGTTATCAGTGTTGGATATTTCATGGTGAGAAAATTAACGAGAATGTTGAATCGAGTGGAAAAAGTAATACGACCTATGCTTCATACGACAAAGACACGGAAACATACGATTGTGATCGAGTTGAAGAGATTGTAGAAGCACTGGAAGAAGATCTTCATGATTGTCCTGAAATGTTTGAGAGGATGGTAAGCGATGCAGAGAAACCGTTGTACAAAGGTTGCACTAAATTCTCAAGACTTTCTGCGGTATTAAAGTTGTACAACTTAAAGGCGGGCAATGGATGGTCGGATAAAAGTTTCACAGAGTTGTTGGCCCTTATGAGAGAAATGCTACCGGATGATAATGTTCTTCCTAATCGAACCTATGAGGCAAAAAAAAATGTTGTGCTCTATTGGCATGAGCTATGATAAGATACATGCTTGTCCTAACGATTGCATTTTGTTTCGTAACGAATATGCAATGTTAACTGAGTGCCCTAAATGCGGTTTGTCTCGATATAAGAAAAGATTATCTCCCGCAAAAGTCTTATGGTATTTTCCGATAATTCCGAGATTTAGGCGCATGTTTAGTAGTGAAACCGATGCAAGACATCTTACTTGGCATGCAGATGAAAGAATTATTGATGGAAAGTATCGGCATCCGGCTGATTCACCACAGTGGTTGAAGATTGATAATGATTATCCTGAGTTTGGATCAGAAGCAAGAAACCTTCGATTGGCATTATCTACTGATGGAATGAACCCACATGGTCTTCAAAGTATCTCACATACCACATGGCCTGTGATTCTTATGATTTATAACCTACCTCCGTGGCTATGTATGAAGCGTAAGTACATGATGTTATCTATGTTAATCTCTGGGCCTAAACAACCAGGGAATGACATAGACGTATACTTGACACCTCTGATCGAAGATTTAAAGATTTTGTGGGAGAACGGTGTGGAGGTTTATGATGGATATAGGAAAGAAAGTTTCAATTTGAGGGCGATGTTGTTTGGCACAATTAATGATTTTCCAGCATACAGGAATCTATCTGGGTATAGCATTAAAGGTCAACGTGCGTATCCTGTTTGTGAAGACGGAACCGATACGATTCGATTGGAACTTTGCCAGAAGAATGTGTTTCTCGGTCATCGTAGATTCTTACATTCTAAACATCACTACCGTGGATGGAGAAAAGCATTCAATGGAGACACCGAACATCGTAGAGCTCCACCCGCATTGTCAGGTGAACAAGTTTTTGAAAAGGTGAAAGATGTGCGTACTGAGTTTGGCAAGCCTTTTGCACATAAGATTGTGAAAGGTGGGTGGAAGAAAAGGTCGATATTTTTTGAATTGCCATATTGGAAGTCTTTGTACGTGAGACATTTTCTCGATGTTATGCATATTGAAAAAAACGTATTTGAAAGTGTTATCGGTACATTACTCAATATAAAAGGCAAGTCTAAGGATGGCCTTAAAGCAAGGGAGGACATGTTAAAAATGGGAATGAGAACTGAATTAGCACCCGTGAAGAAAGGAAGACGAACATATCTACCACCTGCTGCTTTTACTTTATCTAGAAAGGAGAAAAAAAAATTGTGTAAGTCTCTGAGTGAAGTTAAGGTTCCAGAAGGATACTCATCTGATATCAGAAGACTTGTTTCTATGAAAGACCTCAAGTTGAAGAATTTGAAGACACATGATTGCCATGTTATAATGGAACATTTTCTACCGATAGGTATACGTTCTATTTTGCCAGAAAAAGTAAGAAGTGCCATAACTAAATTGTGTTTTTTCTTTAGGTCAATTTGTAGTAAGGTGATCGATCCCGAGATCTTACCAACACTACAAAAAGAGATTGTAATTACCTTGTGTGAGCTTGAAATGTATTTTCCTCCGTCTTTTTTTGACATAATGGTTCATTTAGTTGTTCATCTTGTGAAAGAGACACAGTTGTGTGGACCAGCATATATGAGATGGATGTACCCTGCTGAACGGTATATGAAAATATTAAAAGGGTACGTGAAATCCCGAAGTCGACCAGAGGGTTGTATTGTTGAACGATACATTGTTGAAGAAGTTGTTGAGTTTTGTACTGAATATTTGTCTAACGTTCAATCGATTGGACTCCCCAGAGCTCAGATTTTCGACAAAATGGAAGGTAAAAAATTAATTGGGAATAAAATTGTGACAATATCAAGGGATGAACGGGATCAAGTTCATTTGTATGTTCTGCACAATAATAATGAGGTTGAGCCATATGTTGAAATGCACAAGGATGTACTCCGAAGGTTAAATCCGAACAGAAATGAAAATTGGATAGTTATAGAGCACAATCAAAGTTTCATACAATGGTTGAAGGATCATATTTATTTGAAGCGCTCTTCAGATCCTTCTTCGGTAACAGAAATGTTGAGATGTTTGGCATATGGTCCAAGTTTGCATGTGTTTTCTCATAGCGCATATTCAATTAATGGATACACATTTTATACCAAAGAACAAGATGATAAGAGTACTATGCAAAATAGTGGTGTCACCGTGCTAGCTGAAGCAATGCATATATCAAGTATGAAGGACTTAAACCCCAAATATGCAAATTTGTCATATTTTGGAGTTATTGAGCACATTTGGGTATTTGATTACGAGAAGTTTCAGATTCCCATCTTTGGTTGCAAGTGGGTGAATAGTAGTGGCATACGAATGGATAAGTCTGGATTTTTGCAAGTTGATCTTACTAGGGTGGGGTACAAAGATGAACCTTTTATTCTAGCATCTCAAGCTAAACAAGTGTTCTATGTGAATGACCCGAAGAGTACAAAATGGTCTATAGTGCTTTTCTCTAACAAAGTGACTGATGATAGCGGTGTCGATCAATGTAATATTGATGTTGAGAATGAGTCATGCATTAGACGGAATGAGTTGAATAGAAATGATGAAGTTGAGGATCTTATACCGGATGAGTCATATATAAGAAACGATCATAATGAGGGAATTTGGATCAATTCATCCGTACGCATTGCTAAGAAACAAGTGATTAATATTCCAACAAAGAAAAGAAAGAGATGTTAGTGACTTAGGTAAATTATCCGTGGTTTCTTTATTTTTATTTTTCAATTGTTTTGATTATAAGTTATATGTGATAATGCATGATTTCATTATATTTTTGTTTTCAATTGCTTTGATTATAAGTTATATCTGATAATGCATGATTTCTTTATTTTTTTGTTTTCAATTGCTTTGATTACAAGTTATATTTGATATTTGATGGTTTCCTTGGTTTATTACAGGTTAGACATGGCTGATAACCAACAGGAGGAAGTTAGTAAAAAAGTATCCGCGGAAGAAGAAATTCGAAGAGGCATCACAGTAATGAGGAGGGTGGTCCAAGGAAGATCTCGAGGCATCATACTAGATGTCTGTTGGAACAACCAGGGACAGCTTATAGAACCTAATGGGCATACCTTAACTAGTTTTATCGGTGCACTAGTAAGGAATGAAATTCCCATTACATGTGATGATTGGAGAAACAAAGAGCTGAATGAGTCGAAAGAAAAAATTTGGAGTGAGATAAAGGTACAATCATTTGGCCCTTAATTATACGGTATCAATTATATTTTTTCAATTACCGATACTAACTATCAATCTGTATGTTTTTCTTAGCGATGTTTTAACATCGAAGAAGAAAGAAGAGGTTTTTGTATGAAGTTGGCCGGAAAGCTTCTAAGAGGGTTTCGGACATTTTTATCATCCAAGTTCCTTAAGGATGCGGATGGTAATTTTGTGGATGCGGAGCTTCCTAAAAAATATGAAAGTTTGATATCGGCTGAAGAATGGGAAGCTTTCAAATCCAAAAGACAAGACCCGGTTTTTCAAAGAATAAGTGCTACAAATCGGGAAAGAGCATCAAGTCCCGCATATCCGTACCGAAAAGGACGTGTCGGATATGGACGCTTAGAACAATCCATGGTAAGTATTTATAAATTGTGATAACATGAAATTATATCACATTTTAAGACTTAATTTAATTAGATTTTATTATCATTTACTTTAATTTATCCCATTTTATCAGATATTATGCAGTATTTCCTTGCTATTTATGTCAGGTATCCATTTCGAAGCAAAAGTGAAAAAGGGAAGAAAAGGAGGTGTAAAAAGCAATAAAAAGGAAACAAATAACCAAGACCAAGCCCAGCCCAAAAGAAAGCGCACGTTGCCCCTGTGACGGGCGTCACAAGGGTTGTGACGAGCGTCACAAGGGTTGTGACGAGCGTCACGCGAAGTAGCCTTGTGACGGACGTCACACATGGTGTGACGAGCGTCACACCAGTCCACTAGCTTTTTGGCGCAACTTACGCTCTCAGAAGAATGGAAGTAACGTTGAGGACTTCGTATCCTATTCCCAAGCCGTGTATTTAGCCATGCTGAAGACTCGTAGGGAACGCAAGGCAGTTACCAAGGCTATTATAAATAGCCATCTCACAAACCTAAAAAATACACAGTTTTTGCACGCTCAGTTTTGCGGAAGCTCTGCCAAATTTTTCCTTGCACGCCTTTGCTTATTTTTCTTCCTTTCCAGCATTGTTCATTTTATTTATTTCTTTTGCAAGCTTTACTTTCTCTTTTCCCTTGCAATTTATCTTTCCCGTTTTTTTAGCTTTTAGATATTTTTCGCGTAATAGTTTCTACACCGGAAACTACTGTGCAACTTTATACCGGATTTAACCTTACGTTATATTCGAGTTTTATTTCCTTGATTTATTTTACTGCTTAATTGAAGAATCGAAGAACAAATCCTACCGGCTTGTGGTGGAGTGTTCAAGACCATTGTATTACGCATTCAGGTTCTTTAATTGTTATTTAATTTTTAATGTTTTATTCTACTGTCTATTCATATTATCTGCCTGGAATGAGTCTGTTTATGCATGATATAAATTCTTATTTATTTAGCATGTCTGGCTAATTTGCCTAGGTATCGGTATGTAAAGTAAGCAGAATAAGGGATCGAGACTGAGTCGGTCTATCTAAACTTAAAATCAAAATCAATCTTTTTATGGTCTCAACTTACAGGTTTAATAACAAGATTTTTTACCAAAGTAAAAGACATAAAGAAGTTAAAATCAATAGAGCGAGAGTTTGAGATTTTAACTGGACAGTGTAAGTTAGGCATTAATTCTAGATCAGGGCGAGAGCAAGTTTTAGAGTTAATTAAATTCTGACCTTTTCCAAAAAGTATTTTTAAAGATTGAATGTGAGGACGAGAGTTAAGCATTTGGATTTAATTATATAACCTAAGTCAACAGAGCGAGAGTTTGAGATAAGGGTGTTTAAAACGGTCAGTATTTTCTTAAAAAGAGTTTCTGCAACTTTATTGCTTTCAAAATATGGTTTTTGACTTAATTATAAGTGACAGCAACATTAATATAAGATCATGGTTTATTCAACAGAGCGAGAGTTTGAGATAAAACCTTTAACCAATAAAGTTAACCGAAACGATTCATTTTAAAACCAAGAAACCGACAAGGACTTGATTCCCTAGTTTTGACGAACTACATACCGATATCCGTTTTATTAATATTTAATCTAGATATTAGTTTAGCTCTTAGCTTTTCCCCAAACAATCAAACATTTTCACCTTAGATTTACGTAGTAACCTTAGATAACGGTATATCGATTCATAAGTCCCTGTGGGATCGATATCTTTTAAAACTACGCGATAGAACTGTGCACTTGCAGTTTGTATCACATTCTCGACTCACCCAGTCGAGCGATCAAGTTTTTGGCGCCGTTGCCGGGGACTTTTATTCAATCGATATCGTAACTCTTCCGTTACGCTGTAGAGACTAAGGTTTCTTTTTCTTCTATTTTCTTTCTTTCGTTGATTTGTATGCCACGCACTCGCTCTCAAGGCGAACCGCTCTATTTACGAATCAACGATATCGAACTATATCTCCGAGTCTTACGACGAATTCGGGAATATCGTGCTGAAAACAATCTCCCTCCTATAGACCTTCCTGATCTCAAAGATTTTCCTTCTTTAACCGAGATGGCAGAACCAGCTCGTGCTCTTAGAGATTACGCCGCTCCATCGCAAGATGAACCGCATTCAAGTATTGCTCCGCCCGCAATCGAAGCAAACAACTTTGAACTTAAACCTTCGTTGTTGCAGGCTGTGCAATAGAACCAATTCTCTGGAAATCTTACCGAAGATCCAAACCTTCATTTGTCCGTATTTGTCCAATACGCTGATACTGTTAAAGCTAATGGTGTCACTTCAGAGGCAATTCGACTTCGTCTTTTTCCTTTCTCATTAAGAGATAGCGCTAGAAGATGGCTTCAATCTCTTCCTTCCAACTCAGTCACCACATGGAACGAGTTGAAGAAAGTTTTTCTTGCCCGATATTTTCCACCAAGCAAAACAGCTATGTTAAGAGCCCAGATAAACGGATTTAAACAGAAAGACAACGAGTCTCTTTTCGAAGCATGGGAAAGATACAAAGACATGATGAGACTTTGCCCACACCATGGTTTGGAAGACTGGTTAGTAATTCACACATTTTATAATGGTCTCTTATACAACACAAGGTTAACAATAGACGCCGCTGCAGGTGGTGCACTAATGAACAAACCTTATGCTGATGCTTACCAGCTTATCGAGAGCATGGCCCAAAACCACTATCAGTGGGGAACCGAACGAACAACAGTGGAAAAACCTCAACCGAAAACTGGCATGTACGAGATAAGTAACCTTGATCACGTCAATGCAAAAGTGGATGCTTTAGTCCAGAAGATTGAAAGTTTAAACGTATCACCTCCAACAGCCGTGGTTGCTATAACTCAGAATTGCGAGGTCTGTGGAATCCAAGGCCACACTCCTGCGGAATGTCAACTCTTGACTGGAATCCAAACAGAGCAAGTAAACTATGCTCAAGGAAGCCCCTATTCGAATACCTATAATCCAAATTGGAAGAACCATCCAAACTTCTCATATAAGAGTAATAATGCTTTATACGCACCTGGACAGTCTCCAAATCAAGCCCCATCTATATCTCCAGGATATCAGAAACAGAATCCTAACAATAATACCCCTAGAAAATCCAACTTGGAAATCATGATGGAAAACTTTATAGCTTCCCAACAACAAACCAATAAAGATTTCTTAAACCAGAACATACACACTGGCGAACAACTTAAACAACTAGCAAGCAAAGTAGATGCCTTGGCTACCCATAACAAAATGCTGGAAACGCAAATATCTCAAGTAGCTCAACAACAAGCACCTACTGCTGCACCAACTGGTACATTCCCTGGACAGCCCCAACCCAATCCGAGAAGCCAAGCTCATGCAATTATATTGAGAAGTGGAACGGAAGTGGAAGGACCGTCTGACCCAAGGATAGAAAACCAAAACCCTGAGAAATCCACTGAGGAAAGTGAACCTAAGGAAAAGGAAGAGAGTAATAAGGAAACCCTAGAAAAGAAGGAACCTTATGTACCTCCACCACCTTACAAACCACCTATACCTTACCCTCAAAGGCTTGTTAAAACCAAAGATGTAGGCCAATTTAGAAAATTTGTTGATCTCCTTAAACAATTAAACGTTACAATTCCGTTTACCGAAGCTATTACGCAGATGCCCTCATATGCTAAATTCTTAAAAGAAATTCTTTCTAATAAGAGGAAACTTGAGGATAGCGAAACCGTTACACTCCCTGCCGAATGTAGCGCTATAATCCAAAACATGCCCCCTAAACTCAAGGATCCGGGTAGCTTCTCTATACCCTGTCACATAGGAAAATTTGTCATCGACAAAGCCTTATGCGATTTAGGAGCCGGAATTAGCGTTATGCCCTTATCCATATGTAAGAAACTGGAGATGGGAGAATTAAGACCGACCAAAATGTCTGTGCAATTAGCAGATCGTTCCATCAAATATCCTGTAGGAATCCTTGAAAACGTTCCCGTACGCATAGGTCAGTTTTACATTCCCACTGACTTCACAATTAT
Organism: Lathyrus oleraceus; assembly: GCF_024323335.1. Lineage (NCBI taxonomy): Eukaryota > Viridiplantae > Streptophyta > Magnoliopsida > Fabales > Fabaceae > Lathyrus > Lathyrus oleraceus. The sequence goes on along the minus strand of NC_066582.1, from coordinate 198,668,280 downwards.
GGACATTAGAGAAGATGATACGACACCTATTATACTAGGAAGACCATTCTTAGCAACTGCCGGTGCAATCATAGACGTAAAACGAGGACGACTCACCTTCGAAGTAGGTGAAGAAAAAATTGAATTCATTCTTTCCCAATTCTTGAAAGCACCTGCAATAGAAGATACATGTTACTTCATGGATATCATCGATGAATGCATAAAAGAAGCAGAGTCAGGAGAAGACAAACCATCAGACTATCTTTTAGAGGACAAATCTAAACAATGCCTAGCAATAACACCAGATCCTACGCAGTGTCTTAACAAACCAACCCCTGATTTGAAAACACTTCCCAAAAATCTGAGATATGAATTCCTAGACTTAGAACTTGAACGACCTGTGATAGTTAATGCAGATCTAGGAAGACTCGAAACAGAAAAACTCCTACATATCTTAAGAAAATATCCAACTGCACTAGGATACCACATCACCGATCTTAAAGGAATAAGCCCTTCTATTTGTATGCACCGCATCATGTTAGAAGAAGACTGTAAAACCTCTAGGGAACACCAGAGAAGACTAAATCCGATCCTAAGTGAGGTAGTAAAGAAAGAAATAACCAAGTTATTAGAAGCAGGTATTATATATCCTATATCTGATAGCAAATGGGTTAGTTCTGTACACGTTGTACCCAAGAAAGGAGGCATAACCGTTATTGAAAACGAAAAAGGAGAAACTATAACTAAACGAATCGAATCGGGATGGAGAATGTGCATTGATTATAGGAAACTAAACAAAGCAACCCGAAAAGATCATTTCCCTTTACCATTCATTGACCAAATGTTAGAACGATTAGCTAAACATTCACATTTCTGTTATTTAGACGGTTATTCAGGCTTCTTTCAAATACCAATTCACCCTGATGACCAAGAAAAGACAACATTCACATGCCCTTTTGGTACCTTCGCGTATAGACGAATGTCGTTTGGTCTGTGTAATGCCCCTGCAACTTTTCAAAGATGCATGATGGCAATATTCGCCGACTTTCTCGAAAACATCATGGAAGTATTCATGGATGACTTTTCTGTATACGGACAAAGTTTCGAAGAATGCCTTGAAAACCTGGAAAGAGTTCTGGAGCGATGTGTAAAAGTAAACTTAGTACTTAATTGGGAAAAGTGCCACTTTATGGTACAAGAAGGAATTGTTTTAGGACACATCATCTCGAACAGAGGAATTGAAGTAGACAAAGCCAAAATAGAGGTAATCGAAAATCTTCAACCTCCAAGAACCGTGAGAGAAGTACGAAGCTTTTTAGGACACGCCGGTTTTTACCGACGATTCATCAAAGACTTCTCTAAGATAACTAAACCCTTAACCGGACTGTTGATGAAAGATGCTGAATTCATATTCGACGATAACTGTTTAAAAGCATTTCAAACTCTTAAACAAGCATTGATCTCCGCACCCATTATGCAGACACCAGACTGGAATGAACCATTCGAAATAATGTGCGATGCCAGTGATTATGTTGTAGGTGCTGTTTTGGGACAAAGAAAGGATAAAAAGCTTCACGTTATATATTACGCTAGCAGAACCCTGGATGAAGCGCTGATGAATTATGCCACAACCGAAAAAGAACTCCTAGCAGTGGTATTTGCGCTAGATAAATTTCGTTCTTACTTGGTAGGAGCCAAAATAATAGTTTACACTGATCACGCTGCTATCAGGTACCTTTTAACAAAAAAGGATGCTAAACCTAGACTCCTAAGATGGATCTTGTTACTACAAGAATTCGACTTAGAAATCAAGGACAAGAAAGGAACTGAAAACGTAGTAGCAGACCACCTCTCTAGACTTGAGAACCTTGAACCAGAAAGAACATCCATTAATGATGATTTCTCGTATGATAAACTCATAGCTACTTTGGAAGAGAACAACTCCGACATGCAAGTAGAAACCACCTTAGCTATATCTGTCATACCATGGTACGCTGATCTAGTCAATTATTTAGCTGCCGGAATAGTTCCACCTACTTTATCTTACCAGCAGAAGAAACGATTCTTCCACGACATAAAACACTATTACTGGGATGATCCCTTACTTTTCAAAAGAGGCCCCGATGGTATTTTCCGTCGATGTATACCCGAAGAAGAGGTAGAAAATATAATCCAACACTGTCACTCTGCGCCTTATGGTGGTCACACAAGTACATCCAAGACCTGCTCTAAAATCCTACAGGCTGGCTTTTATTGGCCAACTATATGGAAGGACGTACATGCGGCTATTAAGGAGTGTGACAGATGTCAACGCACGGGAAACATATCTAGACGTGACGAGATGCCACAAAAAGGTATTTTGGAAGTAGAGATTTTTGACGTGTGGGGGATAGACTTCATGGGACCCTTCCCATCCTCTTTCGGTAACAAATACATACTCGTGGCAGTTGACTACGTATCGAAATGGATCGAAGCTATAGCTTCTCCAACAAATGACACCCGAGTAGTAACTAGACTCTTTAAAAATATAATATTTCCGAGATTTGGCATCCCAAGAATAGTAGTCAGTGATGGTGGATCACACTTTATATCCAAGGTACTCGAAAAACTACTACTTAAATATGGAGTGAGACATAGGATAGCAACACCTTACCACCCTCAAACCAGTGGACAAGTGGAAGTATCTAACAGAGAAATCAAGCAAATACTAGAAAAAACGGTCGCCACTTCAAGGAAAGATTGGTCATTGAAATTACCAGAAGCTTTATGGGCATACCGAACTGCTTATAAAACTCCCATAGGGACGACCCCATTTAAGCTCATTTATGGAAAATCCTGTCACCTCCCGGTAGAATTAGAACATAAAGCCTATTGGGCTATTAGAAATTTAAATTTGAATTATAAAGCCGCCGGTGAAAAGAGAATCCTTGACATAAACGAATTAGAGGAACTCAGAAGAGACGCCTATGAAAATGCCAAAATCTATAAAGAAAGAACAAAACAATGGCATGACAAGCGTATATCAAGGAAAGTCTTCAAGCAAGGCAACGCAGTACTTTTATTTAACTCTAGACTAAAGTTATTCCCGGGAAAACTACGATCCAGATGGTCAGGACCTTTTCATATCACTAAAATCTTTCCCAGTGGAGCGGTAGAAATAAAAGGACAATCTACAGAACCGTTCACCGTAAACGGGCAACGTCTGAAACATTATCACTATGCGGAAACCAACGAGGATTCGCAAATTCTACACTTAGACGAAACGCCCCCAGGACTCATAGACTATATTTAACAGTTTCTTTGTCGAGCTTGCGACATTTAAACAAAGCGCTTAGTGGGAGACAACCCACAAATTAATCTGTTATTTTATTATTCTATTATTATTATCATTTCTCTATTTTTCTCTTAATTATTCTTTTAATTTCTATTTAGTATTCATTATTGATTTATAAAAAAAAAAATAAAAAAAAAAAATATATATATATATATAATAATAATAATTCTTTTCTTCTTTCGGCATTTGGCCAAATCCTGACTTAAACTCATGTTTCTTTTCTCTAGTTAACACTAACCAGATGGGACATTTTGATCGTATGGGTATCAAGTTCAGAGGAATAGCTCAGAAACGAAAGTTTGAAGAACTAGCCGCTAGAGAGATGCTACCTAGTTTATATGCTGATGATTGGGCTATGACTGCCCTTGGACTGAGACAGAGTGTCCTGTTTTTGCTGAATCAGATAGGATGGGAGACCTCCCCTATCCTGAGACATTTCACCACCTACCGGAGACTCACATTAGAATTCCTTAGTTCATTAATCTATCTACCTAGCCATGGAAAAGGAATTAGCAGAGGTTTTATCCAGTTCAGAATGTTCAATATGGAATACCAATTTAATATTAGAGACTTCACCAACCTTTTGGGTTTTCCTACCTCCTTTGATACATTCACTGTAAGCCAGGAAGAACTTTTTGAATATAGAGAGCTTGAACACTTTTGGGGTAAGCTGACTGGAAATGATGAGCCCGAAGAACATGAGTTTCTCTCTGGAAACATACATAACCCGGCTTTTCGCTATTTCCATAAGATCCTGACCCACACTTTATTTGGGAAGAAGCCAAATAGTACTTCAGTTTCACGTGATGAACTCTTCATCATATTTTGTGCTTCCCAGAACCGTCCAGTAAACGGTGCTACTTTTATGTTAGCTAATTTGGACCACCTTATCCAGGATGAGCGAGCACCCATTAGAATAGGCGGTTTGATCACTATGATAGGTAATGCTATTGGACTACGTCAGCCTATGCTTGACCTTAACCCTTTTTGTGGCATTACTACTATGAGTATACCTTTCCTCTTCAACACTATGTTTATAGCAAACATAGGGTCTGATGAGTTCGAGCTTATTATTGATAACCAGGTTCTCTGCCTATTCACCATGCCCGATCCTAGAACTAGTGTTCATAATCAAAGGAACTGGCTCTATAACCTGAATGAAACCCCAACTCCGGCTGGATCCACTGAATCCATCCAGGACTATGAGATTTGTGACGACTATGAGCACTATGTTGACCATATCTCTCTTGCTGAATCTGACCCTCAGACACCTTCCGGCTACTATGATATTGATCCTCCTCCTCAGCCTGTCCTGACCGTAGAATCAGTCATGCCTGATCTCCGACATCATATGCCAGGAACAGATATTAAAACCGTCATTGAAGCCTTGATGTCAGAACAAGACGCCCTCAGGGAAGAGTTCCATAACTTCAGACTTGAAATCCTGGAATACATGAGCAGCACGGCAAGTCAGTTACGTATGTTACGGCATCATGTTAACTCTTTTACTCCTCCGGCCAGAGATCCGAAGATAGATGGAATTTAGTTATTTTCTCTCTAAGTTATTTAGTTCTAGGCTAGATTTTTCATTAATGTTGTTTGAATTCATGTTTATTTCTATTTCATTTCATTATTTTCCTTCCCTGTAATACATTATGATCATTTTTATTGAAGCTGTTTAATTAATTTTATTATGCAATGGCTATTATGCTCTACTGTTGTTACCTATTATTATTATTATACAAAGCAAGTAAGCGTGCACAATGCATTAAAATTGCATACTAAAAATGATCATAAGCAAAATGAAACATTAAAATACGCTACCAAAGTAATTCTGTGAAGCGCCACTGAAGCCTTGCCAAAAAGGAGGTGTGACGAGCGTCACACACTCCATGACGAACGGCACGCAAAACGCCTGTTACGAACGTCACACCCCTGTGACGAGCGTAACACCCTTCAGACAAGTGAACGTTAAGGAGCCGTTGGAGACGAACGTTACACTTTAATTTTTTTTCATTCCCCATTCATTTTTCATTTACCACACTTAATTACTTTTCAACCACTTTTTCTTTCTACCTTCCAATCCTTCTCCTATAAATACCTACCAAAACTTCCTTCATTCACCACAAAACAATTCTCTCATATCAAATATACACTTCTTTTTTCTTTCCAAATCATCCCTTCAAAAATTCATCACAATGGCGGGAAATCAAAATTTCGGAAATATCATCTTCCGATCCGGAGATGACAACTATCAGCAAGAGCAATTCGAGCGCTTCCAACAGCGAGGCGTCGCTCCCACCAGGTACCCCGATTTAACTTGTTTACAACAATTGGGCTTACTCCAAGGTATCGAGTGGATGCTCCGTAAAGCCGATTTAACCTTCCTTTGCACTCATAACCAACCCACCTACCCTTCCCTAACCTTAGAATTCCTAAGTTCTTACGACTACACCACTCCCGCTGGTGAAGGTGAATTTCTAACCGGTACGGCAACCTTCCGTATGTTTAACACCGAGTACTCTCTAACCCAACGCCAATTGAGTACCATGCTACAATTTACTACAGAAGGCCAAGTCTACCCCAGAATCCCTCCCGACCTAAACTGGAACACAGTAGGCGTTTTTGACCTTTTTAAGAAAATTTCCGGTATAGAGACCTACAACTGGGAAGAACTCCTTCTCTCCCACATCCATAACCCCACCATCCGTTATTTTCTCCGTATCTTGCAAAACACAGTTTTTGGGAGACCAAACAACAGCAAGGTCAACTCAAAGGAGTTATTTTTCCTCCAGTGCGTCTTCGAACCGCAAGCCCAGGTAAACGCCGCCTCCTTTCTCTTTCATCATATCCGCACCTTATGTGCTAGAGGCCGGCAACCCTTTATAATTGGCGGATTAATAACCTCCATAGCACTTGGCCTGAACCTAGGGGATAGACTCCAAACTTTAGAATCCCTACCTCCCCTGTCTATGGATATCAGCTATTGCCGCTCCAGCCGCCTGATTAAAAACAGAGTAGGCGGAGGCTATTATCTTATGGTGAACAACCAAGCAGTCCCGAGTGTTGTGCTACCCAATACCACCCTAACTGATGTCACAAACCCCGACCGCCACCTCTACGATCTTAGCGCTCCTGAAACCACCGAGCCTTCACAAACAAACCAGCAAACAGATGAGTTTGAAGAAATGGAGCAAGGTGATCATCCGCCAACACAACAATCAGTCCCGCTAAACCCTTCCAGTAATGCAGCCGGCCCATCCTCCCAACGTCGTCGACGAAGACAGCCTGCGACCAACGACGACATTATGGATGCTATCGATGGTATGCAGGCACAGAATACAGAGATGATGCAGATGATGCGTCAAATGCAACAGCAACAGGATGCTCGGAATGCCATAACCGACCAGCGGTTTACTGAATTGTTCAGCAGGTTCGACCACTTAGACATACGTCAAAGATCACCAGGTCCAAGAACCAGAGGCGGAAGGCAGCCTTAGTTGTTATTTTCTTTTTCCTTTCCATCTTGTATTTCATTTCCTTAAAACATTGAGGACAATGTTTAGTTTAAGTATGGGGGGGGGAAACAATATTCTTTCCATTCTCATTTTTTTCAAGTATGTACTCTCCCTTTTATTGTTTATTCAAAAAAAAAAACAAAACAAAAAAAAAAAAAAAAAAAAAAATTATTTTAAGTTAAGTTCCTAAGTGTGAAAAATTTTCTATTATCTATTCCCCTCAATTTCCTGAGCCATAACAAAACTTTTAACACACCCAATAAGTATAAAGGTTGCTTACTTTATAAAACTTGAGTGAGATCAAAACAAAATTATTACCATAACAACGCTCTGAGAACCTCAATATGTTAGATCAGGATAAGTACCTATTATACCAATCCCTTGAACTTTTAGTTCTATGGCAACCCCAAGTAGTTTATACAGAAGTCAGCACCATCTTAATAGCAAACTACGTGGAGAGCCGATGAATATAAGTGAATGATCCCCAAAGTAACCTAAAATATATAAATATATCAAGAAACGCACTAATTAAATTAGGTGATCCTTACCAGATCATTTAATCTAAAGGTTGCAGATCATGCAAAAACACAATATGAAAGATCCATTATGAGTTGGTTCAGTAGGAATCTGGTACTGAACTTGGTAGGGCGGACTACGGTCCGATCCCCCGCAATTTGCAATGGACTGAATAATGAAGTTATCCGACTTAAGTACCAGAACTTCTAGCTAAAAGCGGATCATAATCACTAACCGGTTACTCCACTATGTGCGCGAAAAGATAAAGGGCTTAATGTGATTTCGCTAGAATGAAAACGGGTAAAATAAGACTAAAAGAACCAGGATAGCTATCATAGGGTACTTGAACTGATTTGCATAAGGTAGGGTTATCTAAGTTGTAACGGTGGTTGTTGATGTCAAGATTAAACTCAAGTCCTCCTAAACAAAAATCAATTCGCAACCTAGTACGAATTGATGTGTGCTTTGAAATTTCATCTGGCTAAAACTTTTAACAAGTTCTATACTGAATTTTGCTTGAGGACAAGCAAAGATTTAAGTATGGGGGAGTTTGATAACATGAAATTATATCACATTTTAAGACTTAATTTAATTAGATTTTATTATCATTTACTTTAATTTATCCCATTTTATCAGATATTATGCAGTATTTCCTTGCTATTTATGTCAGGTATCCATTTCGAAGCAAAAGTGAAAAAGGGAAGAAAAGGAGGTGTAAAAAGCAATAAAAAGGAAACAAATAACCAAGACCAAGCCCAGCCCAAAAGAAAGCGCACGTTGCCCCTGTGACGGGCGTCACAAGGGTTGTGACGAGCGTCACGCGAAGTAGCCTTGTGACGGACGTCACACATGGTGTGACGAGCGTCACACCAGTCCACTAGCTTTTTGGCGCAACTTACGCTCTCAGAAGAATGGAAGTAACGTTGAGGACTTCGTATCCTATTCCCAAGCCGTGTATTTAGCCATGCTGAAGACTCGTAGGGAACGCAAGGCAGTTACCAAGGCTATTATAAATAGCCATCTCACAAACCTAAAAAATACACAGTTTTTGCACGCTCAGTTTTGCGGAAGCTCTGCCAAATTTTTCCTTGCACGCCTTTGCTTATTTTTCTTCCTTTCCAGCATTGTTCATTTTATTTATTTCTTTTGCAAGCTTTACTTTCTCTTTTCCCTTGCAATTTATCTTTCCCGTTTTTTTAGCTTTTAGATATTTTTCGCGTAATAGTTTCTACACCGGAAACTACTGTGCAACTTTATACCGGATTTAACCTTACGTTATATTCGAGTTTTATTTCCTTGATTTATTTTACTGCTTAATTGAAGAATCGAAGAACAAATCCTACCGGCTTGTGGTGGAGTGTTCAAGACCATTGTATTACGCATTCAGGTTCTTTAATTGTTATTTAATTTTTAATGTTTTATTCTACTGTCTATTCATATTATCTGCCTGGAATGAGTCTGTTTATGCATGATATAAATTCTTATTTATTTAGCATGTCTGGCTAATTTGCCTAGGTATCGGTATGTAAAGTAAGCAGAATAAGGGATCGAGACTGAGTCGGTCTATCTAAACTTAAAATCAAAATCAATCTTTTTATGGTCTCAACTTACAGGTTTAATAACAAGATTTTTTACCAAAGTAAAAGACATAAAGAAGTTAAAATCAATAGAGCGAGAGTTTGAGATTTTAACTGGACAGTGTAAGTTAGGCATTAATTCTAGATCAGGGCGAGAGCAAGTTTTAGAGTTAATTAAATTCTGACCTTTTCCAAAAAGTATTTTTAAAGATTGAATGTGAGGACGAGAGTTAAGCATTTGGATTTAATTATATAACCTAAGTCAACAGAGCGAGAGTTTGAGATAAGGGTGTTTAAAACGGTCAGTATTTTCTTAAAAAGAGTTTCTGCAACTTTATTGCTTTCAAAATATGGTTTTTGACTTAATTATAAGTGACAGCAACATTAATATAAGATCATGGTTTATTCAACAGAGCGAGAGTTTGAGATAAAACCTTTAACCAATAAAGTTAACCGAAACGATTCATTTTAAAACCAAGAAACCGACAAGGACTTGATTCCCTAGTTTTGACGAACTACATACCGATATCCGTTTTATTAATATTTAATCTAGATATTAGTTTAGCTCTTAGCTTTTCCCCAAACAATCAAACATTTTCACCTTAGATTTACGTAGTAACCTTAGATAACGGTATATCGATTCATAAGTCCCTGTGGGATCGATATCTTTTAAAACTACGCGATAGAACTGTGCACTTGCAGTTTGTATCACATTCTCGACTCACCCAGTCGAGCGATCAAATTGCGATAACAAATTTGTTCATCATATATTAGTTTTATCTGATCAAATTGTATGACTTAATGTGTAGCTGCAGAAGGAGGAAAGTTCAGAAACATCTCTTCCTGCACATGTTTTGTGGAAGGAAGCCCGTGTGGGCAAATCTGGAGTTCCTCAAGAAGAAGTTTTACACGTATACCAGAAATGTGTAAGTATAACATTTTTTCAATAATTGAATAACATTTTTATACACAAATATTTGACAAGTATACGGTATTCATCTGATTTTTCAGGAGGAGCTATCTCAGTCTATATCTCCCAATGATACTAAGGGCATACTTAGTCGGGCATTAGATGTCCCTGAGTATTCTGGTCGGGTGAGGGGTAAGGGATTTGGAGTCACTCCGACCTCCCTGAGTGTTAAAAAAGGAAAGGCTCCTAGTAATCGGGAGCTTCATGCAAGACTGGAAGCCATGCAAGCTGAGCTTGATGCATTGAGGAGAGAAAGAGAGGCTAGCGCCTCAACAGTATACAGAGATGCTTCGGACAAAAACAGTATCAACTGTACCTTTCAGCCGAACATTCCAGAGGTAATTACATATAATTGTCTTAAATTGAACTATTTGCTTAAATTATGTATTTGACATATATACACATTAACGATTTCTTGTTATTATTGGTTTTAGGGCATTTCCCATTGTCAGCTGTATTTGTCGTCACCATACTATCGGATGGTTGGCAAGGGAAAAGTGCATAACGTTAGCGGAGTATTACTCCACACTAGAGAGCTCCCTGCTGGATGTTTGAAGGTATCAGTTGATATTGCAGTTGAGCCGAATGCAGCATTACCATATCCTAGCGATGATTCGGATGCAACAACGGTGCACGAAGCAGTAGGTTCGTTTGTTGCATGGCCGACAAACCTCATATGCGTAGGATATGAGGTATGCTTAAAACTTATGTTAACTTTAATGTGTATATTCAAAGTTTAAAATTTATGCTTAAAATTTTACTTACATATTTTCCTTGGTTATGTTAAATAGACTCCCACAAAATCCAAATCAAAAGAAAATGAGGTTAGCAATGCCTCCGCACAACAAAAAAAGGAGGTTAGCAACGCCTCCGCACGGGTAAAAAGTTCTGGTGCTAAGAAGACTGTAGCTAGGAAAAAACCTACCACCAAGTATAGGTCGTGCCTCAGGACATTTCTAGAGATGACCGATATACCGACCGGAGGTGTTCGGAATGTACATATGGAGGTAGGGATTTTCGGCTTTGATTACGACCAAATGATTGGTAATGAAGACTTCATGCAAGTTTTTGGTCATGAAGAAATCGGCGTCAACGTTGTCAATACATATATTAGGTAAATCCGGTCTACTTTGTTTTATTAATTAAACAACTTATGTTAATGATGTTTACTTTATGTTAATCCGGTTTACTTTATGTTTCAAAAGAGGTGTTAATGATGTTTTTATATTAGGTTTTTGTATGACAAATTGATGCGCCCCAATGATTTGGACGAGTCATTCGGATTCTTAGCACCCGCGACCGTCAACTTAGGTTTAATCTTAAGTAGACCGCATACCGTGACGGAGTATGTTCTTCGGATCCTCATGGACAATAAAGATGCGGAGAAGTTGTTTTTTATACCGTTTAATACCGGGTTAGAATTTCATTCTAAATTCATCTATTATAATTATTTTCCAAGTTACCATCTAACATTTGCCTAATCATTACAGTGGACATTGGTTGTTGCTCGCAATCAATCCTATCCGAGAAATTGTGTATTATCTTGACTCGTTAGGAAATGATTGGACAACATACCCGGATATGAAGGTCCTAATTGACACGTAAGTGAGAATGTTCAAAATTTTTCTTAGTTTATGTGAATTGTTCTAATTGCTTCATTTTTATTTTATTAGCGTCCTACAAGCTTTTCGGGCCCAACGAGATATCCAAACCTCAAGGAGGGGCGCCAACTGCATTACATGGATTAAAGTGGCGGTATATTTTTAATTACCACATTTTTTATTATATTAGTGATGACACTTGATAAAACTTAGGATTTATAATCCATATTTTTTTTTCATGTAGTGTCCTCAACAACGTAATCAAATAGATTGCGGATATTTCGTGTTGAGGTTTATGCGAAATACTCTTGCTTTGGGCCGATTAGTGATTCCCACCGATGTATGTATTTCTAACTTATGAGTTATTTTTATATTTACACATATCTCATATAATTAAATAGTTGGAATTAATTCAAAATATGTTATATTATTATGTAGTACTTTGAGGAATTCAAGTGTGCATTTTATACAAAGGATCAAGTGGACGAAATCAAAGAGGAGTGGTGTCAATTCATGATAGAGCTCAAAGTTTTTTCATAAATTTGTGTAATTAATGTGTACATTTGTAGTATATGTAATGACTTGTAAATGTGTACATAAATTTGTATATATTTTGATACATTTAAGGCAAAATTGGTTTGAATTGGTATATATATATATATATTTGTTAGCCAAAAATTGGTAGAAAAAAGGCCAAAATGGCATGTATAAAATGTGATAACTGTCTGTCAAAATCTGGTTGAAAACAGGTAGAAATTCTGGTTTATAAGCCTGGAAAAAATGTGGTTTAAAACAAAAGCTTCAAAAATTTTCGTATACATTAGACAGCGCTTTTGTAAAAAGCACGGTCTAAGGGGGGGATTAGAAAGCGCTTTAGGCAAAAGCGCTGTCTAAGGGGGGGGGGGGGCTTAGACAGCGCTGTCTAAGCCCCCCCCCCCCCCCCCCCCCTTAGACAGCGCTTTTGCCTAAAGCGCTGTCTAAGGTATACCTAAAAAAATTAAAATAGGGGGGGCTTAAACAGCGCTTTTTGAAAAGCGCTGTCTAAACCCCCCCCCCCCCCTTAGACAGCGCTTTGGCCAAAAGCGCTGTCTAAGGTATACCTAAAAAAATTAAAATAGGAGGGTCTTATGTCTAAGGGGGGGGCTTAGACAGCGTTTTTAAGATTTAAAAAAGCGCTGTCTAAACCTTTAGCAGCGGAGGTTTAGACAGCGCTTTAAAGCGCTGTCTAAGGCTAAAAAAAGCGCTGTCTAAGGTCTTGTTTGGCGTAGTGTTTATATTATAAGTGTTCATATAATAAGGTTTTTATTTACAACTATTGCTTTAAATGGCGGTTGCCTCTGCGCCTACGAATGTCGTCGCAATGGCGGCTATTGCGACTGTTACGGTTACGATGCAGATTGTTGTCTGTGTGGTGTGATTTTTATTTTATGAACATAAAATGATATACTTTCTTATTTATTTTAGGATTTAATTGAAATACACTGACAGTGTAAAAGGATTTTATACTGTCAGTTAATCTTAGACGTTGGATATTAAAATAAGTTTGACTTTTATTTTAAAAATCTATAAAGTAATGCAAACGGGGGATGGTGATGAATTGATAGTGTAAAACTTTTTACACTGACAGTGTATAGTAATTAATCTCTTTATTTTATGTTTAACGTGTCTTTCATTTCATATATATATATATATATATATATATATATATATATATATATATATATATATATATATATATATATATAACATTTTGGCATCACTTTAACTATTGAGGTGTTACACCGCAACTGAAGTTAGATATGGATGCCGGCACTACCTGAACTGCAATATTACATCCGCATCACATAAATATATATACCCTGTACGAGACGGCAACAGGCTCATCAATCTCTAACCGTTCTGAAAATGATATACCTTGCATGTGAGGCACATTCATTATCAGTAATGGATGGCCATTGAGTTCATTGTCCCAATGCAAAATATCTTGTTCGCAATTTCAATACAGATAAACTCATCCATGTTTGTATAAGCTATTGATTGATTTGATTTTGAGTATCCAGGATCCTCAGAACATTTATTTCAGAAGATTATTGAATGAAAAAAGCTAGATTTATTGCTCTTTTTAGGGGCTATATATATTCTAACAGTTTCTCATGAAACTTTTTTCCTTTTTATAGTTATAAATGGTTTATGCTTTCTTAATAAAAAAAGTATATGTAACCCAAAATAACAAAATATAAATAGTGTTGATTAAAATTAACAGATCATAGATCATACTCCTTTTCTATGTTTTTGTCTAATAATAATTGAAAAGGAATTTATCTAGCTATTAAGATATTATATTAATATCCAATTTAATAACTAAAACACTGTATATGACTACATCCTACTCTAAAACTTAAATTGAATTTTTTTTCATATATACCAAATCTAAATATAAGTGTTTTTATTTTTTTTATACATAAAATTTAATCTTGTTAAGAATCAAAATCTTAAAAAATATGTATATAATATAATTTTTTTATCTAAGATCAGATCTAGATCCAAGAAAATATGCATATCTAAATAATCATTAAAAATAATTTAAACGAAATTATGTAATTAAATTGATATATTGCTATATATTATATTAATATTCAACTTCGTAACTAAAACACCCAGCTCAATAAAGCGCACTCAACAACCTCAATTGAATCCTCTTTATTTTTTCAATCTAATTCTTTTTTACTTTTATAAATCAATTCTAACTTGATTAAAAATCAAAATCATTAAAAATTGATTAAGAAAAATTCAACTTTTGAGCTTTTGATTATTCAATATAGCATAAATCAAGTCGCTTCCTGCTTAACCTGAAACACGATGGTAAATTCTAGGGGTGTTCAAAACCAAACTGTCGCATCTCGAAAAATACGATTCCTCGCGATGGTCGCGGAAAATATTACGTTCGAACAGAGTCGTCACCGAACTTTATTTATCCCAATGAAGGAATAGGAAAATATCGATAAAACCTTTGAAAGATGGAATAATGGTCATCGCAACCATATTCGGGTTCGGGAGTGGATTACGCAAGAGGAAGGTATTAGCACCCCTCGCGTCCGTTGTATTCAACGGGAACCTTTTTGTTCTAATATATGTTTCGAGTGTTAATTTATGTTTGTTTGTTATCTTTGGGTTATAAATATATTGAAAATAGACACTACGCCAAAAATGACTTTTAACAGCGCATCTTAGACAGCGCTTTTAAAAGAAAGCGCTGTCTAAAGTTAAAATTAAAATAAAGCGCTGAAAATGTTCCAAGAAAATAATGAAAGCGCTTTTTAATATAGACCTTAGACAGCGCTTTTGATAAAGCGCTGTCTAAAGTCTTTAAATTAAAAAAAAAATTAAAAAACAAAAGCGCTGTCTAAGGTGGGGTTTAGAAAGCGCTTTTGGAAAGCGCTGTCTAAGGCATACCTTAGAAAGCGCTTTCCACAAAAGCGCTGTCTAAGGTCTAATAAAAATAAAATTTCAGACCTTAGCGCTTTCGTTTTCTGTTCATTTGTTTTCCCTCTTCTTCACTCACGCAGTCGTAACCTTCTTCTCCTCAGTCTCCAACAGCCCTAACCTTCTTCTCCAAAACACGACATCACGCATATCACCCTATTTTCCTTCAACTTCCGAAAACCCTAGTTTCTGCCTTCAAGGGTCCCTCCGCCGTCACCCGCCGCACTCGCCTCTCACCTCCGAACCTCCGCCGTCACCCAAACAATCAAAGGTTGCAGCGCAAGGAGACACTTGAATACGGTACGTTCTGCTCTAATGCACTTCCTCTTCTTCCATTGTCAATTACAATAAGAAAAATTAATGAACTCAGTGGGATTTCTGTCATAGAATGAAGTTAGAATGTTGGAGTGTTCTTGGATTTGTTACTGCAATAGTTTCTTTCTTTTATACTTGTTGCAGTTGTATGTTTTGCCTATGTTAATTGCTCTGCTTGAATGGACCCGTTGTTGTTTATTATAGCCTTGTATGTGTGCAATTAGATCCATGGCTGAACGTATGTGTATGGGTTGGTGTTAGCATATGGCTGCCCTGTTTCAAGATACTTCTTTTTCGTTTTTATTGTTTTTCTTGTGTTTGTGTGTTTTTTCTGAGCTAGGGTGATTCTATGAGTACCATGTTCAATTTCTAAATTGTTTGGAGCCTCCTTAGGTTTAAAGTTTTTGCAGGCAGTTTATTTATTTGCATGCGCACTTGTGAGACTTTTTAAAGAACTTAACTAGTTTCATCGGTGCACTAGTAAGGAATGAAATTCCCATTACATGTGATGATTGGAGAAATAAAGAGTTGAAAGAGTCCAAAGAAAAAATTTGGAGTGAGATAAAGGTACAATCATTTGGCCCTTAATTATACGGTATCAATTATGTTTTTTCAATTACCGATACTAACTATCAATCTGTATGTTTTTCTTAGCGATGTTTTAACATCGAAGACGAAAGAAGAGGGTTTTGTATGAAATTGGCCGGAAAGCTTCTTAGAGGATTTCGGACATTTTTATCATCCAAGTTCCTTAAGGATGCGGATGGTAATTTTGTGGATGCGGAGCTTCCTAGAAAATATGAAAGTTTGATATCGGCTGAAGAATGGGAAGCTTTCAAATCCAAAAGACAAGACCCGACTTTTCAAAGAATAAGTGCTACAAATCGGGAAAGAGCATCAAGTCCCGCATATCCGTACCGAAAAGGACGTGTCGGATATGGACGCTTAGAACAATCCATGGTAAGTATTTATAAATTGCAAAAACAAATTTGTTCATCATATATTAGTTTTATCTGATCAAATTGTATGACTTAATGTGTAGCTGCAGAAGGAGGAAAGTTCAGAAACATCTCTTCCTGCACATGTTTTGTGGAAGGAAGCCCGTGTGGGCAAATCTGGAGTTCCTCAAGAAGACGTTTTAAACGTATACCAGAAATGTGTAAGTATAACATTTTTTCATTAATTGAATAACATTTTTATACACAAATATTTGACAAGTATACGGTATTCATCTGATTTTTCAGGAGGAGCTATCTCAGACTCTATCTCCCGATGATACTAAGAACATACTTAGTCGGGCATTAGATGTCCCTGAGTATTCTGGTCGGGTGAGGGGTAAGGGATTTGGAGTCACTCCGACCTCCCTCAGTGTTAAAAAAGGAAAGGCTCCTAGTAATCGGGAGCTTCATGCAAGATTGGAAGCCATGCAAGCTGAGCTTGATGCATTGAGGAGAGAAAGAGAGGCTAGCGCCTCAACGGTATACAGAGATGCTTCGGACAAAAACAGTATCAACTGTACCTTTCAACCGAACATTCCAGAGGTAATTACATATAATTGTCTTAAATTGAACTATTTGCTTAAATTATGTATTTGACATATATACACATTAACGATTTCTTGTTATTATTGGTTTTAGGGCATTTCCCATTGTCAGCTGTATTTGTCGTCACCACACTATCGGATGGTTGGCAAGGGAAAAGTGCATAACGTTAGCGGAGTATTACTCCACACTAGAGAGCTCCCTGCTGGATGTTTGAAGGTATCAGTTGATATTGCAGTTGACCCGAATGCATTATTACCATATCCTAGCGATGATTCGGATGCAACAACGGTGCACGAAGCAGTAGGTTCGTTTGTTGCATGGCCGACAAACCTCATATGCGTAGGATATGAGGTATGCTTAAAACTTATGTTAACTTTAATGTGTATATTCAAAGTTTAAAATTTATGCTTAAAATTTTACTTACATATTTTCCTTGATTATGTTAAATAGACTCCCACAAAATCCAAATCAAGAAAAGAGGTAATATACAATTATATGACATATATTCATGGAAGTTGTTACATTCTTAATTTGATCTAACTATTTATATGACATGTAGGTTCAAGAAAATGAGGTTAGCAATGCCTCCGCACAACAAATAAAGGAGGTTAGGAACGCCTCCGCACGGGTAAAAAGTTCTGGTGCTAAGAAGACCGTAGCTAGGAAAAAACCTACCACCAAGTATAGGTCGTGCCTCAGGACATTTATAGAGATGACCGATATACCGACCGGAGGTGTTCGGACTATACATATGGAGGAAGGGATTTTCGGCTTTGCTCACGACCAAATGATTGGTAATGAAGACTTCATGCAAGTTTTTGGTCATGAAGAAATCGGCGTCAACGTTGTCAATACATATATTAGGTAAATCCGGTCTACTTTGTTTTATTAATTAAACAACTTATGTTAATGATGTTTACTTTATGTTAATCCGGTTTACTTTATGTTTCAAAAGAGGTGTTAATGATGTTTTTATATTAGGTTTTTGTATGACAAAATGATGCGCCCCAATGATTTGGACGAGTCATTCGGATTCTTAGCACCCGCGAGCATCAACTTAGGTTTAATCTTAAATAGACCGGATACCGTGACGGAGTACGTTCTTCGGACCCTCAATGACAATAAAGATGCGGAGAAGTTGTTTTTTATACCGTTTAATACCGGGTTAGCATTTCATTCTAAATTCATCTATTATAATTATTTTCCAAGTTACCATCTAACATTTGCCTAATCATTACAGTGGACATTGGTTGTTGCTCGCAATCAATCCTATCCGAGAAATTGTGTATTATCTTGACTCGTTAGGAAATGATTGGACAACATACCCGGATATGAAGTTCCTAATTGACACGTAAGTGAGAATGTTCAAAAATTTTCTTAGTTTATGTGAATTGTTCTAATTGCTTCATTTTTATTTTATTAGCATCCTACAAGCTTTTCGGGCCCAACGAGATATCCAAACCTCAAGGAGGGGCGCCAACCGCATTACATGGATTAAAGTGGCGGTATATTTTTAATTACCACATTTTTTATTATATTAGTGATGACACTTGATAAAACTTAGGATTTATAATCCATATTTTTTTTTCATGTAGTGTCCTCAACAACGTAATCAAATAGATTGCGGGTATTTCGTGTTGAGGTTTATGCGGGATACTCTTGCTTTGGGCCGATTAGTGATTCCCACCGATGTATGTATTTCTAACTTATGAGTTATTTTTATATTTACACATATCTCATATAATTAAATAGTTGGAATTAATTCAAAATATGTTATATTATTATGTAGTACTTTGAGGAATTCAAGTGTGCATTTTATACAAAGGATCAAGTGGACGAAATCAAAGAGGAGTGGTGTCAATTCATGATAGAGCTCAAAGTTTTTTCATAAATTTGTGTAATTTTGTAGTATATTTGTAATATATGTAATGACTTGTAAATGTGTACATAAATTTGTAGTATATGTAATGACTTGTAAATGTGTACATAAATTTGTATATATTTTGATACATTTAAGGCAAAATTGGTTTGAATTGGTATATATATATTTGTTAGCCAAAAATTGGTAGAAAAAAGGCCAAAATGGCATGTATAAAATGTGATTCTGTCTGTCAAAATCTGGTTGAAAACAGGTAGAAATTCTGGTTTATAAACCTGGAAAAAATGTGGTTTAAAACAAAAGCTACAAAAATTTTCGTATACATTAGACAGCGCTTTTGGAAAAAGCGCTGTCTAAGGGGGGTCTTAGAAAGCGCTTTAGGCAAAAGCGCTGTCTAAGGGGGGGGGCTTAGACAGCGCTTTATGAAAAGCGCTGTCTAAGCCCCCCCCTTAGACAGCGCTTTTGCCTAAAGCGCTGTCTAAGGTATACCTAAAAAAATTAAAATAGGGGGGCTTAGACAGCGCTTTTCAAAAAGCGCTGTCTAAGCCCCCCCTATTTTAATTTTTTTAGGTATACCTTAGACAGCGCTTTTGGCAAAAGCGCTGTCTAAGGTATACCTAAAAAAATTAAAATAGGAGGGTCTTAGAAAGCGCTTTAGGCCAAAGCGCTGTCTAAGGGGGGGGGGGCTTAGACAGCGCTTTTAAGATTTCAAAAAGCGCTGTCTAAACCTTTAGCAGCGGAGGTTTAGACAGCGCTTTAAAGCGCTGTCTAAGGCTAAAAAAAGCGCTGTCTAAGGTCTTGTTTGGCGTAGTGAGAAATGGATGAGAACCTCAGAAAGGGAAAGGAGAGGTTTTTTATTAGTGTGCTCGCGAAGATACAGCAATCTCCTGCCTACATATCCTTAAATAAGGAAATCAGAGCATTCGTAGTTCGGGGAACTACGGTTGGTTGGTGTCTTTTAATGAACGACTGTTTAGATCGCATCCTAAAGGCTAAATGTTGGCTTGTCTACTCTCGGCGAAGGCTTAAGCATTTAGTTTGTTGTGCGCATTAGAAAGGATTAACAGTGTTCTTTCTGAAAAGAGTTTCAATCACACGGGGTGACAAGTTGGATTAATATGTCGGATGTTTTTATTGGTCGAGATGTTTTTGGTCGGATGACGATTACTCGGATAGTCGAGTAAGACAACTCGTATCCTAACAGTCGGAAAAGGGAATAGAAGACTCTAGACCACTTTCTTTTTCATCTTCAATTATAGAAAGGATTTGATAATATCTAAGGTGTTTTAAATGGATGACGAATACTCGGATAATCGAGTAAGACAACTCGTATCCTAATAATCGGGAAAAGGAATAGAAAACTCTAGACCACTTTCTCTTTCATCTAAGTGATTATAAAAATAAGTTTATGTATGGTCGATGTATTTTTAGAATGAACGACAAGTGCTTGAATGATTGAGTAAAACAACTCATATCCAAGCATTTGAGAAGAGGAATTGAAAACTCAAGACCATCTCCCTTTTCGTACAGTTTGTTATGAAAATGATTTGATTAAGTTGTATGTTTGTAAAAAGTGACAATTGTTTGACTAACCAAGTAAGAGAACTCGTATTCAAACAATTGAGGAGAGAAGTTGAAGACTCAAAGTTATCTCCCTTTTAGTTTCTTGTTATAAAAGGATTTGATTTTTTTTTACTTAAATGGATTATAAATGACGACCATTTGACTAACCGAGTAAGAAAACTCATATTCAAATAATCGAGGAGAGGAGTTGAAAACTCAAAACCATCCCCCTTTTCATTTTCAAATGGAGTGTCGTTTAGATGTGATTAAGTATTTTAATTTAACTTTCGATGTCGGATCGAGGTTTTAAAAATTGCATTCTTGTGAATGAATTGAATTTATTTAGTGAATGGTCCATTTAATCGATTAATTAAAACCGAGTAGGTCTCATTGTAAGAAAGCCTAAGAGTAAGCCATGTGAGGTTGATGGCGATGCTTTTACAAGCGATCGACTTACATAGGTGTTTTGAAAAATGGGCTCGACTTTGAATCGAGAGGTTTTATTTGTTTGTTTTTTAAAAAAAAAATGGTTTGAATTGATGGCATGGGAATTATAATCTTTTTTGTATTTTTTAAGTCTTTATCATTTTTAGGTTCATTTTAAGATGAGATGAAGGATGTACAATGATATAAAGTAAATATAAAGAATAAATGTTAGAAGCGGAATTTAAAAGAGTTAGATGTTAATTGCGGTAATTAAAAAATTAGAGTTAATCGTTAAATGTTAGGTGTTAATTGAAATCAACATGGAATAATCAAGAGAATTGCAATAAAATATTAAATATAAAACAAATAACTAAAGTTTAAACAATTTATAAAAGTATCATTAAATTAAAACTCAAAACAATATTAAACCATCAAAAATCTCAATTCTAAACTATTATCCAAAATATTAATTTTAAAATATTAATAAAGATTAAATTCTAAAATCATTCTAAATTAAAATTCTAAAATAATTCTAAATCAACTTATAATTCTAATTAATCTACAATTATTTAAAAAAAAGATCTAATTAAATTCTAAAATATTTTCAAAGATTAAAATCTAAAATAATTCTAAATTAAATTAAAAATTCTAAAGTAATTCTAAATCGACTTATAATTCTAATTAATCTACAATAATTTCTAAAAAAGGAAAACTAATTAAATTCTAAAATATTAACAAAGATTAAATTTTAAAATCATTCTAAATCAAATTAAAAATTCTAAAATAATTCTAAATCAACTTATAATTCTAATTAATCTACAATTATTTCTAAAAAAGATCTAATTAAATTCTAAAATATTTTCAAAGATTAAAATCTAAAATCATTCTAAATTAAATTAAAGATTCTAAAATAATTCTAAATCAACTTATAATTCTAATTAATCTACAATTATTTCTAAAAAAGATCTAATTAAATTCTAAAATATTTTCAAAGATTAAAATCTAAAATCATTCTAAATTAAATTAAAGATTCTAAAATAATTCTAAATCAACTTATAATTCTAATTAATCTACAATTATTTCTAAAAAAAAATCTAATTAAATTATAAAATATTTTCAAAGATTAAAATCTAAAATTATTCTAAATTAAATTAAAAAATCTAAAATAATTCTAAATCAACTTATAATTCTAATTAATCTACAATTATTTCTAAAAAAAGATCTAATTAAATTATAAAATATTTTCAAAGATTAAAATCTAAAATTATTCTAAATTAAATTAAAAAATCTAAAATAATTCTAAATCACCTTATAATTATAATTAATCTACAATTATTCCTAAAAAAAGAAATCAAATTAAATTCTAAAATATTTTCTAATTAACATTCTAAAAAAAAATCAATATGGGCCTAAAAAGAACCAACCAATCGAAATATACAACAAATAATAATAAAATAAAATAAAATGAACAGGGGTCACCCATCCGAAAATGGGGTGCTAAAATAAATAAAAGCTCAATTGGGCCTGGACTAGAGGCCCACCGCTGAAAAACAAGTTTCTCCCAATGAGGGAGCCCTTTTCGCCTAAAGCCAACAAAAAAGCGCTTAAGCGCTTCATTTGTCAAAAAAACAACTCTCTCTCTTCCTCTCAGAGCAAACACAAGCTCTGCAAACTTCTAAACACCTCTGACTTCAACCTACCGGAGAAGATGGCGGTTGCCGGCCAACGGCGGCGGCGCCACCTTCTTCTCCGGCGAACCACCACTTAAAACCTAAATCTCAAATACCAACTCCCCTTTATTCACGCTCGCGGTTGCGGATCCGGCCACAAAAACAACAAAGTCCCAACCACAAACCCGAATCAGAAACCCTAAACCAGAAAACCCAATTCACACAAAACGAAATTAAACCCAAGATCTACGAAGTCTCAAGAAATTACCAAAGGAAAAAGGATCAACGAGAAGAGCTCTATATCAAGACGAAATTAAAAGGGAAAGAAGAAACTCAAGACTACCTACACGGAGAGATTTTGGCGTGGTTCCGGCGACAAACTCGAAGGTAATGTAATTATCTTCTGATTCCTTTAGAGCTGCCTCCTACTCCTCCTTTGCTTTAGATTCAGCTTATAGCTCAACCTTGCTCAAACTCTGGTGATAAGTTTGAGCGGTTGATGAAAAAAATGAGCTTTAGGTTTTTTTTCCGAAATATATTGTTACTGTATATTCTGGGTTCTGAAAAAGAATTGCTCGGTTGTTGCTGTTAACTTTCTAGGATTTTCCTTAGAAATTTTGCTCTGTGTGTTTGCTGTTGTGTTCTAGGTTTTTTTTTTGAGAAAATCTCTTACTGTGTTGTCTCTTTGGAGTTAACAGAGAAAAAAACTTTGAAAATTTCTTCTGGATTTTTATCAAAACGTTTCTTTTTTTTACTGTTAATTTGTTGTTGTTATATATGTGATGAATGCTGAGGTTCTGAGATAACTTGTTAAGTTATCCTTTTTCCAGATTTTGTGGGATAATTATCTTATGGATTTAAGGTTGTTGATGTGGATATTGCAAAGTGTTCTTGAGTGTTCTCCTTGGTTTACTGTGTAACCAAATAATCTGTTTATTTTATGGTTTATTTTCCAGTTTGTTTTAAGTGTTTATTTTGATAAGCAGTTTTTTTAACTTTGAATTTGGTTTTGCATTTGCAGGTGAAGTGATGTTGAATTGATTGAAAAGGGGCGCTGGCTTTTTGAGTTGGGTCACTACACGAAGGGACCATTGGCTTTGGAGAAAGTCTCTGAAGACTACTTCAAATCATTAGACTCCATTCAATTATTTTCAGAATTTTAGATTATTTTTGTAACCTGTAAATTAATCAAATGCTCCTTTGTATTTTTGTGTAAATTTGGATTATTTGGAGTTTTTTTAATATGTAAATTTAATTTGAAACTTCCTTTTTTTTTGGAGAACTATGTAACTACTTTTTTTGGATTATCAGCAAGATCTTTTTATAATTTTAATTTAAGCTCTATTAGAGTAACTTGTAACATTTGGACTTAATTGAAATATGATTTGGAATATCACTTGGAACATTATTTGGAACATAATTTGTGCAATTAGTCTTTTTTATAAAAAAAAATCTAAACCTTGCCTTAACAATCTAATAGTATTAACCAAAAGAAAATTTACTATAATTTAAATTGATAATGGATTGGGCTCAACAATGCAATCTAATGGACTTTTAATTTGATTGATTTTAACACATTAATATTATCAAAAATAAAATGTGCCAAAAATTCCTAAGATAAAACAGGTCACAAAAATGTTGCACTTTCAAACTTTGATCCTAAAAACCAATTAAATACTTGTGCATGTGATATCTTAATCTTAAACCAACATACTCACTTAGAAAAGATACAAGTTTAGTTTAAGGATTTTTTATGAATGGTTTAGAGATTTGGCCGATGCATTTGAGACGTGCAAATGGGTTTAATGATGAGTGATCATAAAAATATCCATGGCTCTTAATACCTTACCAATAATCAAATGGACTTTGAATTAGTAATGTAAAAAGATTCAAACCACATTTTAAATTATGGACACATTTATGCGAATGGGCCTTTGAAACAAAGAGATCTCACGGGTAAACCAAAATGGGCTTTGTTAGCCAAAAATGCACATGCCATCCCATGCTTCAGTAAGACAAACGCATCAGATATTTTCTTAAGGAATCTTTAACAGATGAAGGTATCCTTGAAGACTTGATGTCACCAAAGGGTTGAGAAACCTTAAGATGAAGCTTATGTCTTAAGATAAGATATATGTCTTATAGCATTGGATAGTGAATGCTGGTTGAAGATTTTTCCTTACCCGGACAAAATTGGGGTATGACACAAACTAACCCAATAGAAAACCGCAAACCAAACCAAACCAAACAAAAACCACAAAAAACCGCATTTGGTTCAAATGCGTTTGGGTCATTCTCTAACAAAACCGCACGGTTTGGTTTGGTTTGCGGTTTGTATTTTTCAAACCGAACTAAACCAAACCAAACCGCATTATGTTACAACTCAAACCTCAATTATCCCACATCCAATCCAAAACTCAAACTTAGTATGCCTTAACCTTATAATTAAAAACGATTTTCTCTTACTCACACTTAGGATTTCAATTTCAACCTTCTTAAATCTCTCCTAATAGTATCGCACATTCTTCTCATCTTCTTTACCATGTACATTTCGCATTTTCTACTATAATATTTCCTCTCTTATGTTCTTTCTTTTTTATCTTTTATGTTACTATTTTCTCTTCCAATTACATTTTTATCGCACATTTCTTCTCAATCCCGCATCTCTTATGTTCTTTTTTTCATCTTCTCTAATATCTCATCTCATATGTTTTTTATGTTTTATTATAATGTCTTTGATATTATTTTATTCTACTATTATATATATGTTTTTTATTTCATTTTTGTCTAATCTAATTTTGTGTATGTTGAATGCGAAGTTTTTGTCTAAATATGATAAGTTTTGATGTTATTTAGTAATGTATGAATGACTAAATACAAAGTTATGTTGTTCTCTATAGGTGTATGTATGACTCAATAAAAATATTGTAAAAAACCGAACCGACCGAACCAATCCAAACCGCATGGGTTTGGTTTGGTTTGGTTTTATTTCTAAAAGTCAACCAAACCAAACCAAACCGCATACTTTTTTCTCTTGCGGTTCGAATGATTTTTATCGTCCAAACCACACCGCGAACACCCCTAATAAATTCTAATCAAATCTATAATATGAAAATTTTAACAAAGTTCCGATCTAGATTTGGAGAAAAATAAAAATCATTAAAAGAAACTATATAACTAAATAATTTTAAAATTTGTTAAATATTATATTTACTATCCAATTTAATAACCAACACATTGTTGATGAATAAAGTTCATTTGAAAACCCTAATTGAAGCCTTTTTAATTTTTTCTTATAAATCTAATCTAATTATTTTTTATTTTTTATAAATCTAATCTAATCTTTTTAGAAA
Source organism: Lathyrus oleraceus (assembly GCF_024323335.1). Classification (NCBI taxonomy): domain Eukaryota; kingdom Viridiplantae; phylum Streptophyta; class Magnoliopsida; order Fabales; family Fabaceae; genus Lathyrus; species Lathyrus oleraceus. The sequence goes on along the minus strand of NC_066582.1, from coordinate 198,642,552 downwards.
TGAAAATCTTAAAAAGAGTTATGAAAAAACTTCAACCTTTTAAACTATTGCACATTCAACTAGGCACAAAATCAAACCACTTTATCTAAGGACTGTGATTTGCTACAGAAGATCCCACAGTCACACAATCATTTATTTATGACCATCTAGTGGTTCTAATTTAAACTTGAATTATAAAATTAAAAATAAAGCGATTTTTATGAACCGTGTAATTAAGATCAAACACAATATTTACTGCAGGGGATTAATTTCCCTATATCTACCTATAAGACAATGTTAAATTCTAATAAGATCTACTATAAATTTTACAAAGATCCAATCTAGATTTGAAATAATGTATATTAAAAATCTATTTAAAATATTTAAAAGAAACTATGCAATTATATGATGTAAAATTGGGAATCAATTCGTACCCAAAAAAATTTGGGTATCAATTACTTAATCAATACATGAAAATTTTATTTAAAATATAAATTATTACACTATAAATGTTTTTAGTATAAAGATAAAGTATACAAAATATCTTAGGAAAAAAACAGATCTTACCATTAAAATTGACGACAAAAGTAGCTGCAAGATAATTTAGATAAACATCCATTAAGAAATTTTTGAGAGTAAAATTATTCTATTAGATTTGTATGAAAATGTTGTAAATATAAGATATTAATTCAATTGAAGGTATTGCCTCTTAGTGTGAGTTTAATGAAAAATGAATGAAAGAGATATATAATAAAAATGATTTAGGTTTATAAAGTACTTTCAGTGTTTGGGGTTAAATTTTTACATTTTTTTTGAAGTATTTATATTTTATATTTTTTAATGGCGTTTTATTTTGGAAAAAGATAAAAAGTTAATGGTGTAGGAGGCGAATGAAAATAAAAATTGATAAATAAGAATATGATAATAAATATATATATATATATATATATATATATATATATATATATATATATTATAAAAAGTATTATATTTTAATGAATATAGGTATAGTTGTTTCAACTTTTTAGAGATTATATTTAAATTAATTGTAATTTAATCATGATAAAATAAATATAAATTCAATTTAACTATATTTTAATTGTGATAAACTCGTTAATCAAGATTTTTTCGTAATAACGTTTTTACTCTGTAATCTACTTTGTATATCCTCAAAAACAATTTAGATGATAGAAGATATTATTGTGCTTGTGAGTGATTAAAAAAATGAATTTTTTAATGATGAAAATTAGGATAAACGATGTAAATGTGATCATTTGTGTTTATATTATAGCTACTAACGTTTAAATAGTACTCCCGTGCCTGTTTATCAGTTTTTTTTAATAACGTACATCAAAAATATAAACGATTTTTTTAAAATAATTTTGATTTTAATTTAAATTACTTATGTAATAAATTTGGTGAATGAACTCATTTAGATAAGAAAAAATATTGTATAAATTGTGAGAAGTTATATTGAGAAGTTATTCTTATTTTAATTTTTTTCGTTGTGAAGTTAATCATTTATGAGATAAATTTGATAGAAAAAATTTTAAAAAAAAATATTTAAGAGACAATTTTGAAAGAAAAATAGGTCATTCCAAACTCTCGTATCCCTTTATATATAGTTATTGATAAAATACTAGTGAAATTTATTCCAATATTATTTAAAGAGAAACCAACATTTGTTTCATTTTATATTATTAATTTTAATATACTTTTATAAAAGTAAAATAATTTGAATAAATACTATGTTTTTAATATTTTATATATAATAAAAAAATTATTTTTTAAATTCTTGATTTATATGTGTCAATAATTTATTTATATTAGTATATTATATTATTGGAAATGGTTAAACTAGATCTACACTAAAATATAAATTTTTAAAATTCTTATTATAGCAAATAAAATGAAATTCTAGAAATCTATTAAAATTCAAAGATTGAAATATAAAAAGTATGGATGAATTAAACTTTGCCATAAATTATTCACTTAAATGTGCAGGAAATTCTTGATTAGTAACAAAATGACAACCATAATTTCGGCTCTACTTTTTTTATTAATATTTGCGTATTCAATTTTAATAAAAAAAATTGAAAACAATATGTTGTGATAATTTTTTGAATGTTTAAAAAAATATGTACTACCTTAAAAAATTATAAACTCTAAAATATTTAGTAATATCAAAAAAATTTTTTTTTAAGTAAATAGAAGATTAAAGATAGTGCATCATCTATGTAAAATAGTTTTAAATCATCGTCTAATAGGATTTTAACATTCAATTATATCATGTCAGTATTTTAAAAATAAAAGTATTAATTGGTGGGAAATGTGTCTCTCATTTGTTGACAATGTAAAAGATTTACACTGTCAATACATATCCAGTTAGAATGTAAAAGGTCTAAAGAAGTGGCACAAGAAATACCTAAACAACCAAAAGAATAGTAAAAAAACGAAACAACAATCAAATAAGAAAAACACCATAAGAAGCCAACCAAAAACGATAAAACCAATACAAGAGCAAAAAGTTGTTGAAAGACAAAAACCAAGAGCACCAAAAGATCACCAGTTAGATCTCCCCACCAAAGACCTGCGAAAAACGACAACAATCTCCACTATGCAGCAAGAATAAACCTAAAAGAGGCCGAAGACACTGATGTTGATATTGGCTCAGATGTCGGAAAGGGTTCTTGAGCCAAGTCGAGAAAGCCCATAAATTTCCCACATACCTACCAAGATATCAATTCCAAACCAAAAGAATGGTCATATCCTCCATGTTCTTCGATGACGCCAATTTATCTAAGAACACCATATCATTCTGAGTTTTCCAGATCAACCAGACAACATGTCAAATCATAAGCCACCCCCTGAACTTAGACGGACCACCTCTAAAGAAAAACATCTGAAAATGGTAAAAATAATCCTTGGGTATGACTACGCCCATTGCAACCACCTAAAAATCATATGTCATACATAAACTACTAGATCGCAAGTCACAAACAAATGAGATGATGACTCTAGAAACCTAAAAAAAGGTAAATTAACACCCTCTGAGTCAATGATGACCCCTTATTGAGTAAATTCTTTTTGGTGGAAATCATATCATGTAGGAGTTGTAAGCATACAAATATTACTTTAGAAGGGGCCTAACTACTTCAGATGTTGGAGAGAGTCGACTCCAACAACGAAACCTGACGATCTCTATAAAACTTATGAGAGAGGAGAAAAAAACATATTGTTCAGGGATGACCGAAATGGCGATCGGCCAACCACTCTAGGCAGTTACAAATCGTTTTGATTCCTTACTATGCAAGAGAACTACCTTATGGAAGAGTGCATGAGATCAATAGCCAAGATACATCCAATGGGTCCTGCATCACATGCCTAGCAAATAGAGGATTGTTATAACGATTCCACTATATAAAGAAAATGTCATTCACTTTTCTCTTTCTCATACTTACTTGAGCGTTGTAGTGTTAGCCTTGCAGGCCAGTCCATCCTCCTCTGCATCGGAAGCTCGGATCCACCATTGTCCATCACAACCACTTATCTTTCAACTAAATGTGGTTCCATAATGGAACAGTGATATCGTTCGTGGGAAACGACTTCTGATTCCCTTTCCATAATTGCACAATCTCTCTTTGATCCATCGAATCAAAACCTGCTCAATTTATTAGATAAAAGTTATCAAAGTCAAACACTAGATCTAACGCGTTCGACCTACTTGAGTAGTGGATCAACCTTGATTTTCATATTTTCAAGACTCGTGACTCTAAAACCTTTCAACAATGGTTGAATCTAAAGCTACTTGTTTTGTCGCTCTGCGCGAAGGAGTTGTTGTTGCCGCTACCGCTCAAATAGAAAGAACTCATATTGTATGATCTACCCCCGCTTAGACCTCCGGTACCACCACTGACTTCATAACCAGAAACATTTCATGGTTTCCAATTGTTACAAGCCAATCTCAAAATACAAGGTGGTAACAAGTTGATGAGTAACATCTTTAGCATCGTTCGGTAACATAATTCACAAGCGATAAAAGATAGGTTTCTTTTCCTTATAGAAATCCTATACAACACACCTTTGAGAGGAAACACCATGGAAAAATACCTTTCAAAGAGAAGTTAAGTTTCCATCTCTGAGTAGACCGCATGGCGGAAATGAAGCTTAGAAATAAAAAAGTCACCAGATGAGTAAGAAGCACCAAAATCTTCCTCAGATCCCCAAGGGAGAACACTTCATCCATGTTCCACCATAAAATTAGGAAGAGAAATCACCGCCAAAGAATTTGTAAAAACATCCTCTATGCATCTTCATTTTGGACAGTAGGATACTAAAGTTGTTGGAGAAGCCTCCTAAGATGAGTGAATGCTACGGGAAATGAGATCCTAAAGAGCATGTAAAACTGGTCAACGTTTGTTTAAACTATTTTCGCGCTGACGAAGCTTCCAAGTGTAAACTATTTGCACTAACTTTGATAGGATCATCCAAGCTTTGGTTCAACACTCTTCTAGACTGAAGCACTGAGTCCTGAGCTGACCTTTGTGAGAGCTTCTCTGTTAATTTCACGACCTAGAAAAGTTAATTAGTGATTGTAGCTTCCCTAAGCGGGATCACACATGGAAGGAATAAGAGGTTATAATCTTACATCGGCGGTTTCACGCAAGTGTCCGTGGAAATATAAAGGGCCGAAGAGTGTCTCAAATGTTTGATACCTGAAAATGGATTGTTAAGGGATAACCACTTCAGACAGAAGTTGGGGAGAAGCGAAGGTTGTACTGTGAAAGAACTGCTGAATAAGGCTTAATCTTTCATCAATCCAGGAAGGATCATCAGCATTCCAAGAATGAGAAAGTTTCCAATCCTGACAACCACATAATCTCAAGTATTGTTAACACAGGTAGTGATTCTCAAATTCCCTTTATGTGGATCCTTGATTCGGGGGCGTCTCATCATATATGCGTTTATATCAAGTGTTTTTCTAATATCAATGTTATTGACCCTGTTTATATCCATCTTCCTAATGGGACTCGTATGACTGCTAATTTTTCTAGAATTGTTATTCTTGATCACCTATTTCACCTGCACGATGTTTTTTACATACCTGAATATAGGTTTATCCTCATCTTTATATCTAAATTGTGTCACACATCTAACTATAGCATTTCATTCTTACACAACTCTTGTTACATTCAAGATGTGTCTACCAAGCAGATTATTGGACAAGTGACTCATCATAATAACATTTACATCTTTCACAAAGTCCCTATCCACACTCACACACATCCTAATACTTATAATTCAGCTAGTTTTAAAGATCCTGATAATGTAGATACAACCTTGTGGCATCATCGTATAGGACATCCCTCAAATAGGGTTTAACATAATATGTCACATAATTTTTCTATTATAAAATTCAATAAGAATTTTGTTTGTCTCACTTGCCATTTAGCTAAACAATGTAGGCTTCCTTTCACTATAAGTAATTTTGTTTCTTCACATTGCTTTGATTTAGTGCATATGGATATATGGGGTCCTATATCTATTTCTTCTTTGGATGGTTTTCAATATTTTTTTTAACTATTTTTGATGATTTCACACATTATACTTGGGCTTTTCTCATGACTCATAAATTTGAAACTAGACTTCACATTAAAAATTTCATCACTTATTATTAAACTCAATTCTCCTGTAAAATCAAAATCATTAGAAGTGACAATGGAACTGAATTTCTTATGCCTTCTTAGTATGTTTCTCTAGGGATTTTGCATCAAATAAGTTGTGTTGAAACACCTTAACAAAACTCCACTGTTGAGAGAAAACATAAACACTTACTTAATGTTACTAAATCCCTTTTATTCCATGCTAACTTCCTTAAATGTTTCTGGTCTTTTTTCCTTTGCCATGCCACTTATTTGATCAATAGATTATGCAGCCCTACCATCCAAAACAAAATCCTTATGAGCTTCTTTTGAAAACACCAACATCTTATACACACCTTAAAACCTTTTCCTTGCTTATGCTTCCACTATCACAAGACACAGGGACAAACTAGATCCTAGAGCCACAAAGTGCTTATTCTTAGGTTTTTCCATGGGAATCAAAGGATATCTTCTTTTTTATCTCAACACCAGATCCATCTTTACTTCCAGAAGTTGTGTTTTCTATGAAGACATCGTTCCCTACACACTTCATCCCCCTAACCATAACAATATTGCACTTATCTTGGATACTGACCAATTCATCATTCCTTTCCTTTTTAACCATCTTACTTCCACAAAACCTCCCATCAACCCTGAGCACATGCCTAACCTTGAACAAACTCAACATACTTTTCAAAATCCCCCTGATTCTCCCACCACACCTCAACAATCCTTTCCTACAAATGAGCACACCCAACATACTAATCACACACACTTATGATCCTAATAGTTCTCTTGACATCACTACTATTTGGAAGTCTACTAGACATAAATCTTCCCCAGAATATTTAAATGACTTTATTTGTAATGCATCTCACACACCTATTCCTTATGATATTTCCAAATTTATTCCATATCATCATATTTCCCCTGCATATCATTCTTAAATATTTGCTATCACCACTGCATGCGATCCTATTACTTACAAGCAAGCTAGCCTTCATCCTCATTGGCTCGAGGCTATGAATGCTGAAATTTAGGATTTAACAAACAACAACACTTGGACTATCACCACTTTACCACCAGGTAAGAAAGCTATAGGTTGCAAATGGGTCTATAAGACCAAATTCCATTCAGATGGCACAATAGAAAGACATAAATCTAGGTTAGTTGCTCAAGGCTTCAACCAAATTCAAGGTATTGACTTCTTTGATACATTTTGTTGGTTCTAAGTGTTGGCAGGAATTTTGGTAAAACAAAGAGTGTTCACAAGATGTTATGTGTGATGTCTTAACATAAGATATCCTATGTACCTGCTGGAGTTCAAGAACATGATCATGCAGGATTGTTTCAGAATGTCATATTGTCATGGCATCTGATGATGTGTACCTGCTGGAGTTTAAATGGAAAACATGATCATGCGGATTGTTTCAGGATGTCATACACGGTGTCATGACATCTGATATTTTGTACCTGCTGGAAATTATAAAAGGAATTATGGAATTATGCAGGATTGTTCCAGGATGTCAGACCCGATGTCATGACATCCTGTACACAGAACATTCAGTGTGAATGTCTGGTGTTATGTGATTGCGCAATTAATGGCAATCTATGTATGATTGAAGATCTGATTTGCAGGCGCATTCAATCATGGATTACAACCTGATTTACTTATTTTCCAAGGAGATCTAACCAGTTGTCATGAGAAGATCTGATTAGAAATTAGTTTAGGGTTTTCAAGATGTCCAAGCCCAGCTGAAAGCTTCTATAAAAAGGGACTTGGAAAACCTGTTTTAACAACACAACCAATACTGAGCGAAATATAGAGAGAGAGCTAGGGTTTGTGTCTTGTTTAGTCGTGAGACTTGTAAGCCATTCAAGTCATCTTTAGATGATTGAATTTGTCTGATTTGTGGTTGTAATTTGTCACTCTAAAGCTGTAAGCAAGAGTGTGTGTCTACTTGATCAAAGTTGTTAATCAAGATCAAGTGTGTGTCTTCTTGATCAAAGTTGTTAAGCAAGATCAAGAGTGTGTCTACTTGATTGAAACTGTGAAGTAAAATCAAGTGTGTGTTATTGAAAAGTGTTTTCTTTTCTCAAGGGATTGTTGTTTAAAGTCACAGGTGTGATTGTAGGGAAGTGAGTGGGTTCTCATATCTAAGAGTGCTTAGGTAGAAATTGCACGGGTAGAGATTAGGTGAGAAAGACTGTAACTTGTTGAAGTGTACGGAGAGTCTTTGAACTGATTCTATTTAGTGGATTTCCTTCCTGGCTTGGTAGCCCCCAGACGTAGGTGAGTTGCACCGAACTGGGTTAACAATTGCTTGTGTCTTTTGTTTTACCATTATGTATCTTTATCTTGTTTGTGTTACTCAGATATTAGTGTCGTGACATTACCTTCAACATCTCATATCTGATACCAGAATTTCAATTGGTATCAGAGCAGGCATCCTTCTCTGGTTCTGGGTGAGATCTAGGGACAATACTTTCTGGTACAATGGAGAGAGATGGAGGATCTGTTCACAGGCCACCAATTTTTGATGGTTCTAACTATGACTATTGGAAACCTCGAATGATAGCCTTTCTAAAATCTCTTGATAAAAAGGCTTGGAAGGCTGTGTTAATAGGCTGGGTACATCCTGTAATTACTAAAGAAGGAGAAGCCACAACTGATAAGAAACCTGAAGAACAATGGTCCAAGGAGGAGGATGATCTAGCCCTTGGAAATTCTAAAGCATTGAATGCAATATTCAATGGAGTAGACAAGAATATTTTCAGGTTGGTAAACAATTGTGAAGTGGCTAAAGATGCTTGGGACATTCTCAAGACCACTCATGAAGGCACCTCTAGAGTAAAGATGTCTAGACTACAACTGCTCACCTCCAAGTTTGAAAATTTAAGGATGAAAGAAGATGAAAATATTCATGAATTTCACATGAGTATCCTTGAAATTGCTAATGCCTCAGGAGCCCTAGGAGAGAAGATGTCTGATGAAAAACTGGTAAGTAAAATACTCAGGTCACTCCCTAAGAGATTTTCTATGAAGGTGACTACCATAGAAGTGTCTCAAGACATCTCCAATATGAGGGTTGATGAGCTAATTGGTTCCCTCCAAACATTTGAGATGGGATTGAATGATGGTTCTGAAAAGAAAACCAAAAGCATGGCCTTCATGTCAAACACAGAAGAGGAAAATTATTAGAATGGTGATGAAGATTTGGCCAATGAAGTGGCAATGCTGGGAAGACAGTTCAACAGACTGTTGAAAAAGATGGATGTAAGATCCAAGGCTAATGTCAAGAACATCTCATCTGACATCAGTAAATCCAACAATGTTGGAAGAAGAGCAAGGTCAGATGATAAGCCCAAAGAAGGAAAAGAAGTACAATGCTATGAATGTGATGGGTATGGACACATTAGAACTGAATATGGAACCTACCTCAAGAAGTAGAAGATGAGTCTTGTTACCACTTGGTCTGATGAAAGTGAAACAGAGGAAGCTGCAAATCTTGTGACTGCATTGACAGGAAGATGGGGTTCTGATGAAGACTCAAGTGATGATGAAGTAACCTTTGAAGAATTGGCCTCTACCTACAGAAAGTTGTGCCATAAAAGTGTAGAGTTGTGTAAACAGGTTGAAAGCCAAAAGAAGGAGATAACTCAACTTGAGAATGAGAAGGTAGAACACTTGGAAACCATCTCCAAATTAAAAACAGAAGCAGTGGTTCTGAATGCCAAACTAGATGAGAGTCAACAAGTTGAAAGCCAGAAGATAATACAGTTAGAGAATGAGAAGGCAGACCATGTGGAAACCATCTCCAAGTTAAAAACTGAAGTTATGTTCTTAAATTCAAAACTAGAAGAGATGACCAAGTATGTAAGGATGTTAAACAATGGATTTGACTCCTTACATAAGATTCTCCAAACTGGACCAATAATAGGAGACAAATCTGGCATTGGGTATAATAAATCTAAGTCTGAGAGCAGTTACACTGGTTGCAAACCTCAAGCCAAACCTAAGTGCAGCCATAGTAAAAGCAAACCTGTGATGTCCCATCATATGTCACAACATCAGAGGAGAAGACATCAGAAAGGGAAACACCAAAGATGGAGATGCCATTACTGTGGGAAATTTGGTCACCTGAAGCCCTTCTGCTATAAGCTGTATGGTTATCCTAGCCCTGTTCATCATCAGACTCATTATCAACCCAGACCCAAATAGCACAGGCTTATCAACAAGAAGCAATGGGTTCCTAAGACTAATGTTACAAGTCTAATAGCTCACATTCCCCTCAGAGTCTTAGCGAAAGAAGAGTGGTATTTTGATAGTGGATGTTCCAAACACATGACTGGAAAAATAGACCTGATAACTGATCTTCATCCTCATGCCACAAGCTATGTAACCTTTGGTGATGGATAAAAGGGTGAAATCAAGGGGATATGTAAGCTTGATTGTCCTGGAGTGCCTAAACTGGACAAGGTCCTACTGGTTAAGGGCTTGACTGCAAATCTAATAAGCATCAGTCAACTATGTGATCAAGGTCTGAATGTTAACTTCACCAAAACTGAATGTCTGATTACTAACAAAGACAGTGAAGTGATCATGAAAGGAATCAGGACCAAAGACAATTGTTACATGTGGAATTATCAAATTGATTATTCCTCAAAGTGTACCTATGTCAAAGGAATGAAGATGAGTATATCTGCTAAAGGGACTTTCAAGAGTGATGAAAGACAAGTTTGTGGGAAATGTCAGACAAGGATGTCACACCAGGAGCTCAGACTTAACATCACTTTCAAAGAAGAAAAGCTCATGATGGCTCAAATAGATAGGAGGTTGGATCAGATGAGTGAACATGTTACTAGTCATATGCAGTCTGAAGTTGGAAAGAGCTTTGTTGGACTTGGTCTACAAGTCAAGCAAATAGAAGGGCATATGTATCTATCTCAAAGCAAAAGTGCCAAGAGCAATGTTGAGAAGATTGAGATGACACCTGCTCCTACACAATTGAGAGATGAAAATGGTGTTTATGCTGAAGATATAGCAGATGGTAGCAGTTGTTCTCAACAGGGTTGGTTGAAACTACTGATGATTGCATACAATGTCACACACGATGTCATGACATTGTATTATGACAACCTGAATGCTACAACTATGTCCAAAAATTCTATTCAGCATAGTTGGATCAAGCACATTATTTGCTGTCATCACTCTATTAGAAAATTTGTGGAAGACAAATTCATAGCTCTAAAGCATGAAATGCAATCAGCGGACAAGGTTTCAAGGGATTTGGATGATATTCAATTTGAATATGTAAGAGAGAAATTAGGGATTTGGATTCTTGTGAAATTATGGAAATTAAAGTGGAGTGGAAAAGGAAATAAAAATAGTGTTTGCCCACTTAAAAGAAAGAGCCACATTAATGATGAATCATTCCCTAGCATTGGAAATAGTATCTATGCCATTTGCACACGCTACCTAAACTTAGCCATTTCCATCTCCATCCAACTTCTCATAGAACCTCTGCTAGGGCAAAGAAATTTCTTTCAAAAGTTCAACAACATGTCTCAACATCCATCATCCTCAGGATCAAAACCCACTCATCATGCAAGGACTCCCTCCATGGAGTTTCTAGATGAAGACGTGCTGGATATTACTCCTCTCTGTGTGATACCAGGTGACGCCCCAGGACCTTCTTCCATGGCTGGAAGTAAGCAAGGTAACATTTCTGATAAATCTCCTCATCAAGAGAACATGCACTATGTTGATCGTACCATTAGGAACCTAGTTACTAGGATTCTGAATGAAGGGCATGCAGTCAAGGGTGTCTCTACCCCTCTGTCCAGAAGGGACCCCTCTCCTGAGGTGGAACCCCAAGCTGAGAAAGATGATGACTCGTCTAGATCAGAAAAGGAAGTGGCTGCTGAGGGGTTATGTTCTCTAGGTAAAAACTTACCTAGAAAGAAACCAACAAGTATGTCTCATGAGCCTGCTGAGAATATTGTTAATCTGGAGGAAGAGAGTTCAGAGGAAGAGGATGACACTTTGGTTCACCATGTAAAACCAAGTGCTGCTAGGAAATTGAAGACTAGAAAAGGGAAGATTGTGGCTGAAATGATGACAGCCAGGACTAGGAAGAAGACTACTAGTGTAGGACCCTCCAAATCATGGAGCAAGGTTGAGGTTAAGAAGAGGAAAGAAAGAGAGAGTTCTGACTCTAATGAGGATGTTGAAGACGATGTTCCAGACATCTCCCCTGCAAAAAGGTAGGTTGTTAAGAAGTCTCCAGGAAAAGCTGCAGTTGTGCACTTAGATAACATCTCTTTTCACTTAGAAGATGGTGTTGCAAAATGGAAGTTTGTCATTCAGAGGAGGGTAGCGGTTGAAAGAGAGCTGGGAAAAGAGGCTGTTGAGGTGAAGGAAGTCATGGATTTGATCAAGAATGCTGGATTGATGAAGACTATGGTTGCTCTGCCCCAATGTTATGAGGGGTTGGTAAAAGAATTTGTTGTGAATATCCCTAAGGATATTTCTGAAAGGAGCAGCAGGGAATTCTCTAAGGTGTTTGTAAGAGGTAGATGTGTGAGATTCTCCCCTACCATAATCAACAAGTTCCTAGGGATAGGAACTGATGGAGGAGTGGATTTAGAGACTATAGACAATGAGGTCTGTAGGACTATTACAGCTGGCCAAGTTAAGGAATGGCTTAGTAGGAATCACCTATCAGCTGGCAAGCTAACTGTCAAGTATGCCATCTTACACAAGATTGGTTCAGCCAACTGGGTGCCTATTAATCATATCTCTACCATCTCCATTGGTCTTGGAAGAATCATGCATGCTATTGGAACCGGGATAGACTTTGACTTTGGAAAGTTTATGTTTGATCAAACTATCATACATGCCTCCACAAATGCAGTGAAGCTTCCCATTGCCTTCCCATCCATCATTTTTGGTATTATCTTGAGCCAACAACCAGGCATTCTTAATACAAGTGACATTCCAAGCAGAAGAAAGCCCCCACTATCCATTCACTACAAGTTGTTTGAGGGAAGTCATGTCAATGATGTTGTCATGACATCTGCCAGAAAGGAGCCTGCATCTCAAGGGAGTTTAATTGATCAATTAAAGGAAACCTGCAAGGAACTGGATAATGGTATAAGGGTGGCCAAGGCAAGAAAAGAAGCTTTGGAGGTTCTTATTAGTAGCCTAGAAAAGGAAGAAATGGAGAATGCTGATGAGACCAAAGATTCAGATGCCAATACCTCAAGTGAGAGGTTCAATGCTCAATCTAGTGGCAGCTCTGAAGGATCTGAAGGTGAAGATGATACTTCTTCCTCTGATTAATGGTTCCCCCCTTTGTGTTTGAAGATTGTTCTGGTGTAGATGTTATGGAAGCTATTCCCCCTGCTGTTTGGATGCTGAAGAATTTGTTTCTTTTTGTTTAAATGTGTAATTTGTGGCAGTCCTTATTGATGCCTTTATGTAATATTTTGGGCTCTTAATGAGTTCCATGGATTTGTTATTATCTCAGCTGTCACAGCTGTGTATAATGTTGGTTTGTATCTCCTAAACAATTATGTTTTAACATGTTATGTGTTATGACATCTGTGGTGACATTCTCTGCTAGGCTAATTGACATTTATTTTGTCTAATTGGTCACCTTTGGTCAAAATTTTGACTAAAAAGGGGAGAAGTGATGTTGGAGATGTGGAGATGTGAGGAGATGTATGTGCTGGTATAGCTGAACAGATGGAAAACTATTATTGAAGGAGATGTGCTTGTTGTAAAATAGAATGCTGGTCTGTTTACAGATGTCAAAGGGGATGTCTGATGTGGTGGTGCACAGGGGATGTTGAAGCAGATGTCAGAATGATATTCTGACTGTTACAGGTGATGTGGTTACAGGTGTTGTTATTATCAAAGGAGATGTATGTGGTGCACAGATTTAGGGGAGAAGAAGTACCCTTGTGCGTTTGTGTGTCTTACTAGTTGCATCCATAACTAGTAATTCTATTTGTGTTGCACAGATTTAGGGGGAGGAGAAATACCCTTGTGCATGTGTGTATTACTAGTAGCTATAGCTAGAAATTGTGTTTGCTTCTGCTGCTGTTTAAACTGTTGTTTAACTGCTGATAGTTTTCTTGTGAACAAAAAGGACAGATATATGTTTTAGCCAAAATTTGCCAAAGGGGGAGTTTGTTGGTTCTAAGTGTTGGCAGAAATTTTGGTAAAACAAAGAGTGTTCACAAGATGTTATGTGTGATGTCTTAACATAAGATATCCTATGTACCTGCTGGAGTTCAAGAACATGATCATGCAGGATTGTTTCAGAATGTCATATTGTCATGGCATCTGATGATGTGTACGTGTTGGAGTTTAAATGGAAAACATGATCATGCAGGATTATTTCAGGATGTCATACACGATGTCATGACATCTGATGTTTTGTACCTGCTGGAAATTATAAAAGGAATTATGGAATTATGCAGGATTATTCCAGGATGTCAGACCCGATGTCATGACATCCTGTACACAAAACATTCAGTGTGAATGTATGGTGTTATGTGATTGCACAATTAATGGCAATATATGTATGATTGAAGATCTGATTTGCAGGCGCATTCAATCATGGATTACAACCTGATTTACTTATTTTCCAAGGAGATCTAACCAGTTGTCATGAGAAGATTTGATTGGAAAATAGTTTAGGGTTTTCAAGATGTCCGAGCCCAGCTGAAAGCTTCTATAAAAAGGGACTTGGAAAACCTGTTTTAACAACACAACCAATACTGAGTGAAATATAGAGAGAGAGCTAGGGTTTGTGTCTTGTTTAGTCGTGAGACTTGTAAGCCATTCAAGTCATCTTTAGATGATTGAATTGGTCTGATTTGTGGTTGTAATTTGTCACTCTAAAGCTGTAAGAATGAGTGCGTGTCTACTTGATCAAAGTTGTTAAGCAAGATCAAGTGTGTGTCTTCTTGATCAAAGCTGTTAAGCAAGATCAAGAGTGTGTCTACTTGATTGAAATTGTGAAGTAAAATCAAGTGTGTGTTATTAAAAAGTGTTTTCTTTTCTCAAGGGATTGTTGTTTAAAGTCACAGGTGTGATTGTAAGGAAGTGAGTGGGTTCTCATATCTAAGAGTGCTTAGGTAGAAATTGCACGGGTAGAGATTAGGTGAGAAAGACTGTAACTTGTTGAAGTGTACGGAGAGTCTTTGAACTGATTCTATTTAGTGGATTTCCTTCCTGGCTTGGTAGCCCCCAGACGTAGGTGAGTTGCACCGAACTGGGTTAACAATTGCTTGTGTCTTTTGTTTTACCATTCGGTATCTTTATCCTGTTTGTGTTACTCAGATATTAGTGTCGTGACATTACCTTCGACATCTCATATCTGATACCAGAATTTCACATTTTCTCCTGTTGCAAAGCTCACAACTGTAAGATTGCTACTTGCCCTTGCCTCTTCTTTAAATTTATATCTTCATCAACTTGATGTGCATAATTCTTTTCTTCATGGAGATTTGGATGAGGAAGTGTATATGTCCTTACCCAAAGGAATTACACCTTCTCACCTAAATAAAGTATGCAAACTTCTCAAATCCATCTATGGATTAAAGAAATCTTGTAGGCAATGTTTTTGAGAAGTTATCCAAGGTTTTACTCACACACAATTTCAAACAATGCTCTCCTGATCGCTCATTTTTCATACATCAATCTAAAGAGCACTTTACTGTATTGCTGATATATGTTGATGATCTTCTCGTTTCAGGCAATAATCTGGACATCCTCAACAACACTTCAAGGATCTTGGAACATTGAAGTACTTATTAAGTATGGAAGTGGCAATAAGCAAATATGGCATTAATATTTGTCAATGAATATATACTCTTTATCATCTTTCAAACACGTGTTTATTGGGATGTAAACCTGGAACAACCCCTATGGCCCATGATACTAGATTACAGACCACTGATGGCATTCCTCTACAAGATCCTACTAAGTACAAAAGACTTGTTGGACAACTCATTTATTTGCTTAACACCAGACTCGACATCTCATATTCAGTTCAACAACTCAGTCAACACATGAGTTAATCCCACTGATCTTCATTAAATGCAGCTCTTCGAGTGCTTCACTATCTCAAGTCTTCTCTAGGCCATGGTTTATTCTTTCTTAGCAGTTCTTCCCTGCAAGTTAAAGCCTTCTCAAACTTGGATTGAGCAACTTGTCCTGAAACGCGCAAATCAATCACAGACTTCTACTTATATCTCGGAGAGTATCTGATTTCTTGGAAATCTAAAAATCAACCAAATGTGTGTCGCAACTCTACTGAAGTAGATTATAGATCCATGGCTTCTACTATTTTTGAACTCCAATGGTTAACCAACATCCTTAAAGAAATCCTCAAATCCTTCAAGCAACTTGCCCTCCTATATTGTGACAATGTTTCTGCTATACATATTGCAAGCAATTCTTCATTTCATGACCGCACGAAGCACATTGACTTAGACTATCATTTGGTGCGTGAAAAGCTTCAACAAGGTCTCTTTCATTTTCTTCATGTTTCTTCTTCACAACAACTAGCCGATGTTTCACAAATCCTTTAGATTTTAAACCTTCATTCCATATACCCCCAAGCTTATGGGGGGTATTAGATAATTATTTTATTTAGGTTCTTTGGGCTTTGTTATATGTATTGGGCCTAATTTCTCTTTTATTCCCATGGTCCTTGATTTCCTTTTTTGGTATTTAGCTTAGGTCATGTTTGCTTTTTGTCTAAAGGCGGGATATTCAATTTCAAATGTATTATAGCCAATTATGGCTTTTCTTCTTCAATGGCTTTCAACGTAATAACTTTAAATAGAAGGAACCTAAATATCTTGGATGAAGAGGAATCCTACTCAAACTTAAACTTTATATGGAATGATGTATATTGTTTTACAAGTCGTGTTGTTGAATGAGGTATGTTGTTGAAAGATATATGTTGCTTTCATATATGTGTTGTTGAATTCTGTATTAAATATATGTTTCAATAGGTGTCTTAAAAAGATTTATAAACACAACATATTTAAATATTACTCTCTTTTTATATATATATATATATATATATATATATATATATATATATATATATATATATGTGTTTATTTTATGTCAGATCAATGCCCTTGTAAATGTTCAGTCATAGTATCGGTCACAATCGTATTTCTTAACGCTTTAGTTTCCTATATGATTATAGGTATAGTTCTTAATGTATGATTGCAAGTATAATTTGTTTCATTAATTATTTTATTAATTAAATATGGATTGACATAATTAATTATTAATAAATTATATTATGATCAATTCTTATAAAACATTAATTGTTGATGAATTATTTGATTGAGTTTTGTGCCTGAATGAACCATGATGGGTTGAATCATTCAGTTAAATCCAATAAGAGATTCATGCCCTTATCTATTTAGCTATTTAAGTCTCGCCACCTTAGATAATTAACATACTCTGGAAATCTTAAACGACAATGGGGGTAGTAAGTCTCTCATACTCACTCTTATTATATTCGTCTTTCAAATCCTACAAGGTACATTGTTCTTATCGTTATTGATTATTCTTTGATATAATAATATGTTATAATTTGTGTCTATCCAATCAATTTAAAATCTATCTATTGGATCAGTGAGAGTGCATGTGTACTTAATTTTATAATCTAAAAAAATTAGATTATTATTCTCATATAGTCATATATTCTTGCGTTCATTATAAAATATGACATATTTTAAAAAGACTTCAAAATGTACTAATAACTCTAAGAAGTCTTATTCTATTACTCTAAGATATATATTGTTCTCTTAATCTCATAAAACATCATAACTTGATGTTTAGCCGATATTGAAAAGACACAATAATTCTTTAGCATGCAATAATATTGTGTCATTCTTTTTCAACACTCACACTCTTGTTAGGTTATAATATGAAAATACAAGTAAATAGCAATACTCCTATAAAGTATGATATTGTTTATGAAACTACTCATGATTAAATATAATTACTCTCGTAACAGGGTATACCTATACATAATTATCATTCTTACACCTAAGTGGATATTCTATGATCTTTAAATTTGAAAATTCATTAGTAAAATCACTGACCACATACTTATACACATGAATAAATTTTATGAAATTTTGGGTTAGTGAAAATTTATCATTAGCATATTCATATGCTTGAGCCATTATTAATAACATATTTCTCTTAACATATTTCTTTTTGTATAAGTTGTGAGTCTTTAACATATATGATTTTGTCCTATGTGATACAATTTCTGCAATATTGAAATTTACTTTTCTTTTGATTGGTTAGTGTTTCGACCATTATTGATATTTTAATATTAAGTTAACATTTTTAATAATTAATTATCGTCATCCAAGTGGGAGATTTTTAGATTAATTATTTTATTAATCAAATGTAGATTGACATAATCAATTATTAATAATTTATATTATGCTCAATTATTATAAAACACTAATTATTGATGAATTACTTGATTGGATTTTGTGCCCGAATGGACCATGATGGGTTTAACTATTTAAGTTTCATCCCATTAGACAATTAACATACTCTGAAAATCTTAAACGACAATGAGGATAATAATCCTTTCATACTCATTCTTCTTATATTCGTCTCTCAAATCTTACAAGATACATCGTTAATAATTCTTTAATATAACAATATGTTATAATTTGTATTTATTCGATCAATTTAAAATCTATCATAGTTTTGATATTGTTGTTTCTAATATATGATTATATCATTATGTGATTTTTTTGTGTGGCTAAAATAAAGTATAATTGTGACTGGATTTGGCAAACGCTTGAGTGAAGGTGATAATTTTTGTGAACATGTGATGATTTTGAACTTTTTGTATATTTTTATAACTTATTATTGTAAGTTTAATTATATATGGTGATTTAGGTTTATATTAAATTTGGGCCTTTGTGTTATTAGTTTATGTATTAAATTAGTGAGTTTCTTTCCGCATTCTATAAGTTTTTACCGTACCACACAAATTTTCACAAAAGTTTCATATTTTCGGAGATACATTTTCGGAAGCACTCCAACACACACTCAAGTAAGACCATTGAGATTAACGCCCTATTGTTTGATTTATTTTATTTTGGAGATGCATCTCCAAAAATTTCCCATAGATGCATCAATACTAGACCCAAAAATAAGGGATTTTTCCAAATTGAAATTAAGATTCATAAAATAAAATTAGGATTACATAGATGAGTTCAACATAAAATGCAACATTATGCTTCAATATCCAGGTGGACGCTTCAACATCTTAAGAATATCTTTGATGGATCTTGAAATCTTTACTTCCAACTCGAGCGAAACTTTTGTTTCGAAACGGAAAAATGTATTTCACATAGCCCTGACACCCGTTGCGTATTGAGCCCAAATTTGTTGAACTTAATCTTCCCTCCATTGCCAATCGAGGGTGAATGATACTTAAGCTTCACAGTCTTTCGATTGTCTCTGTAAGGCAGGAGATACTGGATTTCGTCTTTGATATCATCGAGGGAGGTGAAGTCGTTGATCTTGAAATGCGGTCGGGAGCTCCGTTGGAGAAGGAGACATTTGTGATATACCAATCAATGTTTAATGGCGACATTTGAGACATTTTCATTTTGTGTGAAATATAACATAAGAGCAATTTAATTTATAGAAGCCATAAATCAATATGGACTACTCAATGATTGACATATTGATTCCGAAGATATATCTCTGGAACCACACCTTATTATCTTGTTCCGGAGATGCATCTCCGGAACTTCTCCTGAACTAGTTCCAAGAAAGAACCTATAATAAAACCTGTTTTTTTCATTTACAATAAACACAAATGTTGTTATGGGGGAAGATAAAAATGCATTAAGACAAAATATGAACAAATTGTCAATATATAACACTTTATTTAATTGAGACACAATTTCATACACTTATTTGTCCGGTAAAACAAGAAATTAAAACGAATCGAAACATATGTCGTCGACTAAATCTATTAGTGGTACCCCCCTTGGACTTTTGTGCATTTGATTCTATTTCAATGTTGCTCAATTTCTCGAACTCTTGCATCCTTTCTATAAAATGATTCAACCAAGTCTCGACTTTTGTTGTTGAATGAGTCATCCACTCCGGTGATGTAAGTGGTATAGGGCATCCCGGTTTCAAGTAAACTTGAACAACATGACTTGATTTTGAAAGCCACCCAATAACATAATACGATCATTTGGATTTTGAGGTGGACGGTGCACATTGGGAAAAAGGTTTCCGAAAAACCGTATTGTGTCAAACCAATACACACTCTATCATACACACATGCTATTAGGTGACCCATGTCAGGGAAGAGCATCCACTTTGCCTCCGGTTCCAGACTGCTAAGGCAACAAATAAGAGACTTACAAATGTTGTCAAAGTATTCTTTCTTTATGTACAACCATGTGTATGATTCTTTATGCGTCTTCAACTCTTGGATAAGTTAATGGCAGACAAGTGTATGACTATCTTCTATTTTACCGAGTTAAGCTGAAACAACTCAGTAACCACAATTATCGCCCCCCTTAACATTGACGATCCGCTCGATATATTTTTTCATAAAAACCAGAATCTTGTAGATGAATGGAATCTTTGGCGGAGGTGGCATCGGAGGTGGTTTTCTAATGCGAGTTCCTTTGACAACATTTTTTTGAGATTTTGGAGTTGGTGAGTCGGGAAAAACTTTGTCAGCATGTTCAAAATATGAAAGAGGCCGTGTAGTCGATTTGACATTCGGTGTAGGCTTCATTTTCTTCAGAGCACCTTTTTTTTTACCGGTTGGGAGGATGGTTTCATGTCGGTGGTTTTCAGATAAGCAATCTTACTCAATTGTTCTTTGATGTAGAGTTTCATGTTGTCATCGACTTTCAAAAATATCTCTTATATCACTTTCCATTTGCTTAAAATAGAGATATTTGATTTACCGTCATTCATGACACCATCATCATCAAACATAAGTCTCTTCCAATGAGTGCAAACCTTGTTCATTTTTATTGGGGTCACCAAGTTTCACCTTTTTATCAATAATACAAGCACGTGGGAGAGCATACGTTTCCACAATTGTGCATATACATTTTGTGCTATCGAAGCCTACATTATCAGCTCATTTAGCCTCGTGAAAAATATAGTTCAAAGTCGCCCCGAGAAATGTTACCGACCAATTGAGAATATAAAGTGTTGCCTTTAAATCTATGTTCCAAAATTGTGATGCTTCGAACAAATGATGTGTGTATCTCATTATGCTGGTTTGAATCATATCGTTCACGGAGTCTCAGTCTCTGTACAAATCACCCTTACTATTTTCTAACCAACTTTTCAAAGTAACTTGGGCAGACTCAACTATGTTAGTTGTTGTATTTCCGAGGTGTCTAACATTATCAGTCCATGCACAAACAATTTTCTCCTTCACTTGGTCAAGAATTGTGCTTTTAACACATTTCAACAAATCTGGATACTTTTCACATACTTTCCTGAAATGCATAACGAAATCGGCATATAGTTCTTTTATGGAAGAATTTATTATACGATTCCATGCATCCATTATTTTTTTCACAACCACTCTTGCCTTCACCATTTTCCATCTTCTGACTCTATCTATTTCGTCCCTACCGCGGTTTAACCTGACTTCTCACATTCTTTGTTATGTGATACCTACAAAGCAATGCATTAGAAGAATGGAATACCTTTGCAACCAAATTCATTAATGTGGTATCATGGTCTGTAACAACCGCTTTAGGAATCTCACCACGATTCTTCAATAGTGTCCGACACACCTCTAATACCCAAGTAAAGTTGTCCTTTTTTTCACAATCAAGAAATACAAACCCAACATAATATGTCTTCTCAGTTGAGGTAACACCAACCATCTCCAATAATGGAAGTCTATACTTTTTGTCTTGTAGGTTGAATCAAGTATGAACACCGTAGGAAACATGTTGAATAACTTTATGGAATCAAGATGAGTCCAAAATATATCTCTAACAGTAACTCAGTCCTCGCACATTCGCTACCTAGACACGTAACTGTTACCATCCCATAGTTTCAAGAGTTGTTGCATCTCAGTTCTATCCCCCCTAAGCGCCTTGTTAGTTAGGTACCAAATATTATACACTTGCTTGATATTTGATATATTTTTGGGTCATTTTCGTTTCAATGTTTCAAGTATATTTTTTGGTTGAACCAGATTCAAGGTCATGTCAACAACACATTCTTTCTCTTCCGACATGAGCCGACACACACTAGGATGGTCGATAAATTTTTCACACATATCATGGTTATGCAAATCACATATCACATTAAATATCCAGTTTTTGTTTGCTAACATGTAACCACGCACATTGAACGGACACTCACATGTTCTAGAATTAATGTTGTCTCTTTTAAAATTCCTGAGAGGAGTTCTATATTTCCCGCTTCTTTCGCACATCATTGTCAAAAAAGTGCATCTTCTATCCGAACCATTATCGTACCTTATGATAATCACACTAAACTCAAGTTTAAAGGCCTCCATACGAATCCAATGAAGCATTTGATCACGATATTCAAACTCTCGTTTTGTTTTTAAATTAGTTTTACAACATCTACCGCCTTCACGACAACACCTTGGACATCCAGAGAAACAACTTGTTCAGAAAAAAACATGATTAATGTGACCAATGCAGGGGAAAATGAAAGATCTTTACCTGGAATTTTTTCTTCTTTTACTCCTTATGATGTGATGAACCAAAATAATGGAGATTTTGAGTGGAAAAAATGGATTGAGAATAAAGGGTTTTTTGGTGAAGGGTTTGGTTGAAAGCCAACTATGGCAACAATGATTGTGTGATCATGCAGCTGCTTCATGTATTAAATAGTTTCGGAGATGCATCCTCGGACAATATCTGACATGCAAAGGTGACAAAAAAATTTAAAATCCCATCCATAATTCTGAAGATGCATCTCCGAATTTTCTACTGAACTGAGGTGTTTTTTAAAATGTTTCGGAGATGCATATTCGGATTAAAAATAATCTAACTTGTAGGACGCCTCTCAGAATGACATTTGTTGAGTATGTAAGAGATGCGTTTGGAGATATATCTCCGAAAATAAAAGGCATTTTTAAAAATTTACATGGTACAATAAAAATATATAGGATGCGTTAAGAAACTCTCTTCAATTAAATAAATATATAACGGTCAAAGTTATATATTCTGTCCTTGCGAAATAAAAAATTTGCAAAGTTTTTTCTAACATTTATTAAGAAATGATTTTTTTAAGAAACAACTTAAAACTATTTTTGGACCTAAATATTAGATAAGTCCATTAACTTCAAATATCTGTCCGTATTAATCTGAACCCGTCTAAATAGAGTATGAAGTTGGGAAAAAATAAATTTACAATGGCTATCCACGGTTTGGAATGGGTGGTGTTTTTGAACCCCATCCTGCTTAGTCCAGTCCGTCTAGCCCTAGCGGAAGGGATAGGGAACTTGCTTTCTTCTATCATCTCCGCCGTTATGGGAGGCAAAAATACTAAAATACCTTTAATTTTCAAAGATGTATTTTCGGAATCTATTGAAAAAAAACAACAACAGAAGCTTCGATTTGGGAAAGTAGTCCTTCCATTGATGTTTATCGAAAACATGTTTATATTGCCACTGGAAATCTCTATTCTGCGCCACCGGAAATCTCTATTATCGAAAACTTGGTATTGAATACATTAACTAATTGAATGCATTAACTAATGAACTTTCAAGAATAATATATACTCTCTAAATAATGTTTCAGGTAATATATACTCTCTAAAATCATAAACATGTTTCAGGTATTATATACTCTCTAAAATCATAACTTTCAAAAATAATATTCAACATGGTATTGAATGCATTAACTAACTTAATAATGAACTTGAAACACTGCAGGAAGTAGGACCTAATGAAAATGGAGAATGTGGAATATGGGGCGCATCAAGGGATGAGAAGAGAGTTTATACCAACAAAGCAAATTTAAATAACAATAATTTTTGGAGATGCATTTTCGGAATAAATTTATTCATAAAATTGGTGTGTGGCTCAAAAACTAATGAATTGTGTGTTGGATACGTTCAGAGATGCATCTATGAAATCTGAAAAACATTTTAGTATTTTTATATGACGGCTAAGAAATATATAGGATGCATTAAGAAATCCTTTTTTTTTTCAAATCTCTATTTCCTCCTACCATGTTAAAATCACACCGCAATTGCAGTCGGTTGCGAAGACAACCGCATCCGCAATATTGCAGGTGCAATTGCGTTGCGGACCGCAATTTAAAACCATGGCGCCAACATGGAGCAAAACCAGTTGATATGAATGTAATGGTATATGAAATATGAGCTGATTTTAGTGAATGCAAGAGCATGATACGGGAACAAGTTAAACACTCGTAATGCCATATAGAAATGCTGATATGCAGGTAAGAGCATATATAAAAGTAGGTAAGAGCATATAAATGAAAATGAAATTCAACAATATTCATCACAAAATTCACAAGAATCCTAATCAATTGAATCTGATCAAGCATGCCAGAAACAACTGACAAATCATACCTTAATTCACAGAATTTCCTGCATCATCAGTGAGATGTTCAACATGTCTCATATAGTCTAAAATACAACCATAAATCATTCATTCTTACACATAGATAATTTAAAAATGCTATTACAACAACAATAGAAACAATGTTGAGCTTTTAGCATATCCACAACTTTCTGCACTTCAAGGATCCACAAAGACAAGGATATCCTTCTCCAGCAACAAACTCATAATCATTACTATATGTCAACTCTTCACCCAAAGCAATCTGTTGTCAAGAAATTAACAAACTCAAATATTCATAATCAAGCAGAAATTTCTAACAACAGTGGAGTTACTTACATCTCTATTTGCATAAAGACCAATATGTGCATGCTCGCAATTCATGCTCTCTATATAAACTTGGTAATTCGCAAGATTCGGTGAACAACTGCAATAACGATAAGATCAAACCATCAATTTCTCTTTTCATCGGTAAATACCATATATTTCTGCATTAAATCTATGCATACCTATTATTAATAAATCTTGACACATTTCCATATCGAGTAGAATCAATAACATATCCAAGTGCATGTCCTTCTGTAAATCCACTCACGTCATTACCGTGAGCACCAATGTCATAGAAATATTCACCGTTTTCATTTCCGTATCTGGTATAAACACTAACCTAGTAAGTATATCAAAGAAGAAACACAAACCAACTAAAATAAAGAAACAAAATGTTGAAATAAATTCGAACCTTTCTCGCCTTTTGTCTACCTCCGTCTTTTCTACAACTTCTCCAATATACTCGCACACGAACATTCCGCGAAAAATGTCCTCGCCAGCCCTTACTCCCCATCCCTAAGAATTGAAAAATGATTGTTAACATTAGAAGTCTTTTGAGTAATTTTGAATTTATCAAAAGAACAACAGTGCCAACCTTTTCCTTTGTCTTAAAGACTTCCAATTTAACTTGAACTCCCTTCTGCAATATTCTGTTCCGACAGGTTTTACCACATCTGCACATATCGTTACACTCGTACACGGAATTACCTTCCTGTAGTTTTGTAGAGAAATTCAAAACAGCTCAGTTTTGGATACAATGTAGCTAGGTTAGAATTAGTTAAAGTATTTTACCTTCAACATGAGTCGACCGTTTTTATTGTATGGGAACTTTCCGCGCATTGGTTTCCCGAATATATCTTTTGCGTTATCAAAACAATCATCGAAAAGGTATATATGATCACAGGTTTTGCGACATGTAGAAGAGGAGCAAGAACACCTCATTTGCAGTCTCTCCTAATAAAAAAAAGAGGCGAATTATTGTTATAAGAATTATAAGGATAAAGTTTTTTGATTTGTTTTTCAAACAAGGAAACATTAAGTAAAAGTTAAATACCTCCTGACTATGACTAGGAAATCGATCAAGCATCTGTTTTGTCACATAGGAAAATCTTTCCCAAGGCGTAGGAAGATTTACGTATCGCTCTTTCTCGAAAAGAGAATTGAGTATTTCTTGATCCAATACACAAATCACTGGAGTTGATTCCTTCCCAAAGCTTATGTCATCGCATAAAACTATCGCCTTTTGCAACGAACCCGATTTGAATGAGTGTGGACTAATGACAGGGTGAATCTCATCCTGATGCGAATCCTCAAGAGTTTCTCTCCCACTGCAATCTCCTGTTGCCTTCAAACGAAGTCTTTCTGGCAAATATCCATATTTCTTCTTCAACGAAGCTTCGAGATTAACTTCGCAAGAAGTTGTGGAAGCAATCGATAACATATTGAGATTGTTAGGTTGAGGTTCTTCCAAAGAAGCTCCGTTTTCGTTCTCAGTCATATTCGGAGAATCATCTTCAGTTGTCAAAGTTAGTGGATTAGGAGCTTTCGTTACCTTGAATTCGGAAGAGTGAACTGACTTAACATGCAACCATAATTCACCCATAATTCCAAAATTAGCACCACAAGCATTACATTTCAAAAGCAAGCAGTGTTCAATGAACTGCACATGATGTCTATTATGAACATGCGATTCCAATAGTTTCTTGTTGGTGAAGGAATCCAGACAAATTGCACAAGCATAACTCATGAATAACCAATATGCTTCCCTTTCATGAATATCCATCCAATGGTTACAAAGAGATTCGTCATCGGAAAATTCTTCAAAACATACCTTACACTTAACTGCATTATCATTATCATCATCATTGCTATTAGGAGGAGAATCTATCCATTGAAGAGCCTCATTGTGATCATTACCAGAAAGCATGAGTATTTCTCCAAAGATGTTCCTTGCAATGTAATAACCATCCTTAAAGATTGATACCGGATCAACATCCAATGGACTTTTCGGAGGTGCCACGCCTAAGTATTCGCAAACCCTTCTCTTCGAAGTCGAACCACTGTAGTTTACTTTTGCTTTCCTTTTCGTTCTACGTCGTTTTGAATTTGAACTATTGTTTGTCTTAACATTGCTCAAATGCTTTCTGCAGAATGAAAAGCCAGGAAGTGAATGATGCTTGCATTTAGTACCAGCCACAGTTGTACCTCCACACATCGGAGTAGGCGCTTTAGCTTGTTTTTCAGGTTTTCTGGAGAAATGAGCAAAACAATATTTATCACTACCAATTGCCAATCTCCTACATTGCCTTCCCTTGGCTTTGATAAACTTTTTGCACTGTCGACTGTTAGTATTATCAGGTTCTACAAATGATTCAATAGCTTCTTCCTCATCCATCGAACTTTCTTCCTCATCCATAGGCCTTGATGCTATTGCCGTGATGGGCAAAACATCAGAATCTACAACCTCGACTCCAATATCACTCAATCCATTCATCAACTGACTAGGAAACTCGGTTTCCACGGGCACCTCCACAGTACTTTTATGCATCGAAGGTGCGCATGGGCGACGAATTTGAAGTTTAGGCCTTCTGAAACCAGCTTGAGAGCTTTTTTTGCACAATCCATTAGAACTAGAAGCATGTGTCTGCGAGCCAATTCTGCTAGATAACAAAGGATTTCTCGAAAACCAATTCATTACATCATGCTTCCAAGTTTTCCATACACCACCTAATCTTGGTTCTGGTGCTACAAACCAAAGACTGCAGACATCATTCCACAAAATGGAATCAACCAATTCCTAAACAATGGAATATACAATTAATCAAACAATTATAATGGAAGAAATATTTGATATCAAAATTATAAACACCTCATTTAGCAGCTCAATTTCTTCTGCATTTTTTGCCTTCTCGCATCGACGAACCCAAGACTTAGAACAATGCAGTTTCCATTCAACCATTATATAATGCTGCACTATGCTCTATAAATGAAAAACATATTCAACATTGTTACTAAGTAGTTTTGAAATATTTAAACTACTAGTAAAATATAAGCTTAAGATATAGAATTCACCTTTTGCAGTCGCTGAATCATTCTTCCAAGATCTGAGTAGCTTCTACAATCAGAAGCTTCCATAGCAAATTGCTTCCAAACTATCACATCGCGAGCATCTTCTATTAAAGCCTATATGTAATATAAATAAACTAAGCAAACAAATATTTCAAAGTATATAAATAGGAAATGTAAAAGAAGCATGTATTACGAGCAAGAAGAACATACTCGAGGATGAATTTGTTCAACAATATTGATCATTTCAATGACAAGGTTTTGCATTGTAAACCGTCGTGCAATAGTCAAGTCTTGTACAATTTTCAATCCATCTTGATGAGTTTCATATGCTATAGGCCGAGGAAATTCATCAATTGATAGAACAAAAAGCATTTTAACCCAAGAATAATTCTTTGCATCCGGAGAAAAAATGATGAAATATTTGTTCTTATTATCATGAACTGGTTTGTCATTCTGAGTGGACACCGGCAAATCATCTTTTGCACATTTGATTCCTGCATGCCACTTTCCTTTCCACTACAAAGACAAAGAAATAATTGTATAAACAACTTAATAAAACTCTTATATCATAAACATTATATTACAATGTTTATGTAATAATGTTTTTACTCACAACAACATAAAAACAAGCATTAAACAAAGCCATGCACAATTAAATTTCAACAGACACATAAATACATGTACCTTGAACCAGACAGCCATAGGCTTATCGATCTCTAACCGTTCCGAAAATGATAATTGTTGTAACTGAGGCGCATCCATTACTGGTAATCGATTGCCATTGAGTTCATCGTCCCAATGCAAAATATCGTGCTCGCAATTTTCAATACAGACAAGCTCATCCACGTTTGTATAAGCTATCGATTGACATGACTTAGAGCAACCAGGTTCCTCAGAAGAAGTAAGCATTACCATTATTTCTCCAAGATAAATATAAACCGTTCCTATAGAGATCATTGCATGAAAAAAGTTAGATAATATAGTTTCTAGTGGAAGCTGCAAAGTGGATATAAAAATGGTTAAGAAATTTATCAAAGAATATATAAAACATGAAAAGCATGCAGTTAATGTACCTTAAAGAAATGAGGGGAGAAATTTATGTGTAAGTGACTGAAGTTGATGAGAAATGTGTTAGATATTCTATTAAATTTTTATGAAAAATGTTGTGTATGATAAAATTGAAGGTTCTAGTAGTTTTTTTTTTATTAAATTAATTTTTTGTTTTATTTTATAATTTTGTTTTTTCTTTTCTATTTTAAGGGTATATTATTTATGGTAAAAATAAAAGATGATGGAAATGTGAATGGTGTGAGGGACGAATGAGTAGAGAATTGGTAAAAATTCTATAGTAGTCTATTATTTATTTTTAGTAAATTTTTAATGTTTTTGTTCAATGAATATAATGGATTATAGAATAACAGAAATGAAAAAACCAATTAAAATAAACTCCAAACACTCAAACACAATTCAGGGCCAACCTAAGGCGCTACTAAACTCTAAAAAAACATCTTAAATGACATCCAAATTCAAGGAAATAAGCATATCTAATAATCATTAAAATATTTTAAAATAAATATGTAGTTAAATGATATAAAATTAGGTAAATGTTGGATTGAAATCATATTTATTAATTAAAACACTACAAATAAGTACATTGTATATCAAAAGGAAAATACAATCACATTTATTTTTTATAAATAAAATTGAATCTGAATTAAAATCTAAAAGAGAATTATAAAAAATTCAAACTCTTTTAAATATTTATTACGACACATAATCAATTCAGGTCGTGCACAACCTATAATATGATGAGAAATTTTACTTAAATCCATAATATGAAAAATTTAATGAGTATGCAATCTAGGATTAAGAAAATATGATATCTAATATTTATTAAAATAATTTAAAATAAACTTTGTAGTTAAATAGATATAAAATTTCCAAGATATTATATTAATATTAAATTTTATAATTAAAACACTGCTGGTGAATAAATCGCACTCAAAAATCCAAATTAAATTCTCTTTATTTTTTTCTTATAAATAAAATAGAGTTCTTTTTTATTTTTTATACATCAAATCTAAATTAATTAAAAATCAAAATCTAAAGAAAAATTATGAAACAAAAATGAACCTTTAAAATTTTGATAATTCAATACGGCACAAAAGCATGTTACGTTGTGCTCAACCTGTAACAGAAATGATAAATTCTAATCAGATCTATTATATTAAAAATTTAACAAAAATTTGATGTATATTCAAGAAAATATGCATACGTAAATAATCATTAAAAATAATGTAAAAAAACTATAATTAAATAGATATAAAGTTCGCTGGATATTAGATTAATATTCAAGTTAGATTAAATAGAATAATATTGAATCCTCTTTATTTTTGTTCTTATCTAATTCTTTTTATAAATTTTATTTAATAGGTTAAGGGATCAAAATTTTATAAAGAATTATGGAAAAGCTTCAACCTTTAGACTATTGCACATTCCATTAGGCACAAAATCAAAGCATCATATCTACCTGAAACACAATGATAAATTTTAATCAGATCTATAAGAAAAATTTAACAAATATCCGATCTAGATTATTAAACAATTATTAAAAATAATTAAAAAAACTATATAGTTAGATGATGTAAAATTGGGTATCATTATCTCATCAATACATGAAAATTCCTAATAAAATATAAATCATTACACTATAAATGTTTTTTATTACAAAGATAAAGTATACAAAATGTCTCAGAGATCAGAACTTACCATTAAAATTGACAAGTAGTTGCAAGATAATTTAGATAGACACTGGCTAAGAAATTTTTCTAAGTAAAATCGTTCTATTAAATTTGTATGAAAAATGTTGTAAATATAAGATAGAAATTCAATAGAAGGTGTTGCCTCTCACTTAGTGCCGCTAATAAAAATGAAGGAAAGATATATATAATGAAAATGATATAGGGTTATAGAGTATTTCTGTATTTGGGGTGAAATTAGTAAAGATAGAGAAACGTGATGTGCACAATTCAAATTTTTACATTTTTTAAATTAGTTATGTTTTATTTTTTTTAATGGAGTTTTATTTTGGAAAGAATAAAAGAAGATAAAAAGGTGAATGGCGTAGGGGGATGTATGGAAAACTATTTTAATATTATATATATATATATATATATATATATATATATATATATATATATATATATATATATATATATATATATATATATATATATATATATATATATATATATATATATATATATATATATATATATATATATATATATAT
Organism: Lathyrus oleraceus; assembly: GCF_024323335.1. Lineage (NCBI taxonomy): Eukaryota > Viridiplantae > Streptophyta > Magnoliopsida > Fabales > Fabaceae > Lathyrus > Lathyrus oleraceus. The sequence continues at coordinate 198,611,593 of NC_066582.1, read as the reverse complement.
ATATATATATATATATATATATATATATTATTTTAATTTTTTTAGAGATCATGTATAGCTTAATTAAAAATTAATCATGATAATTACATAGATATTTTATCTAATTACATTTTAATTGTGATAAATTGATTAATCAAGATTTACCCGTGATAAGTTTTTGATTATGTGCAATAGTTTATCTTATACGCTATCAAAATTAGAGAATTTTATTATGATTAGTAATAATTGAAAAATATGGATTTTTTAATGATGAAAATTAGGATAAATGATATAAATGTGATAATTTGTACATATATTTTAGTTATAAATATTTTACAATTTTATTATGTCATTATTTAAAGAGAAACTAACATTTATTTTATTTAATGTTATTAATTTTATATACTTTTATAAAATTAATATATATATATATATATATATATATATATATATATATATATATATATATATATATATATATATATATATATATATATATATATAAATTCTTATTATAGTAAATAAAATGAAATTCTAGAATACTTGTAAAATTCAAAGATTGAAATATAAAAACTGACTAGATTCAAACTTAAAATTGGATGTAACTGAAACTCTGATGAAATATAAATAAAAAATATGGAAGAATTAAACTTTGCAATAAATAATTCACTTAAATGCGCAGGAGATTCTTGAATAGTAACAAAATCACAAACAATAATTTTAGCTCTACTTTTTTTATTAATCTTTGAATGTTTTTTTTGAATGTTTTTGAAAAATATACTATCATTAAAAATTATAAAATCTAATAATATATATATATATATATATATATATATATATATATATATATATATATATATATATATATATATATATATATATATATATATATATATATATTAAAAAGAGATTTTTTTACAAACAAATATAACTATATATAAAATAATGAGACACTAAAGCCCTAGCGTGCAACACGATATTCTAAGAAGCGGTACAAGAAATACCAAAAACAACCAGTTGCACAGAAAATTAAAACAACAATGAAATAAACACCACCGGAAGCCAAACATTAAATGATAAAATCAATACAAGAGTAGGAAGTCATAGAAATACAAGAATTAGGAGCATCACAAAAGATCACGAGTTAGATCTCCCCAACCAAAGACATGCAAAACACGAAAGCAATCTCCTTTAAGCAGCAAGAACACATCAAAGGAAATCGAAAACATTGATATTACTATTGGCTCAGATGTCGGATAGGGTTCTTGAGTCAAACCGAGAAAGCACAAGAGTTTCACATTGACCTACCAAGATACCATTTTCAAGTCAAAAAAAAATGTTCATATCTTTCACATTGACACCAATTTACCCAAGACACTATATCATTTCGAGTTTTTCAAATCAACCAATTCACATGTCAAATCATAAGCCACCCCTAAGTCTAAATGGACCACCATTAGGGAAAAATATTTGAAAAAAGGTCAAATAATCCCTGGGTATTACTACAAACGATCTCAACCACCTAAAAATCATACATCACAAATCACAAACAAATGAGAAGATGACTCTAGAAACCTCGAACAAAAAGGGAAATTGACACCTTCTTAACCAATGATGACCCCCTATTGAATAAATTCTCTTTGGTAGGAATCGTATCCTATATGAGCTGTCAGACTAAAACTATTACTTTAGAGAGGGTTCAGCTACTCCAGATACTAGAGAGAGCCGATTCCAACAACGAGACCTGACAATCTCTAGGAAGCTCACGAGAGAGAAGAAAAGAAAAAACATATTATTCTGGTCCGACCTGAATGGACATTAGTCGTTCACTCATAGGGAGTTACAAACCGTTTGGATTGCTCGCGGCATATGGGAATTACCTTATGGAAGAGTACAAAAGATCCATTTACAAGATACCTCCAACGATTCCCCACATCACACACCTAGCAAATAGCAGGTTGTTGTAACCATTCCACTATATAAAGGACACACATGAAGAACCCAGAGAATACACAATTTCAAATTCAAATTTCATTCACTATTCTCATTCACATATTGACTTGAGCGTTAGAATGCTAGCCTTGTAGATATTTCCCTCCTCTTCCGCATCGGAAGCCCAAATCCATCGTTTTCGATCACAACCACTGATTCTCCAACCAATTCTGGTTTCATATCAGAACAATGGCACCATATGTGCGAAATGGCTTATGATTCTCGTATTTCCCACAATTGCACATTCTCTCTCTGATCCATCAATTTGAAATCTACTAATTTACCAGATCAGAGTTTGTAACACCTCAAAATTTGCCCTCTTCTCTTGGGACTAAGCTAATCATATTGCATATCATTTTAGGTCATTAGGCATTTCATATTGCATATCATGTGGTTACATAGTGCAAGCCATCTTCCCAAGTCTTGATCAGAAGATGAGGAAGTCAGAGGGTGCAAGCCTAGGGTTTACTGACTGATCATGGCCATCTGAGGATTGGGCCGTGAATTAGGGTTTCAGGATTCTCAAGGATATTGGTATTCATCTTGTTTGAACTGATACATCATCATCATCATGGTTGGATGTCATCAGGAGATTGAAGAAGATTCCTTGAGATTAGGGTTTTGACCACTGGTCAACCCTAATCAGTTGTATTAGGCCAATCAGGGCTGGATCAGGAGATGAGGTTCATGTTGGCTATGAGGATCATGTTGTGATTAAATGGTGATTATTGAGGCTAGGGTGTCACCCTTGAGCCATTTCAGTTGAAGACTGGGGTTCAAATTGATCTGTGCATTGCCAAATTCATCTGTCAGATGAAAAGTCAACTGTGGTCAACTGTACATGATCTGATGGATTTGGAGGTGAAAACAAGTTAGACACACTTCATTCATGTTGGAACAAGTGTTATATGACATCTCAAAGCTTAAGAATGAAGAAAATCAAGTCAGGACAAAAACTGCCAAAAATAGCAGGTGACTTGTAGCTGAAGTTTCCAAAAATGGAAAGTTTTTGACCTCAAAAACAGATGTTCAAGGAAGCTTCAAATGAAAAATTGTTCAACATGACAGATGTAGATCTTGTTCTCACCTTTCCAAAAAGTCCAAGAACTTGAAAATCCAATGTATGGTTGGGGAGATATGGCTCAGTGAATTTCAGAAAAGACCCGTAATCAGGAGGCCATAACTACCACATACTTTGTCCAAATTGCAAGTTCTTTATATGCACAAACTCCATTTGACATGTACTTTGAGGGTGCATCATTGGATTTTCCCAAAAATGGCCCAGGCAAAAAGTCACTTTTCAACTGGACAGCTGAATTGGACCAGGGGCAAAATCGTCCAAATGTCAAAATAATTGGAATTTTTGAATGGGACTTTTTCCAACACCTCAGGAATGGCATTTAGAGTGTGTTTGAATATTCATTTCATGGCTAAGGCATGAGAATTGGATTTTGGCTTGAAAAGTGAAATGATGAAAATTGGTCATTTTGCATACACATAGTGATTTTGAGTTTTAAGCAACCAATGGGCATGGGACAAGTTTCCACAGTTCATATATGATATTTAGAAGTTGTGTGTGCTGTCAACAGGTGTCAATGAGCTGTCTAAGTGAATTGACCATTTTGCCCTCACTTGTTAATAACCAATTTCACTTAACATGCTAATTTGGTTAATTAAGTGGATTAGTGGAGGATTAAGCATCCATATAAATTCTAAAACACTTCCTAATCATAACAGAACCTCACATTCTCCAAAGTTGGATCTAGAAACCTCTCAAATTCTCAAGAGTTCATCAAGAACACAAATCTTCAAATTCATCAAACTTCTTCATTCTTCAACCAATTTTCGAAATTCTTTTTGCATCGAACTCCATTCATCATCATCTCAAACTGTTTTTGGAGATTGGAGGAAGAAGAGCATCGAATCGTGACTGTTGCAAATGCATTCATCAATGGAGAATCAAGATTTGGAGCGCTAGGAGCAAAATCGAGTGAATCTAAGCTTCGCATCTCCTTTCCACTAGCTTATATTACATCTGTTTTGGTAGAAGAATCGCAAATACATCAAAACTCAACACTGCCATGGATTCAAGGTAATTTTTCGAATCTCATGAAATGACGAATTGTTATATGTGTTTTGAAGAGTGATTAACGTAGAATGCAATGCTGCGATTGGTTTGTGAATTGATGGAACGTAGCTTGAGTTATCTTGATTAGAAGTTAGGATGTTAAAACCTAAGGTGTTCGATTCGTGAGATTTAGAGACAATTAGGAGAAATCGTTTGCATGTTTGTGATCCTGAGAGCGAGACCTTTCCAACGGTTATTAATTTGTGAGATTCGGTTGAGAAATGAGCAAAGTCGAAGCTGCCGGTGATGAACGTAATGCCGCGCGGTGAAGAAGACGAGCCTGGGAATTTTTTCCTGTTTGATTCACGTTTCAGGCTTTTCCAAATTCAAAACATGTTACCGCGTTACTGTTCACGTAATTACAAATACTGCCATTAACACATCTAATTAATTAATGTATATTCTAAATGAATTATTAAAAATTACAAACACATTAAAAAAATTCATAAAAAATAGTAGAAAATTCAGAAAAATATGGAAATTTTTATGTTGACTTTGTGGTTGAGTGTAGAATTTTTTTGACCTATTGGTCAAAGTTGTGCATGGTATATTTTTGGTTTGACCTAAGGTTCTTTCACATGTATGACATTTCGACACACTTTACCATTTTAATTGTGAAATGCACATGCTTGCAAATAAATTCTTGAAAATTTTTGTGGTGGTTCTTGATTCATTTAGGATTATTTATATGTAAATTTCATGAATTTTTGATACCTGGTTAGAGAGCAGCAAATTCTGGAACTTAGGTGTGACAATTTGTGTCACACCTCTTGATGTCAACTTATTGAATTTAATTGGATAACCTATGCATGTTGGAATTGGCTGAAATTTTGCATGATGACTTGTTGATATGTTAGGATGTTGTATGAATTTTTGTAGAATTTTTCACTGCCTTTTCTAATTGATCATGATTTTTCATTTCTGGTGATTGAAATTGCAAGCTCATGTGACACATGTTGGTAGATTGATTGGGAAATCCTCATATTGTATTGTATGGCCATGAAATTTGATATGCATGAACTAGACACATTGTGTGACCTCCCTGTTTTGGTCTCATCCATTTCTTTTTTGTTTTCATTGAGTTATGAATTTTTGAAGTGGCTGTATGCATTGATGGTGTGAATTGAAGCATGAAATTGTATCTGTTTTTGATGATTTTCATTGACATGGTTCCATTTGCCCAATTGAGCTCAAATTTGACATGGTAGACCCTGATTAGGTTCTGTTTAGGTGTATTTAATTTGAGAATTTTTGGATTTATTTTGATAGGGATTTGAATGCAATACTTCTGTTTGTATATTTGGTGCTTCATTTGAACCAATATGGATTGTTTTGTGCATGAATTGAACTTGATGGATGATATAAACATGAGACCAAGGATGTTTGCTCTTGTTTGATGTTAATTTGATGTTGGATGGTGGATACCTTGCTGTTTTAACTTTTTTCTTGCTTTGGGACCCTAGGCTTGGCCTAGTGGTCTAGTTGCTAATGTTTGCTTGGTTTTTCAGGATCAAAAGCATAATGTACATGGAGAATGATACAAGTTGATTTTAATTGATGTTGTGGATGTTTGTACACTAACATAACATTGTTTTGTAGGTGTTGGAGCTTGGGCTTAAGCCTTGAGCTTGCTTTGTGTTGTATTGTTTAAACTGGTTAACTGTTTGTTGTTTACAGTTTGTCTGCTTGAGTACTGACTGAGTTTGATTGTTTCCAGGTACTTTAGTTGCTCAGTTCCTTGTGAACTATTGCTTTGCTTTGCTTTGCTTAAGCAACTTGCATAGAGGTATAACCTTCTTACTTCATGTAGTCTGGAGACCCGGCTGTTACCGGGCCGGGCAAATTGTCTGAAGTCCTCCTTAAGAGGCAATGCTTGTGTATGTTTATTTTTAAGCCAAGCAGGAAAAGCCCTTCAAGTAAGGCAATTGGTGGAAGGTAGGGACAAGCAACCTGTCCCCCACTATTCAGTGAGTCTTCTCCTTGCTCCCATTACATGGTTGTAGCATTGAGATCAAAAGCCCAAGATCTTGTGCAGTGCACATTGTGTCAGAGTCATCGAGTATATAAGGGTTCCCCTATTCTGGACCCATGCTCATTTGTCAGACGCTCTCCCTGGTTAGGGATATGAGCTGTGAGGTCTGATCCTCACTTCATCCTTTCATCTGCTTCACCTTAGCCTCGTAATGGCAAGGTTAAGAGCAAACACAGCCTGTACAGACGATTGCTTAGGCAGTCAAACCTATTGTGTGAGCCCCTTGTTTGGCTATAGTGCGTGTTATGTGGATATCTGATTGACATGCTTGTTTGAGATACCTGTTCTCATTTGATGATATATGATTGTATGCTTGTGTGCTAGCTTCTTTCCTGGTTAGGTTAGTTTGCTTATGCAAGTAGGATAGAAAACCAAACTTAGGGTTAACGATGCATGACAACATTAGGCTCGAGTCTCAGCTCCCTAGTTGTGTATCTTTCCCCGGTTTCTGGTTAGCAATTTAGTCCCTTTCAAGGGGAACTACATCGCCCTGATCCTTGTTCCAGACAAGGTATGTAGGCAGGTGGTCGTGCGAGACCACTCCGGGCAACCTTTTTCTTTTTTGCGTGCGTTAACTTGTAATCTGATTGTGTTTGGCTCGGATGCCGACGTAAGTCCAGTAATTGGCTGTCGGGCTCCACGTTTGCCCTTTCGAGTATGTTTTGGTTCGGATGCCGACGTAATTCCATCAAGTGGTTGTCGGGCTCCATGTTTGCCACCCTTGTTTGTTTTTGTTGTTTTGTGTTGTTTGGCGTGCGTAAGCCGAACTACAGTGGCTCTGATTCTTGTTCCAGACAAGATATGTAGGCATAAGGTGCGATACCTTATCGAGCCCTTTCTTCTTAACCCCACCTGCGTTCCCTGTGTGTGTGTGTGATGTATGTTTATAGCAACCTTATCTTTCTAGAACGTGGATCCCGTCGAGTACGACGGACGTGAGGGGTGCTAATACCTTCCCCTTGCGTAACCGACTCCCTTACCCTTTCTCTCTGGTCGCGAGACCATGTCTTTCCAGGTTTCTCTGAGCGTTTCCTTTCCCTATCTTGGGATAAATAACGTTTAGTGGCGGCTCTGTGTGTGTTTTATTTTCGAGCCTCGCCGGTTGATTTTTCGCAGGATGCGACAGCTGGCGACTCTGCTGGGGATATGTTAACATGTTGACCTATGCTGGTCCATGGTCCCTAAGCGAGTCTCTCCTAGCGCTTTAGGATGGGTTTGGTTGCTTGTGTTGTTTATTTATTGCATTTATTATACGAACCCTTGTTTATATTTGCATTAAATATGTGCATGCATCATTACTGTCATGTTGCCATCTTCCTCTGCAGGTGGTTCTGTTGTTTGGGGTGGGTGTTCTGAGTGGGGCTAAAACCCAGGCCCGAGTATACACCTAGGATTAGCGTGGTCTCGCGTCGCTCACATGTCGGTTGGGCATGATGTTGCGATGTGACATACCACAAGCCGGACGAGGTTCATCTGAGAAGTGCTCTTCCAGTGGGGTTTTCCACTTTGGTTGGGTTATCTCTTTTGAGCTGTTGACTCTGGTGACCGATCATTTCCCGGATCTTTGGTTTAGACGATCTCAGGAGAGCTACAATGGCACACCCGAAAGGGCAAACCCATTGAGTATCTCTGCCCGATTGTCGAGACTATTATCCGCCTTAGGATGACCTGTTTAGAATTTACCTGTGAGGGGAGGGTTGATTATTTCAGATGCATTGATCAGATGGTGACTTTGTGTTCTGTGATTCAGAGACATATTTATAAGTCGGATTTATGGTCATTTATTGCTGTGACGCCGGAATGCTGTCCGTGATTTATCAGTGGGGATCCGTTTATTTCAGGATTCCCCGGGCCGAGTTATTTATTAGTGGGGATCCGTTTATTTCAGGATTCCCCGGGCCGAGATATTTATCAGTGGGGATCCGTTTATTTCAGGATTCCCCGGGCCGAGTCAGATGGTTGAGAATGTCTGCTCAGAGATTGTCAGATGATGATGATGATGTATCTGTCTTCCGTTTATTTCGGAACCCGTGGGTCAGATTGGTTACATTTCTCTTCAGATGGTCATGATCAGTCCAGAGGCCAGATTCAGTACAGATGATCAGATGACTTGGAGGATGGCCCAGTGCATTGCATACATCAGCATCATTCTCATTTTGCATTCATCTGCACCAAACTCACGTCTAGCCATATGGGGAGTATTATTGATTGAGAATCTGGTTGAGAGACATCTTGAATTTCAGAATGGGGATGTCAAAATATTATCTGTCTCGATGAAACCAGGATCGAAGGACAGAAGCTTCCTCGTATGGATAGACGTTGCATTCATGCATATTAACCTGTTTGCTGTTTTGCAGGAATCATTGCTCGCGCTCGTAGAGTTGTACCTTTGCACTCAACTCGTCCTCACAGATACTTCACCAGACGCAATACTCCCAGACTCATGGATCTTCCCAACACAGATATCCTCGAGCTGAAAGAGAGGATGGGAGAGCTGATCAGTGTCATGCAAGAGTTCGCCTTGGGGCAGAAGGCGATTGCCGAGAAGGTGGGGAGGATTGAAGATTGGCTGAAGATGGGGAACATGCAAGGAAATGCTTCGTCATCTGGACTGAAGAAATCCTTTGGTAATAACCAGCGCAAGGATGAGGGTGAATCGAGTGCTGTATACGCCCAGAGAGGACACGGTAGGGGTCGTTACTACCAGCACACTGCTGCAGTAACCATCCCTGCTGGTAATCGGGCAGTCCGACAGCAACCTCAGACTAATCCCCAGAAGATACAGGGAGCTGGGAGTCAAGTGAAAGGAAAGGGGGTTGATCGTCATTTTGACAAGCCACCCATGCCATATGCTGCTCTGTTTAAAAAGTTGATGGATCTGGGGATGGTTCAGCCAAGGACGTTAGCTCCATTGAGAGCAGATCAGTGGCCACCAAACTATAATGAGAACGCCAGGTGTGAATTTCATTCTGGTACGCAGGGGCATGACATTGAGGGTTGTAGAGCCTTTAAGCATACTGTTCAAGACCTGCTGGAGTCCAAGGCCCTCCATTTTTCACTATTGACAGATGTTAATGCTAATCCCATACCGGCGCATGGTCAGGCGATGGGGAATGCAATTACTGAAGATTCAGATCACACCCGGGCAGTGGGTAAAGAAGCTAACAGTGACTGGGAGATTGATCAATGGATAAGATCGTGCGTACCAGGAAGCTGGAAGGCCTAAAAAGATCAGCACTGACACTCATCCTGAAGAGTAATAGATTCTTGTTTTCAGTTTATTTGCATGAAAGCCATACGTGTTGCCCGACACGTAATGGTCCATTGTAAGGGCCACCTCATGTTTAAATTTGCATTTTTTGCATCATTAATAAATGGATGTTTTTCAGTCAAAAAGCGGTGTTCCCTGTTTTTCATTTATTTTTGAAGTTTAAAAACAAATAAAAATGGCAATGTTTGTTTTCTGTTTTTCCTTTTTGATTTGTCTCGTCCCAACTTCAAAAATAATTCTCCGGATCTCGTTGATAACAATTTGGTTACCCCTCATATGACTTCGACAATCCGAGCAATCAGGCTGAAGAAAAAGGCGAAGAAGATTGTGATCTGCTGGAATTAACCAGGTTGTCAAAACAAGAGGAGAAGGTGATTCAGCCGCATGCGGAGCGGATTGAGATTGTTATTCCAAGTACCGCCGAGGTCAGGAAGAAAGTGAAAGGTGGAGCCGCTTCAGAGGCGAATCGAAAGCAGGATGGTAGGCTTGTTGAAAGAGCATGTGGATGCCTTCACCTGGTCGTGTCAGGATATGCCAGGGTCAGATACCGATGTCGTTGCTCACAAGCTACCGTGGAAAGGAGACTGTCCTCTAAAGAAGTAGAACGCCAGTGCCTATATCAGAGAGCCATGGTGACTTTGTTTCATGATATGATTCATCATGAGATCAAATGCTATGCTATGACATGATAGCAAAGTCCCGAGCAGAAGTGGGGCACCTGGCAGACCGGGGCGAGTCGGTTGGCTGGTTGAGATTATTCAAACTGAGGTTGAATTTGAACAAGAGCACTATCAGAGTGCGGTCCGGTAAGTCGTTGGGGTTCATTATAAGAGAAGAATCGAGGTTGCTCCTGCTTTTAAAAAAAAAAAAAAAAGAAAATGCCTGAACCGAGAAGAAAAAAAAGAGGTTCGTGGTTTCTTTAGAAAGAGTGAACTACCTGTCATGGTTCACATCTCATCTAACAACCACGTGTGAACCTATATTCAAGCTGTTGAAAAAAAAAAAGAGATCAAACGGTCAGGTGAAATAATGGTTGCCAAGGGGCATTGAAAAATAAAAGAAAAATTGCAGGAACCTCTGATTCTGTTGCCTCCCTATGGAGAGAGACCATCAATTCTGTATTTGACGGCCTTCGAGGGGTCTACGAGGTGAAGTGGGTCAGCATGACGCGTCTTGTCGAAAAGAGCATGCAATTTACCTTAGCAAAAAGTTTACCGACTGTGAAACAGTACATTCACTGTTCGAGAAAACTTGTTGTACTTTGGCATAGGCTGCTCGCCGACTGAGACAGTGTATGCTGGTTCATACCACTTTGTGGATTTCCAAGATGGATCTGATCAAGTATGGGTTTGAGAAGCCAACATTGACTGGACGGGTTGCGAGAGGAGCAAAATAATGTTTACTGATTTGTGATGCTCTCAGAAAGCAATCAAGGAGTGTATTGTCTGATTACGTCGCTCAGCAACCCATTAAGGGTTATCAACCGATGAAGTTTGAGTTCCCTGATGAGGACATCTCGAGGTGCTCCAATCGAAGGATTGAGAGTGACCGATCCCGGAGGAGGGGCCTGACCCCAAATCCGAACGGGTTCTGATGCCTGATGGGGAGGATAAGGTGGATGAGGTAGTGCTTCCTGGGGCACGATGGAATGCATCACCAATGGTGGCCGAGTACGAAGCTGGTATCCTGGGTACTGTACTTCGGTACGTACGTCTACTGGGGCAAACGCCTTTCTCACTCAGAGAGCTTGATTGAAGAGAAGAGGCGAGCAGCCATTTGTCATGGGCAGTTGTACCAGCAGCGAATGAAGCGTGCTTTTGACAAGAAGGTGCGACCTCGGGTATATCACGTTGGTGATTTGGTGCTGAAAAGGATCCTTCCTCCTCAAAACGATCGAAGGGGCAAATGGACGCCGAATTATGAAGGTCCATTCGTTGTCAAGAAGGTTTTCTCTGGCGGAGCCTTGTTGTTAACGACCATGGATGACGAAGATTTTCCATCCCCTGTGAATGTGGACGCAGTTAAAAAATACTTCGTATAAAAGAGACCCGCTGGACGAAAAGAACAAAATAGTCCAGGCAAAAATGGGCATCCCGGCGAACCAAAAACAGAAGAAAGGTTCGGGCAAAAATTAGGGATAAAAATGGAAAATGTACACCCGGCAAGTCGAAAACCTGAGAAGGCGACTTGGGCAAAAATGGGTATCCCGGTGGACTGAAAACCCGAAAGGGCGGTCCAGGCAAAAGAGGGATTGAAACGAACAACTGCGTCCAGCATGATCGTTTGCGCTTTGGTTAAAGCATCATGGAGAATACCCGGTAGGGATCAGTCAGAAGCGTCTTTATCAGAAGGCAGAAAGCAAGGAAAGTCTGAGGACATATGGGGTGTAACCGAGTTGGAACTCGATGAGATCACGGGTTTCACATTGCCATTAGGATAGATTTTTCCTTTTGAGCGCAATTACCTCTTTTCAGGAATTGCTTCCTTTTGTATTGCTCATTTGAGCCACACTTTTCCAATCAATAAAATGCAAATTCAGTCAAAAAAAATTTTGTTTTTGTTTTTCACTACCGCTTTGATTGCAAAAACATCCAGATATTTTTGATAAAGAATTTTGCATTTTAAGACATACAGGTTCCCTCCAATGCATGTTTGTAAGATTGAAAGCTGGAAATCTTATTCGGAAGGTTGAGTGACCCAAGTGTTGAAATCTTGACACGCCTGGGGCACGGTTTTATCTGACGATCTGTTTTGCAGGAACTGTTAGATATTTTCACTCACTTGCAGGTTGTGGTGTGGAAGTTGTTGATGAAACAGATCCCCAGAGAGTCCGACCAGGGACGAACGTAGGAAGAAATGACGAAGACGTTGCGACGTACGACGATCCTTGATGGTAATCAAGAAGACTCTTCAAAGTCGGAAGACTTGCAAGTGTGTAATTCCCCGCAGAGTCCGATCAGGGGCGAGTGTATGAAGAAAGGACGGAGAGACGACGAGACGCCCGACGACCATTGAAATTAATCAAGAAGACTCTTCAAAGTTGGAAGATTGGAATTTCTGTATAACTCCCAGGAGTACGCTTTCCGTCAAGTGCGGAGCGACTTGGAATATAAGATGATTGGGCAGAAAAGGTCCAGACGAGTCTGGGAATTCTCAAAAGTGGAAAGCTGATACGAGATTGGGAGGTGGAGTACCATGGGTCGACGAGTCGATGGGTGTTCTGTACCAACTTTTCTCATTTCCCAGCTAGGTCCCCAAGCAGTGTCAGGAGGACCATTTCCCCAACAGATCCGAGGTCTGTAACTTCCCCAGCCGAGTCGTGATGGTTATCCCCGGCGGGTGTAAAACGGTGTTTCCTCAGCAGCCAGGCCAGAAGGTTGCTGTTCCCCGAGTGGAGCGGGTCTTTTTCAAAGAAATATATCTCCAGCAGTTCCCCGAGTGGAGCGGGTTTCAAAGAAATATATCTCCAGCAGTTCCCCGAGTGGAGCGGGTTTTTTCAATGACATATCTCTCCAACGGTGTTCATTCTACCAGTGGATTGGACAAGTTCCCGTAGCGGACGGATTTTTTGCATCCCCAGCTGAGTTGATTCTATCTATGGATTGCATGGGTAATCCCCAGCGGGTGATAGATTGATGCTTCCCCAGTCGACAGTCTTGGAGGTTGTTGTTTCCCCAGCGGAGTATTTGCGAGCACTTCCCCAGTGAAGTCAGCAGGTATCTGTGAGGGTTTTCCCAATGCAGAGTCAGGATTAATGTCCTCAGCGAGTCAAAGACTGTTGTATCCCCACAGAGTGTTGGTGGTGCTTATCCCCAGCAGTTTCTCGAGTGGATTGGGTACAAAGGAGGTTCTTCCCCAGCAAGGGTTGCCTTATTCCCAGCAGCAGTTATTCCCCAGCATGGTGGAAATCGGAGCGTTTACGAGTCCCTCAGCGGAGTGTCTCGTATTCCCCAGAAGAGTCCCTTGAGGGGGATACCTTTTTATGCATTCATCATGAAAAAATAAACATGGCATATTGCATAGAAAAATAAATAATCGCGTAGCATTTCCATAATTATGGAGCATTACGCAGAAAAAATCAATCATGCATCATTGCGAGCATAAGCTAGTCTCAAACCGTGGTTACTGTTCGAGAAGTGGTTTTGCCCAAAGGTGAAGAGGTGTTACTCCGAGGAGTTCAGCATCGTGATTGAATCAAAGGATGTACCTCAGTAGTGCGATACTGGAGGAAGCTTTTCCGTCGGGCAGAGATGGAAATGAAGATCGGAGAATGTTACGCGATCAGCGCGATTCGAGCCGTGGTTACCGCTTGAGGATTGGTTTTGCCGGATAGTGAAGACGATACTCCGAGGAGTTCAGCATTGTGAGCAACGGTATTTCCCAGTCATTGTTTAATGTCTGGTCGAGTTTTCTTTGGTGTCAGTAAACATCATCATTCGATGTCCAGTAAACGTCGAGTTATTTCCCGGTCATTGTTTGATGTCTGTCCGCATCATTGTTTGATGTCTATCTGCATCATTATTTGATGTCTGTCCGCATCATTGTTTGATGTCTGTCCGCATCATTGTTTGATGTCTGTCCGCATCATTGTTTGATGTCTATCCGCATCATTGTTTGATGTCTGTCCGCATCATTGTTTGATGTCTGTCCGCATCATTGTTTGATGTCTGTCCGCATCATTGTTTGATGTCTGTCCGCATCATTGTTTGATGTCTGTCCGCATCATTGTTTGATGTCTGTCCGCATCATTGTTGATGTCTGTCCGCATCATTGTTTGATGTCTGTCCGCATCATTGTTTGATGTCTGTCCGCATCATTGTTTGATGTCTGTCCGCATCATTGTTTGATGTCATGTCAACATCATTGTTCGGTGCCTGTAAACATCGAGTTTCCTCCCGGTCATTGGTTAATGTCTGGTCGAGCTTTTTTTGGTGTCAGTAAACATCATCGTCCGATGTTCAGTAAACGTCGAGTTTCTTCCCAGTCATCAGTCAGTGTCTGGTTGAAGGTGTACCCTCTGACGTGTTGCCCTTAGAGTGGTGATTGGTGAAGTTTCCGACTATCAGGTTGAAGCACTTATGGTATTCAGGCCAGTTTTTCGGAGTTCAGACCGAAGTGGTTTTCGGACCAGGTAGAAGAAGAGAAAATTTTCGGGGTTCAAGAAAAGCAAAAAAGGAATGAGAATCCCGAGTGGATGTGGTGTTCAGACCATGGTTATCCCTGTGTTACCATTTATTTTGGTATCCAGGTCGACAAGTTCAGAGTTTGTTTCTTCGCCGATGCTGACAGGCGTTGTTAATTATTATCCCATCAGAGTGCAAATTGTTCGCCTGTTCTTGGTATTCAATCACTCTTCATCCTGATCATCCGAAATCCGAGGCTATTTCGTATCGACAGGTTCACAGTGGATTGAATAGGGGCAGCTGTAACACCTCAAAATTTGCCCTCTTCTCTTGGGACTAAGCTAATCATATTGCATATCATTTTAGGTCATTAGGCATTTCATATTGCATATCATGTGGTTACATAGTGCAAGCCATCTTCCCAAGTCTTGATCAGAAGATGAGGAAGTCAGAGGGTGCAAGCCTAGGGTTTACTGACTGATCATGGCCATCTGAGGATTGTGCCGTGAATTAGGGTTTCAGGATTCTCAAGGATATTGGTATTCATCTTGTTTGAACTGATACATCATCATCATCATGGTTGGATGTCATCAGGAGATTGAAGAAGATTCCTTGAGATTAGGGTTTTGACCACTGGTCAACCCTAATCAGTTGTATTAGGCCAATCAGGGCTGGATCAGGAGATGAGGTTCATGTTGGCTATGAGGATCATGTTGTGATTAAATGGTGATTATTGAGGCTAGGGTGTCACCCTTGAGCCATTTCAGTTGAAGACTGGGGTTCAAATTGATCTGTGCATTGCCAAATTCATCTGTCAGATGAAAAGTCAACTGTGGTCAACTGTACATGATCTGATGGATTTGGAGGTGAAAACAAGTTAGACACACTTCATTCATGTTGGAACAAGTGTTATATGACATCTCAAAGCTTAAGAATGAAGAAAATCAAGTCAGGACAAAAACTGCCAAAAATAGCAGGTGACTTGTAGCTGAAGTTTCCAAAAATGGAAAGTTTTTGACCTCAAAAACAGATGTTCAAGGAAGCTTCAAATGAAAAATTGTTCAACATGACAGATGTAGATCTTGTTCTCACCTTTCCAAAAAGTCCAAGAACTTGAAAATCCAATGTATGGTTGGGGAGATATGGCTCAGTGAATTTCAGAAAAGACCCGTAATCAGGAGGCCATAACTACCACATACTTTGTCCAAATTGCAAGTTCTTTATATGCACAAACTCCATTTGACATGTACTTTGAGGGTGCATCATTGGATTTTCCCAAAAATGGCCCAGGCAAAAAGTCACTTTTCAACTGGACAGCTGAATTGGACCAGGGGCAAAATCGTCCAAATGTCAAAATAATTGGAATTTTTGAATGGGACTTTTTCCAACACCTCAGGAATGGCATTTAGAGTGTGTTTGAATATTCATTTCATGGCTAAGGCATGAGAATTGGATTTTGGCTTGAAAAGTGAAATGATGAAAATTGGTCATTTTGCATACACATAGTGATTTTGAGTTTTAAGCAACCAATGGGCATGGGACAAGTTTCCACAGTTCATATATGATATTTAGAAGTTGTGTGTGCTGTCAACAGGTGTCAATGAGCTGTCTAAGTGAATTGACCATTTTGCCCTCACTTGTTAATAACCAATTTCACTTAACATGCTAATTTGGTTAATTAAGTGGATTAGTGGAGGATTAAGCATCCATATAAATTCTAAAACACTTCCTAATCATAACAGAACCTCACATTCTCCAAAGTTGGATCTAGAAACCTCTCAAATTCTCAAGAGTTCATCAAGAACACAAATCTTCAAATTCATCAAACTTCTTCATTCTTCAACCAATTTTCGAAATTCTTTTTGCATCGAACTCCATTCATCATCATCTCAAACTGTTTTTGGAGATTGGAGGAAGAAGAGCATCGAATCGTGACTGTTGCAAATGCATTCATCAATGGAGAATCAAGATTTGGAGCGCTAGGAGCAAAATCGAGTGAATCTAAGCTTCGCATCTCCTTTCCACTAGCTTATATTACATCTGTTTTGGTAGAAGAATCGCAAATACATCAAAACTCAACACTGCCATGGATTCAAGGTAATTTTTCGAATCTCATGAAATGACGAATTGTTATATGTGTTTTGAAGAGTGATTAACGTAGAATGCAATGCTGCGATTGGTTTGTGAATTGATGGAACGTAGCTTGAGTTATCTTGATTAGAAGTTAGGATGTTAAAACCTAAGGTGTTCGATTCGTGAGATTTAGAGACAATTAGGAGAAATCGTTTGCATGTTTGTGATCCTGAGAGCGAGACCTTTCCAACGGTTATTAATTTGTGAGATTCGGTTGAGAAATGAGCAAAGTCGAAGCTGCCGGTGATGAACGTAATGCCGCGCGGTGAAGAAGACGAGCCTGGGAATTTTTTCCTGTTTGATTCACGTTTCAGGCTTTTCCAAATTCAAAACATGTTACCGCGTTACTGTTCACGTAATTACAAATACTGCCATTAACACATCTAATTAATTAATGTATATTCTAAATGAATTATTAAAAATTACAAACACATTAAAAAAATTCATAAAAAATAGTAGAAAATTCAGAAAAATATGGAAATTTTTATGTTGACTTTGTGGTTGAGTGTAGAATTTTTTTGACCTATTGGTCAAAGTTGTGCATGGTATATTTTTGGTTTGACCTAAGGTTCTTTCACATGTATGACATTTCGACACACTTTACCATTTTAATTGTGAAATGCACATGCTTGCAAATAAATTCTTGAAAATTTTTGTGGTGGTTCTTGATTCATTTAGGATTATTTATATGTAAATTTCATGAATTTTTGATACCTGGTTAGAGAGCAGCAAATTCTGGAACTTAGGTGTGACAATTTGTGTCACACCTCTTGATGTCAACTTATTGAATTTAATTGGATAACCTATGCATGTTGGAATTGGCTGAAATTTTGCATGATGACTTGTTGATATGTTAGGATGTTGTATGAATTTTTGTAGAATTTTTCACTGCCTTTTCTAATTGATCATGATTTTTCATTTCTGGTGATTGAAATTGCAAGCTCATGTGACACATGTTGGTAGATTGATTGGGAAATCCTCATATTGTATTGTATGGCCATGAAATTTGATATGCATGAACTAGACACATTGTGTGACCTCCCTGTTTTGGTCTCATCCATTTCTTTTTTGTTTTCATTGAGTTATGAATTTTTGAAGTGGCTGTATGCATTGATGGTGTGAATTGAAGCATGAAATTGTATCTGTTTTTGATGATTTTCATTGACATGGTTCCATTTGCCCAATTGAGCTCAAATTTGACATGGTAGACCCTGATTAGGTTCTGTTTAGGTGTATTTAATTTGAGAATTTTTGGATTTATTTTGATAGGGATTTGAATGCAATACTTCTGTTTGTATATTTGGTGCTTCATTTGAACCAATATGGATTGTTTTGTGCATGAATTGAACTTGATGGATGATATAAACATGAGACCAAGGATGTTTGCTCTTGTTTGATGTTAATTTGATGTTGGATGGTGGATACCTTGCTGTTTTAACTTTTTTCTTGCTTTGGGACCCTAGGCTTGGCCTAGTGATCTAGTTGCTAATGTTTGCTTGGTTTTTCAGGATCAAAAGCATAATGTACATGGAGAATGATACAAGTTGATTTTAATTGATGTTGTGGATGTTTGTACACTAACATAACATTGTTTTGTAGGTGTTGGAGCTTGGGCTTAAGCCTTGAGCTTGCTTTGTGTTGTATTGTTTAAACTGGTTAACTGTTTGTTGTTTACAGTTTGTCTGCTTGAGTACTGACTGAGTTTGATTGTTTCCAGGTACTTTAGTTGCTCAGTTCCTTGTGAACTATTGCTTTGCTTTGCTTTGCTTAAGCAACTTGCATAGAGGTATAACCTTCTTACTTCATGTAGTCTGGAGACCCGGCTGTTACCGGGCCGGGCAAATTGTCTGAAGTCCTCCTTAAGAGGCAATGCTTGTGTATGTTTATTTTTAAGCCAAGCAGGAAAAGCCCTTCAAGTAAGGCAATTGGTGGAAGGTAGGGACAAGCAACCTGTCCCCCACTATTCAGTGAGTCTTCTCCTTGCTCCCATTACATGGTTGTAGCATTGAGATCAAAAGCCCAAGATCTTGTGCAGTGCACATTGTGTCAGAGTCATCGAGTATATAAGGGTTCCCCTATTCTGGACCCATGCTCATTTGTCAGACGCTCTCCCTGGTTAGGGATATGAGCTGTGAGGTCTGATCCTCACTTCATCCTTTCATCTGCTTCACCTTAGCCTCGTAATGGCAAGGTTAAGAGCAAACACAGCCTGTACAGACGATTGCTTAGGCAGTCAAACCTATTGTGTGAGCCCCTTGTTTGGCTATAGTGCGTGTTATGTGGATATCTGATTGACATGCTTGTTTGAGATACCTGTTCTCATTTGATGATATATGATTGTATGCTTGTGTGCTAGCTTCTTTCCTGGTTAGGTTAGTTTGCTTATGCAAGTAGGATAGAAAACCAAACTTAGGGTTAACGATGCATGACAACATTAGGCTCGAGTCTCAGCTCCCTAGTTGTGTATCTTTCCCCGGTTTCTGGTTAGCAATTTAGTCCCTTTCAAGGGGAACTACATCGCCCTGATCCTTGTTCCAGACAAGGTATGTAGGCAGGTGGTCGTGCGAGACCACTCCGGGCAACCTTTTTCTTTTTTGCGTGCGTTAACTTGTAATCTGATTGTGTTTGGCTCGGATGCCGACGTAAGTCCAGTAATTGGCTGTCGGGCTCCACGTTTGCCCTTTCGAGTATGTTTTGGTTCGGATGCCGACGTAATTCCATCAAGTGGTTGTCGGGCTCCATGTTTGCCACCCTTGTTTGTTTTTGTTGTTTTGTGTTGTTTGGCGTGCGTAAGCCGAACTACAGTGGCTCTGATTCTTGTTCCAGACAAGATATGTAGGCATAAGGTGCGATACCTTATCGAGCCCTTTCTTCTTAACCCCACCTGCGTTCCCTGTGTGTGTGTGTGATGTATGTTTATAGCAACCTTATCTTTCTAGAACGTGGATCCCGTCGAGTACGACGGACGTGAGGGGTGCTAATACCTTCCCCTTGCGTAACCGACTCCCTTACCCTTTCTCTCTGGTCGCGAGACCATGTCTTTCCAGGTTTCTCTGAGCGTTTCCTTTCCCTATCTTGGGATAAATAACGTTTAGTGGCGGCTCTGTGTGTGTTTTATTTTCGAGCCTCGCCGGTTGATTTTTCGCAGGATGCGACAGAGTTCTCGAAGCCAAACACTATATCTATTGCGTTCGACTTATTCAAGTAGTGGGTCAACCTTGATTATCTAATTTTCCAGACTCCTGACTCCAAAACCTTTCGACAATTGCTTGATCTAAAGCAACTCGTTCTGCTTCCCTACATAAAGTAGTTGTCATTGCTGATGTCCTTCAAATGGCGAGAACTCAACTTCCTCCTCCTCCTTCTCCTCAAGGTATTAAATATAAGGTTGTGGTAGTCATTCCATTGCACCGAAATCTACTATAACCTCTTCATATTAAAGGATCTACTCTTGTGCCCCCACTCAGACCTCTAGTGTAACACCCTAAAAACTCGCGTGTAATTATCAAAGCATTTAATTAACAAAATACAGTCACATAGGATGTCACTCACAACAATCATAACCAGCTCCGTAATACGGGTTATAATAAAATATTTTACTGCATACATTTGCACTTAGGATGTTTACACGACATCCAACTCATTTGAATATCTTTGCAGCGGAGTCATAATAAAAAAAACATACCAATTTAAAATCTCATAATAGTTTTCACAACAAAATAAAAAGCACTGACTCGTTGTAACAAAAAGATAATGATATAGAATGGTATTAACATAAACAATATGTTGTAGTGATGTTTGTTGTTGACCTTGTTGTAACAAAAAGATAATGATATATAAAAATCCAAGGAGGCAATTGGATTGGAAACACAAGGAGTCATAGTCAATCCAATTGGTGTCTCCTCTCTAAGTTTAAGAGGAGGCGCCAGTTGGTCTGACATCTCCTCTTAAAAGTGGGGTAGATTGAGATGTTTTTTGAAATTAGGGTTATTTTCAGATTTTTTTAAAAAAAATTGGGGTATTTTGATAAAAAAAATTCCTTTGACTATATTATTTTAGTTTCCATTTTTATAATTTTATTTTAAGAAGATTTTATTTTTTGCTAAAAATAAAAGATGATAGAAATGTGAATGGTGTGGTGGAATGACGGAGTTAAGAATCGGTAAACAGCAACATGAATGTAATTTTTTAAATATTTTTATTTAATAAATATATAATAGATTATAGAGGATTGCATTATGGACATGTCAATGATAAAAAAAATTGTGTTTTTACGAAGAAAATAGGTTAAACAATAGAAAAATGATATTTGGTAAACGATGGAAAAATTATGTAAGAAAATGATAGTGCAATTCTATTATTCATATGTTTATTAAGAAATTATTTAGAGATTAACCAACATGTTATAATTTATATTATTAATTTCAACATACTTTTATAAAAGTAGTATAATATTGAATAATATGTTTTTATTAAATTGATATAATAAGAGATATTTTTTTTTTAAATTTTATTATATTATATAAAAAGAAATTTTAAAAACTTTTTTAAATAGTAAAGAAGAACCATATATTACAAATAAAAGAAATAAGAGTTATAGAATATACAAAACTAATTAAGAAGATAGGAAATGGACAAGGACTACAACCCTGACAATCAATCAAGTCAGAAAAGAAAAGCAAAAGAAAGTGTTTCAAGATGATTTATCAAAGTTGGTTATAACTGTTATGAGGATGTTAGAGATTAGAGTATGCAAACTCATAGATCATAGCATGCACCCTTCTTTGTACTATAAGTAATCTTTATATTTTCACATTACAATCAATAAAACTATAATCAATTTACACCAAAATTTGTTATTCATAATATGGTATCTGTTCAAGAAATCCAGTTTCGTTTGTTCGTTCTTCTTCTTCTTCTTCTTCATGTTTTACTGATTTGTTTCGGTTCCTTTTGTCTCATTCATCAAGACTTGTTCTCGATCTCTTTCCAAATTTCACTCATCGATCCATTTTTTTCCTTCTTATTTTCAATGCAACCGCGTGTTGCTCTGGTTGATCAACAAGTTAATATTGATTTCATCTACTATGTTTATCAAAATGAGGGTCCAATTTTGGTTTCCATTGCTCAAAATTTGAATGAATCTAACTATCTCGCATGGTGAAAATCCATGTAACGATCCTTAGGTGCAAAGAACAAGCTTTGTTTTGTTGATGGATCTATTGAGATTCCACCTCACCATGATTTTAATCGTCTTCAAAGAGAAAAGTGTAATTATTTAACTCACTCTTAGTTGTTGAGTTCTGTTTCTGAACAAATGGCATCAATTATTATTTTTCTTTTTAATGCCATAGACGTATGGATTGATTTGAAAGAACAATTTTCTAAAGCTGGTCATTCACATTTTCTAATTTCGATCTTCCATCAATAGTTTGAAACAAGCTTCCAAATCTTTTATAGATTACTTTATTGATTCTAAAGGTTTTTGGGAAGAACTCAATGACCATTGACCTCTAGCTATTTGTACATGTGTTCACCGATGCATGGCTATGCAGAATGTTCGTGATTATCGACATGAATATCAAGTGATGTAGTTTTTGACCGATTTTAATGATCATTTTTTAGTTGTAAAAGCTAAAGTGTTATTGATGGATCCTCTACCACCAATCAACAAAGTGTATTCATTAGTTGTTCTAGAAGAAAGTAATAAAAAATCTATTAATCATTTTGAAGAAGATAGTTCCATATTGGTTAATGCAACTCAAAAGTTTGATTTCAAGGCAAGCCATATCATTTCAAGATTTCTCCTAGACATTGTACATTTTGCATAGGAGTGGCCACGCTTGTAACACCCCGATAATAATATAATAATTATTTAAATTAAGTTAATAATATGTTTATTAATTTAATTAGATAATTGAATTATTATTATTATTATTTTGGAATAATAATTATTGGGATAATTATTTATTTGGAATAAAATAAGTTGGAATAATAAAAAGTCCCATTTTTGGTAAAAAGGGTTGCACGTGAAAAGGAGAACACAGAGAAGCGGTTGAAAGTGGAAAAAGGGCAAAAAGGCAGAGCAAGAGAAGAGGAAAAAGCTTGGAGCTCAGAGATTGCTGGATTAACTCAGGTAAGGGGGGTTTATCATCGATTAACGGGTATTATGGGATGATATGTACTGGGTAGTAAGAAACTATTGTTTTACCTCTGATTAGATTGATGCATGATGAACTGTGAACCCTTTGGATGAACGAAATTGGGGTATAATTGAGAAAGAATTCGTAGGAATTAGATGTAAAAGTGTCAAATTTTGTGTAATCGAATAAGATACGAGTTGTGTTGAAAATATGAATGATTTCTGTGTAGAAATTGGACTGTGGAAGGTTGGTTTGAGTAGATCTCGTAGCAGAGAAAGCCATTGCAGATCTGAGAGTTCTGGTCTCTGGTCATATGCGTATGGCACTAGGCAATACGCGTATGAGATGGCTGGTACGCGTATGGCACTAGGCAATACGCGTATGGATGAGGAAGATGATGTTTTGAACGTGTTTTGGTCTCTGTTGGTACGCGTATGGGAATGTGATACGCGTAGCATACGCGTATGGGCGTGGGCATTACGCGTATGGATTTGGTCAGGCGTGGGCAATACGCGTATGGGCATAGGCAATACGCGTATGGGCAGAATTGTGATTTTTCTGTGCTGTTGTTGTGCAGTTTTTGGTTGTTTAGGCTGAGTGATGTACTTAGCTGATGTATGATGTAGCAGGGATCATTTCCCGTTGTTTTGAGTGGTATAGGTATTAGTAGAGTGTGCTAGTACTGTATTTGATTATGTGGCATGATGTGATATGCTTTTGTGATAAAATGTATTAATGATGTGTGATGATAAGCATGATGCTGTGAATGTATCAGTTATGTATGCATTTGTGAATAGACTGTTTTATGGCTTAGAGTGTGAGCTTATGTCTATTCTTAAATTGTTGCTGTTGTTGTTGCATTGCTAGGTGATTAGCATGCTTATTCTAGCCTTTGGGGCTGTAGCTAATTCCCATGGTGAGGAATTAGTGAGTGAACCATGGTGGGTTTGTTGTTGATGTTTGCATACTAGATGATTAGTGTGCATAGTCTAGCCTTCGGGGCTGTAGCTAATTCCCATGGTGAGGAATTGGTGAGTGAGTCATTAGATCTCAAATGAGTGGGACTAGTGAGCTTAGTAGCCGTATCTGGATTTGATCGGTGAGCTTGAACTGTATGTTCAAGAATAGTCGGTACCGCATGTGTGGAGTCTCATTTCATAATGAATGTATGGCATATAATATGAATGGATGTATTCCAATATTATATGTGTGTTATGTGTTGTGTTGTTGATGTTGAGTATGGTTGAGATTATACATATGCTATATGTTACTGTTGAATATGATGTTTGAACGGATATTGTCGTTGCTGAGTGCGTAGTCTGATTAGGGTGAATTGATGTGTTATTTACTTAGCATTACATGTTGTTCTATAATGCTTATTATATTGATTGAGGAACTCACCCTTACATCTATTTTTCAGGTAACGAGCAGTGAGTTGAGTAGAAGCTAGTGCTATGGAGTCTAGTGTCGTCCTTAGTGGGTCATGCTCTGGTAGATGTAACATCGGGAGGGAATGTTTGACTATGTTTTTAATTTAGTTGTTGATTCAACTTTACATGTAATGTGGTACATGATTTGAATGTCGATGTTTTATAACCGCTGCGAATTATGCAAAGGAGTCTTATTTTGATTTAATAAATGAGCATGACAGGATATTTTGATAATTGTTGTGAAATGATTGTGTGACACCCTTCGGGGCATAATTACTCTGATTGATATGTTATTATTTTAATTAAATATTTTGGGGTATTTAGAAGGGTGTTACATTAGTGGTATCAGAGCATAGTCGGTCGAGTCGAGTCGTAATTATTCTGTTTCCCCTGTACGGTATAGGTGTTGTGTAACCTATCAGTACTCATTGTTTTAGTTTGTTTGGGTTTTCAGAATAGAGATGGCTGGAAGAGGTAGAGATGATGCTGCAATTGCTGAGGCTCTGGGTATGCTAGCTGGAGTACTTGGAGGGAATCCAAATGTTGTGGGAATGGGAGCTGCTCGTCAGTTGAGTGAGTTCCAGAAGAACAATCCTCCAATGTTTAAGGGAGCATATGATCCAGATGGCGCTCAGAAGTGGTTGAAGGAGATCGAGAGAATCTTCCGAGTAACTGAGTGTGCCGATAACCAGAAGGTCAGGTTCGGTACGCATATGCTGTCAGAGGAAGCTGATGATTGGTGGGTTGCTACCCGCACTGAGTTGGAAACTGCGGGGAATGCTGAGATTACTTGGGCAGTGTTCAGAGAGAGATTTCTGAGGAAGTACTTTCCAGAGGATGTCAGAGGAAAGAAAGAAATAGAATTCTTGGAATTGAAGCAGGGTAACCGGTCTGTTACTGAGTATGCTGCTAAGTTCACAGAGCTGTCAAAGTATTATACTCCCTATAGTGAGGCTACTGGGGAATTTTCCAAATGTGTGAAGTTTGAGAACGGGTTGCGTCCCGAGATCAAGCAGGCGATTGGATATCAGCGGATCAGGGTGTTTTCTGATTTGGTTGACTGTTGCAGGATTTTCGAACAGGATTCCAAGGCTAGAGCAGAGAGCTATCAGCAAAGGGTTGATAGGAAAGGTAAGAATCAGATTGATCGTGGAAAACCGTATGCAGCTGGCAAAGGTTTCCAGCGGCAGAGTGGGATGAAGAGGCCTAGTGGGGGAGACTCTAGTGCCCCTGTTAAGTGTTATAGATGTGGTCGGGCTGGACATCGTGTTCATGAGTGTACCAGTGCTGAGATGAAGTGTTTCAAGTGTGGAAAAGGTGGTCATTTGGCTGCAGAGTGTCGGTTGAAGACTGTGACTTGTTTCAACTGTGGAGAAGTGGGTCATATCAGTCCACAGTGTCCTAAGCCGAAGAAAGAGAATCAGTCAGGAGGCAAGGTCTTTGCTTTATCGGGTTCTGAGACTTCTGCAGATGATCGTTTGATCCGAGGTACGTGTTATATTAATGGCTTTCCTCTTGTAGCTATTATTGACACAGGTGCGACTCATTCTTTTATATCTTTGGATTGTGCTGTGAAACTTAAGTTAGAGATATCTGAGATGCGTGGTAGTATGGTGATTGATACTCCTGCGAAGGGTTCAGTGACTACTACTTCAGTTTGTTTGAATTGTCCTTTGAGTATTTTTGGTAGAGACTTTGGAATGGATCTTGTGTGTCTTCCACTAGTACAGGTTGATGTTATCCTGGGTATGAACTGGTTAGTGTTTAACCGAGTCTATATCAACTGTTTTGATAAGACTGTGATTTTTCCTGAGATTGAGGAAGGAAAGAATTTGTTCCTATCTGCAAGACAGGTGAATGAGGCAGTAGCAGATGGGGCAGAGTTGTTTATGCTGTTAGCGACTTTGGAAGCTAAAGATAAACTGGTGATTTGTGATCTGGCTGTGGTGTGTGATTTTCCTGATGTGTTTCCTGAAGAAGTGAATGAATTGCCGCCAGAGCGTGAAGTTGAGTTCTCGATTGATTTGGTACCTGGTACTAGACCAATATCGATGGCTCCGTACCGTATGTCTGCTGTTGAGTTAACTGAACTGAAGAGTCAGTTGGAAGATTTATTGGATAAGAAATTTATTCGTCCGAGTGTGTCACCGTGGGGTGCACCAGTGTTGTTGGTTAAGAAGAAAGAAGGTACTATGAGGTTGTGTGTGGACTACAGGCAACTGAACAAAGTGACGATCAAGAATCAGTATCCTTTACCGAGGATTGATGATCTGATGGACCAGTTGGTTGGTGCGAGTGTGTTCAGCAAGATAGATTTGAGATCTGGGTATCATCAGATACGTGTGAAAATTGAGGATATTCAGAAGACCGCTTTCAGAACAAGGTATGGACATTATGAGTATTCTGTAATGCCTTTTGGTGTGACTAATGCGCCTGGAGTATTTATGGAGTATATGAATAGGATTTTCCATCCGTACCTAGACAAGTTTGTGGTAGTGTTTATTGATGACATTTTGGTGTATTCGAAATCTGAAGAAGAGCATGCTGAGCATTTGAGAGTGGTTTTGGGAATTCTACGAGAAAAGAAGTTATTTGCTAAACTGTCTAAATGTGAATTTTGGTTAGAAGAGGTTAGTTTTCTTGGTCATGTGATTTCAAGAGGTGGTGTTGCTGTTGATCCTTCTAAGATAGAAGCGGTATCTAAGTGGGAAGCTCCGAAGTCTGTTGCTGAGATTCGAAGTTTTCTTGGTTTGGCTGGTTATTATAGGAAGTTCATTGAGGGATTTTCTAAGTTGGCGTTACCGTTGACGATGTTGACTAGAAAGGGGCAAGCGTTTGTTTGGGATTCGAAATGTGAAGAAGGTTTCCAAGAGTTAAAGAGAAGGTTGACTACTGCTCCTATCCTGATATTACCGAGTTCGTCGGAACTATTCGAGGTTTATTGTGATGCTTCATTGTTGGGTTTAGGTGGTGTGTTGATGCAGAATAAGCAGGTTATAGCTTATGCTTCGAGACAGCTAAGGGTTCATGAGAGGAACTATCCGACGCACGATTTAGAGTTGGCAGCCGTGGTATTTGTTCTGAAGTTGTGGAGGCATTATTTGTATGGATCAAGATTTGAGGTTTTCAGTGACCATAAGAGTTTAAAGTATTTGTTTGATCAGAAAGAGCTGAATATGAGACAGAGGAGATGGTTAGAATTCTTGAAGGATTATGATTTTGGTTTGAATTACCATCCGGGTAAAGCAAACGTAGTAGCTGATGCCTTGAGTCGGAAATCATTGCATATGTCTATGTTAATGGTTAAGGAATTGGATTTGATTGAGCAGTTTGGAGACTTGAGTTTGGTGTGTGAGAGTACTCACAATAGTGTTAAATTGGGTATGCTGAAGTTAACAAGTGGTATTTTGGATAAGATTAGAGAGGGTCAGAAATCCGATATGCTTTTGGTTGACAAGTTGACTCTAGTGAATCAAGGTCAAGGTGGTGAATTCAGAGTTGATGAGAATGGTGTCTTGAAATTTGGTAATCGGGTGTGTATTCCGGATGTTACCGAACTTAAGAAGAGTATTCTTGAGGAAGGACATCGTAGTGGTCTGAGTATTCATCCTGGAGCTACGAAGATGTATCATGATTTGAAGAAGTTATTTTGGTGGCCGGGAATGAAAAGAGAAATTGCGAGTTTTGTTTATTCCTGTTTGACTTGTCAGAAGTCAAAGATTGAGCATCAGAAGCCGTCTGGGCTAATGCAACCGTTGGCTATTCCAGAGTGGAAGTGGGATAGTATCAGTATGGATTTTGTTTCTGGGTTGCCGAGGACAAGTAAGAATTTTGAAGCTATTTGGGTGATTGTTGATAGATTGACGAAGTCGGCTCATTTCATTCCGATCAGAATGGATTATCCGTTAGAGAGATTAGCCGAGTTGTATATTGAGAAGATCGTAAGTTTGCATGGTATTCCGTCGAGTATTGTGTCGGACAGAGATCCTAGATTTACATCGAAATTTTGGGAAGGTTTGCAGAGAGCTTTGGGAACTAAGCTGAGATTGAGTTCTGCATATCATCCGCAGACTGATGGTCAGACTGAGAGGACGATTCAGTCATTAGAGGATCTTTTGAGAGCTTGTGTTTTGGAAAAGGGAGGTGCTTGGGATTGTTATTTACCTTTGATTGAGTTTACCTACAACAATAGTTTTCATTCGAGCATTGGTATGGCACCGTTTGAGGCTTTGTATGGTAGGAGATGTCGGACACCGTTATGTTGGTATGAGTCCGGTGAGAGTGCTGTGGTTGGACCGGAGATTGTTCAACAGACTACAGAAAAGATTAAGATGATTCAGGAGAAGATGAGAATTGCTCAGAGTCGTCAGAAGAGTTATCATGATAAGAGGAGGAAGTCACTTGAGTTCCAAGAGGGAGATCATGTGTTTCTTCGTGTTACTCCGATAACTGGTGTTGGTCGAGCTTTGAAGTCGAAGAAGTTGACACCTCGTTTTATTGGTCCTTATCAGATTTTGGAGAGGATAGGAGAGGTAGCCTATCGTATCGCTTTACCGCCGTCGCTTGCGAATTTGCATGAGGTTTTTCATGTGTCTCAGTTGAGGAGGTACATTCATGATCCGTCGCATGTAGTCCAAATAGATGATGTACAGGTGAGAGATAACCTGACTGTTGAAACATCACCTATGAGGATCGAGGATCGAGAGTTGAAGCAGTTGCGGGGTAAAGAGATTGCCTTGGTGAAGGTAGCTTGGGGAGGACCAGCAGGTGGCAACGTGACTTGGGAACTGGAGAGTAAGATGAAGGAGTCTTACCCAGAGTTGTTCGCTTGAGGTATGTTTTCGAGGACGAAAACTCTTTTAGTGGGGGAGAGTTGTAACACCCCGATAATAATATAATAATTATTTAAATTAAGTTAATAATATGTTTATTAATTTAATTAGATAATTGAATTATTATTATTATTATTTTGGAATAATAATTATTGGGATAATTATTTATTTGGAATAAAATAAGTTGGAATAATAAAAAGTCCCATTTTTGGTAAAAAGGGTTGCACGTGAAAAGGAGAACACAGAGAAGCGGTTGAAAGTGGAAAAAGGGCAAAAAGGCAGAGCAAGAGAAGAGGAAAAAGCTTGGAGCTCAGAGATTGCTGGATTAACTCAGGTAAGGGGGGTTTATCATCGATTAACGGGTATTATGGGATGATATGTACTGGGTAGTAAGAAACTATTGTTTTACCTCTGATTAGATTGATGCATGATGAACTGTGAACCCTTTGGATGAACGAAATTGGGGTATAATTGAGAAAGAATTCGTAGGAATTAGATGTAAAAGTGTCAAATTTTGTGTAATCGAATAAGATACGAGTTGTGTTGAAAATATGAATGATTTCTGTGTAGAAATTGGACTGTGGAAGGTTGGTTTGAGTAGATCTCGTAGCAGAGAAAGCCATTGCAGATCTGAGAGTTCTGGTCTCTGGTCATACGCGTATGGCACTAGGCAATACGCGTATGAGATGGCTGGTACGCGTATGGCACTAGGCAATACGCGTATGGATGAGGAAGATGATGTTTTGAACGTGTTTTGGTCTCTGTTGGTACGCGTATGGGAATGTGATACGCGTAGCATACGCGTATGGGCGTGGGCATTACGCGTATGGATTTGGTCAGGCGTGGGCAATACGCGTATGGGCATAGGCAATACGCGTATGGGCAGAATTGTGATTTTTCTGTGCTGTTGTTGTGCAGTTTTTGGTTGTTTAGGCTGAGTGATGTACTTAGCTGATGTATGATGTAGCAGGGATCATTTCCCGTTGTTTTGAGTGGTATAGGTATTAGTAGAGTGTGCTAGTACTGTATTTGATTATGTGGCATGATGTGATATGCTTTTGTGATAAAATGTATTAATGATGTGTGATGATAAGCATGATGCTGTGAATGTATCAGTTATGTATGCATTTGTGAATAGACTGTTTTATGGCTTAGAGTGTGAGCTTATGTCTATTCTTAAATTGTTGCTGTTGTTGTTGCATTGCTAGGTGATTAGCATGCTTATTCTAGCCTTTGGGGCTGTAGCTAATTCCCATGGTGAGGAATTAGTGAGTGAACCATGGTGGGTTTGTTGTTGATGTTTGCATACTAGATGATTAGTGTGCATAGTCTAGCCTTCGGGGCTGTAGCTAATTCCCATGGTGAGGAATTGGTGAGTGAGTCATTAGATCTCAAATGAGTGGGACTAGTGAGCTTAGTAGCCGTATCTGGATTTGATCGGTGAGCTTGAACTGTATGTTCAAGAATAGTCGGTACCGCATGTGTGGAGTCTCATTTCATAATGAATGTATGGCATATAATATGAATGGATGTATTCCAATATTATATGTGTGTTATGTGTTGTGTTGTTGATGTTGAGTATGGTTGAGATTATACATATGCTATATGTTACTGTTGAATATGATGTTTGAACGGATATTGTCGTTGCTGAGTGCGTAGTCTGATTAGGGTGAATTGATGTGTTATTTACTTAGCATTACATGTTGTTCTATAATGCTTATTATATTGATTGAGGAACTCACCCTTACATCTATTTTTCAGGTAACGAGCAGTGAGTTGAGTAGAAGCTAGTGCTATGGAGTCTAGTGTCGTCCTTAGTGGGTCATGCTCTGGTAGATGTAACATCGGGAGGGAATGTTTGACTATGTTTTTAATTTAGTTGTTGATTCAACTTTACATGTAATGTGGTACATGATTTGAATGTCGATGTTTTATAACCGCTGCGAATTATGCAAAGGAGTCTTATTTTGATTTAATAAATGAGCATGACAGGATATTTTGATAATTGTTGTGAAATGATTGTGTGACACCCTTCGGGGCATAATTACTCTGATTGATATGTTATTATTTTAATTAAATATTTTGGGGTATTTAGAAGGGTGTTACAACGCTCACTACGCCAAAAACTGGAATAGACAGCGCACCTTAGAGGGCGCTTTATTACAAAAGCGCACTCTAAAGTGAAGCGAAAAAATAAGGAGCGAACAACTGGAATAGACAGCGCACTTTAGAGGGCGCTTTTGTAATAAAGCGCTCTCTAAGGTGAAGCGAAAAAATAAGGAGGAGATAGAGGGACAACAATACAGAGCGCTTTTTAGAAAGCGCCCTCTAAGGTTACCCTTAGAGGGCGCTTTTAAAAAAGCGCTCTATAAGTCCATGTGCATTTCCAGTTTATAAAGCGCGTTTGGAAAGCCTTAGAGAGCGCTTTCATAAGCGCCCTCTTAGGCCCCCTTTAGAGGGCGCTTTTTTTCCACAAGCGCCCTCTAAGGTCCCCTTTAGTAAACATTAAAATTATAACATACTGCGCGTTTTGTTATTTCACTCTCTGTTATTTTCGTTCTTTTTCACGTTAGGGTTCTCATTGCTACGATTTTCGCTACTTCTAAGGCGTTCTCCTTCCACCTCTGTTAGATCTACGACGTTTCCTCCTTCTATTAATTCGTTGTTAGCTGTTCGATTTTGACACCATAGGTATTTTTCTAATCTTCATATTACTTGGTTTCTCTCCTGACGTTCGCTATTGTTCATTTTTGGTTTCATTTTTCTTGGTTCATACATTTATTGAGTATTCTCAACAATAATTATTGTGTTGCAATACTAGCAATGGAGACTAGGCATTATGGGTTAAATTTCACCAACTGTTCCATTTGTTTCTCGATGTAGAAAAAGGAGGCAGCAATATCTAAAACACCTTCTACCAATCAAAGGTACACTATGCAGCTTATGAGTGTATTTATTCTAGCATACATAGCGTAGCTAGTAACTTAAGAAGTTTAGGTATGGATGTTATTTGATAGAGTAAATTAGAGTCGACTATTCTTCTGTTAGCTTTCAGTTAGACCATTATACAATTCTACATATATATTTTCTAGTCAATGTTTATCTTTTGTAAAAACTATATGATGATATATAACTATGCTACAAATTAGTGCATACCACTAATGCTTAATGCATGGTTCATACATTCTCATGCTATTGAAGTCAGAGATATCTGAAAATGTTGAGAAACTAACTCAATAAATCAAAATTGTTTTGGTTTTGGGTTGTTGTTGGAGACATGAATGCCCTGCACAGAGACTAACTCAATAAAGCGAAATTGTTTTGTCTCATCCCATTTTTGGTTTCTCTTCTGAAATTGTTTTTTGTTTATTCTAATTAGTAATGGATAATACATGGATGTCTTCCAATCGATTGTCGAGAGAGTACGAGAATGGGGTATCAGAATTCGTTAAGTTTGCCGTTGCGCACGCCGAAGACCCCAGTAGAATGATATGTCCTTGCTTGGGTTGTTGTTATGGGAAACGGGTTGACGCAGTTCAGTTGACATCGCATCTAATGAGGCATGGAATTGATCGAAGTTATACATGTTGGAATTTGCATGGTGAGAAAAGTAACGAGAATGTTGAACCGGGGGATAGTACGACCTATGCCTCAAACTATAGTGGCGCAGATACATACGATTGTGATCGAGTTGAAGAGATTGCAGAAGCACTTGAAGGAGATCTTAAGGATTGTCCCGAAATGTTTGAGAGGTTGGTAAGTGATGCAGAGAAACCTTTGTATGATGGTTGCACTAAATTCACAAGATTGTCTGCGGTATTAAAGTTGTACAACTTAAAGGCGGGCAATGGATGGTCGGATAAAAGTTTCACGGAGTTATTAGCCCTTTTGAAAGATATGCTTCCTGAGGATAATGTTCTTCCCAATCGAACATATGAGACCAAAAAGATGTTGTGCTCTATTGGCATGAGCTATGATAAGATACATGCATGTCCAAACGATTGCGTTTTGTTTTGAAATGAGTATGCATCGTTAAATGAGTGTCCTAAATGCGGTGTCTCGCGATATAAGAACAAGTTGTCTCCAGCAAAAGTCTTGTGGTATTTTCCTGTTATTCCGAGATTTAGACGCATGTTTCATAGTGAAACCGATTCAAGACACTTGACCTGGCATGCAGATGAAAGAATTATAGATGGAAAGTATCGACATCCGGCAGATTCACCACAGTGGTTGAAAATTGATAATGATTATCCTGAATTTGGAGAAGAATCAAGAAACCTTCGCTTGGCATTATCTACTGATGGAATGAACCCACACGGTATCCAGAGTATCTCACATAGTACATGGCCTGTGATTATTATGATTTATAACCTACCTCCATGGCTATGTATGAAGCGTAAGTACATGATGTTGTCTATGTTGATTTCTGGACCTAAACAACCAGGGAATGACATAGACGTGTACTTGAAGCCCTTAATCGAAGATTTAAAGATTTTGTGGGAGACCGGTGTGGAGGTTTATGATGGATATAGGAAAGAAAGTTTCAACTTGAGGGCGATGTTGTTTGGCACAATTAATGATTTTCCAGCATACGAAAATCTATCAGGGTATAGCATAAAAGGTCAATGTGCGTGTCCTATTTGTGAAGATAAAACAGATTGGAAGCGCTTGGAGTTTGGTCAGAAGAATGTCTTTCTCGGTCATCGGAGATTCTTAAATTCAAATCATCACTACCGTGGATGGAGAAAGGCATTCAATGGAGAGACAAAACAAGGCAGAGCTCCACCTATATTGACGGGTGATCAAATTTTTGAAAAGGTGAAAGATTTGGATACACAGTTTGGCAAGCCTTTTGCCCACACACTTGTCAAAAGTGGGTGGAAGAAGAGGTCAGTTTTTTTTGAATTGCCGTATTGGAAGTCCTTGTATGTGAGACATTTTCTTGATGTTATGCATATTGAAAAAAATGTATTTGAAAGTGTTATTGGCACGTTACTCAATATACAAGGAAAGTCTAAGGATGGCCTTAAGGCAAGAAAGGACTTGATAGCGATGGGAATAAGAACTGAATTAGGACCCTTGAAGAAAGGAAAACGAACATATCTACCGCCTGCTGCTTATACTCTATCTAGAAAGGAGAAAAAAACATTGTGTAAGTTTCTAAGTGAAGTTAAAGTTCCAGAAGGGTACTCTTCAGATATTAGAAGACTTGTGTCTATGAAAGACCTCAAGTTAAAGAGTTTAAAGACCCATGATTGCCATGTTATAATGGAACATTTTCTCCCAATAGGTATACGTTCTATTCTTCCAAAAAAAGTAAGAAGCTCTATAACTAAGTTGTGTTCTTTCTTCAAGTCAATTTGCAGTAAGGTGATCGATCCTGCGATCTTACCAATGTTGCAAAAAGAAATCGTTATTACTTTGTGTGAGCTTGAAATGTTTTTTCCTCCATCATTTTTTGACATAATGGTACATCTAGTTGTTCATCTTGTGAAAGAGACACAATTGTGTGGACCAACTTATATGAGATGGATGTACCCTGTTGAACGTTATATGAAAATATTAAAAGGGTACGTGAAGAACCGAAGTCGACCAGAAGGTTGTATGGTTGAAAGATACATTGTTGAAGAAGCGATTGAGTTTTGTACTGAATATTTGTCTAATGTTCAGTCAATCGGACTCCCCAAGTCTCAGCTTGTCGAAAAGAAAGAAGGAAAAAATCTAATTGGAAATAAAATCGTGGCAGTATCAAGGGTCGAACGGGATCAAGTGCATTTGTATGTTCTGCACAATGAGAATGAGGTTGAGCCGTATGTTGAAATTCACAAGGATGTTCTCCGAGGTTTAAATCCCAATAGAAATGAAAATTGGATAGTACGAGAGCACAATCGATGTTTTATACCTTGGTTTAAGGATCATATTTATTCAAAGTATTATTCAGATCCCGCTTCAATAACAGAAAGGTTGAGATGCTTAGCATATGATCAAGATGAGAATATTATATCAAATGATTCATATATTAGAAATGATCATAATGAGGGTATTTGGATCAATCCAACCGTCCGTGTTGTTAAGAGACATGTAGAACATATTCCAACCAAGAAAAGAAAGAGAACTTAGTGAAAAAGGTACAGGTCAAATGATTTTAATTGTTTTCTTTATTACAGGTAAAATGGCTTTTATGATTTTAATTGTTTTTATATTTGTCATCTGATTTTAATTGTTTTCTTTATTACAGGTAAAATGGCTATTATGAAGTCAATCATTCGTGCAAGGGGCAAGGGATACTTGAAAGTATCAATTGATATTTGTTTAGATGGAGATGTTCCATTGTCGTCAAGCCTCATTCGCGTAGATGATGATGCTGGATATTTGAAAGTATCAATTGATATTTGTTTAGATGGAGATGTTCCATTGTCGCCAAGCCTCATTCGTGTAGATGATGATGTTGGATATTTGAAAGTATCAATTGATATTTGTTTAGATGGAGATGTTCCATTGTCGTCAAGCCTCATTCGCGTAGATGATGATGCTGGATATTTGAAAGTATCCCTCTACGACAATGGAACATGTCCATCTAAACAAATATCAATTCTATCTTCAAAAGATAAGGGACCAAAAATATAAGGGGATTACGCAGCAAATCGAGTCAGTTGCATAAAAAAAAGGTATAAACACAATTATATGATATTTATGCATAGAAAATGTTAATTCTTGATCTTATACTTCACCTAACTAATTTTATGATATTTTAGGTTCATGCTATTGATATTGAACAAAAAGAGGTTGTTGCTAAGAAGACTGCGGCTAGCAAAAAAAACATACATCTCAGAGATGCTTTTGCTACTTAGTTTTATTTCTTTTTAAGTTATGAATTGGTTGTATATTTAGAATCTTTAGAAGTTAAACGATTATATATCAGTGGATTGTTGTATATGTATGGATTGTTATATATAAGGCTTGTTGAATGCAATGTGTGAAAAAAGGCTTCAAATTATACAGTTTTAGGTGTACTGCTTCAATATACAGGTTGTCTAAAATAAATAAAAAAATATAGCGCTTTTAAAAAAAAAAAATTAAATAACCATCCAATTTAGAGGGCGCTTTCCAAAATAAGCGCCCTCTAAACCCTTTAAATTTCCACTTTAGAGGGCGCTTTCCAGTAAAAGCGCCCTCTAAACCCTTAAAAGTTTCCACTTTAGAGGGCGTTTTCCAGTAAAAGCGCCCTCTAAACCCTTAAAAGTTTCCACTTTAGAGGGCGCTTTCTTTAAAAAGCGCCCTCTAAAGTGGCCCTTAAAGGGCTTAAAGAGCCACTTTAGAGAGCGCTTTCACCAGGAAAAAAAGCGTTGTCTTTACCTATGCCAGCGCCAGATTAGAGGGTGCTTTAAAGCGCTGTTATAGGCAAAAAAAAGCGCCCTCTGTTCCCTTATTTGGCGTAGTGGCTATTGATTTATTATACCAGAAGCATGGTCATTCTAATATTAACAAGAATTTGCCTCTTGTCAATGCATCAACAAGCCAATTTTTTTGTCATACTCATCCCATTGGTGTCACTGAGAATGCTTCTTCTTCAAGTAACACTTCCACTATTTCTCAAAAGAAGTATGATCAACTAGTTAGCTTACTCCAACAAGTAAATTTACTTCCCTCGTCACACCCTTATACCACTAATCATATTTAAGTTTCCTCATCCATATTTTGATTCTTCCTTAGGTATTATTTGCACCATTTTTAACTCGGTGCATCAGAATAACCAATTTTGGATCCTTGATTTCGGAGCCAATGACCATGTATGCTCATCACTAAATCTCTTTACTTCCATTCATAGCATTAAAACTTTTAACATCACATTACCAATTGGTCACTCAATTTTTTTCAAACAAGCTAGTCATATTCAATTTTCATCAATATTCTATTTGCACGATGTTTTATGCTCTGATGCATTTCATCTAAATTTGATTTCCATATCCAAACATTTCCAATCTTTAAAATATTCAATTGAATTTTCTACAAATGCATGTGTCATACATGATTTGAACACCAAGAAGATGACTGGTTTGGGTAATGAGTTTGGTAGCTTATACACACTGTAAATGGATGATTGTTCACTTGTTGATGATACGAAGTTCCTTCACTCACGTTCACCTACCACATGTATTAATACCATTCTGTCTAGTAATGCATCGTTGCATTTAAGATTAATCCATGTTTCCAATAATTGTCTTAGTAATATGACTATGTTTTGTCCCTCTATTTCATTTGATAATAAAGCCACATGTGACATTTGTCATTTGGCCAGACAAAAGAAACTATCATTTCCTCGTAGTTCATATGTTGCTCAACCTAAATTTAAAATGCTACATTTTGATATATAGGGTCCTCTATCTATGGAATCAATTCATCATCATACGTATTTTTTTTACCATACTTAATGATAACACAAGATTTGTGCGGATCATACTTTTAAAAATCAAGATTGAAGCTTCTGCAAAAGTTCAACGATCTATAACAATGATAGAAAACCAATATAACCTCACCCTCCAAACCATTGGAACAAATAATGGATTTGGGTTTATGTCATCATCGTTTTATGCTTCCAAAGAAATAATTCATCACATGTCATGTGTTGAAACCCCTAAGTAGAATAGGAGGATAAAGAGAAAAAATCAACACTGGCTTAATGTTGGGAGAGAACTACTTTACCAATCCAAATTATTAAAATAGTTTTGGATCTTATGCCATTCTATATGACACATTCATCATAAATACAGTTCAAACTAAAAATTTCAAAAATCAATCCCCTTACAAATGTTCTATGACAAAATTTATGATATTGATTCATTTAAGGTTTTTAGATATCTATGTTATGCATCCACCTTAGTTGTCCATAAAACTAAACTTGACCACAAAGCAAGAAAGTAAATATTTCTTGGTACATCATTAGAATGAAAGGTTATACCCTTCTTGACCTTAATACCAAAAAAACCATTACCACGTGTCGCATCCACGAAAAACAACCGGTGGGCTGAAACAAAAACAACACAGAGCCGCCACCGTGCGTTATTTATCCCAAAGAGGGAAAGGAAACGCTCAGAGTAAACCTGGGAAAAGCATGGTCTCGCGACCAAAGAGAAAGGGTACGGGAGTCGGTTACGCAAGGGGAAGGTATTAGCACCCCTCACGTCCGTCGTACTCGACGGGATCCACGCTCTAAAAGAAAGAATAGGTTGCTAAACAAATATCACACACACACACCGAAGACAACACAGGTGGGGGAAAGGAGGAAAGGGCTCGCTAGGACATCGAATCCTATACCTACGTATCTCGTCTAGAACGAGAATCAGAGCTGCCGTAGTTCGGCTCACGCACGCCAAACAGGACACACACAAACATGGGCAAACATGGAGCCTGAATGCCAATCGCTGGACTTACATCGGCTTCTGAACCAAACAAACACACTCAGGATACAGACAGCCAATCGCTGGGCTTACGTCCATATCCTGACACACAAGAGGGTTAACAAGCAAACACACACAAAAAAGAAAAAAAAGTGCCCGGAGAGACCTCGCACGGTCTCCTGCCTACGTACCTCATCTGGTATGAGGATCAGGGCGACGTAGTTCCCCTGAAAGGGAAAGAAATTCTAACCAGATACAAAGGGAGACACACTACTAGGGAGCTGTACTCGAGCCTAGTGTTATCATGCATCATTGCCCTATGTTATGGTTTCTATCCTAACTTGCTCAACAGCAAGCTAATCCTAACCAGGAAACACAAAACACACATGCTCAACCAAAATAAAGCAAACATTCACATAGCACACACTATATCCAGTCAAGTGAGGCTCAAACAAGGGTGGACTGCCAAGGCAAGTCAACTGTACAGGGTAGTGTTCGCTCTTAACCCTGACATTGAGAGTCAGGGTGAAGCAGATGAAAGGTGAGTGAAGATGAGACTTCACAGCTCTTATCCCTGGCCAGGGAGAGTTTCAGACAAAGGAGCGTGGGTCCAGAATGGAGGAACCCTTCTACACTCAGGACTCTGACTCGATTGTACAAATGTACAAGATCTTGGGTTAATGTCCCAATGCATCAACACAGTGGTGTGAGCAGAGGGACGACTCAACAGAATAGCGGGGGATGGATTGCACATCCCTTGGGTTCCGCCAATTGCCTCATAGAGGTCTTTACCTACTTGGGGACAAAGTTAAACAATCACAAACATCGCCTCTTAGGGAGGACTTCAGACAGTTGTCTGGCTAAATAACCAGCCAGGTCTTCCAGACTACATGGAGACAAGAGAGTCTACCTCAACTGGTTTATACAACCAAGCAGCAGCACAACAAGTTCTTAAAGAACTAAAGCGACTATGGTACCTGGAATCAATCAAGCACAGTCAGTATACCAATCACACAGTCAAAACAGACAAGTTAAGAATCAACAGTCAATGTATAATCAGACAATGCAATGTGCAAAGCACAATCAACCCAAGTGAGCCAAGCATCCTACAAAATAAACCAAGTTAATTTACAACAAGCAACCAAACTCAATTTAATCAACTTGCATTTTTCTCCTTAAAGCATTTGCATCTCAACCTGAAACACAATTCAAAAGTGAGAAACAAGACCACTAGGCCAAGCCTAGGGTCCAAAGGAGGTGAAAAATCCAAAACAGCAAGTGAAAATTAATCAAAAACACAATCAAACAAATTAGAAACAAATCCCATTGGTCCCCTGCTCATATCATTCATTATCATCATTTCATGAAAGAAAAGGCACCAAACATGCAATTTGCAACTTCAAAAGACCAAACAGAATGATCACCATCAAATCAATATCAAAACAGCTCAATAAATTCCACAAAAATTCCAGCCTAAACAGAACACATTCAATGAGCATCATATCAAATTTCATGCTATTTGGACAAGTGGAAGTAGGGAAATTAAATTCATAAAGTCCAGACAAGTTCAAGCAAGCCAACACATGGCATCAAAATAATCATCAACTTCCAATAATCATAAAACAGTGACAATACATGATAAATGAATGAGACCAAAACCACAATGACCTATAATGTGTCTAGAATTCACATGTCAAATTTCACACTCATCCAATCAATGACCAACATTTCACAAATAAAATGGTAACATGTGTCACAAAAAATCACAAAATGACCAAACAGAGGGAAAAATTCCAATCAAATAGGAAATGAACTCAATAAATCCAGAAAAATTCCCATGTATTCTCAACATCCATATGCTTAATCATACAAAACTTTGGCTCAATCCAATGTCTCTAAGCACATCAAATAAAATCATGAAGTTCACAAAGCATGGTGTGACACAAATTGTCACACCTCTATTCAAAAATCCATATCTCATCAACCAGGGATCCAAAAATTACAAACTACATACCAAAATCACCAGCAAAGAGTCCAGAATAAGCACAAAAAATTTCATGAATTTCTATGGAAGCAACATCATTTTATGAATGAAATGGCAAAGCATGTACAAATTGCATACATCCAAACAATCCCTAGGCAAATTATTTTTTCACACGTGCACAAAAATCATAAAAATCACCATTAAAAACTACACATCACAAGGAGAATAATGCAAAAAGTCTCATCAAATTTGGACTATTTTTGAATCTCCTATGAATTTTCTAAGATCATGAATCAAAATGAAATAAAAGATGAAAAAGAAAATGAAATGATACAAATAATATTGAAATAATGGCAAAGTTGTAATTATCCACTACGAAAGCAAAACGCGGCCGTTTAAATAAATGAAGTGGCAGCGTGTGAGTGGTTGGAACGCGCGGGAAACACAATTTGAAAACGCAGGCCAGGCAATCAGGATCAAACACGCGTTTCATCATCATCCTCAACAAACAAATTTCCAGAAAAATCACGAAGAACAAATTTCAACCAAAATTGACAAATGATACATCAATGGATTCGTCTAAGCATGTACAATCACAATATCCACATGAATTCGTCTAATTCCTAACATACTGAACGGATCGAGCAAGAAAAGGTTCCTAGGTCAAAGTATAAATCACGATTTCTCATTCAAATCAGCATGAAAATCAACACCACAAGTTGCAACGTGTTCTACATCACACGATCTACCTAAATCATATCAAGATTTGGATTATTATTGAGATCGAGTTCTAACCTTATGGTGAAGCAATTATTGGAATCACGCGTTTCCAGGTGTGAAATGGTGAAACAGGTGATGCTTGATGATGTTGAAGTTGATTGGAAGGGAGGACTTAGCTCAATGATGCACCAGCTTCAAGAAACCTTCGACTGCCATGGAAGAACTTGCTTTCAACAGTTGCGATTTTGCACTCTTTTGGCCTTGATTTGATGAAACAGCTCCTCAATGATGCATGTAGAGGATGATCAATGCAAGAACCAGCACGATAGTTGATGAATTTGGTGAGAAATGATGAAAAAGTGCAGAAAAAGTTTGAGAGAATTTGGAGGTTTTGGAGGGAAATTCTGTTAGATCTTGGAGAATGAAATTGTGATTACCAATTCTGTTATGCTTAACACTTTATACCACATCCTAATCCATTCCTTAATCACAATTAGCAAAATTGGATTGGATTAGTGAAAATGAGTTTTAAGTGAAATGTCAAAAATGCCTTTTCATTATGCATCCAATGGAACAGTAAAACCAGTGCAAGCAAATTCTATTTGGCATTTGTGAAGTGTTGGAATTGGTCTTGTGTGCATAGGCCTTGTATTTTGAAATTTCACTATTCCACACCAAAAATGCTAAATAGTCCACTTGAAAAATGACTTTTTTCCATGAATATTTTTGATGAAATTTGATGATGCATCATGAAAGTACACATAAAATGGGGTTTGCTCAAAGAAAGATCACCCAATTTGGCCATTCCATGTGAAAGTTATGCCACTTTGAATTTAGGCAGTTTTGGAAAATGATTGGACCATATCTTGCCAAACATACATGAGAAATTCAAGTTCTTGGACTTTTTGGAAAGGTGAGAGCAAGATATACAAATTTCATGTTGAACAAAATTTCATTTGAAGCATTTTTGGACATGTAATTTTGAGGTGAAAAACTTTCCATTTTTGGAAACTTTCATTACAAGTCACTTTCCATTTTTGGAAAGTTTTCCCCTGACTTTATTTTCTTCATTCTTGATCTTTGAAATGTCAAATGAAACTTGTTTCAACATGAATGAAGTATATCCAACCCTCTCCCACCTCCAAATCCATCAATTCTGGCACAGTTGACCACAGTTGACTTTTCTGACTGATAGATGAATTTGGCTGTGCATTGATCCAGTTGAGCCTCAAACTCCTGATGAAATGGCTCAATGATGAAACCCTAGCTTCCATAAGCTCAATATAATCACATGATGATCCCCATATCCATTGTAGACCCCATCTCCTTGTCATGCCCTGATTGGCCCAATGCAGATGATTAGGGTTGACCAGTGGTCAAAACCCTAATCTCAAGGTATCTGATCAATCACTTGAATCTCTTGAATGATAACAAGACCATGATGATGATGATGTATCATTTCACCCAAGATCAAACTCAATCTTCTTG
Source organism: Lathyrus oleraceus (assembly GCF_024323335.1). Classification (NCBI taxonomy): domain Eukaryota; kingdom Viridiplantae; phylum Streptophyta; class Magnoliopsida; order Fabales; family Fabaceae; genus Lathyrus; species Lathyrus oleraceus. The sequence goes on along the minus strand of NC_066582.1, from coordinate 198,568,940 downwards.
AAGAACATGAAACCCTAATTTGAATCACCAACCCTCAGATGATTAATGATCAATTCAATGAAACCCTAGCTTGCATACATCAACCTTTTATCTTCTGATCAAGACTTAGGAGGATGACTTGCTCAATGTTACCACATGATATGCTAATATGCAATGCCTAATGACCTAAAAAAATGCAATGCAATATATTAGCTAATCCCAAGAGAGGAGGGCAAATTTTGAGGTGTTACAGCTGCCCCTATTCAATCCACTGTGAACCTGTCGATATGAATAGCCTCGGCTTTCAGATGATCCGGATGAAGAGTGATTGAATACCAAGAACATACGAACAATTTGCACTCTGATGGGAAATAAATAACAATGCCTGTCAGAATCGGCAAAGAAACAATCTTGAAGAAAAACCCGTCTGGTACGGAGAAAGTCGGCCTGATCACCGAAACAAAACGTCGACCTGTATACCAAAATAAATGGTAACACATGGATAACCATGGCCTGAACACCACATATCCGCTGGGGATTATTTTTTTTTTTAATGCTTTTCTTGAACCCCGAAATTTCTGATAATTTCTCTTTTTCTATTTTCTTGAACCCCAACTTTTTTCCGCGCAAATGATCCCGGATCACCGCATTTGAACCCCGACACCTTGTTTGCCAAAAATAATGAACCCCATTCTCCATTTTGAACCCCAGTCGCCTGACGATAACTTGCGATCGCCATTGTGAACCCCATTCTCCAGAAAATGCCTCAACATCTCCCTTTCTCCATTTGAACCCCGCTCTCCAAAAAATGCCTCAACATTTCCCTTTCTCCATTTGAACCCCGTTCTCCCATTTCTCGTGATAATTCCGCTGGCAACATCGGAAATAACACCAAACCACTCTGAGGGCGACATATCAGAGGGTACACCTTCACAAAAGGAAGGTAACATGTGCATCTCTTCCTCAGAAGATACCCATAACGACTTCCATTGGCCTCAGCCAAAGTCTTAGGTGACACATGAACAGAAGATAATCCTGAGGACCCCATCCTGGATATAATCTTCAACTCCAATCTCCGTTTGAATCCCGATCTCCAGAAAATGCCTCAACATTTCCCTTTCTCCGATTGAACCCCGATCTCCAGAAAATGCCTCAACATTTCCTTTTCTCCGATTGAACCCCGATAGTCGCGTTGATCGCGTAACGTCCTTTGATGTTATTTCCATCTCCGCCCGACGGAAAAAATTTCCTCCAATATCGCACTACTGGGGAACATTGCTGATCTGTCATCATGATGCTAAACCCCTCAGAGTAACATCTTCCAACTTCTGTCTCGCACGACAGGAATCTCCTCCAGTATCGCACTACTGGGGAATATTGTTGATAAAAAAAACGGTGCCAAACTCCTCGGAGCAACACCTTCACCCTCAGGCAACCACCTCTCAAACGGTAACCACGGTCTGAGACTAGCTCATGCTTGCAATATGATGCATGATTGCTTTTTCTGCGTAATGCTCCATAATTATGGAAATGCTACGCGATTTATTATGCAACATGCTATGCTATTTACATGATGCATGTATAAAAAGCATCCCCCTCAAGGGACTCTTCTGAGGAGCTCGAGACACTCTGCTGAGGAACTCGTCAATACTCCGATCTCCACCCTGCTGGGGAATAGCACTGCTGCTGGGAAAAGGCATCCCTTGCTGGGGAAAAACCTCCTTTGCACCCGATCCGCTCGAGGAATTGCTGGGGATAGAACCACCAACATTCTGTGGGGATACAACTGTCTTCGACTTGCTGGGGATATCAATCCCGACTCCGTTTGAGAAACCACCACACACAGATATTTCCGCTGGGGAAACAACCACCTTCAGGCCTGGCGACTGGGGAAACATCGATCTGACACCTGCTGGGGATAACCATTCTGACCCTGCTAGGGAAACCACAGACCTTGGATATGCTGGGGAATTAGTCCTCACGACTCTGCTTGGGGATATACATCCTGACTCGTCTGGACCTTTTCTGCTCCATTATCTTGTATTCCAAACCGCTCCGTACTCGACGGAGAGCGAACTCCTGGGACTATACAAACTTTTCAATCTTCCGACTTTGAAGAGTCTTCTTGATTAATTCCAAGGATCGTCGTACGTCCTTCCGTCATCCTTTCACCATTCTTCCATTCCTTCGTCCCTGATCGGACTCCATGGGGATTTGTTTTTGTCAAAAGCTTCCGCATCACAACCTGCAAGTGAGTGAAAATATCTAACAGTTCCTGCAAAAGAGATCGTTAGATAAAACCGTGCCCCAGGCGTGTCAAGATTTCAACACTTGGGCCACTCAACCTTCCGAATAAGATTTCACGATTTCAATCTTATAAACATGCATTGGAAGGGACCCGTATGTCTTAAAATGCAAGATTCTTTATCAAAATAATCGGATGTTTTTGCAATCAAAGCGGTAATGAAAAACAAAAACAAAATTATTTGACTGAATATGCATTTTATTGATTTGAAAAGTGTGGCTCAAACTGAGCAATACAAAGGAAGCAATTCCTGAAAAGAGGTAATTGCCCACAAAAGGAAAAATCTATCCTAACGGCAATGTAAAACCCGTGATCTCATCGAGTTCCAACTCGGTTACACCCCATATGTCCCCAGACTCTCCGTGCTTTCTGCCTTCTGAATAAGACGCTTCTGATTGATCCCTACCGGGTATTATCCATGATGCTTTAACCAAAGCGCAAACGATCATGCTAGACGCAGTTGTTCGTTTCAATCCCTCTTTTTCCTGGACCGCCCTTTCGGGTTTTCAATCCACCGGGATACCCTTTTTTGCCCAAGTCGCCTTTTCAGGTTTTCGACTTGCCAGGTGTACATTTTCTTTTTATCCCTAACTTTTGCCCGAACCTTTCTTTCTGTTTTTTGGTTCGCCGGGATGCCCATTTTTGCCTGGACTATTTTATTCTTTTCGTCCAGCGGGTCTATTTACACGAAGTATTTTTTAACTGCGTCCGCATTCACAGGGGATGGAAAATCCTCACCATCCATGGTCGTTAACAACAAGGCTCCGCCAGAGAAGACCTTCTTGACCACGAATGGACCTTCATAATTAGGTGTCCATTTGCCCCTTCGATCGTTTTGAGGAGGAAGGATCCTTTTCAGCACCATATCACCCACGTGATATACCCGAGGTCGTACCTTTTTGTCAAAAGCACGCTTCATCCTTTGCTGGTATAACTGCCCATGACAGATGGCTGCTAGCCTCTTCTCTTTAATTAGGCTCAATTCTTCGTACCGGGTCCTTACCCATTCCGCCTCTTGCAATTTCACGTCCATCAGGACTCTCAAAGAGGGAATCTGAACCTCAACCGGTAGCACTGCTTCCATTCCATATACCAAAGAGAAAGGAGTTGCCCCAGTAGATGTGCGCACCGACGTTCGATACCCATGCAATGCAAACGGCAACATCTCATGCCAGTCTTTATAGGTTACCACCATCTTTTGCACAATCTTCTTTATATTCTTATTGGCTGCCTCCACCGCCCCATTCATCTTTGGACAATAGGGAGAAGAATTGTGATGTTCGATCTTGAATTCCCGGCACAGTTCTGCCATCATCTTGTTGTTCAAATTAGAACCATTATCAGTAATGATTCTTTCAGGAACCCCATATCGGCAAATGATGTCTCTCTTGAGAAATCTGGCAACGACCTGCTTCGTCACGTTCGTATAAGAGGCCGCTTCTACCCACTTGGTGAAGTAATCAATAGCCACTAATATGAACCGATGCCCATTCGAAGCCGTAGGTTCTATCTTTCCGATCATATCAATGCCCCACATAGCGAACGGCCATGGAGACGACATTAAACTCAACGGATTTGGAGGCACGTGCACCTTATCAGCATAAATCTGGCATTTATGACACTTCCGCACAAAATTGAAACATTGGGCCTCCATTGTCATCCAATAATAACCTGCCCTCAGCAGCTTCTTCACCATTGCATTCCCACTGGCATGGGTACCGAACGATCCCTCATGAACCTCTTTCATCAATTGGCTTGCTTCTTTATCATCGACACATCTGAGCAAGACCCAATCGAAATTCCTCTTGTACAAAACCCCATCCTTATTCAGGTAAAACACCATGGCCAACCTCCGCAGAGTCTTTCGGTCCTTCTTAGATGCTCCCTCAGGATACTCTTGAGTCTCTAGATAGCGCTTGATATCGTAATACCACGGCTTCTCATCATCAGGCGCTGTATCAACAGCAAACACATAAGCCGGTCTATCCAGACGACCCACCTCCACACTGGGAAACTGATTCCACCACTGCACCTTAATCAAGGCGGCCAGTGTAGCCAAAGCATCTGCCAAAGGATTCTCCTCTCTGGGCACATGATGCATCTTCACCTTGGTGAAAAACATCAACAATCTCCTCGTATAATCCCGGTACGGAACTAAATGAGACTGATGCGTATACCATTTCCCGTTAACCTGATTTATCACCAGAGCTGAATCTCCATATATGACAAGGTTCTTGATCCTCAAATCAATCGCCTCTTCAATCCCCAATATGCAAGCTTCATATTCAACCACGTTGTTGGTGCACTCAAATGTTAGCCGGGCAGCAAAAGGAATATGGGATCCTTTCGGCGTAACCAAAACAGCACCAACACCGCTTCCATTCACGTTAACGGCCCCATCAAACATCAGAATCCATTCGGATTCAGGGTCAGGCCCCTCCTCCGGGATTGGTTCCTCACAATCTTTCGATTTGAGAAACATGATGTCCTCATCAGGGAATTCAAACTTCATCGGTTGATAATCATCAATGGGTTGCTGGGCGAGGTAATCAGACAATACACTCCCCTTGATCGCCTTCTGAGAGGTATACTGTATATCATATTCTGTCAAAATCATTTGCCACCTCACAACCCGTCCGGTCAATGCTGGCTTCTCAAAAATGTACTTGATTGGATCCATCTTGGAAATCAATAAAGTGGTATGAACCAGCATATACTGCCTCAGTCGGCGAGCAACCCAGACCAAAGCACAACAAGTTTTCTCGAGCAGTGAATATCTTGTTTCACAATCGGTAAACTTTTTGCTAAGGTAGTATATGGCATGCTCTTTTCGACCAGACTCGTCATGCTGCCCCAATACACACCCCATAGACCCCTCGAGGACTGTCAGGTACAGAATTAACGGTCTTCCCTCCACAGGAGGCATCAGAATCGGAGGCTCCTGCAAATATTCTTTTATTTTCTCAAATGCCGCTTGACAATCATTATTCCACCTGACCGTTTGATCTTTTCTCAACAACTTGAATATCGGTTCACACGTGGCTATTAGGTGAGATATGAACCGTGAAATGTAGTTCAATCTACCTAAGAAACCACGAACCTCCTTCTCTGTTCTCGGTTCAGGCATTTCCCTTATTGCTTTTACTTTAGCAGGATCAACCTCGATTCCTTTCTCACTTACAATGAACCCCAGCAATTTACCGGACCGCACTCCGAACGTGCACTTGTTCGGATTCAACCTCAATCTGAACTGTCTCAGCCGGTCGAACAACTTGGCCAGATCTACCAAATGCCCCTCTTCTGTTTGGGACTTTGCTATCATGTCATCAACATAGCATTCAATTTCATGATGAATCATATCATGAAACAAAGTCACCATGGCTCTCTGATAAGTAGCACCGGCGTTCTTGAGATGGAATGGCATCACCTTATAACAAAAAGTGCCCCACGGTGTAATGAACGTTGTTTTCTCCATATCATCCGGCGACATTTTGATTTGATTATAGCTAGAAAAGCCATCCATGAAGGAAAACACCGAGAACTGAGCTATATTGTCTACCAACACGTCAATGTGAGGTAGTGGAAAATCATCCTTCGGACTAGCTCTATTCAGATCTCGGTAGTCCACACACATTCTTACCTTACCATCCTTCTTCGGGACTGGCACAATATTCGCAACCCATGGCGGATAATTAGTGACAGCAAGGAAACCAGCATCCCACTGCTTCTGCACTTCCTCTTTGATCTTCATTGCCATGTCAGGTCGTGTTCTGCGCAACTTCTGCTTCACTGGAGGACAATCTGCTCTCAATGGTAGCTTGTGCACAACAATATCGGTATCCAACCCTGGCATATCTTGATAAGACCAAGCAAAGATGTCGACATACTCTTTCAACAACACTACCAATCTGCTCTTTACACTTTCCTCCAAAACAGCCCCGATTTTCACTTCTTTTTTGACTTCGTCGGTACCCAGATTCACAACCTCAATCTGCTCTTCATGCGGCTGAATCACCTTCTCCTCTTGTTTTAACAACCTGGCTAATTCCCCTGGTAGTTCACAATCTTCTTCGTCTTCTTCTTCAGCATGATAGATTGGATTGTCGAAGTCATACGAGGGTGTAACAGGATTGTTATCAATGAGATCCGGAGAGATGTCGCATCTGCACGAATGTTGATTCATGCGTTGCTTTAGAACCGGAACGAGACAAATTGAAAAAGAAAAATGAAAACATTGCCATTTTTATTTGTTTTTATTTTTAAACTGCAAAAATAAATGAAAAACAGGGAACACCGCTTTTAACTGAAAAACATCCTTTTATTAATGATGCGAATTTGCAAATTTAAACATGAGGTGGCCCTTACAATGAACCATTACGTGTCGGGAAACATGTATGGCTTTCATGCATATAAAATTGAAACAGGAAAAATATTACTCTTCCAGCAGAGTGACCCTGATGATCTTTTCAGCCTTCCAGTTCTGGATTCCCATCCCTGGTACGCACGGCTTTATCCATTGGTCTATTTCGCAGTCGCTATCAGCTTCATCACTCATCATGCAGATGTGATCCGGATCCAGCATTCCGGCACTAGTGAAGGTGACCGACGTACGGCGTCCTCTGCCTTGTCCCGAGCCTCTGTCCGGCTGATACCCCACTCCGAAGCGGTCTTTCTTTGCAGAGATATCCATCATCCTGCCCCAACCAGGAGCCTCTCCATTCTTCACCACCTCGGCGGCCTGCTTGTACGAAGCAATGGACGGTTTTTCCTCTTCCTTCGCAAAAAGAGCATTCTCCACCTTAACGGTTTCGAACGCTTGACTTGGCGTCTCCCAAATTTCGCCGTCCATCTCAACGTACTTGAATGAGGACAGGTGGATGACAAAGATGTCCTCCTCTCCGCATACGGTGACAACCTGTCCTTCCCAGATATATTTCAACTTTTGATGCAAAGTCGAGGTCACTGCCCCAGCAACATGGATCCACGGGCGACCCAACAGGCAACTGTATGCCGGCTGAATATCCATGACATAGAAAGTCGACTTGAACACCTCTGGGCCTATCTTCACAGGCAGCTCAACCTCTCCAAATACAGCCCTCTTCGACCCATCGAATGCCCGCACTATCAGATCAGTCGGAGTCAGAATCAGCCCGTCACAATTTAGCTTAGCCAGAGCCTTCTTCGGCAACACATTTAATGAGGAGCCGGTATCAACCAGCACATGCGAAAGCACGGCTCCTGTACACTCCATTGCGATGTGTAGCGCCCGGTTATGATTCCTCCCATCCACCGTCAGGTCCATGTCTGTAAAACCCAGCCCATGGCTGGCATGCACGTTAGACACAACCGTTTCCAACTGGTTAATAGTAATCTCTTGAGGAACATAGGCTTTCTTCGGGATCTTCATCAAAGCCTCCCTGTGCCCCTCAGAGCTTAACAGCAACGATAGAATCGAGATTTTAGAGGGAGTCTACTGCAGATGGTCAACCAGTTTGTACTCAGACTTCTTGATGATCCTTAAGAATTCCTCTGCATCATCATCAAGTTTCTCTTCCGACCCCACAGGCGTCGGTGTCACATCAGGAGTACCATTATTCACCACTGCTTTTCCTTTTGCCCTGGCTAAAGCCTCGGCCTTTTCTTTTTTCTCTTTTTCTCCTTCTCCTCCCCTCAACGCGTCCGGTGCAAACAGTCTGCCACTGCGAGTGAAACCGCTGGGACCGGCATTATCCACCTTTGACACGGTGGTTTCACTTGCAGTCTGATCTTCTACTTTCTCACCATTGCAATATACCTCCCCACCATAATGCCATGGCACGGCATCATCTTTGTCATACGGAATTGGTCCAGGTACCGTGATAGTAACTGGAGCCGCTTCCGCCAGATTAGACAAATCCACCGGATCAAAGTAAATTGTTATGGTGGAGACCTCATCTTTCCCCAAATCAACCTTCTCAATCAGATTACTCCCCTCGTCCATCAGACCCTGGACAGTCCTCCTCAACAATGAACACCCATTCTGAACAACAATGCACTCAGCACAATCAACACCGCAACCCGGGTAGACCCCATTCAACATCAACTGCCTCTTAACCTCAGCCAGAGGAGTCTTCAGCTGATCAACAATAGACAGCCCAACCCTACTTTCCTCCGAAATAACATTCACCCCCCTTTGACCATGCGCGGGCATGGGATTAGCATTGACATTGGGAGATGGTGCGAAGTTGATAGCTTTCGAATCCACCAGGTCTTGAACTGTATGCTTAAAAGCTTTGCAGTTCTCTATATTATGTCCGGGAGCACCCGAATGGAATTCGCACTTAGCATTCTCATCATAATTGGCTGGCCTTTGATCAGGACTCAAAGGTGCCAGAGTCCTTAGCTGTACTAGCCCCAAGTCCATCAACTTTTTAAACAGAAAAGAATAAGTCACAGGCGGCCTGTCAAACTGCCTATCATTCATTCTCCCCTTGACTTGATATCCGGCCCTCTGAGGCCTCTGCTGAAATGGTTGTCTTTGCTGTTGAGGTTGTTGCTGATTATCAGCAGGAATAGTTACTGCAGCAGTGTGCTGGAAGTAACGATCCCTACTGGGTCCCCTCTGAGCGTACACAGCGCTGGTATCACATTCTTTCTTTCTCTGGCCATTACTGAAGGGCTTCTTCGACCCTGACGACGAAGCATTACCCTGTATCTTTCCGAGCTTCAGCCAGCTCTCTATCCTCTCCCCGGCCACGACTATATCTGAAAAGTTGGTCACCGGACAACCAACCATCCTTTCAGTATATGCCCCCTGCAGGGTCCCCATAAAGAGATCAGACATCTCTCTGTCAACTAGTGGAGGTTGCACTCTGGCAGCCAACTCCCTCCATCTCTGGGCGTATTCTTTAAACCCTTCATTATTCTTCTGAGACATACCCTGCAGCTGGGTACGACTCGGAGCCATATCAGCATTGAACTGATACTGTTTAAAGAAAGCGTCCCCAAGATCTTGCCAATTCTTGACATCTGAGGACTTGAGCTTGGTGTACCATTCCAGTGAGCCTCCGGACAGGCTGTCCTGGAAGAAATACATCCACAGCTTTTGGTCCATGGTGTAAGCTGAGATCTTACGAACAAATGCCTGCAAATGTGTTTCGGGGCAGGAACTCCCATTATACCGATCAAATGTGGGTGCCTTGAATTTCTGCGGGATCACAATCCCCTCTACCAACCCCATATTTGACATGTTGACCACCCCAGGAGTGGCATAACTCTCCAACGCTCTGATCTTCTCAGCCAGCAACTGAATCTCTTTGTTCTGTGGTGGGGCACCGTATTGACCAAACGGTTCGCTGTGCATCGAGAACTGATCGGCCTCTCTGTCTTCCTCTCTGTCGTCATCAACACCGAAGAAAGGCGGGAACATACTGTCCTTCAGATTCTGACCCGGTTGACCACCAGCAGCACCAAAACCAGCAGCATTGTTCACTATACCCATTGTTGTTCTCTTACCACCATCTCGAGAACCACCCAGCCCCTGGTTGGAGACACCATCCATGTTCACACCACTGTTTGCCGCTGAAGCCCGCTCGAGCTTCTCAACTTTATCAGCTAGAGCTTTCTGACCAACTGCAAACCCTTGCATGATGTTGATCAGCTCGGTCATCTTGTCTTTCAACTCAAGGATATCTGAATTTGGGAGATCCATCAGTCTAGGAGTATTGCGTCGCGTGAAGTATCTGTGAGGACGGGTTGAGTGCAAAGGTACAGCTCTGCGAGCACGAGCAATGATTCCTGAAACAATAAAGCACGTTAGAACTGATACCTGCAAAATAAAACACAAGTTATTATGATCATGCATGAATGCAGTGTTTATCCACATGAGGAACACTTTGTCTCTTGATCCTGGCTTCATCGAGACAAATAATAATCCGGCAGCAATATTCTGACATTCAGCATTCGATTTCGTCATACAGATCAGAGATATATGATTCAGCAAAATACCGCCCAACCATGTGTGTGCTTGTGTGAGTGTATACGGTAAAGCAAATAAAGCTTGAAGATCAATCACTGAATGAAAATAATCATCACATAACAAAATGCACCATAAGTGCCATAGTCATACATCAAATCAGATACAAATCTCCAGCATTGGGAAAGAAATACAAGCAAATGAATTCCGTCAACAAGCCTGACGGTAATCCACACAAACTGAGAAAAGCTAGCCTGACGAGGGTCCCACAAATGGCCCTATATCATCAACCATCTTCGCGAACTCTATGGCGAACCTGATCTCGGTGTTCTCCTGCTGTAATCTCCCCACCTCTTTCTGGTGAATCTTCATCTGCCTGAAGTAATGATCTCTCTCAGCAACGTAATGATCTCTCTCGGTGATGATCTTTGCTTTCTCCGCTTCCCACTCTGCAGCAAGGATTCTGGCTCTGTCGTCTCGTTGGGTCTTCACAAGGATCTGCCTCCTCTTCTAATCTTTAATGACTTCTGAAGCTCTAGCCAATCTCTCTTTGGTGACGTCGTGCTCCTTTGTTGAAGATGTCAAAGCCTGATTGACCTTCCCATAGTAGGCAGTATCCATCTCAAAGCGCTTTGCTTCCAGGGCATGTCGCTTGTCTTGATCTTCCATCCTCACTTTGATCTCCTGGTTAGCCATCTGAATACGAGCGACACTCATCTCCAATTCAGCTTTCTCCGCAAGCAACTGATCTCTGGCTCTCTTCATCTCGAGGAATTCTTCCATACTGATAGAAGAACTCGGATCCTCAATCATAGGACACCTAGGATCACCTCCCGGAAATGGTAGAAGTGTGAGCTCTATCCTCTTACGCAACCAATCATCAAATAAAGGAAAATACCGGCTATTGACCTTGCCAAACGGAACCTTGCCCTTTCTCTGAATATCACGCCACTCATCCAATACTTGCCTCACCTTGGCCCGATTGCCATCAATCGGGAAGTAAAAGGACTCCTGAATCTCTCGTCCAAGAGGAGGACCCTCCACAGCAAACCCCATCTGTCTCCTGAGAAGCGTCGGGTTGTAATTGACGCAACCCTGAACTCCTACAAGAGGCACATTGGGAAGACTCCCGCAACTGTATATGAAATCCCGTCCAGCCATACCATTATGAGTCCAAGCAATGTCAGCAGCCCGCAACCCCATCAATCTGAAGGACCACTTGACATTAGGATCAAGATGAGCAAAAGCACCTCGGGAAGGCAAATACCCCATAAACCACCTGAATAGTAACTGAGCGCAACATCGGATCAGACCACCACGCTGCTTCTCGTTCCTGTTATGGACCGAGTAATAGACGTCTCCGATCAGAGTAGGAATAGGGTTCCTCTGCATGAATAATCTGATAGCATTATGGTCAACAAAGTTCTTCTGATTAGGAAACATAATAACACCATAAATGCCCACAGCAACCAAAGCACAAACCGTCTTCCAATTACCCATAGCAACATACTCCTTGGCTTTAGCTTCCAAGAAACTCACATGAAATCCAGGTAATTTGCCTTTTTCCTTCAAACCCTCCTTGATCATTTCCGGACTCAAATAAAGAGCACGGGAAATCCCAAGGATGTTAGGCTCCACCCTAGTAGCATGGAAAGGAATTTGATCACGGATCTGCATACCCAGAATGCTAGCATAATCCTCCATCAGAGGTCCCAACAAATAGTCCGGGAAGACAAAACATCTCAGCCCCGGGTCATAGAACTGGAGGAGAGTATGAATGGCGCTTCTGTCGCTGTCAGTGAGTCTGAAAACCACCTTCAGGATACTACCGTATGACTCTCTGAACATCCCCACATGGTCGGGTGTAATCAAGGCTATCATTTCTCTCAACACACCAATCTCTGGGTCGAAGAAGCTGTAGGCAACATCATGCTTCAAACCGGTCCTCATGTCTGAGCAAAGAAATCTCTCAACCAGGATCTCAATAGAAATGTCCCTGCATATGGATAAACATGTGTTAGATGCAGGTAAATGCAAAATGTGATGATGCTGATGAATGAATGCAATGCATAGTGCCATCCTCCAAGTCATCTGATCAACTGTTGCACTGCATCACAGCCCTGATCTCTGAACCGATCAAAACCATCTGAGGGAATATGTAACCATAAATCCAACTCAAGGGTTCCAAAATAAACGGAACTGAAAGATATACCATCATCATCACCAGACAATCTCTGAGCAGATACCCATAACAATCACTGAATCGGCCCGGGGAATCCTGAAATAAACGGATCCCCACTGATAAATAACTCGGACAACACTTCGGCGTCTCAGAACAAAGGTTCATAAATCCGACTTATAAATAGGACTCTGATCAACGGAACCATTAGTCACCATCTGAGTCACCATCTGAACATGCATCTGTAAGAATCACCCTCCCCTCAAAGGTAAATTCTAATCAGGTTATCCTAAGGCGGATAATAGTCTCGACAATCGGGCAGAGATACTCAATGGGTTTGCCCTTTCGGGTGTGCCATTGTAGCTCTCCTGAGATCATCTAAACCAAAGATCCGGGAAATGATCGGTCACCAGAGTCAATAGTTCAAATGAAGTGACTTAACCAGAGTGGAGTACCCCACAAAGGAAGAGCACTATCAAATGAACCTCGTCCGGCTTGTGGTACATCACATTGCCAAGCACATGTTAACCTAACACGAAGGAGGCAACATGAGACCACACTAATCCTAGGTGTATACTCGGGCCTGGGTTTTAGCCCCACTCAGAACACCCACCCCAACACAGAGGAACCACCTGCACAGAGGACGGCAATATGATAGTATGATGCATGCAGACATTAATGCAAATATATACACAATCAGAATAATAAATGCAATAAATAAAGCGGCACAAGCAACCTAAACTATCCTAGAACGCTAGGAGAGACTCGCTTAGGGAAGATGGACCAGCACAGGTCAACATCTGAGGTGTCCCCAGTGGAGTCGCCAGCTGTCGCATCCGCGAAAAACAACAGGCGGGCTGAAACAAAAACAACACAGAGCCGCCACCGTGCGTTATTTATCCCAAAGAGGGAAAGGAAACGCTCAGAGTAAACCTGGGAAAAGCATGGTCTCGCGACCAAAGAGAAAGGGTACGGGAGTCGGTTACGCAAGGGGAAGGTATTAGCACCCCTCACGTCCGTCATACTCGACGGGATCCACGCTCTAAAAGAAAGAATAGGTTGCTAAACAAACATCACACACACACACCGAAGACAACACAGGTGGGGGAAAGGAGGAAAGGGCTCGCTAGGACATCACATCCTATGCCTACGTATCTTGTCTGGAACGAGAATTAGAGTTGCCGTAGTTCGGCTCACGCACGCCAAACAGGACACACACAAACATGGGCAAACATGGAGCCTGAATGCCAATCGCTGGACTTACATCGGCTTCTGAACCAAACAAACACACTCAGGATACGGACAGCTAATCGCTGGGCTTACGTCCATATCCTGACACACAAGAGGGTTAACAAGCAAACACACACAAAAAAGAAAAAAAAAGTGCCCGGAGAGACCTCGCACGGTCTCCTGCCAACGTACCTCATCTGGTATGAGGATCAGGGCGACGTAGTTCCCCTGAAAGGGAAAGAAATTCTAACCAGATACAAAGGGAGACACACTACTAGGGAGCTGTACTCGAGCCTAGTGTTATCATGCATCATTGCCCTATGTTATGGTTTCTATCCTAACTTGGTCAACAACAAGCTAATCCTAACCAGGAAACACAAAACACACATGCTCAACCAAAATAAAGCAAACATTCACATAGCACACACTATATCCAGTCAAGTGAGGCTCAAACAAGGGTGGACTGCCAAGGCAAGTCAACTGTACAGGGTAGTGTTCGCTCTTAACCCTGACATTGAGAGTCAGGGTGAAGCAGATGAAAGGTGAGTGAAGATGAGACTTCACAGCTCTTATCCCTGGCCAGGGAGAGTTTCAGACAAAGGAGCGTGGGTCCAGAATGGAGGAACCCTTCTACACTCAGGACTCTGACTCGACTGTACAAATGTACAAGATCTTGGGTTAATGTCCCAATGCATCAACACAGTGGTGTGAGCAGAGGGATGACTCAACAGAATAGCGGGGGATGGATTGCACATCCCTTGGGTTCCACCAATTGCCTCATAGAGGTCTTTACCTGCTTGGGGACAAAGTTAAACAATCACAAACATCGCCTCTTAGGGAGGACTTTAGACAGTTGCCTGGCTAAATAACCAGCCAGGTCTTCCAGACTACATGGAGACAAGAGAGTCTACCTCAACTGGTTTATACAACCAAGCAGCAGCACAGCAAGTTCTTAAAGAACTAAAGCGACTATGGTACCTGGAATCAATCAAGCACAGTCAGTATACCAATCACACAGTCAAAACAGACAAGTTAAGAATCAACAGTCAATGTATAATCAGACAATGCAATGTGCAAAGCACAATCAACCCAAGTGAGCCAAGCATCCTACAAAATAAACCAAGTTAATTTACAACAAGCAACCAAACTCAATTTAATCAACTTGCATTTTTCTCCTTAAAGCATTTGCATCTTAACCTGAAACACAATTCAAAAGTGAGAAACAAGACCACTAGGCCAACCCTAGGGTCCAAAGGAGGTGAAAAATCCAAAACAGCAAGTGAAAATTAATCAAAACCACAATCAAACAAATTAGAAACAAATCCCATTGGTCCCCTGCTCATATCATTCATTATCATCATTTCATGAAAGAAAAGGCACCAAACATGCAATTTGCAACTTCAAAAGACCAAACAGAATGATCACCATCAAATCAATATCAAAACAGCTCAATAAATTCCACAAAAATTCCAGCCTAAACAGAACACATTCAATGAGCATCATATCAAATTTCATGCTATTTGGACAAGTGGAAGTAGGGAAATTAAATTCATAAAGTCCAAACAAGTTCAAGCAAGCCAACACATGGCATCAAAACAATCATCAACTTCCAATAATCATAAAACAGTGACAATACATGATAAATGAATGAGACTAAAACCACAATGACCTATAATGTGTCTAGAATTCACATGTCAAATTTCACACTCATCCAATCAATGACCAGCATTTCACAAATCAAATGGTAACATGTGTCACAAAAAATCACAAAATGACCAAACAGAGGGAAAAATTCCAATCAAATAGGAAATGAACTCAATAAATCCAGAAAAATTCCCATGTATTCTCAACATCCATATGCTTAATCATGCAAAACTTTGGCTTAATCCAATGTCTCTAAGCACATCAAATAAAATCATGAAGTTCACAAAGCATGGTGTGACACAAATTGTCACACCTCTATTCAAAAATCCATATCTCATCAACCAGGGATCCAAAAATTACAAACTACATCCCAAAATCACCAGCAAAGAGTCCAGAATAAGCACAAAAAATTTCATGAATTTCTATGGAAGCATCATCATTTTATGAATGAAATGGCAAAGCATGTACAAATTGCATACATCCAAACAATCCCTAGGCAAATTATTTTTTCACACGTGCACAAAAATCATAAAAATCACCATTAAAAACTACACATCACAAGGAGAATAATGCAAAAAGTCTCATCAAATTTGGACTATTTTTGAATCTCCTATGAATTTTCTAAGATCATGAATCAAAATGAAATAAAAGATGAAAAAGAAAATGAAATGATACAAATAATATTGAAATAATGGCAAAGTTGTAATTATCCACTACGAAAGCAAAACGCGGCCGTTTAAATAAATGAAGTGGCAGCGTGTGAGTGGTTGGAACGCGCGGGAAACACAATTTGAAAACGCAGGCCAGGCAATCAGGATCAAACACGCGTTTCATCATCATCCTCAACAAACAAATTTCCAGAAAAATCACGAAGAACAAATTTCAACCAAAATTGACAAATGATACATCAATGGATTCGTCTAAGCATGTACAATCACAATATCCACATGAATTCGTCTAATTCCTAACATACTGAACGGATCGAGCAAGAAAAGGTTCCTAGGTCAAAGTATAAATCACGATTTCTCATTCAAATCAGCATGAAAATCAACACCACAAGTTGCAACGTGTTCTACATCACACGATCTACCTAAATCATATCAAGATTTGGATTATTATTGAGATCGAGTTCTGACCTTATGGTGAAGCAATTATTGGAATCGCGCGTTTCCAGGTGTGAAATGGTGAAACAGGTGATGCTTGATGATGTTGAAGTTGATTGGAAGGGAGGACTTAGCTCAATGATGCACCAGCTTCAAGAAACCTTCGACTGCCATGGAAGAACTTGCTTTCAACAGTTGCGATTTTGCACTCTTTTGGCCTTGATTTGATGAAACAGCTCCTCAATGATGCATGTAGAGGATGATCAATGCAAGAACCAGCACGATAGTTGATGAATTTGATGAGAAATGATGAAAAAATGCAGAAAAAGTTTGAGAAATTTTGGAGGTTTTGGAGGGAAATTCTGTTAGATCTTGGAGAATGAAATTGTGATTACCAATTCTGTTATGCTTAACACTTTATACCACATCCTAATCCATTCCTTAATCACAATTAGCAAAATTGGATTGGATTAGTGAAAATGAGTTTTAAGTGAAATGTCAAAAATGCCTTTTCATTATGCATCCAATGGAACAGTAAAACCAGTGCAAGCAAATTCTATTTGGCATTTGTGAAGTGTTGGAATTGGTCTTGTGTGCATAGGCCTTGTATTTTGAAATTTCACTATTCCACACCAAAAATGCTAAATAGTCCACTTGAAAAATGACTTTTTGCCATGACTATTTTTGATGAAATTTGATGATGCATCATGAAAGTACACATAAAATGGGGTTTGCTCAAAGAAAGATCACCCAATTTGGCCATTCCATGTGAAAGTTATGCCACTTTGAATTTAGGCATTTTTGGAAAATGATTGGACCATATCTTGCCAACCATACATGAGAAATTCAAGTTCTTGGACTTTTTGGAAAGGTGAGAGCAAGATCTAAAACTTTAATGTTGAACAAAATTTCATTTGAAGCATTTCTGGACATGTAATTTTGAGGTGAAAAACTTTCCATTTTTGGAAACTTTCATTACAAGTCACTTTCCATTTTTGGAAAGTTTTCCCCTGACTTTATTTTCTTCATTATTGATCTTTGAAATGTCAAATGAAACTTGTTTCAACATGAATGAAGTATATCCAACCCTCTCCCACCTCCAAATCCATCAATTCTGGCACAGTTGACCACAGTTGACTTTTCTAACTGATAGATGAATTTGGGTGTGCATTGATCCAGTTGAGCCTCAAACTCCTGATGAAATGGCTTAATGATGAAACCCTAGCTTCCATAAGCTCAATATAATCACATGATGATCCCCATATCCATTGTAGACCCCATCTCCTTGCCATGCCCTGATTGGCCCAATGCAGATGATTAGGGTTGACCAGTGGTCAAAACCCTAATCTCAAGGTATCTAATCAATCACTTGAATCTCTTGAATGATAACAAGACCATGATGATGATGATGTATCATTTCACCCAAGATCAAACTCAATCTTCTTGAAGAACATGAAACCCTAATTTGAATCACCAACCCTCAGATGATTAATGATCAATTCAATGAAACCCTAACTTGCATACATCAACCTTTTATCTTCTGATCAAGACTTAGGAGGATGACTTGCTCAATGTTACCACATGATATGCTAATATGCAATGCCTAATGACCTAAAAAAATGCAATGCAATATATTAGCTAATCCCAAGAGAGGAGGGCAAGTTTTGAGGTGTTACACCACGGGAATAATGTTCTTTCATGAACATATTTTTCCATACACTACTCATTCATATTTTTGATATTATTCAAGGACATATTATTCAAATTCATCATCTGGTCAGGCCATAACCACTATATCACATAATAATGATTGTATTCAAGATTTTAACCATGCAACATAATCACATAGTAATTCACCATCCAACTCTACCCTTCATGACATACATGTTACTAGATCTGTTTCATCTGCTTCAATCACAAACACTAGCCATCTTATTTGCAACACTATGTATGCTACACGTCTCAAAACTCAAAACAATCATCTAAAGGTATACTCTATCCTATTTCTATTTCTTTGACATCATACATAGAATCTAAAACATGTGCTAAGGCTTGTGAATTTGAATGTTAGAACGAAATATATTCAAGTTGAGTTTAGTGTTCTTGAGAAGGCATGTACTTGGAAACTTATGGATTTGCCTACAAATGTTAAGCCTAGTGGATGCATGTGGGTATATAAGATCAAGCACCATACTTATGGAACCATTGAAAGAATCAACGCTAAGTTGGTTCCCAAAGGCTACAACCAAATTGAAGGACTTGATTATTTTGAAGCATACTCTCATGTTGCCAAACTAACAACTTTCAGAACATTTATAGCTCATGCTTCCATTAATAGTTGGAAAGTTCATCAACTTGATGTGAATAATGATTTCTTGCATGGAGAACTTTAAGAGGATGTGTACAAGGTAATTCCACCTAGTGTTAAACATACAAAGCCTAATCAAGTATGTAAGTTTGTCAAGTCTTTCTATGGGTTGAAACATGCAAGTAGAAAATGGCATGAAAGATCGACTTCATTGCTCATCAAACATCAATACAAGCAAGCTACTGCATATGTCTCTCTATTCACAAAGCAATATCAATCATCCTTTACTATAATGTTTATATATGTATATGATGTTATTATAGTAGGTAATTCTTTGTAGGAAATGAGAAGGATCAAAGATGCTCTACACAAGGAATTCAAAATCAAAGACCTAGGATAGTTAAAGTACTTCCTTGGAGTAGAAGTGGCTCATTCCAAACATGGAATTTCCTTGTGTGAAATAAAGTATTATTTGGATCTTTTAAAAGATTCATAGATGATATGTGCCAAACCAATGTTCACGCCATCAGATCCATCAACAAAACTTCACAAATATGGTAGTTTACGATATTACGATATTTCAGCATGTATGAAATTAGTTGGAAGACTTTTATACCTTAATGCTATCAGGCTTGACATAACACTTTGCACTCAACAATTAAATTAATTTGTGTCTGCTCCAACTATGAATCATTTCAATGCAACCAACCTTATCCTTAGGTACTTGAAATCATGTCATGGAAGAGGAATTTTCCTTCCAAGAGATTCATAGGTTAACCTACAAGGATACTCAGATGTTAATTAGGCTGCATGTTCAAATACTAGGATGTAAATTTCAGGTCAATGCTTCTTCCTTTGAAGATATCTCATTTCACGGAGAATTAAGAGGAAATTAATAGTCTCTAGATCATCAAGTGAAACATATTGAGCTTTGACTATAACTACATGTGAAATTCAATGGCATTTATACTTGTTCAAGGATTTAAAGATTGAATGCGCAAAAACACCAGTGTTGTATTATGATAATCAAAGTGCTTTATACACTGCAGAAAAACATGTGTTCCATAAAACGACCAAACACTTGGAGATCGACTGCCATATTTTTAGGGAGAAGATGCTTGCAGGAGTGATGAAGCTATTTGCTTTCTCTTCAAGGGATCAATTGACAGATTTCTTCACCAAACCATTGTTGCCTCAACCTTTCCATTGTTTATTATCCAAGTTAATGATGCTTGATATTTATCAACCATCAACTTCTTAGGGGGAGGGTGTTTACAAGATGAAGTTACTTCAAGTGAAAACAGTTAGAGATAGTTATTCTGACATGTGATTGTAAGACCCCAATTTTGTCCCTAAGATCCCTCATGGCATCATATCATATCATATCATTGCCTCAAGGATCATTATGCACCTTGCCTGCCTTCCTGTGGGTGGGTCAGCTTTTGAGTGGTGATTTCTTGATCACCAAGCATGTTTTGCATTTGTATATCATTTCTTTTCTTTTTACCACTAACCAAAAGTACAAAAATATGTCATCTAACCCTTGTCTTGTAGATGAAGCAATCAACAGTCAAAACAGTCAAAGGTAGTCATTGAGCAATAGATGGTGGCCATTCTTGAGAATTTGGACACCACATTCATTCACAAGAGTTCATATGAGCTATGATGTTATTTTGAATCAGAATCTCAAGTGGTAGAGGCTTGAATCTCATCAAGGCATTCTTCAGTCAACTGAAACCCTAGCCAGTCAACTGCCAAGTCCTATCATGGATTTGAAGGTGGGAGATGGTTAGAGAGGCCTCATTCATGTGCATACAAGTCTCATTTGACATTTCAAACATCAACAATGAAGAATTTGAGGTCAGATGAAAACTTTCCAAAAATAGTAAGTGACCTGTAATTTGGAATTGCCAAAAATGGAAAGGTTTTCTCCTCAAGATTACATCATCAAGAAAGCTTCAAATGAAATTTTGTCCAACATGAAAGTTGAAGATCTTGCTCTCCCATTTCCAAAAAGTCCAAGATCATGAATTTCTCATGTGTGGTTAAGGATATATGGATCAATCATGGCCAAGTGAACTTGAACTTCAAACATGCATAACTTTCACACCAAATGTCCAAATGGAGTGGTTCTTTTGGCAACATTCATGTTTTAACATACACTATCCAAAACATGTATCATATGCCATGCATTTCCATCACATAAATATTTGGTTTTTCATTTGAATTTTGGAGGGAATTTTCAAATTCAAAAATAACGCATCGTTTTCACTTTCCACCACTTGCATTTGGTTCAAAACAGAATTTGAAATGATGCCAAGCCAAATATCATGCACTGTTCCATTGGCTTTCCATGCATAAGGTGAATTCTCCAAATTGGCACATGCACCCTATCTTGCTAATTCCAATTGCCACAAGCTTAAGCATGATTAAGGATTGGATTAAGAGGGAGTATATAACCCTAAGCATAACAAAATTCTGTAACAACAGCTCATAATCTCAGATCTAGAAATTTCTCTCTCATTTTTTCTCTCAATTTTTTCTCTCATTTCTTCAAATCAATTCACAAGCCATTGCTTAATTCATCACTATGAGGCATCACTGATCAAGATCCAAGCAAGATCCAGGCCAATTTGTGTAAGCTGAAGCAGTTTGAAGCAAGAACTCATCAATGGTGAATTCAAATTTCTGTGGAGTTAAGCACGATTAAACCTTCATTCTTCATCCAATCAACTCCACAAACACTTTGGAAGATCTGTTTGAGCTTTTCAAGACCTGAATCAAGCTATTCCAATTCTGTTTTCTCCAAGAGGTCAGAACTCGAACTTCTTCTTTCTTAAATTGATTATGTGATAGTTATAGATCTTGTAATGCTGGTGAAACTGAGCTTTGAATCATTGATTTCCATGCCAAATTGATTGAGTTATGCTGTTTTAAAGATTGACATGTGATTCTTCATTGCTTCGATTTTCTTTGTTTAGTTAGAATTAGAATAAATCATGCATGGATTATTGATGTGTGTTGCAAGATCTACAAGATGATGTGCTTGATTTGAATTTCTGTGAACATTTGTTCTTGAGCATGATGAACACGATGAAGGTTGCTGAGAATTTTTCCAGAATCCATGTTTGATCTTGCCTGGCGCGGTTTTGATGTTGTGCATGTGTTTTTATGATACTGTGCATGTAGTGGTCCATTTGGCACTGGCGTGGCATTTTGATTGGCCATAAGTGTTTGGTTGTGCCACATATGATTAATGAAACGGTGCGTTTAATATATTGAGCGCCACATTCAAATTGCTCATCTGTTCGATTCCTGGCCAAGACATGTTTCCATATGCTTCATATTTTATTCCATCCATTCATGAGCTATGCTTTTCATGTTTTGTTTTAATTTTTCTTTCACTTTAAAAATTCATAACTCAATAAATATTGATCCAAATAATCTGTGGATTTTTGCATCATGCTCCTTATTGTGTCTAGTTTTTTTCATTATTTTTCCAGAAATTGTGCATGGCTGTAAAATTGTTTGGCCTAGGGTTTGTGTATGCATGTCTATTTTGAACCTTGCTTGCCATATTTTTTTGTGAAATGATGAATTTTAATCCAATGATTATGAAATTTGACATGCTTAAACTAGACATCTTGCTGGACATTTTGGTGTTGAGTTTGCATTTTTATCATTTGTGGTTACTGAGTTATGATCCTTTGAATGTAGGTGTGACAATGTGTGTCACACCTTTGCTTGCTCAACTTGTTTAATTTCTTTGCCATGCCAAATAAATTCCAAATGATCTGATTTTTTGTGTGATGCATATTATGGATGTTATGTTTGATCATGATTTTTTGTGGAATTTTTTGATTGATTTCTGATTTGATTGAGATTTTTATTTCTGGAATACCATTTGTGAGCTTTTGAATAGTCTTGAACTTCAATGATTTGTGAAATGCTTATGCTTTATCATATGGATGTGAAATTTTGCACATTGTTTCTAGACACTTTGAAGTTTGTTTTGGCTTTGATTGGAAGTCTTTATCATGTTCCAATTCTGTTTTAGGCTTGTGTTAAGTTGATATGCCAAGATGTGTCACCAATATGCTTGTTTGTGCTTACCTTGCCTTATGCAATTTCTTTGCCATGCCTAATGTTGCTCAAATGCCTTGATCATTTTGTGTGTTGATAATTTTGTATGTTCTGTTTATCCATGATTTTTGTTGAGATTAATTGAATCATTTTTGAATTTATGTGCATTTGTTCATTCTGATGTCTCAATGAGCTCACAACTTGCATACCTTGTCATGTTTAGTTTGTGAAATGCATTTGGTATATGATATTGATGTGAGACCTTTTGGATTGTTTCAAGCTTTGATTGAAGTTGATTCATGTTAATTTTGAGCTTCTGTTTTAAATTTTTTCTCCATCTTTGACCCTAGGCTTTGACCTAGTGGTTTGCCTCTCATGTTTGAAGCTTTGTTTCAGGTTAACCATTCAAGTTACACAATTGATGATGCCTCATCTTGAGAGCATTTGATATTTGCTTTTGATTACTAATGTGTGTTTTGTAGGTTGATATTGAATCATTTGAGCTTGACTTGTGGCTTATGCCTTTGCCTATATTGGTTGTCTGTTGCATTAACTGTTGGTTGCTTATCTGAGTTGTATACTGATTTGTTTGATGTTTACACAGGTACATTAGTTGCTTAAGTTCATTTTGAACTTGCTTTTGCTTGGTTGCTTAACCACTTAGGTATAACCTCTCTTCTTCATGTAGTCTGGAAGACCTGGCCTGTTATGTGGTCAGGCACCTGTCTGAAGTCCTCCTTAAGAGGCAATGCTTGTGATTGTTTACTCTTTGTGCCAAGCAGGAAAAGTCCTCATATGAGGCAATTGGTAGATAAAAGAGATGTGTAGTCCATCTCCTACTATTCATTGTGTCATCCCTTTGCTCACATGACATGTTGATGCATTGTGGATACTAACCCAAGATCTTATAGAGTCAAATAACTTGTGGAGAAGAGTTCCAACTTTCTGAACTCCCACACCTTCTATTATTCAATGCTCTCCCTGACCAGGGATAAGAGCTATGAGGCACACCCCTCATCTCCATTTCATTTGCTTCACCTTAACTCTCAATGTTAAGGTTAAGAGCACAACTTACCCCATTCCAGTTGACTTTAAAGTCTAACCTTTGCTTGAGCCTAATTGCTTGTATATAGTGTGTGCTAATTGACTTTGATTGATTGCTTACTTGATTCATTTGTGCATATTTGCTTGAGTGTGCCTTAGTGCATTTATCATCATCAATTGGATATCATTTCATAAACTTTGCTTTATAGCATTTTTGCTTTGTCCATGGAGGAGACAAGCATAAGTCCATTACTTGGCAGTTGTTCCAATGATATGGTGTGAGACTAGTATAAGTCCATTGATTGGCATCTGGTATCATTTGTTTTGTTTTAGGAGATTGGTGTAAATCCATTGATTGGTATCCGGTATCCATGTTTGTTTGTGAGATTGGTATAAGTCCTTTTATTGGCATCCGGTATCATTGTTTTGTTTTAGGAGATTGGTGTAAATCCATTGATTGGTATCCGGTATCCATGTTTGTTTGTGAGATTGGTATAAGTCCATTGATTGGCATCCGATATCGTTGTTTGTTTTAGGAGATTGATGTAAATCCATTGATTGGTATCCGGTATCCATGTGTGTGTGTGAGATTGGGGTAAGTCCATTGATTGGCATCCGGTATCACCTCGCTTTGCATTTGCTTACTTGCTTTGTTGCCTATTCCAAAGGACACACTTGAATCATCTACATATGATTTCAAGAGGTGAACATCTAAGAAGTTTTACTTCCTCACTCTTCCATTTTTGTGTGTGTTTTCAAAACTCCCTTTTCACATGTTAATTCAAAAACTTTGACAAATATTGTGCAAACATTTTCATCTCTTTTCAAATTAGAAACCTAGGCTTTAGGCCTTTGATTTTTCAAACTCCATTTCATAATACTTCTATGAATTGAATTCTAATCATACTTTGACCACTCTTTTGTGAATAAATCCTAATTGGTTAATCCAACTCATTCAATTGTTTTGTGGCTTTGTCCATTCTTGATAAGTTTTCATACATTAGCCATAGGTTTGATTTATCCTAGTTGGTTGATGTTAATCTCACCTTCTTGTCCTTAGTGATTGAATTGTAAGACTTCCTTGCTTATTATAGGGTTAACCCCTCACTAGCAAGTTGAAGCTTTTCTCATGTGGTGGACTCGTTGTTTGTATAAGGTTGAGTTTTCTCCCGTGGATAACGAAAGACCTTAGGGCTTTTGTTTTAAAATGAACCCACTCATATTTTGGAAATTTTTTAGCCGAACTACGGCGTTTTGATCCTTACCTTCCATGGAAAGGTACGTAGGTAACGGGTTCATCCGTTCAAACACAAAAATAATAAATTGTATATTCTTTTCTCATCTTCCCAATCATGTTTGCACAATATGTCATAAACAAATAAACTTTTTTATATAACAAGTGTGAAAAGGGCTCCCTAGGAGTACCTAGGACGTTTTGGGTGCCTAACACCTTCCCATTGCGTAATTAACCCCTTACCCAGACTCTCTGATCTTTTCATTAGTTTTCTATGTGTAAAACTTCTTAGGCTTTTGTTTGCTTTTTATCCATTCCTTTGGATAAATAAAAGTGCGGTGGCGACTCGATTCTTTGTATGCTTTGCTTTTGATTTAGTCAATAAATCATAAAGTGACGAATACACCGCTACAGAAAAGTGGCGACTCTGCTGGGGATAACATTAGACCTTCCTTGGTGGTTTTGCCTACTTTTCACCATTGTTGTATGATATTTGTTTATGTGTTATTTGACATATTTTTGTACAATTTGGGATAACTGTATTGATTGTAATGTTTGAATTGCTTGATATACAATTGCTGTTTGCTTTGGTGATCTCTGTGAGATGAGTTCTATACCCGAACTCGAGTGCACCTTAGGATAGGAGAATGGCATAGTCTTGTCGACTTGTGTGGAGTATTCCTTAACAAGTTGACTTGCGAGTCCATTCACTTGGTGGAGGTCATGTTGGATTAATAACGTCACACAAGTTATTTGTGGTTAGGCATTATTCTTTCAATCATGTGCCTTAGAAGCCAAGGACCTTAGTTTACCAAGCCCATCTTGGCCTATTTTTAGGACGTAGTGCGGAGGTCGTTCAGATGTCAGATCTGATGCGATTGTTACGCGATACTACACTCATAAGAGTCTCTCTTGAGAATATTTTTGGAATACGAGTATTCGTTCCTCCGATAATATTCGAAAGATGGGATGATGACTATGGGAACCTCTGGTAGAACATGTTCGGCAGGTTTAAACCCTAGTACACTCCCTTTGGGTGGTTCTTAACCGAGACTCCATGCTCGTGATTACCAACAAACCCGTGATTCATGGTTGAGTCGTTCAGACACCCTTAATATCAATGGAACTGAAAGCCATAATCCACCAAAATGGATGATTGATATTAAGGATGATTGAGCCGGTTCATGTATTGTTAATATCAATGGAACTTGGGTGTTGATAAGGTGAAAATCATAATCCACCAAAATGGATGATTGATATTAGGGATATAATGAGCTTTCCCATGACCTTTGTCTGGTGTGACTTGCTTGATCCTTGAGTGTGATTGTTGCATTCATGCATTCATGCATCCATCTGCATTCATGTCATCAGAAAAAAGAAAATTTTCAAGGAACTTAAAGGGTTTATTTGCAAAATTTTCAGACATGGAAAGACCAAAAAGGCATACAAAGAAGTACAGCTTTAGACAGCCCGATGTGAAAGAGTTAAGGAATCTGACATCCTATGTATTAGATCCCTTGGGTTTCAAAGCTCGTTATGGGAAGCTTCTGCCTCTGTTGACTACTCAGGTTGACGAAGGGTTGATGAGTACTTTGGCTCAGTTCTATGATCCTCTGTATCACTGCTTCTCATTTCCGGACTTCCAGCTATTGCCTACGCTTGAGGAGTATGCTCATCTTATTGGGATCCCGATTCTGGATCAGGTGTCGTTCAGTGGCTTGGAGAGTATTCCGACTTCTCGAGAGATTGCAGACTTGTTGCACATAGATGAATCCCTGATTGAAGCGCATATGACCACCAAAGGTGGAATTCAGGGTCTTCCTTCCGATTTCCTCATCGCTCAAGCTACCGTTTATGGGAAGGCCATGAGTGAGGATGCCTTTGAGGCTTTATTTGTGCTGCTCATCTATGGTTTGGTATTATTCCCCAACATCGACAAATTTGTGGATGTGAACGCCATTAGGATCTTCTTAGTTCTTAATCCCGTTCCGACTCTGTTGGGTGATGCCTATTTCTCTTTGAATCTGAGGAATGCAAAGGATGGAGGAGTTATTGTGTGTTGTTTGCCTCTGCTGTATAAGTGGTTTATTTCTCACTTACCGTAGACGTTTGCTTTCAAGGAGAACAAGGGATGTCTACGGTGGTCTCAGAGACTCATGTCTCTCACTAATGATGATATCTCTTGGTATGATCGCGTGTGTGATACAACTCAGATCATTGATTATTGTGGTGAATTCCCTAATGTGCCTCTTCTTGGTACATGTGGTGGGATCAGCTACAATCCTATCTTAGCACGTCGTCAGCTTGGGTTCCCCCTAAAGGATAAACCTCATAACATTCTGTTAGAAGGTGTATTCTTTCAGGAGGGTAAAGATCCCCAAGGCCTGAAAGCCAGATTTGTCCGCGCTTGGCACAAGATTCAGAAAAAGGGTAGGAATGAATTGGGTCCAAAGAACTGCATAGCTTTGGAGCCTTATACCTCTTGTGTCAGACAGAGAGCTTCTGAATATCTGATGCCGTATGATTATCCGAGACCTACACCGTTGGTTGTGGCTGGGCCTTCAACCCTCCCTAACCAAGATGTAGAGGAGTTGAGAGAAGAAGACCTTTCACGTGCTTGGATCCGTGAAAGAGAAGATTTGCTTCAGCAAATCAAGGAGAATGACGCTCTGATTGAGTTTCTCGAGCATCAGGTGATCGATGATCCGAATGATACTTGGACTTCTCTGCTTCCTCAGTCTTCCAAATTCTGGAAGAGGAAGTATGATCGACTTGCAAAGGAGAAAGCGGATATGGAAGCAGCCTATGAGAGAGAGATCAAGAAGCTTTGTGCATCTCGTCTTCCAGCATCCCGAGCTTCTAGGGATCCATAGGACGTTTATTTTCCTTTTCCCTTTGTAAAAATAAAAAATGTTGTACTTCTTTGTCTCGAATATATTTGATGAGATATTTTCCATATGCTATTAATTGCTTAAAAAAATTAAAATTTGCAAATAGAACCCTAAAAGTTCCTTGAAAAATAAAAATAAAGCATATGCACAAGCATCACATGCATCATTTTGCATAAGCAGGTTGTTCTGGTCTTCTTGTCTGTGGCCTAACTCTGTGCTCTTCATTTATTTTGAAGACAAGCTGACTCACCGGTACTATACCAGAGCCAATTCTGCTAGAGTGATGGATCAACTAGAACAAGAGAACAGAGAGCTGAAGGAAGAGGTCGCTCGTTTGAGTGCTCTAATGGAGCAGTTTCTGTCTGCTCAAAACCAACCTTCTCCACCTCCTGCAACTCCTCCCCAGAGGACGGTTATATCTGAAGTCGTTGCTCCGACTGTGCCAGCTGCCAATGCTCATTTCATGCCTAATGTCATGCCAACCGGGTTTCCGTGGGGTATGTCTCCTAGGTTTATGCCAGATATTCCCGCACCAACTTTTGCTTCTATGTCGGCATCTAGCCCGGTCCTTGCTATGCCTCCTCCTGTCGTGCATACCATTCCCAGGGTAGACGACACCATCTATCATTCTGAGCCGTCTGAGGGCCCAGATGTTAATGAGAAGATGGAAGCAATGAATGACCAATTCCTTGAGCTGCGTAAGGAATTGAAGACCCTCTGAGGGAAAGATCTGTTTGGCAAGTCTGCTGCTGAACTTTGCCTTGTTCCCGGTATTAAGATTCCGATCAAGTTCAAAGTCCCTGACTTTGAAAAATAT
This sequence comes from Lathyrus oleraceus, assembly GCF_024323335.1. Taxonomy (NCBI): domain Eukaryota; kingdom Viridiplantae; phylum Streptophyta; class Magnoliopsida; order Fabales; family Fabaceae; genus Lathyrus; species Lathyrus oleraceus. The sequence goes on along the minus strand of NC_066582.1, from coordinate 198,540,169 downwards.
AAGGGGAACACCTGCCCTCTCGCTCATCTGGTCATGTATGCCAGGAAAATGTCTACGCAAACAGATAATGATCAGCTTCTGATTCATTATTTCCAGGATAGTTTGTCCGGTGCGACTCTTCGCTGGTATATGAGCCTTGATAGTGCAAACATCCGATCCTTCAACGATCTTGGCGAAGCCTTCGTCAAGCAGTACAAATATAATGTTGATATGGCGCCTGACCATGATCAACTCAGGGCCATGTCCCAGAAGGATAAGGAGACATTTAAGGAGTACGCCCAGAGGTGGCGAGAGTTAGCAGCTCAGATTACTCCTCCGCTGGAAGAGAAGGAAATGACTAAGATCTTTTTGAAGACTCTTAGCTCATTCTATTATGAGCGGATGGTTGCGAGTGCTCCCTCTGATTTCACCGAGATGGTGAACATGGGGATGCGTTTGGAGGAAGGTGTCCGTGAAGGACGATTGGCTAAAGATGAGAGCTCTTCTAAACGGTATGGGGCGTTTAAGAAGAAAGATGGGGAGGCACATGCTGTGCAATCCCACGCTAAACCAAGAAGACCCTCTGTTAAGAGGAAGCCAGTGCGTCATCAGCACCAGGTGGCTCATATAACACCTGTCTTCAGAGATAATGCTCAGTATCAGCAACATCATCAGCATCAGCAACAACCTCAGTATCAGCAGCAACATCGTCCACAGCAACAGGCTTACCAGCCTCGTGGCAGTACTAGTAACCAAGCTAATCTGAATTATGATAGGAAGAAGATCAGCTTCGATCCCACTCCTATGTCATACGTTGAATTATATCCTTCCTTGTTGGAAAGGAAACTGGTTACTCCCAGAGAGCCTCCGGTTGTGCCTGCTAACCCGCAGTGGTGGTACAAGCCAGACCAGCATTGTGTTTATCATTCCGGTGCTCCGGGACATAATATTGAGAATTGCTACCCGTTGAAGACTAAGGTTCAAGACCTTATGCGATGTGGTATTCTGAGTTTCGAGGACTCAGGCCCCAATGTTACAAAGATCCCATTGCCCGAGCATGGGAAATCAGTGAACATGGTCCAGGGGTGCCCTGGGAAGTATAAAGTCAAATATGTGAGCCATATTCGACAGTCATTGGTCGAGTTGCATCGTTTGCTGTGTCAATACAGTCATATGGAGCACGACCATGACAGATGCCGCATTTGCTCCGTCAATAGACTGGGTTGTCGCCAAGTGCGAAGAGAGCTTCAAGAGCTGTTGGATGAAGGTACCATAGAGATTCTTCAGAACCGTAATGTTGATGAAGATGAACCAGAAGTCAATGTTATTTCTCCTGTGTTCAAGTTGCCTGAGCCTGTTGTCATCCGTTATGATGGTAGCAAGCCGAAGGTCTCTCCTTCTCTGATAATCAAGCATGCAGGCCTTGTGCCTTATTCTTCGGATAAAGCTGTTCCCTTCCGGTATAATCCCGTTGCTGTGGAAGATGGGAAAGAAGTGTCGTTTCCTTCGACTTCTGTTGTTAATATTGCTGACGTGAGCGGGTTGACCCGTAGTGGTCGCGTGTTTTCTGCGCCTAAGCCTCAGGCTAGGGCTGTTGCTTCTGATTCTGCTGAGTGTCCAGTTGGGACTGCTGTGAATGTTCAAAACTCGGCACTTGCTGTTGCCAAACCCTCCTCTGTACAAAAGACTTCTGTTTCTTCTGTTGGCCCGAGTGGCACTATGAATGAAGAATGTGATGAGATGCTGAGGCTCATCAAGAAGAATGAGTACAACGTTGTAAATCAACTTCTACAAACGCCTTCCAAAATCTCTGTTTTATCTTTGCTGCTGAATTCAGAACCCCATAGGGAGGCTCTGCAGAAAGTTTTGGATCTGGCTTATGTCGATCACGACGTCACCATAGAACAGTTTGACAGTATTGTTGCAAACATCACTGCTTGCAACACTTTGAGTTTCTGTGACGCTGATCTCCCTGAGGAGGGAAGAGACCACAACATGGCTTTACATATCTCTATGAATTGCAAGACCGATGCCATGTCCAACGTGCTGGTGGACAATGGGTCATCTCTTAATGTATTGCCAAAGACCACACTCTCTCGATTGTCATATCAAGGTCCTCCTATGAGGCAGAGTGGTGGTGTTGTGAAAGCTTTTGATGAGTCGCGTAAGACCGTGATTGGGGAAGTTGATCTCCCAATCAAGGTTGGACCTAGTGATTTCCAAGTTACCTTCCAGGTTATGGATATCCACCCATCATATAGCTGTCTCCTTGGTAAACCATGGATTCACGAGGCTGGCGCCGTGACATTCACCCTACACCAGAAGCTGAAATTCGTCAAGAATAAAAAACTGGTTGTGGTAGGGGGAGAAAAGGCTCTCCTGGTTAGCCACTTGTCTTCTTTCTCATATATTGATGTTGAGGATGAAGTTGGAACTCCTTTCCAAGCTTTATCTATAGCTGAGCCGATTGAGAAGAAGTCTCCTTCATTTACTTCCTACCGTGATGTGAAACTGGCCATTGAATGTGGTGCAGTTGCTGGTTTGGGGAAGATGATCGAGCTTGAAGACAATAAATCCCGGGCTGGCATTGGCTATTCGTCTGGGGCATTCAACGAGCATGGGCTGTTCAAGAGTGGAGGTTTCATCCATGCTGATCAACCTGAGGAAGCTGCTGCTATCTTGGAAGAGGATGCAGAGGACTTGAGCAACTTCATCATACCTGGTGGTGTCTGCCATAATTGGGTCGCTGTAGATGTTCCTACAGTCATTCATAGATCAGAGTAATGGTTCACTTTGTTCAAAACCCTTTTCCCATGCCAAAAGGAGAAGTGATGACATTGTTGGCAGCATATATACAATGATATTTCATTCAATTAATGCATTGTTAAACATTTGTTTTTCCATTTGTTTTCACTTTTTGCTTTTTGCATGAAATCAGTGATCACAAAAAACCATAAAAACAAGAATAAAAGCAATCTTTTCATCTGCATAATGATTTGCTTGTTTAAATTCTAAAGTTTTTATTAACCAAAATCATTATGCAGGTTGATTCTAAAACCCATTGAACATAATGATCCAATGCCATCTCCCGATTTTGAATTCCCTGTATTCGAGGCAGAGGAAGATGATGTTGAAGGGATTCCGGATGGGATTACCCGTCTCCTTGAGCACGAGAAGAAAATCATTCAGCCGCATCTCGAAGATCTGGAAACAGCCAACTTGGGGTCTGAGGATTGTGTTCGTATGGTGAAGATCGGGGCACTTCTTGAAGAGTCTGTCAAGAAGGGGTTGATCAGTTTGCTATGAGAATATTCAGATATCTTTGCTTGGTCGTATGAAGACATGCCGGGTTTAGATACAGATATTGTGCAACATTTCCTGCCTTTGAAGCCTGAGTGCGTGCCTGTGAAGCAGAAGCTCAGAAGAACTCATCCAGATATGGCAGTGAAGATCAAGGAGGAAGTTCAGAAGCAAATTGATGCGGGGTTTCTGGGGACTTCTACATATCCTCAATGGGTGGCCAATATTGTGCCTGTGCCTAAGAAGGACGGAAAAGTCCGTATGTGTGTTGATTACAGAGATTTGAATAAAGCTAGTCCGAAAGATGATTTTCCTCTACCACACATTGACATGTTGGTAGACAATACAGCTAAATTCAAAGTCTTTTCCTTTATGGACGGATTTTCCGGATATAATCAAATCAAGATGGCACCCGAGGATATGGAGAAGACAACATTCATCACACCTTGGGGAACATTCTGTTATCGAGTGATGCCCTTCGGTTTGAAGAACGCCGGAGCCACGTATCAACGTGCTATGACTACCTTGTTTCATGATATGATGCACAAGGAGATAGAGGTCTATGTTGATGATATGATCGCTAAGTCCCGAATGGAAGTTGAACATGTTGAGCATTTGTTGAAGCTTTTTCAGCGTTTAAGGAAGTTTAGGCTTCGTCTGAATCCGAACAAATGTACATTTGGAGTCCGTTCCGGCAAGTTGTTGGGTTTTGTTGTCAGCGAAAGAGGTATTGAAGTTGATCCTGCAAAGGTCAAAGCAATACAAGAGATGCCTGCACCCAAAACTGAGAAGCAAGTCCGAGGTTTTCTTGGCCGCTTGAACTATATTTCCAGATTTATATCCCACATGACTGCCACATGTGCGCCGATATTCAAGCTCCTCCGGAAAGATCAATCTCATGATTGGACTGAGGATTGCCAGAAAGCTTTCGACAGTATCAAAGAGTATCTGTCTGAACCTCTGATCTTGTCTCCGCCTGTAGAAGGAAGACCTCTGATCATGTATTTGACTGTTCTTGAAGACTTGATAGGTTGTGTACTCGGTCAACAAGATGAATCAGGGAGGAAGGAATCTGCTATCTACTACCTCAGTAAGAAGTTTACTGATTGTGAGTCTCGATACTCTATGCTTGAGAAGACGTGTTGTGCTTTGGCTTGGGCTGCTAAGCGTTTGCGCCAGTACATGATAAATCATACAACTTGGTTGATATCCCGAATGGATCCAATTAAGTATATTTTCGAGAAGCCTGCTTTAACCGGGAGGATTGCCCGTTGGCAGATGTTGTTGTCTGAGTATGATATTGAGTATCGAGCTCAGAAAGCTATCAAAGGTAGTATCTTGGCTGACCATTTAGCGCACCAGCCGATTGAAGATCATCAGTCTGTTCAGTACGACTTCCCAGATGAGGAGATTCTATATTTGAAAATGAAAGATTGTGATGAGCCTACACTTGATGAAGGTCCGGAACCTGGTTCCAAATGGACGATCGTGTTTGATGGCGCTGTAAATCAGTACGGAAATGGAATTGGGGCAGTAATCATTACTCCTCATGGCACACATATTCCGTTTACAGCAAGGCTAACTTTCAAATGCACGAATAATATGGCTGAGTATGAGGTCTGTATTATGGGACTGGAAGAATGTATTGATTTGAGAATCAAGCATCTTGATGTGTATGGTGATTCGGCCCTAGTTGTTAATCAGATCAAGGGTGAATGGGAGACGAATCAGCCATGTCTCATTCCGTACAGAGATTATGCGAGGAGGATTTCAACGTTCTTAACAGAAGTTGATTTTCATTATATCCCTCGAGAGGATAATCGGATGGCAGATGCTCTTGCTACGCTTGCTTCTATGATTGTGGTCAAGTATTGGAATGAAGTTCCCAACATTGCCGTGATGCGCTTGGATAGACCAGCTCACCTGTTTGCAGTTGAAGATGTGAATGATGACAAGCCTTGGTATTTTGATATCAAGAATTTCCTCCAGAACCAGGTCTACCCGCCTGGGGCATCTGTGAAAGATATGAAAACTTTGAGAAGGTTGTCAGGCAGTTTCTACCTCAGTGGTGAAGTGCTGTATAAGAGAAATTTTGACATGGTTTTGCTCAGATGCGTGGATAGACACGAAGCAAACCTGTTGATGACTGAGGTCCATGAGGGTTCATTTGGTACTCATTCCAATGGACATGCCATGGCTAGAAAGATGCTGAGAGCAGACTACTATTGGCTGACAATGGAGTCTGACTGCTGCAAATATGTGAAGAAATGCCACAAGTGTCAGATTTATGCGGATAAGATTCATATTCCTCCGACACTTCTGAATGTGATTTCATCACCATGGCCTTTCTCTATGTGGGGAATTGACATGATTGGCATGATTGAACCGAAAGCGTCCAATGGACACAGGTTTATTCTCGTAGCAATTGATTACTTCACCAAATGGGTTGAAGCCGCTTCGTATGCGAATGTGACCAGGAAGGTAGTTGTAAAGTTTATCAAGAATCAGCTGATTTTCCGTTATGGTGTGCCAGATAAGATCATTACTGATAATGGATCTAATCTGAATAATAAGATGATGGATGAGTTGTGCGCTGAGTTCAAGATTGCACACCATAATTCCTCTCCTTACAGACCTAAGATGAATGGGGCTGTTGAAGCTGCTAATAAGAATATCAAGAAGATTATCCAGAAGATGACAGTTACGTACAAAGATTGGCATGAGATGCTGCCATTTGCTTTGCATGGATATCGTACATCTGTCCGCACTTCAACAGGGGCAACCCCTTTCTCTCTTGTTTATGGCATGGAGGCTGTTCTCCCAGTAGAGGTGGAGATCCCGTCAATGAGAGTCTTGATGGAAGCCAAGTTGACTGGTGCTGAATGGATTCAGAGTCGTTATGACCAACTGAATTTGATTGAAGAGAAGCGATTGACTGCCATGTGCCATGGTCAGTTATCTCAGCAGAGAATGAAGAAAGCATTCGATAAGAAGGTCAAGCCTCATGTGTTTCGAGAAGGTGACCTCGTGCTCAAGAAAGTTTTGTCTTTCGCGCCCGATTCCAGGGGCAAGTGGACTCCAAACTATGAGGGTCCATATGTTGTCAAGAGAACCTTTTCAGGCGGAGCTTTGATTCTTACAATAATGGATGGGGAGGATTTCACTCGTCCTGTGAATTCAGATGCAGTAAAGAAATACTTTGCCTAAAAAAAAGTATATGCAAATGAAAAACAGAATAGCTCGCTAAGTTGAAAACTCGAAAGGGCGGCTTAGGCAAAAATGAGCGTCTCGGTGGAGAACCCGCAAGGGCTATCCAGGCAAAAGTTAGAGACATGAAAAAAAAGAATATTTGCATCCCGCTAGATTGAGTACCTCACCCTGGGGAAATCTAGGCAAAAATTAGGGATTTCACAAGTAACTGCATCCTGACAAGACTTTCTGCTCCGCAGCTGTCTTTTCGTCGGAAGTTCTCGATTCGTCGTCGACTGAAGTTTCAAATACATCGAGATTCAAATTGGTAGAGAAAGGATCATTATGTTCAATGTAGCCCTCTTCCAATATATATCACTGATTTCAAATTTGTACAGATCTATGGAGTCTTGCCATTTGCAGGCTACCATTCCATCAAATCAATTTGAGCTTTTTATCCAATTATTTGCACTCTTATTTGTTTCAATTCAACAAATGTTTTGCATGTTTTAATTGATAAAGTGTCATTGTTTTCAACAAATAAATTTTTTCAAATTTGTTGTTTTAAACAAAGTGAACATTCACAATGATGAAAGGATACTTAAGAATTTCTCAGTGCTCTCCCAAGGGTGGCATGATTTCCAACAGGTAAGACATTTGTTCATATTCCTGACATGGTTGTATCCTCTTTATCCTGCTTTGTTGTTGGGGTTGTTCCCCAAGCAGAGTTGTTGTTATGGGTTGTTCCCCAAGCAGGGTGCTTGTTGAAGATTTCGTTTTCTTCTCCAGCAGTATTCTCTCCCAGCATGGGTGTTTTCCTTTTGGAATATTCGGTAGTTGATGGTTTGAAACCCCGGTACCCCGTCACTCTCTCCAGTGCAGTCGTTAGCGGAGTTGTTGTTTCTCTCCTCAGCATGGTTACTTTCTTTTTGAAGATTCAGTGGTTGGTGGATTGATATCCCGGTACTTTACCACTTTCCTCAGCATTATCGCCAGCGGAGTTGTTGCTATCTCCCCATCAGAGCGTTTAGCCTTTAGCAGAGTAGTGATTATTTTCCTCTTCAGCAGTTGTTGATTTGTTTTTGGAAGGTGTAGCATTCAGTGGTTGATACCCCAGCTCTCCTCCATATCCCCAATGGGTCCCTCAGTGGATTCCCTAGCCGTCAGTAGATTTGTGGTTTGGTGGATTGTATTTATGCAAAATCCCCAAAAGAGTTGGTATCCCCAACAGAGTCAGGATTGCGTCTGTGATAATCCCCTCAGAGTCTCCGCCAGAGCTGGTATCCTCGACAGAGTTGTTTGTGGTAGTTTCTGCTTATTAAAATCTTTGTTTCCCCAGTAGGGTCAGTTGGTGGTCTAGCATCCAGAGATTGGGTTGATTTCCTGATTGCTTTTGATCCTCAGTAGAGTGGCTTGTTGCAGAATCTACTTGTGTGATCTGTTTTTCCTTCAATGGGTGTATTCCCGATGGAGTGGCTACTTGTGTTCTCCCCAGGTAGAGTTGCTTGTGCAGTAGATTCTACATGGATGACCTGTTCTCCCTTTGTGGGTTGTTCCCCAGTGGAGTTGTGTGGAGTTGCTTTCATAGTAGTTCTCGCTTGTGCAATGAACTCTTGTTTCTCAGTTGATACTGAAGATTCCCCTGTAGATATCTCAGGATTTCTCATTTCCCCAACATATTTGTCTTTGAGGCTGTTTATGCCTGTTGTGACTTTCTGTACTCCAGTTGGGTTGATTATTGATCCATCACTCAGAGATCTTGTGATTTTGTGATATCTCTGGTTTTGTTTGCTTCCCGCAGATCTTTGCTTTTTAGCATATGGATCTCCAGCAGATTGGCTTTCCAGTTGGTTTTTCCTCTGGAAGTGTAGTACCGGGCGTTTGATTCCTGGGCCTGTTTGTGTTAGATATGTCTGTTTTGTCAGCATTCATCAAACATAAATTACGCATCTTCATGCATAATCATAAAACATTCAGATATTCATGTTGCATTTTTTGCCATATATCTCTTGTTTGTTGTTTCTTGCTATGGGTGATATAGATCTCCAATAGATCTCCTCCAAGCAGATGTCGGGTGTCTAATCTCTCCATTTAGAGTCAACCCCATAAGCAGAAAATGTTTGTCTTTCCTTCTGCAGTTCCCCACTGAGATATATCCTCGTGGATGACGGTTTCTTCCGTTTCCTCCCAACACATATATTGGGATGGATCTTCCTATTGAGTTATATCCTCATAGGACGAGTCTTAATTCAGTCTGTCTTTTTGGTTTGGTCCCGAATTGGCTATTTGTCAACTGTTTCTCGTGCTTCCCTGTGGAAATAAATGAATAATTTGCCCAGTAACCGGCAATAATTCTTTTATCCCCAGCGGAATCTTTTTGGGCCTCTACCCTCATACCGGTAGTTGTAAGTCCTATGTTCCCTCTTCTTGGCGGAATTTATGGTTATATACCTTTTATTCCTCAACAAGAGTCTTTGGTTTTCTACCCAGTATTCGGTAGTTGTAAATCCTAGTTTTTCTGCTCTCCAGCAGTTGGTGGTTTGTTATAAACCCTATTTTGTTTCCCGTGCGGAATTGTGATTCTTTCATTCCCACGCGGAGTTGTGGTTTTCTGCCCTGTATTCGGTAGATGTAAACCCTATCTTTTATCCTCATCGGATTTGTTGGCTACTACCCAGTATTCGGTAGTTGTAAGTCCTATCTCTTTTCCCCTAGCAGAGGTAATCGTTGTGGTTCGTTCTGGTTGATGGTGGATTTTATGGTCTTCTACCCAGTATTCGGTAGTTGTAAATCCTATGTTGTTGTGGTTTTATTCCCGACGGAGTCTGTGCTTTCTTGTGGATAATTTCTGGATGCTAGCAACCTTATCCCCAGCCAGAGTTTTGGTTTTCTACCCCGTATTCGGTAGTTATAAACCCTAATTTCTCCCCTTTGCAGAGTTAACCTTGATGTTCATCCTAACCGATGATGGTTACTCTTTGTGGTTATCTTCATTCAATATTGATGTTGATATTCCTCCCTTGCTTCTGGATAATTGCCTTTTGCTAGCAATTGTATCCCCAGCAGTCTTCTGGATCATTGCCGCATGCTTGCAATGTTATCCCCTTTGAAGTCGCCAGCAAGTCCTTGTGGATAATTGTTGTTTATACAATTCATCCCCAGCGGGTCTTCTTTCATTTACCCTTTTGCTTGGTAATGATTGTTGCTCCCTTCGATCGGTCATCTTTATATACCTAGTTTTGGTATCCCGATGCCTTTCTTTTCGGTTTGATTTATCCTTTATTAACCCAGTAACCGGTTGTGGATAATCTTCCATGCGAGTGTGTTATCCACGTTCTGACGGTAATAGATAATATATCTCATGCACTCTTCAGTCGAAGCCTGTTGTGTTTCCCCAGTCGAGTAAGATTCGTTATTCCTTTGTGGAATCGAATATTCTTTGTTTCTTGGATAACTGCCAGATGCTTGCAATTTATCCCCTGTGAGTTGTCTTTCGTTTACCCTGTTGTTGTTGGTAACGATTGTTTCTCTTTTTGGTTGGTCGCCTATTATATACCCTGTAACCGGTATCTCTGGTGTCTCTTCCTTTTCGAGTGTATTATTCACGTTCTGACGGTAATGAATGATATATCTCTTTCGCTCTTTGGTTGGAATCCTTTGTTGATTTTCCCTAGTCGAGTAAGATTCGTATTCTTTGTAGAATCGAATATCCATCCTTTAACAAGTTTGTGTTTTGGATGATGAGTGTCTTGGCATATATACCAATTCACGTTTTCGGTAGACCACCTATTATATACCCAGTAACCGGTATCTCTGATGTCTCTTCCATGCGAGTATATTGTCTACGTTCTGACGGTAATAGATAATATATCTCATGCGAGTATTCTATCCACGATCTGACAGTAATGGATATTATATCTCATGCACTCTTTGGGTTTGTGTCCCCAATTGAGTAAGATTCGTTTTCCTGTTGTGGATTCGAATGTCCATCCTGTAAGTCGATTTTCTTTTTCAAGCCCTCCTTTCGGATGATGAGTGTTTTGGCATATATACCAATTCACGCCTTGGTCGGTCACCTATTATATACCCAATAACCGGTATCCTTGGTGTTCCTTCCTTTCTGCTCCCTATTATGACCTTGGTCCCCTGTGGAGTCAGATTTTCCTGAGTTGATGTACCTTTTTCAGGTCTTTCTCAGATGTTTGGTTGACTGATATCTCTCACCCTTATACCGGTCTTAGATATTCATTCTTCCGGAGTTTGTTACCCTTATACCGGTAAGATCTCGTTCTTTGTTGCTTCCCCTGGAAAGTCTTTGTTAAATTTCTCCAGCGGAGTTGTGATTCTATTCGTGTTGTTGTATTGGTGTTCTCCCCAGTACACGCATTTCGTGAGTCAGCTTGTGTCTTTCCAATGGATGTGTTTTCCTTTGGAAACTCTTCTTTCCCCAGTGTGAGTCCTTTTCTCCCCAGTGAGGTCTCCAGTCCTGTCGTGTCTTGTTCACGCAGTATCAGTTTGTCCCCTAATTCAGAGTCGTGTCCTGCTCACGCATTGCTTTTTCTTTTTATTATCCCCACGAGAGTCTTGTTAGAGTCTCTGTTCCTGGTGAGTGTATTACTCCGATGGATCGTCTTTTCTTCTTTGTGGACCATATTCCCCACAGAGTGTTGTTTGTCTTTGCATGCATACATCTGCATCATGAGGTCTCTTAGGGACCAAAATTTGTCTCATTACTGTTATTTAAGCCCATTCTACCGCGTCGAGATGAAGATTTCTAAACTTCACTTCTCCGGATAGAATAACCTTAAATAGGGGCATCTGTAAGACCCCAATTTTGTCCCTAAGATCCCTCATGGCATCATATCATATCATATCATTGCCTCAAGGATCATTGTGCACCTTGCCTGCCTTCCTGTGGGTGGGTCAGCTTTTGAGTGGTGATTTCTTGATCACCAAGCATGTTTTGCATTTGTATATCATTGCTTTTCTTTTTACCACTAACCAAAAGTACAAAAATATGTCATCTAACCCTTGTCTTGCAGATGAAGCAATCAACAGTCAAAACAGTCAAAGGCAGTCATTGAGCAATAGATGGTGGCCATTCTTGAGAATTTGGACACCACATTCATTCACAAGAGTTCATATGAGCTATGATGTTATTTTGAATCAGAATCTCAAGTGGTAGAGGCTTGAATCTCATCAAGGCATTCTTCAGTCAACTGAAAGCCTAGCCAGTCAACTGCCAAGTCCTATCATGGATTTGAAGGTGGGAGATGGTTAGAGAGGCCTCATTCATGTCCATACAAGTCTCATTTGACATTTCAAACATCAACAATGAAGAATTTGAGGTCAGATGAAAACTTTCCAAAAATAGTAAGTGACCTGTAATTTGGAATTGCCAAAAATGGAAAGGTTTTCTCCTCAAGATTACATCATCAAGAAAGCTTCAAATGAAATTTTGTCCAACATGAAAGTTGAAGATCTTGCTCTCCCATTTCCAAAAAGTCCAAGATCATGAATTTCTCATGTGTGGTTAAGGAGATATGGATCAATCATGGCCAAGTGAACTTGAACTTCAAACATGCATAACTTTCACACCAAATGTCCAAATGGAGTGGTTCTTTTGGCAACATTCATGTTTTAACATACACTATCCAAAACATGTATCATATGCCATGAATTTCCATCACATAAATATTTGGTTTTTCATTTGAATTTTGGAGGGAATTTTCAAATTCAAAAATAACGCATTGTTTTCACTTTCCACCACTTGCATTTGGTTCAAAACAGAATTTGAAATGATGCCAAGCCAAATATCATGCACTGTTCCATTGGCTTTCCATGCATAAGGTGAATTCTCCAAATTGGCACATGCACCCTATCTTGCTAATTCCAATTGCCACAAGCTTAAGCATGATTAAGGATTGGATTAAGAGGGAGTATATAACCCTAAGCATAACAGAATTCTGTAACAACAGCTCATAATCTCAGATCTAGAAATTTCTCTCTCATTTTTTCTCTCAAATTTTTCTCTCATTTCTTCAAATCAATTCACAAGCCATTGCTTAATTCATCACTATGAGGCATCACTGATCAAGATCCAAGCAAGATCCAGGCCAATTCGTGCAAGCTGAAGCAGTTTGAAGCAAGAACTCATCAATGGTGAATTCAAATTTCTGTGGAGTTAAGCACGATTAAACCTTCATTCTTCATCCAATCAACTCCACAAACACTTTGGAAGATCTGTTTGAGCTTTTCAAGACCTGAATCAAGCTATTCCAATTCTGTTTTCTCCAAGAGGTCAGAACTCGAACTTCTTCTTTCTTAAATTGATTATGTGATAGTTATAGATCTTGTAATGCTGGTGAAACTGAGCTTTGAATCATTGATTTCCATGCCAAATTGATTGAGTTATGCTGTTTTAAAGATTGACATGTGATTCTTCATTGCTTCGATTTGCTTTGTTTAGTTAGAATTAGAATAAATCATGCATGGATTATTGATGTGTGTTGCAAGATCTACAAGATGATGTGCTTGATTTGAATTTCTGTGAACATTTGTTCTTGAGCATGATGAACACGATGAAGGTTGCTGAGAATTTTTCCAGAATCCATGTTTGATCTTGCCTGACGCGGTTTTGATGTTGTGCATGTGTTTTTATGATACTGTGCATGCAGTGGTCCATTTGGCACTGGCGTGGCATTTTGACTGGCCATAAGTGTTTGGTTGTGCCACATATGATTAATGAAACGGCGCGTTTCATATATTGAGCGCCACATTCAAATTGCTCATCTGTTCGATTCCTGGCCAAGACATGTTTCCATATGCTTCATATTTTATTCCATCCATTCATGAGCTATGCTTTTCATGTTTTGTTTTAATTTTTCTTTCACTTTAAAAATTCATAACTCAATAAATATTGATCCAAATAATGTGTAGATTTTTGCATCACACCTTTGCTTGCTCAACTTGTTTAATTTCTTTGCCATGCCAAATAAATTCCAAATGATCTGATTTTTTGTGTGATGCATATTATGGATGTTATGTTTGATCATGAATTTTTGTGGAATTTTTTGATTGATTTCTGATTTGATTGAGATTTTTCTTTCTGGAATACCATTTGTGAGCTTTTGAATAGTCTTGAACTTCAATGATTTGTGAAATGCTTATGCTTTATCATATGGATGTGAAATTTTGCACATTGTTTCTAGACACTTTGAAGTTTGTTTTGGCTTTGATTGGAGGTCTTTATCATGTTCCAATTCTGTTTTAGGCTTGTGTTAAGTTGATATGCCAAGATGTGTCACCAATATGCTTGTTTGTGCTTACCTTGCCTTATGCAATTTCTTTGCCATGCCTAATGTTGCTCAAATGCCTTGATTATTTTGTGTGTTGATCATTTTGTATGTTCTGTTTATCCATGATTTTTGTTGAGATTAATTGAATCATTTTTGAATTTATGTGCATTTGTTCATTCTGATGTCTCAATGAGCTCACAACTTGCATACCTTGTCATGTTTAGTTTGTGAAATGCATTTGGTATATGATATTGATGTGAGACCTTTTGGATTGTTTCAAGCTTTGATTGAAGTTGATTCATGTTAATTTTGAGCTTCTATTTTAAATTTTTTCTCCATCTTTGACCCTAGGCTTTGACCTAGTGGTTTGCCTCTCATGTTTGAAGCTTTGTTTCAGGTTAACCATTCAAGTTACACAATTGATGATGCCTCATCTTGAGAGCATTTGATATTTGCTTTTGATTACTAATGTGTTTTTTGTAGGTTGATATTGACTCATTTGAGCTTGACTTGTGGCTTATGCCTTTGCCTATATTGGTTGTTTGTTGCATTAACTGTTGGTTGCTTATCTGAGTTGTATACTGATTTGTTTGATGTTTACACAGGTACATTAGTTGCTTAAGTTCATTTTGAACTTGCTTTTGCTTGGTTGCTTAACCACTTAGGTATAACCTCTCTTCTTCATGTAGTCTGGAAGACCTGGCCTGTTATGTGGTCAGGCACCTGTCTGAAGTCCTCCTTAAGAGGCAATGCTTGTGATTGTTTACTCTTTGTGCCAAGCAAGAAAAGTCCTCATATGAGGCAATTGGTAGATAAAAGAGATGTGTAGTCCATCTCCTACTATTCAGTGTGTCATCCCTTTGCTCACATGACATGTTGATGCATTGTGGATACTAACCCAAGATCTTATAGAGTCAAATAACTTGTGGAGAAGAGTTCCAACTTTCTGAACTCCCACACCTTCTATTATTCAATGCTCTCCCTGACCAGGGATAAGAGCTATGAGGCACACCCCTCATCTCCATTTCATCTGCTTCACCTTAACTCTCAATGTTAAGGTTAAGAGCACAACTTACCCCATTCCAGTTGACTTTAAAGTCTAACCTTTGCTTGAGCCTAATTGCTTGTATATAGTATGTGCTAATTGACTTTGATTGATTGCTTACTTGATTCATTTGTGCATATTTGCTTGAGTGTGCCTTAGTGCATTTATCATCATCAATTGGATATCATTTCATAAACTTTGCTTTATAGCATTTTTGCTTTGTCCATGAGGAGACAAGCATAAGTCCATTACTTGGCAGTTGTTCCAATGATATGGTGTGAGACTAGTATAAGTCCATTGATTGGCATCTGGTATCATTTGTTTTGTTTTAGGAGATTGGTGTAAATCCATTGATTGATATCCGGTATCCATGTTTGTTTGTGAGATTGGTATAAGTCCATTTATTGGCATCCGGTATCATTGTTTTGTTTTAGGAGATTGGTGTAAATCCATTGATTGGTATCCGGTATCCATGTTTGTTTGTGAGATTGGTATAAGTCCATTGATTGGCATCCAGTATCGTTGTTTGTTTTAGGAGATTGGTGTAAATCCATTGATTGGTATCCGGTATTCATGTGTGTGTGTGAGATTGGGGTAAGTCCATTGATTGGCATCCGGTATCACCTCGCTTTGCATTTGCTTACTTGCTTTGTTGCCTATTCCAAAGGACACACTTGAATCATCTACATATGATTTCAAGAGGTGAACATCTAAGAAGTTTTACTTCCTCACTCTTCCATTTTTGTGTGTGTTTTCAAAACTCCCTTTTCACATGTTAACTCAAAAACTTTGACAAATATTGTGCAAACATTTTCATCTCTTTTCAAATTAGAAACCTAGGCTTTAGGCCTTTGATTTTTCAAACTCCATTTCATAATACTTCTTTGAATTGAATTCTAATCATACTTTGACCACTCTTTTGTGAATAAATCCTAATTGGTTAATCCAACTCATTCAATTGTTTTGTGGCTTTGTCCATTCTTGATAAGTTTTCATACATTAGCCATAGGTTTGATTTATCCTAGTTGGTTGATGTTAATCTCACCTTCTTGTCCTTAGTGATTGAATTGTAAGACTTCCTTGCTTATTATAGGGTTAACCCATCACTAGCAAGTTGAAGCTTTTCTCACGTGGTGGACTCGTTGTTTGTATAAGGTTGAGTTTTCTCCCGTGGATAACGAAAGACCTTAGGGCTTTTGTTTTAAAATGAACCCACTCATATTTTGGAAATTTTTTAGCCGAACTACGGCGTTTTGATCCTTACCTTCCATGGAAAGGTACGTAGGCAACGGGTTCATCCGTTCAAACACAAAAATAATAAATTGTATATTCTTTTCTCATCTTCCCAATCATGTTTGCACAATATGTCATAAACAAATAAACTTTTTTATATAACAAGTGTGAAAAGGGCTCCCTAGGAGTACCTAGGACGTTTTGGGTGCCTAACACCTTCCCATTACGTAATTAACCCCTTACCCAGACTCTCTGATCTTTTCATTAGTTTTCTATGTGTAAAACTTCTTAGGCTTTTGTTCGCTTTTTAGCCATTCCTTTGGATAAATAAAAGTGCGGTGGCGACTCGATTCTTTGTATGCTTTGCTTTTGATTTAGTCAATAAATCATAAAGTGACGAATACACCGCTACAGTGATCAAAGTAGAATAACAATATAACTAACAATTAGTTATAAATGTTATGAGGTTATTAGAGATTAGATCATCGTGTATGCAAGCTCATAGATATTTGAATGCACCCTTGCTTGTACTATAAGTAATCTTTATATTTTCACATTAAACTCAATGAAGATATAATCAATTAACATCAAAATCTATTATTCATGATAGAAAGAACCGCAATAGAAGAGAAACAAAAGACAACTAATCAACCAAACCACACTATCATTAATCCTCAAATATAACAGACCTCAGGAGATAGCAAATTGGAGGAAGGTACACTAAACTATTTGCACAAATCAAAAGGAGGGAAGCTGACCATCCAACACATCCCTAACAGACCACTCACCTGAGTGGGTCCTGCTCCCAGTCAATCATAGTAGGGCCATGCAAAATGTCAGGCAAATTAGGCATTAGCCTAAGCCCCCCCCCCCCCCCCCCCCCCCCCCCCAAAAAAAAAAAATTTTAGGCCCCAAATAAAATATTTATTAATACTAAATATTAACAAATTTTAACTGATTAAAATAAAATAATTTAGAATCTCTATTTTCCCTAAAAATTAGTCAATCAATATCACCTTTTTTAAAATTAATCAATATCATAATTAATGTCATTTAAAGTATTTTATTTATCCCCAAAAAAAACAAATCCCTGTTAACCCATCCCAATTTCCTAACTAACGTCTCTCACTCTCCAGACTTCGTTCTTCACGTTATTTTTTCTTCATTTGCTCATCTTCTGTCCATAAAAAAATTCTCCTTCTCATTCCCCTGAAACCTATTATCTGTTGATCAAACTTTGTCTTTGCGGCTCAACCTCTCTGAATTTGACATCGTCTGGATTCTGAACACCTATGAATTATAGGGAAAATGAGTTTGCATTGGCTTTAGAATCCACAGAAAAAATGGCCATTGAAATGGATATAGAGCCAAAATTTCGTGAAAAACATAAAATTCATAGAAAACCTCATTTTGATGAAAATACTAGTAATGAGATCACACTTTCACCTGAAGAATCTTTTCGTATTGAGTATTTTTTATACATGTTAGATCAATCAATTAATTCTATTGAGACAAGATTTGAACAATTTTTATAATATGCGACTATTTTTGGTTTTTTATTTGATTGCAAAAATATTAAAGCCGTAGATAAGGATGAATTGAAAAAATATTAAAGCCGTAGATAAGGATGAATTGAAAAAATATTGTAATAATCTGGAAAAGTTTTTAAGGTTTAATGAATACTCTGATATTGACGGTCTTGATATATTTTCAGAATTGAAAGTAGTAAGAAAAGTATTAAGAGAAGAAATTAGCACATCAATAGAAATATTGAGTTATATTAAAACTTTAGATTCTTTTCCAAATGTTTACATTGCATATATAATTTTATCGACAATCCCTGTAATAGTTGCTACTTCTGAAAGAAGTTTTTCAAAATTAAAATTGTTTAAATCATATCTAAGATCAACAATGTTACAAGATAGATTGAATGACTTAGCTATTTTATCTATTGAAAGTGAAGTGTTAGAATTATTTGATTATAAAATTCTGATAAATGATTTTGCAGCTAAAAAAACTAGAAGATTAATATAAAAATTGATATTTTATATAATATACTAAGTCTCTTTAAAATTCTTATAAAAAAAATTCATTTAACATTTCTGCCTAAGGTCCCAAAATGTCTGTAAACGGTCCTGAATCAAAAAAATGAAAAAACTTGAAGCTTGCGTATGAACACACTTCCACGCCAAACTAATAAATATTGACATCTAGTGATTGATCGTTAAGTTTTTCTTGCAAAAACTTTGTTCCATATTTTCCAAATAATTAACACCATAGAATTCCATATAGAGATCAAGCCTAAAGAGGCATTGGCCTCCCTACCAAACTAAAATATCTATACCAGATGATTTGCTTACCCCACCTACCTTATGCATACTACACACCCCATAATAAAACTACAATGGTATAGGAGGTGGTATAAGAGCTTGCTCTCTCGATAATTTTGTTGAAACCGAGTTTTTAGAATATATTGGTTTGTTGGGTTGCTTATCTTGTGTTTTTTTCTCGCTGTTTTGTTGGTTTTAGTTTTCACTTTGTTTTTTTACTTATGTTTTAGCTAAATTTATTGCTTTTGAGCACTTATGATATTCTCTATTCTTACTCTTTTTCTATTTTCTGTCTAATAGTTATTGAAAAGAATTTTTCTAGCTATTGAGATATTAGATTAATAACCAATTTAATAACTAAAACACTATAGATACTACATACTACTCTAAAACCTAAATTGAATCTATTTTTTTCTTTCTTATATACCAAATCCAAATATAATTTTTTATTTTCTTATAAATCAAGTTTAACCTTATTAGGATCAAAATCTTAAAAATAATTTTAAAAGAGATTCCACCTTTAAGTTTTTGCGCAATTAATACAACATAGATCTAAACCACCTCGGCCTTAACATGTAACACGATGATAAATTCTAATCTTGATCCACAATATAAATATCTAAACAAAGATCTAGTCTAGATTTTTAAAAAAAAAACATCTCTACATAATACTTAAAATTAATTTTAAAGTAATTACGTACGTGATGATATAGAATTTGGTAAATGTTCTATTAATATCGAGTAAGTACATTACATTCCAAAACTAAAATTAAATCCTCTTTATTTTTATAATAAATATAATTCTTTTATTATTTTTGATAAATCAAATCTATCCTAGCTAATAATCAAAATCTAAAAGGGAATTATGAAAATTCAAGGTACTCTAGATCGACCAAAAATCCAAATGACTAAGGGTTAATCCATCTCAAATCCATTCTACTCGATCCAAAGTATAAAAATAGTTCATATGTGAAAAGTAAGGCACATTCTCTAGTATTCAATTACATTATACTCACTTGTATTCTTGAACTAACTTGGATGTTGGAGTACTAACCATGCAGATTCATCCCACGCCACTGTAAAGGATACCAGAGCCACCATCCAAGATCACTAGTTATCCAATTATATTCATTCTTGGTTCCTTCATGGAGCTAGATCATCCATTTATGGTTCCCAAACGGAACATCGACACCGTCTATGGGAAACGAATTATGATTCCTAGGATTTCCGCAAAAATCAAGTTTACTTCACAAACACCATCAAACAAACTCAGAAGTTCCATATATGGAATCTTACGGTTCAGGTCCAGATCTTTGATTTATTAGTTTGTAACCTCCTCAGGTTACCAAATAAAGAGGAAATCAGCTTCCGATTTATGTATTTTCCGCGAATCCACATTTTTTTCCATCTTCACCACTCAGAACTTCCTCAGATCTCAGAAACGAAAAGTGTTTGGGAGAGAAGATGTAGATCGGTCAACCAACACTTCCACTAATTACAGCCTACTTCTGTGAAGTCTAGATCTCTAATTTCTTCTAGAATTCCGCAAGATAGAAAAAAGGAAGACTCTCAGGCCCAAATATAGGGTTGCATTGGGGTCAGAATGCAATTTCCATCAAGGTTCAGTTGAAACCTCATAATCCAACATCCGACCTAGTTGCGCCCACACTTTGTGTCGTTGTCGGGGTGATTACATTGGTGACATCAAAAGGGTTCCCCAAGTTCATACTTAACATTGGGCGTTGATCCAATACAAAGGTGCATCTTATGGGTGCTTTAGGATTTCCACTAGATGCACCGGGGTCCCCTCAGGCCAGATCAAAGAGCAGATGTCTCCTAATCATATATGAAGAAAGATAACCCAGACTTAAATTACAATGAGACCAATTGATAACAATCTCCGATCACTGCTCAGAGTCCTTATTCCAAAGGAAAGACTAGACGAGCTTATTAAAGAACATTGTCAATGCTCAACCATCATTCTGAGTCTGGGAGAAGTCGACCCTCAGGTAGGATTTAGCATAGATGGAAGCCCGAATTTACTTTCGATAGATACCCATTTCTAAATAGGAAGGAAGTCTAGAAATCACTACTCCGGTGATTGAAAAACGCCTCGATTGAGTATTGGAATGGGCAATTAGATGATCCTAAAAAGTCAACGGTTGGTCTTAAGTCAAATATATGAAGAGGTCATCCATCCAATCACTTGAAATAAAATACAAGACAAGACACCTCGATGCCTAATCAAACCAAAGGAGTCACTTTGAAGCGCGAAGTGCATTCAACACGAAACCCCAATAAAGGACAACAGTGAAAGACCCAGGATGTTTCCCATCCTCATCGGGGTCACTGGTGAAGGTTATTCATACATAAACTATGCATGAATGTGTATTCAATATATAATTAACGCACTTCTATGATTTTGATACAGTTTAAGCACATTCCATTGCCTATTGTGTATTCGATACAAACACACCGCTTGCATGAATGTGTATCTGATGCAGATTTAATACACTTATGTGATTTGATAAATCTTAAGCTTATTCCATACCATATTGTGTATCAAATAGTGATTTAACACACTTCTGCGATTATGATACGGCTTACACGCACACCTCGCATTTGAGGCTTATTAAACGCACATCTGCATACTAGGCACACCCCCCGGATCTAGCCAATACCAGGGTGTAGGCGGTGGAGCCCAGAGACATCCACCTTAATTCGAGCCAAGCCTTAGGGAGAGGTACGAAGATCCTACCCTTGGTCGGAGAACATTCCCAAGTGACGTGGAATATAGTAGAAAGTACAACTACATGACATCGACTTTGTTGATCCAAGGCCTCGTCCCAGGGAATGCAAGAAACTCGCTAAACGTGACATGCATATCAATACACTACTGCCAAGAAAGATAAATAATGCGAACGAGTTTAGCAACCCAAAAATAGTAGCTAATGTTATTAAATGCACCAAGTTGAGAAAAGTAGGAAAATTCTAAAAGCATAACTGCTGCTTCATTACAAGACTTTAGTGTTTCTTCCGTAAAGCAAACATTAAAGGCTCTCATGCCCAAAACAGACATCCCGCCGTAGTTGATGAATGGAGATGGTTTGACATAAACTCTAAAGCGGACAAATTTTTTGCAAAATAAAAGAGAAAGCCCGAGGTTATGACAATTTGTAAGCGATGACAATGTTAAAAAAAACTGGCGCAAAGCTCTAAAGTGGACAATACTTGAAGCATCAAGGTAACATGTTTCATTAAACATCAAAATCATTACAGCCAAGGCATGTAATCCTGGGAAACATTGCAAGAAATAAATAGTACAAGGAAAGAACAAAATCAATCCAAAGCATTTGAAGATGAGACACCGAGACCAGTTGCTTCAGTCACCCTGGAAGTAGACTTAAAAGGATCCAGCTCCTCAACAGAAATTACAGCATCATGGTAAAAGACATTTTCCTACTCCATAACTCGCTCGCAGACTCCAATCACATCTCACATTGTCTACTAAATAGAGTTATGGAGCATCATCCTCAGAATGACCACATCTTCCTGAACAGCTTTCAAGGCCTCTGCATGGGCCTCAATCGCTTAAAGAGAGGTTTTTTGATGCTCTTCCAACTGACAAGTCTTCTCTTCAACATAATTAAAAGAAACTTTATACCGCTTCTCTCCATCTTAAAGAGAAACCTCCAACTCGGTCACACAAGCCTTTGGGGTAAAAGAGGAGCCATGTATTTCCATTGCCTCTTGCCAAGTGTTTACAACTTTAACCTCCCCCATGTAGCGTAACAAGATCCTCCTGAAGATTAAGGCACTTCAGCTTCATAGTTTCAACATTCCCTTTCCAAGCATCCCTTTCTTGAGAGAGATTGCCCCAGGCCAAAATATTACCCCATCTAAAAGAAATGAAAGAGAAAATAGAAGCATCTTTGAACATTCTTTAAGCAAGCTCATAGGCCATTTCCATCTTATCCCCCTCAAGAAGATTTTGGACGAAAGATAAATCTGATGTTGAAACAATAGTAGCGGCCTCCTCAGGAGTGTGAGGAAGTGAGGAAGAGAAGATGTCAAGTATCTTTATGAAATGGTTTACCTCCACATAAGCATTGTCCTTCCCGACTTGGGTATGTTTTAGAGGTCGCTAAGGCTAAGGAGATTGTTGTTCCTCCTCTTGAGTATTAACTTTTGCATACATACATTTGCATTATGAGGTCTCTTAGGGACCAAAATTCGTCTCTTTGTTATTATTTAAGTCCACTCTACCGCGTCGAGACGAAGATTTTAACCTTCATATCTCCGGCTAGAATGACCTTAAATAGGGGTATCTGTAAGACCCTAATTTTGACCCTAAGATCCCTCATGGCATCCTATCATTTGCTCATTGCATTGCCTCAAGGATCATAGCATGTGTGGCTTCTTACCCTAGGGTTGGGACTTATGTGAGTTGGTTTGAGACCACCAAGCATGTTTGAATTGTATATTATTGCTTTTCTTATTTTGCCTACTAACCAAAAGCACAAAAATATGTCACTAACTTGTTTTGTTTTTGAAGCTCAAGCAGTCATGTGATCCAAGGCTCCTAGGAGGCCCCTATGCCCATTGAAGTGGCTGTTACCACTAGAAATCTCTAAGGCATGCTGAAAGTATAATTGGTGATAGGGTCTTGTGAATTTGGGGGTTATACCCCATCAAAGGATGAAGGTGTGCCTGAGATGAGCAAGAGTGGAAAAAACACAAGTCAAGGGATGAAGCCGACAGGAGAAGCGTGTTTGGTCGACAGGCCATTCCATCGACTGAAATTAAGCTTGGGACTTGAAGAATTTTCTTTCATGCCAAATGCTTAGAAGACAGTGTCGCCCTGAACATCTGGGCGGGAGAAATTTGAAATTAGAAAATGACTAGTAGTTACAAGAAGAATAAAAGCGCCAGAGTCTGGAGCAGTTTTGCAAGACGTGGGTAGAACGGTTTGCAGATCGTGTGGCACGACGTCTGCTAGTTTTTAGGAGTTTTAGCTTGTATGCAGTTTCTTTAGTTTAGTATAAATAGAATATCTCACGAGGGGATCGGGGTGTTCACCTTGTACTAAAAATCACTTGTAAGAAACTTATCATTCCCAGCGCGAGGAAGCAAGAGTTTTTAAGAGTGTTATGTACGTGAATCACCACAATCATTTCAATGCAACTTCCTTACTTTTCAATTGTTCCCGTTGAACATTTTATTTTAATTTCATTTACTTTTGAGTTATCACTTTACGTTGTCGTTTACACTGTTGACACTGATTCTATTACGATAATAGAGTTCACCAAAAGTGTGTTCGTTGTGTACATCTTTTGAATGTTGTAGCACTGTCGGTCACGAGTCACCCATAGGCTATAACATCGTTTAAACCGTTCGTGTGGAAAAACCTGCGCTTGTTTAATACTTTATCAGGAGCCGTTCCTCACAAAGTTATTCCGTCGAATTGGATAAGCCACACTTGCACTAGCACATGTCCTAGGATCAACTGGTCGATCCTGCAAGTAACCCTTAGTCTTAAGGCCTAGGGAGGACCAGCGATTGTTTACCAATTTCCACAGTAAACAAAATGGCCCGCCCAGTGGGACGGTGCTAGCGCAGTTGCGAAATTGCATGAAACTTAGAAGTAGAAAACTGTATAGTAAGCCACGAGAAACTTTGAAAATTTCAGATTCTAATACAGATGAAGTACCACGAGGAACTTTATCCACTACGGAAACAGTAATCTCACAGGATGCCACTTTGCCACCGATGACAAGTGCAACCTTAACAATGTCGACCATGGGTGCGGTTGGAACATCAATTCCTCTACCTCCACCGGGGGGTTCAGGATCTACGATAACGACGTTCAGACCTTATGTGCCTCGCTTTGGCACCACATATCCTCTTTATGGAATGTCGTATTCCTTAATGCCAGGATATCAGTCGACATCAAGTGCAACACTGTTTTCAGACAACACCCAAAACACAAATCCTCCCTTGCAAGGATCAGCGCAAGGGGGCAACATTAGGAATAATACTCAGAACATAACCATGCTGCTGTCAAACACTTCAATAGCGATGCTGAAACAACAAATGGATAGTAGTAACCATGAATTGGTTAACATGTTAACCAACCAAATAGGCACAGTTTTTAATCCAGTTATACAAGAATCTGCTGAAACAAATAGGCAGGTGGCGAATCAATTAACACGCTTGTGTAACTTTCTGGGGGCACCAATTCGACAGATGGCACAAGTAGTTAGGCAAACTGTTCCTGTGCAGATGGAGATAGGGGCAGCAGAAGATGAACAGCCCACGAAGGACAAATCCTTAGACCCCCTTCAAAATCAAGGCGTTGAATTAGGAGTCGCAGAATGTAACCAGATGGTACTGGTTAACCGACACCAGGATGTTGATCAAATTATCGACCAACATCGACAAGAAGACTTAGCAGTGGAAAATAATTTGACAACTATTGTCGAAAGGATTATGGCTAGAAATGGTATGGGTGCCACATTGCAAAGGCCACTGTACACCTCCCCGTTAGCTGAATTTATTCTCCAAGCCGAGGCACCCAGGGGAATGAAAGTGCCTAAGTACACCAAATTTGGGGGAGAATCTGGTGAATTGACAATAGAGCATGTTGCCAGATATCTAACAGAGTCAGGGGATCTAGCTCATAATGAATGTTTGAGAGTAAAAAACTTTCCCTCCTCTCTGACTAAGGTTGCATTCACATGGTTTACTTCTTTGGCCCTAAGTTCAATCGATTCATGGGCCAAATTAGAAAAGAAGTTCCATGAACAGTTTTAGGAAGGACACTCCAAAATTAGTTTGGCAGAATTGTCTAGTATCAAGAGAAGGTTTGCTGAAAGCATTGACGATTATTTGAATCGATTTAGATCATTAAAGGCTAGATGTTTTACGCAAGTGCCAGAATATGAACTTATTCAGATGGCTGCAGGAGGGTTAGATTATTCCATTAGGAAGAAAATAGACCCAACTTTTGTGAAAAGTATGTCACAGTTTGCCGATAGACTTCGACATCTCGAACGGCTGAGGTTAGAAAAAGTTATACACAGTAAGTCTAAGAAAGAGAAAGTAGCGTTTGTCGGCTACGACGCGACAGACCCAATATATGAAGCTGACTATGCTTCATCGATCGAATTAGAAATCGACATGGCTGAATTAAAGTCAGGATCCGCCTATGAATGTCGATCATTACTTCCTGCGCAAGGAAAAAATCCTGTAGAACACAACCCAAAATTCCCTTCAAAAACTTATACTTTTGATGTGACAAAATGTGAGGAAATTTTTGACTTGTTGGTCAAAGATGGTCAAATGGTGGTGCCACCTAGTACTAAAATACCACCGTTAGAACAAAGACAGAAAAGAGGTTTTTGTAAGTATCATAACTATCTTGGTCATAATACCTCTAATTGTTACCTTTTCGGGGATCTGGTTCAGAAAGCGATTCAAGAAGGCGGGCTGAAATTTGTTGGCCGTAGAATGAAGATCGTCGTTGATCCTCTCCACCAGGAGGAAGCCCTATTCGTGGAGCCAGTCGATATCAACATGGTCGAGATCACCGAATACGATGAGGCCGACATGCTGGAGCAAACTGGTGAAAGCCCAGATATCGATATAGCTGAAGTTTACCCAAGGGTTGATGAAGACTTGGTAGATTTCCTGTATCGCTGCAAGAACAAGGGTTCACAAGTTTGTCTGTGCCCTAGATGTGGTGCTGTCACCAACAAAATAGCGGCGGGAAATTTCCAGAAGCTGCAGTTGGGTAAAAGCAAAAGAAACAGGCCGACCAGAGAGTACCAGAATGAAAGAGGCTCAAAAAAGGTTGTGGAAAATACCCAAGCGAGGCCTAAGAGCTTTGTACCGTCGGTAAGTGTCCCTAGAGGCACTTGGGTCAAGCCTCAGGAAAAATAAGACACCCCACAAGGGGTCGTTGCTGCTGCAAGAGGAGGCCTAGCAATTAATTACAGGCGCGAGTTTAAGTCTGAAAAACGGACTCATGTCTCTGAAAATTATTTGGGAAAGAACCCCATGTAGAGGACTCAATGGAGACGCTTCCAGAGGCGTAAGCATGCCGAAAGAGAGGCTGCTGAAGGAATAGCTGGAATGGGCATGGTCAGTGGGGCGAATGCTGGAAAGGTTGTTGTGAAGGTCGACACAGCAACAAAAGAGCGGATCAGGGAGTATGTCCATCGACCGACTGAGAAATGTTCTGATGAAGTTACTGATGACTTCAATTCAGAGTCCGAAGCAAGTCTGGACATTTTGGTCAACGTAGTGTCAATTCTACCACAAGAATATAATTGTGTGACTGAAGTGGAGGAGTCGGTAGACAATGCTGACGCTTAAGAGATGGCTTTGCACCAGCCAAGATGCTATTTTATGCTAAATGGTGGTTCTGCTGAAAGCCAAGAAGCAGTTTTCGAAAGGCCCACGATGAATATGAAAAATCATTTGAAACCATTGCTGATTAGGGCCAAAGTGGAAGGCGTAACTATCAACAAAGTTTTGGTCGATTGTGGCACCACTATCAACATCATGCCGCACCATCTTCTGAGGAAGATTGGCAAGTATGATACTGACATCAGATCCAACAACGTGGTCTTGTCTGACTACGGGGGAAAAACGAAAAGCACCATGGGTGTGCTTATGGTGAACATCACGGTGGGTTCAATAACTAGACTGACACTGTTTATGGTGATAAACGCCAAGCCAAGTTACAACTTGTTATTTGGTAGAGAATGGCTCCATGGTGTCGGAGCCGTACCATCTTCAGTGCACCAAAGGTTGGTGATTTAGAGAGAAGATGGAGTGGTCGAAAATATCGAAGCCGACCAAGGGTACTTCATGGCTGACGTAAATAATGTTGGCAAGAAGGAATTCGAGAGAAAGTTGGCCAACATTTCCCCTTGTTTTCCAGCAGTGGATGTATATGCTAATCTGAATGAGGCTTTCGTTTCGCTAACTTTACAAGAGACTCATGGCTTCATTTGGGATGTGGAACGTCTGGATCATCCACCCTATACAGGTATCCGTTTGACAGGCTGGGGAGATGTCACTGATGATGACTGAGCCAGAAGCTCTAAGAAAGATTTCGGCATACGTTGTCGAGAACAAAATAAAGTTGGCTCTAGAGGCTGAAGAAAACATGGCTGTCGAAGCCTATGGGTTAAATAAAGAGGGTTATATGGTTATTGAGCCAGAGCCCCCAGATAAGCCAGTTTTGGCTAAAGAAAACGTCAACATGCAGCGGTTGGACTGTATTTATGAAAATGAGCCTTTAGGGTTTGAAAAAGACCCAAAGGCACCAGAGAAAATCCAACCAAAAGACCCCTTGGAAGAAGTCAACCTTGGCGAAAATGGCGAAAAAAGGCCAACATACATCGGCGCCAACATCGACAAAGAACTAAAGTCTGAGGTATAATCAATCCTTAAAGAATTTAGAGATTGTTTTGCTTGGGATTATAACGAAATGCCTGGTTTAAGTAGGGATTTGGTCGAGCTAAAGCTGCCAATAAAAACTGGAAGAAAGCCAGTAAAGCAGACGCCCAGGAGTTTCGCCCCAGAGATCATGGCAAAGATAAAAGCAGAAGTAGAAAGACTCCTGAAAAGCAAGTTTATACAAACTGCAAGGTATGTCGAATGGTTGGCCAATATTGTGCCAGTCATCAAGAAAAATGGGTCTTTAAGAGTATGTATTGATTTTAGAGATCTAAATGCTGCCACCCCCAAAGATGAGTATGCCATGCCCGTGGCGGAAATGCTGGTCGATTCGGCCACTGGTTTTGAGTATCTAAGTATGTTAGATGGGTATGCTGGATATAACCAAATTTTTATTGCAGAAGAAGACGTGCCGAAGACGGTGTTTCGATGCCTAAGAGCCTTGGGGACGTATGAGTGGGTTATCATGCCATTTGGTTTGAAAAATGCCGGAGCGACATATCAGAGGGTAATGAACTCAATGTTCCATGATTTTATTGAAGATTTCATGCAAGTATACATTGATGATATTGTGATAAAATCAAATGGTCGACATGCTCACATTGAACATCTCCGTAAGGCCTTTCTAAGGATGAGGAAATGTGGATTAAAAATGAATCCATTAAAGTGTGCTTTTTGTGTGCAGGCAGACGACTTCCTTGGCTTTGTGGTGCATAAGAAGGGTATTGAAGTAAACCAAAGCAAAACAAAAGCCATTATGGACGTCAAGCCTCCGTCGACCAAAAAGGAATTACAATCTTTGTTGGGAAGAATAAATTTTCTTAGAAGATTTATATCAAATTTAAGTGGCAAAATAAAAGCTTTTTCCCCACTACTTTGGCTGAAGAATGAGGATTTTAAGTGGCGAGAAGAGCACCAAGAGGCTTTTGACAAAATCAAAGAGTATTTGACTAGGCCTCCAGTACTAGCCCCTCATGTTAGGAATAGGCCAATGAAATTGTATATTGCAACCTCAGAATCGACTATAGGAAGTATGTTAGTCCAAGAGGATGAAAAATGTGTCGAAAGACCTGTGTATTACCTTAGTCGAATGCTTAATGACCCTGAAACTAGGTATAGTGATATAGACAAACTATGTCTATGCCTGTATTTCTCTTGTATGAAACTAAAGCAATATATTAAGCCTGTTGATGTGTACGTATCTTCCCACTTTGATATTATTAAACACATGTTGTCTAAACCAATTTTGCATAGTCGAATTGGGAAATGGGCTTTAGCGTTAACGGAATACTCTCTGACATACGTACCCTTGAAAGCAATGAAAGGGCAGGTAGTTGCAGATTTCCTTGTCGACCATTCAATGGTCGAAATGGCGCAAAATTACGTAGACCTAGCGCCTTGGAGGTTATACTTCGACGGTTAAGACATAAGCATGGATCTCAGATAGGAGGTGTCATAATTTCTCCAGATGGAATTCCAGCAGAGTTCAAATACAGAATTGAAGGGGTATGCACAAATAATGAAGCAGAATATGAGTCGCATATTACAGGACTTGAACTACTGCTAGAATTGGGGGCAAGGAATGTCAAAATTATGGGATACTCGGAGTTAGTAATTAAGCAAGCATCGAAAGAATACAGGTGTGTTAAAGAAAATTTAATCATGTACTTTGTGGTTACCATCAGATTACTCAAAAGGTTTGAGCAAGTCAACCTCCAACACATACCACGGAAAGAGAACCAGAGAGCAAATGATTTGGTGCAGGAGTGTAGCACCTCAAATTTGCACCCTACCTTTTGTGCATACATTTTCATTTTTTAGGTCATTAACATAACAAAGTCCATTGCATAGCATTGCATGGCCATTTGCCTAAGTGCAAGTTCCTCAGACAAATTAGGTCAAACTGGTCAGGAGATCAGGTCAAACAAGCAAGCTTGTGCAATTTCCATTGAGACAAGGCCCTAAGGTTGGTTTATCAAGTTCATATGGTCTAAGGATCATTTTGAAGAGATTTGGACAAATATTGGATGCTCAGAAGTCATCAGTCAAGCTGGATTTCAGCTGAAACCCTAGAAAGTCAATTGTGGTCAACTGTGGTCAACTGTGCCTGATTTTACGGATTTGAAGGTGGGAGATGGTTTGAAAGGCTTCATTCATGTCCATACAAGTCTCATTTGACATATCAAAGATCAAGGTTGAAGAAAATAAAGTCAGATCAAAAGTTTCCTAAAATAGCAGGTGACCTGTAATTTCAACTGCCCAAAATGGAAAGTTTTTCTCCTCAAAATTACTTCATCATACAAGCTTCAAATGGAATTTTGTCCAACATGAAAGTTGAAGATCTTGTTCTCACCTTTCCAAAAAGTCACAGAACATGAAATTCCCATGTGTGGTTGGCAAGATATGATCAAATCATTTTCAGAAAATGGTGAACTTCAAAAGGCCATAACTCATGAACCATTTGGCCAAATTGGATGATTCTTTTTTGAGCAAGTAATATTTGACATGTACTATCACATTGCATCATCACATTTCATTGAAAACCTTCACATAAAAAGGTCATTTTTCAAGTGAACCATTTAAAAATTGGTGGGGAAAATAGTGATTTTCAAAAATGCAAGGCATTTGCACTTCAAACCTTTTCCAACACATTCCAAATGACAAATATGACTTGCTTAAACTGCATTTTACTGTTGCATTGGCTACAATTGGAAAGGGCATTTTGGCCACTTTGCTTAACATATGCATTACACTAATCCACTTGAATTTTCGTTAATCTTGATTAATAACTGGATTAAGAGGTGGTATAAAGGCATAATTGTAACAGAAACTCTTAATCAAAATCACAATTCTCAGATCCAAACTTCAAAAATTCACCAATTCTCTCAATTTTCTCCACTTTTCTTCACACTTTTTTGCAATTGTTCATCAAGAATCCATTGTTCTTTGTGCTATCTTTTGCCTTGTTCATCTATTGCAGGTGGTTTAGATCAACTGTTCGAAATCAATTGTGGAAGAATCGATCAAATCCGCAACTGTTGCAAGCTTGCTTATCCATGACAGTTTGGAAGTTCTTGAATCTGGTGCATCATTGAGCTGAATTACTTGTTCCAGTCATCTTCCTAGGCATCGTCCAGCTTCTGTTGTGGCAATTGGCAACCTGAAGATCACGATTTCAACAGCAACTTCATCAAGAGGTAAAAACTCAAAACCTCTAATTCTCAAAATCAACATGTGGCTTAGGTAGAGTGTGCAACATAGAGTAGAATGACATTTGAATCATGTGATTTCATCCAATATCCATCAAGAAATCTGGATCTAAAGTTTGTATGTCAAAACATTTTTTGATCGAATCTTTTTGTGTGTTGATTTCTGGACAAATTCATGTTCATATTCGTGATCCTTGTTGAGTTTCGGTTCCAACCATATATGGCATGTTGATTTTCATGAGAGTTTGGTCATGGTGATGATTTTTGATCAAGAACGCGATGAACAAGCTGCAGAACACGTCCAGTTTTCGCGTTTGATTCGCTTTGCCATGCCTTCGTTTCAAATTCGTGTTTCCCGCGGATCCCAGCCATTCACGTGACGCCACCGCGTTTAGTGAAACGGGGCGTTTTGCCCCTGGCTCCGTTTAATTACGAGATTGCCACTCGCGCCAATTAATTCATTTAAATTCTTAAATAATTTTTTCATTTTGCATCAAAACTTCAAAAAATCACAATTAATTCATGGAGGATCCAAATTGGCTGAGGATTTTTGTGTTCATCTCCAAATTCTCTCTAGTTTTTTTAGGTATGATAGTCAAAGTTGTGCCTGGCTGATTTTTTGACTTTGCCTAATGCCTTTGATCATGTATGCTATGTGTATACGTTTTGCCATATTGATCATGAAATCTTGATGCCTTATCCAAAATGTGTGAAATTTTATATGCATGTTCTTGACTCTTTCCTGGTGATTTTGGTATATAGTTTGCTAATTTTGAGTCCCTGGTTAGAGAGATATGATGTGGTCAAGTTGAGTGTGACAGTATGTGTCACACTATGTTATGCCATGTTCTTGAATTTTGTTTCCATGCTTCTGCTTTTCCATTTGCTCTCAATTTTTGCATGTGATTACTTGTGTATGTCTAGTTTAACCATGATTTTTTGTAGGATTTGTTGATCAATTTCGTATTTGATTGGGATTTTTGTTTGCTGTTTACCATTTTGTGAACGTTTCTTGAGTGATCAACTTACATGACTTGTAAAATTCTCATTTCTTATCATATGAAGATGAAATTTGGTGGATTGGTTCTTAACATGCTTAAATTCATCTTGGATTTGGTCCCATTCATTTATCATTTGTTTCCACTGTTTGGCATTCATTTGAAGTTGGCACATGATTTGTGGTCTTGTTTGAAGTTGTATTTGCATACCATGACTTCCTGATTTTAATTTCCTTACTTCCACTTGTCCAAATATCATGAAATTTGATATGCTGCTCACTCAATGTGTTCTGTTAAGCTGGAATTTTTGTGGAATTTATTGAGCTGTTTTGGTATTGATTTGATTGTAATCATTCTGTTTGCTCATATGTGGTTCACACTTGCCTACTTTGGCCTAAATTGTGTATGAAATGGATTTGGTGCATAGTTTTGATGTGAGACCAATTAGATTCTATTCTTGTTTGATTAATCTTGGTTTTGATCAATTTTTACTTGCTGTTTTGAATTTTTCATCTCCTTTTGACCCTAGGCTTGTCCTAGTGGTCTTACTTCTCACCTTTGAGTTGTTTTTTCAGGTTAAGAAGCAAAATGCTTTGAAGAGTTTAATTCAAGTTGATTTTGGTTTAGTTGTTTGTGATGAACTAACTTGGTGTATTTTGTAGGATGCTAACTCATTTTCTTTGAGTTTGGGCTTGGCACATGTGATTGATTGTATTGACTGTTGGTTCATAATTTGTCTGTTTTGACTTTGTGACTTGAATACTGATTATATTTGATTGATTTCAGGTACCATAGTCGCTTTAGTTCTTTGAGAACTAGCTATTGCTTTGCTTTGCTTAAGCATTGAGGTAGACTCTCTTGTCTCCATGTAGTCTGGAAGACCTGGCCTGTTACTTGGCCAGGCACCTGTCTGAACTCCTCCTTAAGAGGCGATGTTTGTGCTTGTTTACTTTTGTCCCCAAGCAGGTAAAGACCTCTATGAGGCAATTGGCGGATAAAAGAGATATGCAATCTATCTCCCGCTATTCTGTTGAGTCGTCCCTCTGCTCACACCACTGTGTTGACGCATTGAGGACAGTAACCCAAGATCTTGTACAGTTGTACAGTTGAGTCCGTGTCTTGAGTGTAGAAGGGTTCCCACATTCTGAACCCACGCTCCTTTGTCTGAAGCTCTCCCTGGCCAGGGATAAGAGCTGTGAAGTCTCATCTTCACTCACCTTTCTTCTGCTTCACCTTGGCTCTCGATGTCGAGGTTAAGAGCAAAACTCACCTTATACAGTTGGCTTGCTCTTGCAGCCCCACCCTTGTTTGAGCCTCACTTGTGTGCATATAGTGTGTGCTGTTTGTGATTGTTTGCTATTGCTTGTGCTTTAGAATAGGCTTACTTCCTGTGCAAGTTAGCTAGAAACCTTGACTTAGGGATGATTTTGCATGATAACATCTAGGCTCGAATTAGTCTCCCTAGTTGTGTCTCCCTCTGTTATCTGGTTAGGCTAGTCCTGTATCCCTCCGTAGGGGAACTACGTCGCCCTGATCCTCATACCAGATGAGGTACGTAGGCAGGAGATGAGCATATCTCTCCGGGCGCCTGTGTCTTTGTTTTGTCTTGTTGTGTGCTTGGAAGCTGATGTAAGTCCATCGAGTGGCATTCGGGTTCCAGTATGCGTGTGTTTGGTTCGGAAGCTGATGTAAGTCCAGCGATTGGCAATCGGGTTCCATGTTTGCCCGTGTTTGCGTGGTTTTGTGTGCGTGTTAGCCGAGCTACGAATGCTCTGATTCTCCTTCGTCCAAAGGAGATACGTATGCATAGGATGCGACATCCTAGCGAGCATGTGCCGTTCCCCCAGTCTGAACTACTTTGACTCTGATGTCTATGCTTGATAGGCTAAGTAGGCCCAGGATGCGATATCCTGCCGAGTCGGTCTTGTTTGTTTTCTTGTGTCTCTTTCAGCCAGTATTTGTTTGTTTTTGAGCAATGTTTTAGCAACCATATTCCTTCCTTTTGTGCGTGGATCCCGTCGAGTACGACAGATGCGTAGGGGTGCTAATACCTTCCCTTCGCATAACCGACTCCCGATCCCATTCTCTTTAGTCGCGAGACCATGCTTTTTCCAGGTTTACTCTGAGCGTTTCCTTTCCCTCTTTTGGGATAAATAACGCACGGTGGCGGCTCTGTTGTTCTTGTTTCCCGCCGGTTTTTCGCGTAATGCGACAACTGGCGACTCTGCTGGGGACACTAGAGAAGTTGACATGTGCTGGTCCATCTTCCCTAAGCGAGTCTCTCCTAGCGTTCTCTAGGTTAGGGCTTTGGTTGCTTTTTGCTGTGTTATTTATTGCATTCATTTCATTTATTGTTTGCATTTATTGTGTGCATTAATGTTTGCATTCATTCATATTCATCTGCTGGTTGTGCTGTGTCTCTCTGATTGGGGGTGGGAGTTACTCGAGGTAAAAGGCCCAATACCCAGGCTATGAGTGAAATCTAGGAAACCTAGGAATAGAGTGATTCGTGGGAAGCGGGTGGTATGCGCCACTTAGCGGAACATTGATATCACGAGCAGTTCAGACCCTGGTAGGATATTATCGTTACATACTTCGGGTGTGTATATGATGATATTCTGCGAAAGGTTATTTATGCTGCGTTTCTCTCGACCTTACCCTGGCCTAGATGACACCCGTGAGTGGGGAGGGAATGATCATTTTAACAGGTACAGACGGTGACTGTTGGTGACCGGTAGGTGACTTGATGGTGACTCAGGGTTCTGTTAGTGACTCAGTTTCTCAGATTGGGTTCAGATGACAGTTGATCAGGTGACTTTGGGTTTCAGATGATCGTGATCAGGGTTCGAGCCGAAGCTTCGATCCTGTGTTCAGAGATGCACAGCTTGCCAGTCGTGTCTGCATCATGTGCATCATAGCATGTTTATTTTTCAAAAGAAATGCAATAAAAAAATTTTGAAAAAAAAAAGAGAAAAAAAGAAAAAAAACTAATCCCTGCATGCATATCATTTCTCAGGTACATTCCAGAGCTTGGTTCACTGATAGAGATGGCAACAGTTCCCGAGCCGAAGCGGAAGACTTGTTCCTATAGCTTTCACCGTGAGCCTCTGACGTCTCTGAGTGAGTTGAGCAGTTTTGTGACCAGTGATCATCAGAAGGGGTTCAGTGACCAGTATGGGGATCTGTTGACTTTGTTGAAGATGGCAGTCGATCCAATGCCGCTGCAGACTCTTCTTCAGTTCTATGACCCGGAGCTGAGATGCTTCACTTTCCAAGACTATCAGTTGGCGCCTACTCTCGAGGAGTACTCCATTCTGTTGTGCGTCCCTATTCAGCATCAGATTCCTTTCTTGGACGTACCAAAGGAAGTTGACTTCAGGGTTATTGCTAGGGCTCTTCATCTGAGTATTAGAGAGATCAGTGATAGTTGGAAGACCAGTGGGGATACAGTTGGGCTGCCTTTGAAGTTTCTGTTGAGAGTTGCTAGAGGAGAAGCAGAGAAGGGGAATTGGGAAGCTTTTTATGCCCAACTTGCTGTTATGATCTATGGGATCGTCCTGTTTCCGACTATGCCCAACTTTGTTGACTATGCTGCAGTTTGCATCTTCATGGGAGGGAATCCGGTTCCTACTCTTTTAGCTGACACTTACTATGCTATCCACAGTAGGCATGGTAAGGGTGGAGCTATCAGATGTTGTCTCCCACTCTTGCTCAGGTGGTTTATGTCTCTCCTACCAGTCAGCGGACCGTTTGTTGATGCTCAGAGCACTTATAGGTGGACTCAGAGGGTGATGTCTCTTACTTCATATGACATCAGATGGCAGTCTTACCGGATGGACGTGCGGGATGTTATTATGAGTTGTGGAGAATTCCGGAACGTGCCACTCGTGGGGACCAAGGGTTGCATCAATTACAACCCAGTTCTTTCTCTTCGCCAGCTAGGGTTCGTGATGAGTGGAAGGCCGCTTGAAGCTGAGATAGCTAAGAGTGTGTATTTTGAGAAGAAAGCTGACCCTGCTAGATTGGAACAGATTGGAAGAGCTTGGAAGTCTATTGGTGTTAGAGATGGATCTGTCTTAGGGAAAAAGTTTGCCATTGCTCCGCCTGATTACACTGATTGGGTGAAGAAGAGAGTGGAAACTTTGTTGTTGCCCTATGATAGGATGAATCCTTTGCAAGTGCAACCACCCTTGATTCTTGCTGAGAGTGTACCTGCTGAGCAGTATAAGCAAGCTTTGATGGAAAATCGCCGTTTGAAGGAGAAAGAGCAAGATGCCCAAATGGAGTTGTATCAAGCCAAAGCTGATAGGTTGAATTTAATTCATCAACTCAGAGATGCCCAGAGTGCAGATGTTGGTGGAGTGAGGAGCAAGAAGAGATCTTATTCAGAGATGGAAAACTTGTTGGATACAGAACACAGAGAGTGTTTGAGATTACAGAGAGTTGAGGCTGGTTATCTGAAGAAGATCAGAGACTTGGAGAAGCAACTTAGAGACAAAGATATCCAGTTGAAGAAGGAAGTCGACCAGAGACTTGCATCAGAAGACCGACTTGGGTCAGAAGTTGTCGAGCTTAGAAGACAGTTGAAGGAGAAGATCACTCCCTTGCCAGAATGTTCAGAATGTGAACTGTTGATAGACCAGTGTCACTACTTGAAGACGCTCATTCTTGGAAGTCATTTGTCTTAGCTTGTACTTTTCTGATGTTTATGTTGTGAATCACCCCCAGGATTGTTGGGTGGGATTCGTTGTTGTACTTTGTCGGATATTTGGATCTTTGTTGTATGATCCAATTTGCTCATTTATAGATGAGATTGTTGTTTCACTCTGTACTCACTGCTCTGTTGTATGCTGTTTCTGTATCTCCCTGTTGCTTTCGTGTTGTTGCAGATTGCCATCTTTTGAAGATGGATCAGGCTCTTTGAATGCCTAAGGAATGATCATTGTCATGTGCATCATATGCATCAGCATCATACTCATAACATTTGCATAACAGGTGTTCTTGTGCCGACTTCTCACTCTGGTTCCTGTGTCAGGCATGATAGCTGATCAGCGACTGCACCAGTACTCTACAAGACTTAATCAACGAAGGAGCATGGATCAGGTTCAGAATGAATTAGCTGAGATGAGGGCGAACATGGCCCAGTTCATGACGATGATGCAAGGGGTTGCTCAGGGTCAGGAGGAGCTTCGTGCTTTGGTTCAGAGACAAGAAACGGTTATTCAGGTGTCTAACCGTGGTTCACCTGTTGGTATTCCCGTGCCCGAGAATATTAATGTTGCTGCTGCTCCCGTGCATGACTATGCTGTGGGAGATGAACTCAGGGGTATAAGGATTAATGGACAACCTCTTGCTGCAGAGACTGTCAATGTTAGGGCCACCCGGGCTCCGGTCAGTCATCCAGCTCCTATTGTCGATAGACAGGAGGACATGTTCACCTTCCTGAGTGAAGATGAGGATGCTGTCAGAGTTGAGGATAGGGATCGTAAGGTCGACGCCCTGGCTGAGAAGATTCGTGCAATGGAGTGTCAAAACTCTCTCGGTTTTGACGTGACTAATCTGGGGTTGGTGGAAGGTCTGAGAATTCCCCACAAATTCAAAGCGCCCACCTTTGACAAGTACAATGGTACTTCTTGCCCTCGCACTCATGTGCAGGCCTATTATCGAAAGATCTCGGCATATACAGATGACGAGAAAATGTGGATGTACTTTTTCCAAGATAGTCTATCTGGGGCATATTTGGATTGGTACATGGAGCTCAAAAGAGATTCTATCCGATGTTGGAGGGATCTGGGAGAAGCTTTTCTCAGACAATACAAGCACAACATGGATATGGCACCGAGTCGGACTCAGCTGCAGAGTCTGTGCCAGAAAAATAATGAAAGCTTCAAAGAGTACGCCCAGAGGTGGCGTGAACTTGCTGCGAGAGTTCAACCCCCTATGCTGGAAAGGGAGTTGACAAATATGTTTATTGGCACACTTCAGGGTGTTTTCATGGACCGAATGGGGAGTTGCCCATTTGGGAGTTTTTCTGACGTAGTCATTTGCGGGGAGAGAACTGAGAGCTTGATTAAAGCTGGGAAGATCAATGATGCTGGTTCCTCTTCATCAAAGAAACCTTTCTCTGGGGCACCTCGCCGTAGAGAAGGAGAAACTAATGCTATTCAGCATCGCCGAGGTCCGAACAGAAATCAGAATCATTATAGACAGGTTGCTGCAGTGACCATTCCTGCACCTTAACAACGTCAACCTCCGCAACAACCGAGACAACAGCAACAACAACAACAGCCACAACGTCCGTATCAGCCAAGGCAACGGATGCCCGAGCGACGCTTTGATCCTTTGCCAATGACCTACGCTGAGCTACTGCCTGAGTTGCTCAGATTAGGGTTCGTTGAGTTGAGAACTATGGCTCCGCCGACAGTATTGCCGCCTGGGTACGATGCTAATGTCCGGTGTGATTTTCATTCGGGGGCACCAGGACATCACATTGAGAAGTGTCGGGATTTTCAGCACAAAGTCCAGGATTTGATCGATTCCAAGGCGATCAATTTCTCTCCTGTGCCTAACGTTGTTAACAATCCTATGCCGGCGCATGGTGCTCACCGGGTAAATTGTGTTGAAAGTGAAGCTGAAGATCTGGTTGACAGGGTTGATGAAATTCAGACTTCGTTGCTGGTTGTCAAGAGTCGTCTGTTGAATAGTGGTGTTCATTCGGGCTGTGATGAAGACTGTGTGGGCTGTGTAGAGTCAGACAATGGTTGTGAATTATTGCGGGCTGGTATTCAACGTCTGATTGATGAGGGCTGTGTCCAGTTTGGTCGAGCTGATAGTAAAGATCGTGGGGTAGTGTCTACTGTCACGATATTCTTTAAACCGTCTAAGGGACGTACGCCTACAACAAATGGTAATCCAGTTACCATTGCTGCATCAGTTTCCGCCAGTACTCCAACGACCATCGTTGCTCCGGTAAAAAGGACTGAGAACAGTAATGTTGTGCCTTGGAAGTACGATAATGCCTACCGAAGCAACAGAAGGGCTGAGAACAGGGTCAAACCTTCGAATCAAGCGCCCGTGACGATTAATGTGCCTGTCAGTAAAACTCCTGTGGTCGTGAGTCCAGTTGTGGACAATGTGGGTGGTCCAGGAGGCTTTACTCGCAGTGGTCGGCTGTTTGCGCCTCAACCGTTGAGGGATGCCAATGCTGAGGCATCTGCTAGAGCCAAGGGCAAACAAGCCGTGGTTGACGAAGCGCCTGCTCAAATGAATGTGCCTGGTGGCTCGTTCGAAAAGGACGTGGAGGAGTTCATGCGCATCATTAAGAAGAGTGATTACAAGATTGTGGATCAACTCAATCAAACTCCCTCCAAGATCTCTATCCTTTCGCTGGTGTTGTGCTCTGAGGCACATCGAGACGCCTTGCTGAAAATGTTGAATATGGCGTATGTACCTCAGGAGATTTCAGTCAACCAGCTTGAGGGTGTAATTGCTAACGTGAGTACCCGACATGGCGTGGGGTTTACAGATCTTGATCTGACGCCCGAGGGGCGGAATCATAACAAAGCCTTGCACATCACTATGGAGTGCAAGGGGGCTGTGTTATCTCACGTGCTGGTGGACACGGGTTCTTCGTTGAATGTGCTGCTGAAGCAAATCTTGAAGAAGATACCTGTTGAAGGGGTTGTGTTGACGCCTAGTGACCTAATTGTTCGTGCTTTTGACGGATCCAAACGTTCTGTATTTGGAGAAGTCACTTTGCCTATGAAGATAGGTCCTGAGGAGTTTGACACCGTCTTCTATGTCATGGACATCTAGCCTGCTTACAGTTGCCTACTGGGACGTCCATGGATTCATGCAGCAGGGGCAGTTTCGTCGACTCTCCACCAGAAGCTCAAATACGTCTGGAACGGTCAGATTGTGACCGTATGTGGTGAAGAGGATATTCTGGTGATTCATTTGTCCTCGTTCAAATATGTCGAGGTGGATGGCGAGATCCACGAGACTTTATGCCAGGCGTTCGAGACGGTGGCTCTTGAGAAGGTGGCGTATGCTGAACAGAGGAAGCCAGGTGCTTCAATTACTTCTTACAAGCAGGCTAAGGAGGTTGTTGATTCCGGTAAGGCTGAAGGCTGGGGCAAGATGGTGGACTTGCCTGTCAAGGAGGACAAGTTTGGCATTGGATATGAGCCTCTCCGAGCAGAGCAGGGTGCAGCAGGTCCTAGTACCTTTACCAGTGCAGGGCTGATGAACCACGGTGACGTCTTCGCAGCTGATGTTGAAGACAGTGACAGTGACATTGATCTCGACCGCTGGGTTCGCCCGAGTGCACCAGGGGAAGTGATCAACAACTGGACTGCGGAGGAGATAGTCCAAGTTACTCTTCAGACAGAGTAATTTTCTTTTGTTTTTCATTCTGCACAAAACCCTACGTTCTGCCCAAGACGTAGTGGTTCATTGTAGGGCCTCATGTTTTCAATGATTATCATTAATAAAGGACGTTTTGCAAATAATTTTGTGATCCCTGTCTTTCTATTTTTGTTTTTTTCATTTTTCGAAAAAATAAAAATGGCAATGTTTTTGTTTTTGTGACTTTCTTGAACTCTTTTTCTAAAATAAAGCATTAAACATGCAGAAGTGATCTTATGGCATCCACTATGAACAAATCTGTTATGGCTCAGTATGATTTCGACAATCCCATCTACCAAGCTGAAGAGGAGAGTGAGGAAGACAGTGAACTCCCGAAAGAATTGGCTAGATTGCTGAAGCAGGAGGAAAGGGTCATCCTACCTCATCAGGAGAAGTTGGAGATTGTTAATCTTGGTACTGAGGACGCCAGAAGAGATATCAGGATCGGGGCCACTTTGAAGCCAGATGTCAAGAGCAGGCTAATTGAGATGCTGAGAGAGTACATGGAGATATTCGCCTGGTCTTATCAAGATATGCTTGGGCTGAATACTCATATTGTGGTTCATAGGCTACCTCTCAGAGATGATTGTCCTTCGGTCAAGCAGAAGCTTCGCAGAACGAGTCCTGATATGGCAGTGAAAATCAAGGAAGAGGTTCAGAAGCAGTTCGATGCGGGCTTCTTGTCAGTGACAACTTACCCACCGTGGGTGGCCAACATCGTTCCTGTGCCGAAGAAGGATGGCAAAGTCAGAATGTGTGTCGATTACCGGGATTTGAATAGAGCGAGTCCGAAAGATGATTTCCCATTACCTCACATCGATGTATTGGTGGATAATACGGCTCAATCCTCGGTATTCTCTTTCATGGATGGTTTCTCGGGCTATAATCAGATTAAGATGGCGCCAGAGGACATGGAAAAGACGACATCCATTACACCTTGGGGCACGTTCTGCTATAAGGTGATGCCATTTGGGCTGAAGAATGTCGGTGCTACCTATCAGAGGGCAATGACAACTCTCTTTCATGACATGATGCACAAAGAGATTGAAGTGTACGTGGATGATATGATTGCGAAGTCGCAGACAGAAGAGGAGCACCTGGTTAATTTGCAGAAGTTGTTTGACAGATTGGTCAAGTTCAAACTGAGGCTGAATCCAAACAAGTGTACGTTTGGTGTGAGATCAGGGAAGCTGTTAGGCTTCATTGTCAGTAAGAAAGGGATTGAGGTAAATCCAGCAAAGGTCAAAGCTATTCAGGAAATGCCTGAACCGAAAACTGAAAAGCAGGTTCGTGGGTTTTTAGGGAGATTGAACTACATTGCAAGGTTTGTATCTCACCTAACTTCCACGTGTGAACCAATATTCAAATTGTTGAGAAAGAATCAGGCAATCAAGTGGAATGATGATTGCCAGAAAGCTTTTGACAAGATAAAAGAGTATTTACAGAAACCTCCAATCCTGATTCCTCCAGTTCTAGGGAGACCACTGATAATGTACCTGTCAGTCACCGAGACTTCGATGGGGTGTGTATTGGGACAGCATGACGAGTCTGGTCGAAAAGAGCATGCCATATACTACCTTAGCAAAAAGTTTACCGACTGTGAAATCAAATATTCACAGCTTGAGAAAACTTGCTGTGCTTTGGCCTGGGCTGCTCGCCGACTGAGGCAGTATATGTTGAACCATACTACCTTGTTGATTTCTAAGATGGATCCAGTAAAATACATCTTTGAGAAGCCGGCTCTCACCGGACGTGTTGCCCGTTGGCAGATGATCTTAACAGAGTACGATATCCAGTACACGTCGCAGAAGGCTATCAAAGGTAGTGTTTTGTCAGACTATCTCGCCGAACAACCGATCGATGATTATCAGCCTATGATGTTTGAATTCCCTGATGAAGACATCATGTATCTTAAGATGAAAGATTGTGAAGAACCTCTTGTCGAGGAAGGACCGGATCCTGATGACAAGTGGACACTGATGTTTGATGGGGCTGTGAATGTGAATGGTAATGGTGTTGGTGCAGTGCTGATCAATCCGAAAGGTGCTCATATACCCTTTTTTGCCAGATTGACTTTTGATGTCACCAACAACGAAGCTGAGTATGAGGCTTGTATCATGGGGATAGAAGAAGCCATTGATTTGAGAATCAAAAC
Organism: Lathyrus oleraceus; assembly: GCF_024323335.1. NCBI lineage: Eukaryota > Viridiplantae > Streptophyta > Magnoliopsida > Fabales > Fabaceae > Lathyrus > Lathyrus oleraceus. The sequence continues at coordinate 198,497,559 of NC_066582.1, read as the reverse complement.
GCTTGACATTTTTGGAGATTCCACTCTAGTGATCAATCAGGTCAATGGAGATTGGAATACGAACCAGCCACATTTGATCCCGTATAGAGATTACACCAGAAGAATACTGACGTTCTTCAAGAAGGTGAAGTTGTATCATGTCCCGCGGGATGAGAATCAGATGACCGACGCTTTGGCTACTTTATCGTCCATGATAAAAGTTCATTGGTGGAATCATGTGCCACATATTGCGGTGAATCGACTCGAGAGGCCTGCGTATGTGTTTGCAGCCGAGTCTGTTGCGATTGATGAGAAACCGTGGTATTATGACATCAAGAACTTCCTCAAGACTCAGGAGTATCCTGAAGGTGCGTCAAAGAACGACAAGAAAACCCTGAGAAGACTAGCTGGAAGCTTTTATTTGAATCAGGATGACGTGCTGTATAAAAGGAATTTTGACATGGTCTTGCTCAGATGCATGGATAGACACGAAGCAGACATGTTGATGCAAGAAATGCACGAAGGTTCGTTTGGTACCCATGCTGGTGGGCATGCAATGTCAAAGAAACTGTTGAGAGCCGGTTATTACTGGATAACTATGGAATCCGATTGCTTCAAGTATGCTCGGAAGTGCCATAAGTGTCAAATTTATGCTGATAAGGTGCATGTACCACCAAGCCCGTTGAATGTCATGAACTCGCCTTGGCCGTTTGCCATGTGGGGCATTGACATGATTGGAAAGATTGAGCCTACTGCTTCTAATGGACATCGCTTCATCTTGGTTGCGATTGATTACTTCACCAAGTGGGTGGAAGCAGCTTCCTATGCTAACGTTACCAAACAAGTGGTTGCCCGGTTCATCAAGAAAGAAATCATCTGTCGTTATGGAGTTCCTGAGAGAATCATCACGGACAATGGTTCGAATCTCAATAACAAGATGATGAAAGAGCTTTGCAGAGATTTCAAGATTGAACATCACAATTCTTCTCCTTACAGACCAAAGATGAATGGTGCTGTAGAGGCGGCAAACAAGAATATCAAGAAGATTGTGCAGAAGATGGTCGTGACGTACAAGGATTGGCATGAGATGTTGCCTTTCGCTTTGCATGGGTACCGTACCTCAGTGCGTACGTCGACCGGGGCAACCCCGTACTCCCTTGTGTATGGTATGGAAGCAGTCCTACCGGTTGAGGTGGAGATCCCTTCTCTGAGGGTATTATTGGATGTCAAGCTGGACGAGGCCGAGTGGATTCGGACAAGGTTTAGCGAGTTAAGCCTTATCGAAGAGAGACGGCTAGCAGCTGTGTGCCATGGGCAGTTGTATCAGAGAAGGATGAAGCGAGCCTTTGATCAGAAAGTGCGTCCTTGGAGCTATCAGATCGGTGATCTAGTTCTGAAGAGGATCCTTCCTCCCGGTACAGATAACAGGGGCAAGTGGACTCCTAATTACGAAGGTCCATATGTTGTGAAGAAGGTCTTCTCCGGTGGAGCCTTGATGCTTACAACTATGGATGGTGAAGATTTCCCGTCCCCTGTTAACTCAGATGTAGTCAAAAAATACTTCGCATAAATTGACACGCTGGGCAAAAAGAATAAAGGAGTCCAGGCAAAAAAGGGCATCCCGGCGAACCAAAAAAATAGAGAGAAAAGGTTCGGGCAAAAATTAGGGATAAAAATGAAAAGAAATTGTACACCCGGTAAGTCGAAAACCCGCAAGGGCGGCTTAGGCAAAAATGGGTATCCCGGTGGATTGAAAACCCGAGAGGGCGATCCAGCCAAAAGAGGGATTAAAGCGAAGACTACAGTCTGAGTTATCTGTACTTCATCGCGCTTCGTCGTCTACCATCTCCAAAGATGTGATCGGTCCAGTCATTCTTCTCAGAAAGCAAGGAAGTTGGGAGGAAAACTGATGAGCTGTGAGTTATAACAGGATTGGGAAATAGTGGATGCCGTGTTCACATTGCCACTAGGATAGATTTTTCCTTTTGTGCGTAATTGCCTCTTTCTAGGAGTTGCTTCCTGATGTATTCGCCTTTTCAGGCACATTTTCAATCAATAAAAGTTGTTATTCAGATAAATAGCTCTCTTGTTTTTATTTTGCTGTTTTGTTTGCAAAAACGTCCGAATTTTTGATAAACATTGCATATAGAAACGTGAAGGCTTAACAATAACTTGCAGAAAGATAAAAACATTTGAAAATCATTTTGAATGTTGAGGACACTTGAGCATATCTTGTCCGTGTATTCCTGGGGCATATTGTTGTGCTGTTTTGCAGGTCGTCATCTGTAAGCATTTCCCCATCAGATATTTCTCTAAACAATTTTGGAAGTTGTCAGAGCTGTGTTCCCCTGCAGAGGTGTCTGTGGATGGTGGCTCCTTTCCCAGCAGATCTAAGGATTGCATATCCCCAGCAGTCCGGTGTTTGCAGATGTCCCAGTGGGTGTATTTCTCAGCGAATGTTTTCCCCAGGAGAGTCCCCTAGGGGAATTTATCAGTGGAATGTTGTTCCCCAACAGAGTTGTACTCTTGCTCAGCAGAGAGGTGGGTTATCCCCAGCAGGGTGGCTTTCCCTAACAGATCTCCCGAGCAGAGATTGGTGTTGACAGATCTTCCTCAACAAGTTCCCCGGGTGGAGCGGGTTTCAACGAAATATTTCTCCAGCAGAGTCCATCCTACCAGCGGATTGGACGAGTTTTCGTAGCAGATTGATGTTTGCATCCCCAGCCGAGTCTATTCTACCTGTGGATTGCGTGGGTCGGCCCCAGTGGAGTAGCAATTATTCCCCAAAGCTATCCTAAATGAGGTTTGGTTGAGTCTTCCCCAGTGAAGTCGCTTTATCATTCCCCGGTAAAGTCGTCTTGTTACTCCCCGGCGAGTAGTTTCACCAGAGAGTTGCCTGGTTTACTTTCCCCAGTGGAACAGCATTGATTAATCCCCGAAGAGTTGCCTGGTTTGTTCCCCAGCGGAGTATTTGTTTGCTTCCCGAGCGGAGTGGGCCCTGTGAAGGATGTTCCCTAGCGGAGTCTATATTTTCCCCGGCAGCAGTTTTGTTTTTCCAGCATGAGTGAGAAGTCGGTGCTTCCTCGGCAAAGCATTCCCCGATAAGGCTCTCCCCGCAGAGTATTCTCCAAGCGGAGTCTCCCCGCAGAGTTGGAGTGTATGATCTTGTGGCTCCCTAGCCAGTGTTGCATTTTGCATGAAGTAATCATTGCATCTTCAAAAATGCGTAGCATTTCCATTCAAGATGGAGCATTACGCCATAGAAAAATTCAAACATATGCATTCATGTGTTCGAAACCCCATCAAACTGTATCCCCGGCAGAAGCGGATATTTGTTCAACCTGTACGTCACGTTTGCTACAGTGGCTCCAATCAACTGTTGATGTTGACAATCCCCACAGAGGTTTATTTCCTCATCCGTTAGTGAAAGGAAAGTCTGTTTCTCCCGAGTGAGACCCCTGCAAGTGTTCAGCCTTGCCCTGTCATCTTGTAAATGTTTGTATTCTGTTAACACCCGCATGTGTTACTTCTTTGGTGTCGGTAAACACCATCTTTCGGTGCTTTCCCAGTCATGCGTAAGTGTCTGGTCTTCTTTGGTGTCGGTAAACACCATTTTTCGGTGCTTTCCCAGTCATGCGTAAGTGTCTGGTTTTCTTTGATGTCTGTAAACATCATCTTTCGATGTTCGTATCGTCGTCCTCCTTCCCTAGTGAAGTAACTATACTCCTCTCCGTTGGTGTCGATAAACGTCGAGTTTTTCCTATGCGTCCGTTGGCATATAGTTGATATCTTTCCCTACAGATCATTTGGTAATACCATATGATTCCCCTCAGAGCATTCCTCCTCTCCGTTGGTGTCGATAAACGTCGAGTTTTTCCTAGTCGTCCGATGACGTCTAGTTGTACCCTTCCCCATGCGGATTTACCTCTCCATTGGTTTCGATAAACGTCGAGTTTTTCTCATTCGTCCGTTGACGTTTGATTGTATACCCTATTCCCAGTCATTCGTTAATGTCTGGTCGATTCCCAGCCAGAATCCCCAGTAGACGTCCTATTCGGTTTCTGATTGTGGTGCCTTTCCCTCGTGAAGTGGTTTTCTCCTTCTCCGTTGGTGTCGATAAACGTTGAGTCTCCCTTTCGTCCGTTGACGTCTGGTCGAGTTTTCTCCTTCTCCGTTGGTGTCGATAAACGTTGAGTCTCCCTTTCGTCCGTTGACGTCTGGTCGAGTTTTCCTGGTCGTCCCCAGTCGATTCTCCTTCTCCGTTGGTGTCGATAAACATCGAGCTTCTCCCTTTCATCCTATGACGTCTGGTCGAGTCTTCCCATTCATCCGATGATGTTTGGTTACCTCTCCGTTGGTCTTGGTAAGCGTCGAGTTTTTCCTGGTCGTCCCCAGTAGAGTTTTTCCTGGTCGTCCCCAGCTGGTTTACCTCTCCGTTGGTTTCGGTAAACGTTGAGTTTTTCCCATGTCGTCCGCTGACGTATGGTTGTATCCCTTCCTGGTCGTCCCCAGTAGATTTACCTCTCCGTTGGTCTTGGTAAACGTTGAGTTTTTCCTAGTTGCCCGTTGGCATCTAGTTGAGATGATTTCTGATCCCATTCATCGTGTGTCGATGTTTGGATGTGGTTGTACCTCTGAAAAGAAAGAAAACAAAAAATTCCCAGCAGTGTGCAAATTTCTACGGTTCTTAGTATTCAATCCCTGTTTACCCTGAAAGTCTGACAGCCGTTGCTCTCATCCGTTTGGGTTCCCAGTTGATTGAATAGGGGCAGCTGTAGCACCTCAAATCTGCACCCTACCTTTTGTGCATACATTTTCATTTTTTAGGTCATTAACATAACAAAGTCCATTGCATAGCATTGCATGGCCATTTGCCTAAGTGCAAGTTCCTTAGACAAATTAGGTCAAACTGGTCAGGAGATCAGGTCAAACAAGCAAGCTTGTGCAATTTCCATTGAGACAAGGCCCTAAGGTTGGTTTATCAAGTTCATATGGTCTAAGGATCATTTTGAAGAGATTTGGACAAATATTGGATGCTCAGAAGTCATCAGTCAAGCTGGATTTCAGCTGAAACCCTAGAAAGTCAACTGTGGTCAACTGTGCCTGATTTTATGGATTTGAAGGTGGGAGATGGTTTGAAAGGCTTCATTCATGTCCATACAAGTCTCATTTGACATATCAAAGATCAAGGTTGAAGAAAATAAAGTCAGATCAAAAGTTTCCTAAAATGGCAGGTGACCTGTAATTTCAACTGCCCAAAATGGAAAGTTTTTCTCCTCAAAATTACTTCATCATACAAGCTTCAAATGGAATTTTGTCCAACATGAAAGTTGAAGATCTTTTTCACACCTTTCCAAAAAGTCACAGAACATAAAATTCCCATGTGTGGTTGGCAAGATATGATCAAATCATTTTCAGAAAATGGTGAACTTCAAAAGGCCATAACTCATGAACCATTTGGCCAAATTGGATGATTCTTTTTTGAGCAAGTCATATTTGACATGTACTATCACATTGCATCATCACATTTCATTGAAAACCTTCACATAAAAAGGTCATTTTTCAAGTGAACCATTTAAAAATTGGTGGGGAAAATAGTGATTTTCAAAAATGCAAGGCATTTGCACTTCAAACCTTTTCCAACACATTCCAAATGACAAATATGACTTGCTTAAACTGCATTTTACTGTTGCATTGGCTACAATTGGAAAGGGCATTTTGGCCACTTTGCTTAACATATGCATTACACTAATCCACTTGAATTTTTGTTAATCTTGATTAATAACTGGATTAAGAGGTGGTATAAAGGCATAATTGTAACAGAAACTCTTAATCACAATCAAAATTCTCAGATCCAAACTTTAAAAGTTCACCAATTCTCTCAATTTTCTCCACTTTTCTTCACACTTTTTTGCAATTGTTCATCAAGAATCCATTGTTCTTTGTGCTATCTTTTGCCTTGTTCATCATTTGCAGGTGGTTTAGATCAACTGTTCGAAATCAATTGTGGAAGAATCAATCAAATCCGCAACTGTTGCAAGCTTGCTTATCCATGACAGTTTGGAAGTTCTTGAATATGGTGCATCATTGAGCTGAATTACTTGTTCCAGTCATCTTCCTAGGCATCGTCCAACTTCTGTTGTGGCAATTGGCAACCTGAAGATCACGATTTCAACAGCAACTTCATCAAGAGGTAAAAACTCAAAACCTCTAATTCTCAAAATCAACATGTGGCTTAGGTAGAGTGTGCAACATAGAGTAGAATGACATTTGAATCGTGCGATTTCATCCAATATCCATCAAGAAATCTGGATCTAAAGTTTGTATGTCAAAACATTTTTTGATCGAATCTTTTTGTGTGTTGATTTCTGGACAAATTCATGTTCATATTCGTGATCCTTGTTGAATGCCGGTTCCAACCATATATGGCATGTTGATTTTCATGAGAGTTTGGTCATGGTGATGATTTTTGATCAAGAACGCGATGAACAAGCTGCAGAACACGTCCAGTTTTCGCGTTTGATTCGCTTTTCCATGCCTTCGTTTCAAATTCGTGTTTCCCGCGGATCCCAGCCATTCACGTGACGCCACCGCGTTTAGTGAAACGGGGCGTTTTGCCCCTGGCTCCGTTTAATTACGAGATTGCCACTCGCGCCAATTAATTCATTTAAATTCTTAAATAATTTTTTCATTTTGCATCAAAACTTCAAAAAATCACAATTAATTCATGGAGGATCCAAATTGGCTGAGGATTTTTGTGTTCATCTCCAAATTCTCTCTAGTTTTTTTAGGTATGATAATCAAAGTTGTGCCTGGCAGATTTTTTGACTTTGCCTAATGCCTTTGATCATGTATGCTATATGTATATGTTTTGCCATATTGATCATGAAATCTTGATGCCTTATCCAAAATGTGTGAAATTTTATATGCATGTTCTTGACTCTTTCCTGGTGATTTTGGTATAGAGTTTGCTAATTTTGAGTCCCTGGTTAGAGAGATATGATGTGGTCAAGTTGAGTGTGACAATATGTGTCACACTATGTTATGCCATGTTCTTGAATTTTGTTTCCATGCTTCTACTTTGCCATTTGCTCTCAATTTTTGCATGTGATTACTTGTGTATGTCTAGTTTAACCATGATTTTTTGTAGGATTTGTTGATCAATTTCCTAATTGATTGGGATTTTTGTTTGCTGTTTACCATTTTGTGAACTTTTCTTGAGTGATCAACTTACATGACTTGTAAAATTCTCATTTCTTATCATATGAAGATGAAATTTGGTGGATTGGTTCTTAACATGCTTAACTTCATCTTGGCTTTGGTCCCATTCATTTATCATTTGTTTCCACTGTTTGGAATTCATTTGAAGTTGGCACATGATTTGTGGTCTTGTTTGAAGTTGTATTTGCATACCATGACTTCCTGATTTTAATTTCCTTACTTCCACTTGTCCAAATATCATGAAATTTGATATGCTGCTCATTCAATGTGTTCTGTTTAAGCTGGAATTTTTGTGGAATTTATTGAGCTGTTTTGGTATTGATTTGATTGTAATCATTCTGTTTGCTCATATGTGGTTCACACTTGCCTACTTTGGCCTAAATTGTGTATGAAATGGATTTGGTGCATAGTTTTGATGTGAGACCAATTAGATTATATTCTTGTTTGATTAATCTTGGTTTTGATCAATTTTTACTTGCTGTTTTGAATTTTTCATCTCCTTTTGACCCTAGGCTTGTCCTAGTGGTCTTACTTCTCACCTTTGAGTTGTTTTTTCAGGTTAAGAAGCAAAATGCTTTGAAGAGTTTAATTCAAGTTGATTTTGGTTTAGTTGTTTGTGATGAACTAACTTGGTGTATTTTGTAGGATGCTAACTCATTTGCTTTGAGTTTGGGCTTGGCACATGTGATTGATTGTATTGACTGTTGGTTCATAATTTGTCTGTTTTGACTTTGTGACTTGAATACTGATTATATTTGATTGATTTCAGGTACCATAGTCGCTTTAGTTATTTGAGAACTAGCTATTGCTTTGCTTTGCTTAAGCATTGAGGTAGACTCTCTTGTCTCCATGTAGTCTGGAAGACCTGGCCTGTTACTCGGCCAGGCACCTGTCTGAAGTCCTCCTTAAGAGGCGATGTTTGTGCTTGTTTACTTTTGTCCCCAAGCAGGTAAAGACCTCTATGAGGCAATTGGCGGATAAAAGAGATATGCAATCTATCTCCCGCTATTCTGTTGAGTCGTCCCTCTGCTCACACCACTGTGTTGACGCATTGAGGACAGTAACCCAAGATCTTGTATAGTTGTACAGTTGAGTCCGTGTCTTGAGTGTAGAAGGGTTCCCACATTCTGAACCCACGCTCCTTTGTCTGAAGCTCTCCCTGGCCAGGGATAAGAGCTGTGAAGTCTCATCTTCACTCACCTTTCATCTGCTTCACCTTGGCTCTCGATGTCGAGGTTAAGAGCAAAACTCACCCTGTACAGTTGGCTTACTCTTGCAGCCCCACCCTTGTTTGAGCCTCACTTGTGTGCATATAGTGTGTGTTGTTTGTGATTGTTTGCTATTGCTTGTGCTTTAGGATAAGCTTACTTCCTGTGCAAGTTAGCTAGAAACCTTGACTTAGGGATGATTTTGCATGATAACATCTAGGCTCGAGTTAGTCTCCCTAGTTGTGTCTCCCTCTGTTATCTGGTTAGGCTAGTCCTGTATCCCTCCGTAGGGGAACTACGTCGCCCTGATCCTCATACCAGATGAGGTACGTAGGCAGGAGATGAGCAGATCTCTCCGGGCGCCTGTGTCTTTGTTTTGTCTTGTTGTGTGCTTGGAAGCTGATGTAAGTCCATCGAGTGGCATTCGGGTTCCAGTATGCGTGTGTTTGGTTCGGAAGCTGATATAAGTCCAGCGATTGGCAATCGGGTTCCATGTTTGCCCGTGTTTGCGTGGTTTTGTGTGCGTGTTAGCCGAGCTACGAATGCTCTGATTCTCCTTCGTCCAAAGGAGATACGTATGCATAGGATGCGACATCCTAGCGAGCATGTGTCGTTCCCCCAGTCCGAACTACTTTGACTCTGATGTCTATGCTTGATAGGCTAAGTAGGCCCAGGATGCGATATCCTGCCGAGTCGGTCTTGTTTGTTTTCTTGTGTCTCTTTCAGCCAGTATTTGTTTGTTTTTGAGCAATGTTTTAGCAACCATATTCCTTCCTTTTGTGCGTGGATCCCGTCGAGTACGACGAATGCGTAGGGGTGCTAATACCTTCCCTTCGCATAACCGACTCCCGATCCCATTCTCTTTAGTCGCGAGACCATGCTTTTTCCAGGTTTACTCTGAGCGTTTCCTTTCCCTCTTTTGGGATAAATAACGCACGGTGGCGACTCTGTTGTTCTTGTTTCCCGCCGGTTTTTCGCGTAATGCGACAAGGAGGCTTCGGGGTACAAAGCGTCGAAAGACCAGGATGAAGAGGTCCAAGTAAGAGAGAAAGTACGAGTGACATTGTTATCACCATCAGATTTATCGATTATGAAGTTGGGAGCTGTAGATAAAAATCATTTTGAAATTATGACCGTCGACGACGAGGGGGAAAGTGATTGGCGTAAACCGCTAGTCAATTATTTACGCAATCCTGTAGGGTCGACAGATCGAAAGATAAAGTATAGGGCCCTTAGTTACGTCTTGGTGAACGATGAATTATTCAAAAAGACAATTGAAGGAGTGTTACTAAAATGCCTGGGAGAAAGCGAGGCATACGTGGCTGTGTCTAGCTTACATAGTGGAGCGTGTGGGGCGCATCAAGCAGGTTTGAAGATGAAATGGCTCTTGATGCGCTCAGGAGTTTATTGGCCTTCAATGTTGAAAGATTGCATTGAATTTGCTAAAAGCTGTCAGGAATGCCAATTGCATGGGGGCAAAGAGCACGTGCTTGCAAGCGAGTTGCATACAATTGTTAAGCCCTGGCCTTTTCGAGGGTGGGCACTGGATGTTATAGGAGAAATAAAACCAGCCTCGTCGAAACAACAAATGTATGTTTTGGTCGGTATTGACTATTTCACAAAATGGGTCGAAGCCGTGGCATTAACAAATGTAGACCAAGAGGATGTGATAGATTTTGTCCAAAGTCATATCATCTGTAGATTTGGCATCCCAGAAACAATCATAACTGACCAGGGGTCAATCTTCATTGGTCGAAAAGTGCAAGATTTTGCAAAAGAAATGGGAATCAAGTTACTGACTTCTACCACCTATTACGCACAGGCGAATGGCCAAGTTGAGGCTGCAAATAAGGTGATCATCAACCTAATAAAGAAACATATAGGCAAGAAGCCAAGAAATTGGCATAAGATGTTAGACCAAGCTTTGTGGGCATGTCGAACGTCACCAAAAGAAGCAACTGGTACAACTCCATTTCGACTGGTATATGGGCATGACGTAGTGTTGCCAGTAGAGATTCAGGTTCAGGCAGTCAGAACCCAAAGGCAATATGAAATACCTTCTGAAGATTATTGGAGCATGATGACAGACGAACTGGTCGACTTAGATGAGGAGAGAATGTTAGGCTTGGATTCCTTACGAAGGCAGAAAGAAAAAGTCGGCAGAGCCTACAACAAAAAGGTGAAAGGAAAAATGTTTGCTGTCGACGATCTAGTCTGGAGAGCGATCTTGCCTATGGATAGAAATGATAGAGTTTTGGGTAAATGGTCCCCTAATTGGAAAGGACCATTTAAGGTTTTGCAGGCTTTTTCTAATAACGCCTACGAGGTCGAGGAGTTGGCACCAGATAGGCGAATCCTAAGGGTGAATGGAAAGTACTTGAAAAAATATAGGCCTCTCCTTCAAGAGGTCAAGATTTTGACAGACTAAATGATTGTCGAATGAACTATGTTGGAGAAAACTATGTTGGAAATCAGCTACAAAAGGCACAGAAAATAAATACACAGTGCTAAAATAAGAATGATAACTTTAAAGTGGCAAGAAGCCATTGTTGATACATTACACAAAAAATAGCACATAATAAAAGCGGTCAAAGTTGGCCGAACTTGGATTGAAAAGATTTAAGCTCAAAATTGTAATGCAGAGACGTAGGCTCCAAGGTGTCGGCCTGGGCCTTAAGCTGTTCAAGCTGCTTCTCAACAGTTGAAAGCTCTTCAGCTACCGCTAAGGCATCATCGGTGGTTTGCTCCACAATGGCATGGGCAGGTTTCAGAACTTCTTTGATAAAGCACGACTCCTCCTTGGTAATTGACTCCAGCTCATTGTCCAAAGTAGCAATTTGATGCCGAAGGGCATCAATCTGTTGGCGTATCTCAGTGGCCCTTGTTTGTTTGGAGATCAACTCCTTGTTCTTTTCCTCCATGGTCCCCAGCAGTTTGGTGACCTCCGCGTCAGCATTCATCACCAACTCCGACTTTTCCTTTACAAAGGCCTCAGTAGAAGCAATCTGGCATTCAATTTCCCTAACCCTGTCGATATGGCGCAACATGGGAACCAGGAGTTGTTCTAGAGCGGCCGTTGCATGCTTGGTATATTCTGAAAGCTGAAGATCTTTAAGTTGGGCTAAAACACGCAAGATCTCTAGACCGACAACAGGTTCATGCATGAGCACAAAAGGGAGGTCAGGATTCAAGGCGTGAAGGCAAACTTTGTCCATCAAAGCTTTGGTTTTCGTCGCCTCAGAGCCCATTTTGCCAGAGTGATGAAGCTGCTCAGAGTCAGAAGAATCATCACGCGATCTCACCAGGTTACGGAGCCTAGCAATTTCTTCTAAGGCAGAAGGCTTTATCGCCAGCCCCTAGAAAGATGAAGGAGAAACAGCCGATAGAGGAGTAGTTTGAGAAGAAGGAGAAGCATTTGATGGAGGAGTAGTTTGAGAAGGTGGTTTCTTATTGGTGTCGACACCCACTGGTCCCCTTGGATCCTGCAAAGGCAAGGAAGCTGAAGAGAGACTAGAGTCAGAACTAGTCGAATTGGAATCCGTATACATTGCAGGACTAGTGACGGAGTCAGAGTCACTATCACTAATTTAGATAGGGAAGCCAATGAACTCACCAGCGGTTGACAGATTGTAGTGGGTGAGCTGGAGAAGAAACCGGCGACGAAGGAGTATAGTCGGCAACGGGTTGAGACGGCTCAGTAGAAGCATCAGCCTGCTGTAAGGAAAAGGTGTGTGTAAGAGAAGTACAACAATCCAAGGGAGTAGACAGGAAAACAAGCGATTACCTATGTCGACGCAGGGGAGACGACATCTGGATTTTCTTTTCCCAAGACAGCAGCAGTGGAGGTGTTGGTCGACTACGAAGCCCCCACAGCTGGATCAGGGGCCTTGTTAAGAATGGAAGTGTCGACCACGATGGTGTCGGCATCTATAGCAGGAGCCTTTGGAGTGGGCACTTTATGGTGTCTCTTTTTCTTGGTTTCGTCACTCCTAGAGGGAGAGTCATGCTTCTTCCTTTTGTGGCCATGGTGGCTTTTGGATTTATGCTGGGAAGTTGGCTGGAGACATGAAGAGAGGTTATAAGCAGATATTCTAGCCAGAAGATCAGACAAGCCAACAAGAAATACCTCAGATCATGTGGCGGTAGAGCGTTTGTGTTTTTTTGGATTTTTTGGAGTGAGAAGAGATAGTGGGGTCTTTCGAACGTGGTTGACCCTACACATAAGTAAGAGATTAGAGACCACGTAGTGTTTCCCTTAAAAAATCACAGGAGTAAATGAGACTGCTTCATATAGGTGCATACCGAAAAATTGGGTTTTTTCAAAACTTGAGCAATAAGATGCTCATCATCATCAGAAGATTTCTCAGGAGCAGCCTGTAAAAAGGGGAAATGACGATTAAGAATAAAAAACAAAAAGGTTAAAGGGAACAACAACCCAGTCAGAGTTAAACCTGTGCCTCTGGTGTCGAAGGAGTAGGTTCTTTGGCAGGAGCAGGATCCATAGGGTCTAGAGGGATCGCTGCAAACAAACAGAAGAAATACAAGTGAGCGACGAAATCCAGCTGAAAGGAGGTGTTAACTTTCTAGAAAAGTGTTACCAAGTTGTGTGGATTCGAACACGCTAACATATTGAGGATCAATATGAAGTGGCCTTGAGTAGTCAGGAAGATAATGCTTCGTCGGGACCACTCTGTCGGCCTTTTTCTTATAGGCATTTTGTACATGTGAAATGGGACAATAAAACCACTCCGGGACCAAATGGCCAAAGGCCAAAGCCAAGGGGCTAGATGGCAAAGGAGGGAACTTGAGGTTTCCAAAGTGAAGGGCGTAAAGATACTTGTCTTTTGCGTAACCAGGGATTTTAAGTTTTGGGAGCCCGTCGGTTACTTTCTCCTTTAGTTTGACCGCGGCCTCCTGTTGATTGTAGTTTTAAGTGTCGGGTTTTTGTTATCGTCTCCATAGGGATTGTGAGATATCACCGCCTTTCGACAGTTGTTTCAATTCTTAACTCGTAGTAACAAGGGGGTTTTTGGGTTTAGTCACGGTATCTTGCATAAAAGTGTAATAAAATGCGGTAAAAGATTTGGTTTTAATATTTGAGAAATATTGCCAAAGTTAGGGTTCGACGATCACTTTGCATGTATATGTTCAATCAATAAAACTTATAAACTCCTTTAGATGATAAACTATTTCACAAAGTCCGCCCAATGTGTTTATCTCTAACACACATTGTGAGTTTTCCCATTTTGATCCATTGTTTATCTCTAACACAATCTATCAAAATGACAACTTTTTGGTTCAACCTTATGGTGAACAAAATCATTCATTACTATCTCTAGCTAACAAACAAGATTGGATGAAAACCTAGGTAAAGTGTTGGTAAGCATCTCTCGATCATAAACCAACACAAAGAGTTTTCAATAAAACAAAGTCTTCACCATATATTCACCATTAAAGAGTTTACAAATGAAGATCATCCCATTTACACACAAAGCTAATGATCATCTACATCTAACCTTGACAAAATGAAGAACTTAGCTACTCATTTTCATGGTAGCTTGGTCAACAAGTTTCGGAAGAAGGTTGATCAACATCCGAGTCGAATAATCGAGATTGGATGGGAATCCACCTTCTTTTTATGAAAGATTGTTAAGAGATGAAGAGAAATGATTTCTAGGTCACAAAAGATCTCTAGAGCAATGCTGGAAAAAATATCTAAAAAGTACAAAAGTATGGAGGTGTAAAATTATGGCTCCAAAAAGTAGCCCTTGCTACTTATAGTGCTGCTATTGAGTTGTCATGCTCACTAGGCGAGCAGAATGGCTCACCTAGCGAGCCCCAAAATGAGGCACCTGCGCCCAAAGAAATGTCCTTTTCCAGATTGGCATGTTCGCTAGGCAAACAAAACCTTCGCTAGGCGAAGCCCACGCTTCACCCTTCGCTCCAGCGAGCTTATGAGGTTTTGCTACTGGAATTGCTCGCTGGGAGCTCGCTAATGGCTCGCCTAGCGAGTGAGTACTGGCTGCGCTGTTGGCCAAGTCTGGACGTGTTCGCTACACCCTTCGCTGACAGCTCGCCTAGCGAGTTTGTTGATGTTTGCTACTGTAAAATACTGGAGCTCTTCGCTGGGTTCTCGTTGGGCGCTCGCCTAGCGAGCTCTTTGCCATAGCCCTCGCCTAACGAGCAAGCTAATGAATGCATCCTTTCTTTGGTCCCTTTGCCAACTTTCTTATGGCTTCATTTTCTATTATTTCATGCCTAATTCCTGCACAGTAACACACAAATCAAAGGTACCAAGATCGTTTATCATTGTATTGCAATTCATCAAAAACAAAGGTGGTTTCGAACACTTTAGCAAGGAAATGGAGTGAAAGATGCCCATATTTGATAGCTCAAATAAGCACTTTTGGGTATCTAACAACTCTCCCCAACTAGATTCTTGCTTGTCCTCAAGCAAAGTATGCCTCTTGAAGGACAAGAGGATTTGCATTAAGAAAAAGGTTTCTCCGAAATCGGATAAAATGGCTCAAACACAAGCGAATCAGCAGATACAAATTTCCAACGGTTAGAATAAAATAATACACAAGAACTAAAACTTAGTAGCAATGCGAAATATGTATCTATCCACAACAATATTATCTTGAATGAATCACCCTATCTCTCCTCTTCGAATAAGGATTGAAGAAATTACGCGTTTGCAACCGCGGGAATAATCTCACTCTCCAACAACAATGAAGAAATCAATTCAATTCATACAATGTCTAACAATTATAAATGGTAATGTGGAAGCACGAAGATCACTGAGGACTTTTCGGTTGAAGCTTGGTTAGGTTAACAAACAAGGGTCATTTCTAAGGCCATTGAAAACGAAATTGCCGATGCAAAAGAGACATTCACTGTACATTATTCACACATATAAACTTTGTTCCATTTATTTCTCATTTGAAACCTTCACAACTCTTATTTCACCACTCAATTTTTGTTTTTCACTATTTTTCTTCCAAGCAAGCATTCATTTTCATTTTTTTTCTATTTTTTTTCTTTTCTTTCACATCATATTTACAAACAGATGTTTCTCTTTTCTATATTTTATATATATATATATATATATATATATATATATATATATATATATATATATATATATATATATATATATATATTTTATGCTTGCTCGATTTTTCAAGAGTTGTGGCACTTACCGATTCTAATTTTCATTCTCCCCAACTTATTTCTTACTCACCCTAAGTGAATGCTCTTGACTTTTTACGACAAAAGAACAATTATCAAAATTTTCCGGGTTTCAAGAAAAAAAGATTTTTGAAATCTCGCTTTATTTCAAGCTGAGATTCAACTGTTTAAGCTCAAAGGGGTTAACGAATACTCTCTTTGCTCACAGGTAAGTTGCATTTGGAACTGGTTGTGCTCGATAGAAAACAAGTGCCTTGATCATTTCTAATTGCTTCCACATAATCACAATAATAAAAGACAAAGCATGAATCAAATGAATCAACAAGGCTTATTAGAATCCAGCATTTAAGTGTACAATGGAGGTTTCCTCACAATTTGTGGTTTTAAGTCCTAGATGAAACATTCATTCAATTATGTTGCAAAAAGACAATATTCAATTACAAAAAAGAGTAAAGTTCTTAATGCATTCTAAAATTCTAGCCGGAGGTAACCATGTACCTTAGCATTATTCACTTGTTTATTTTTATCATTGTCATCCAAGCTCGGATGCACCTTCATTGGATACTTCTTTGAGGAGCAACCAATCTAGAAGGTTTGACACTCAACCAACCAAAAATTTATTAAAACAACGAAATTTAAAACATAAATAATAACATTACTTCAAAATTTAAAATTGTTCATGGGGGACAAAACACCCCAAAAGTAAATAACCAACATCAAAATACAATAGAAATAAAACATAATATAAAAAATAAAATAAACTTAGCCCTCCAAGGACTCATAACCCTCATCAGTACTGGCTTCAGAACCAGTAGCCTCATCATCATCATCTTCATCATCATCTACATCAGCAGCACCAGAAGACGCACCAACACCCGTCCCCTCTCCAAACACAGGCCTGTCCACAGGCCAGCTAGCGTGCTGCAGAAACTGCTCACGTGTCATCATAGAATGCTCTCCAGAGGGGTCGCACATCTGCAACTGTAACAGCTGCATAGAATCGTGCATATCGAGCATGGCGCGCTGGGTTGCCGCCATCCAATCCCAGTTGTAGTTGCAAACAGCCTGCTGGAAAGGATCGGATCCTAGAGTAGAAGTACCAGGACCATCAGAAGCCCCGGTAACCTCAGCAGCTGAACTACTTCTTACATTCTTCGGTTTGCAATACTTGACCACGTATCGGTCATCAATGGCCGGCAGGATCCTTACTTGACCCCTAGAGGATAGCCTCACCCTTGCTTGCAGGCACAAAGCCATGATTAGGCAAGGGAAAGCCAGGGGATAATTCACTCGTGCCCCCGACTTTAGCCCGCTTTCAATCACGGACTTCAGCTGAAAAGCAATAATCCTCGCCACATCAATCTGGACGTTCGTGAGGATGCTGTGTACCAAGTGTGCCACTGGGATCGGCACGGTAGAAGTATGAGACTTGGGTGCGATGTTTGTAAGAACCAACAAAAGGATCAGTTGAGCCAAGGGAATCATGTCCTCCCTATGGTATCTCATGGGAACCCCAGATGGGTTCTGTAACACCCCGAATTAAATAAGAGGATTATTTAAATTAAGTTAATAATATATTTAATAATTTAATTAAATAAATTGAATTATTGGATTATTATTATTATTATTATTTGGAATAATAATTATTTGGAAAATATATATATGTTGGAATAAGGAAAAAGGGTTCAATTGTTGGTAAAGAGTTTTCACGTGAGACAGAGAAGCGGCTGAAAAGTGAAAAGTGGAGAAAAGGGCAAAGAGGAAGAGCTAGAGAGCAAAGGTTGAAGAACGGAAAAGCTTGAAGCTCGAAGATTTGCCGGATTGTTCAGGTAAGGGGGGTTTATCGTCGTTTAATGGGTATTATAGATTAACATGTCATGGGAAGTGATAGCCGTTGAATTGACCCTAATTGGGATTATGAATGCTGGAAAATTACGTTGGATGAAACTGTGTTTAGGCTGTAATTGAATATGTGTTTGGGTTAGTTGTGAATTTCCGAACGTATAGCTTTTTACGGAAGTTGAATCGGAGGTCCGGAAGTCCTCCAACGGCGGAAAATGCGGAGAACTCTGCATTCTGCCTTGTGTTAGCGCAGGAACTGCTGTTTTGTCTGCGTTAACCGGTCAACCCAGGGTGTTAACCGGTTAACACTGTTATAATTTGTGAAAATGTGCTGTTTTGCCTGCGTTAACCGGTTAACCCAGGGCGTTAACCGGTTAACACTGTTGCGTTTTGCCAGAAAGTGTATTTTATCCTGCGTTAACCGGTTAACCCAGGGCGTTAACCGGTTAACACTGTTGGAAATCAGAAAAATTGGTATTTTAATGTTGTGAACATAATTGGGGATTGGTCTATTATCGTTAATTTTGATGAGTAATTTTGTTGAGTTGATGTTATGAAGTGTTGATACAAATATGTTGATAAGTTGATTTTGTTGAAAATACTGAGTTGTAGGCTTGATGAGCCAAAGTTGATTATAAGTTGATTTTGTTGAAAATACTGAGTTGTAGGCTTGATGAGCCAAAGTTGATTATAAGTTGATTTTGTTGAAAATACTGAGTTGTAGGCTTGATGAGCCAAAGTTGATTATAAGTTGATTATGTTGAAAACCTTGTTGTGTTGCTATTATTATTATGTTGTCGGAATTGTAAAGTCGTGTATGCCATGTACATTCATATGCATTAAGTCGGAGCTTTGCTCACACCACGTTGGCCTGGATTGGCAAAAATCGGAGCTTTGCTCACACCACGTTGGCCTGGATTGGCAAAATTTTAAGTTGAAAGTTGAAGGCTTATGCCTTGATGCCCACTAAACTGGCAATGATTTTAAGTTGGGAGTTTTACTCCGAATGGTACCACATGCATGACGAGTCGAGTCTCATTTGAGTTGCATTTTTTGTTGTTGTTGAGTTGCAATTTATGTCGTTATTGAGTTGCATTTTACGTTGTTATTGAGTATGATATTTGAGTTGATGTGCCGTTACTGAATGCATGATATGATTAGGGTGATTAACGTGTAAATTTACTTAACATAACATGATAATTTATAATGTTTGTTATATCGATTGAGGAACTCACCCTTACAATTATTTTTCAGGTAACGAGCAGTAATTGAGTAGAATCGAGTGCTTGGAGTCTAGAGTAGTCTACTTAGTGGGTCGTGCTCTGATAGATGTAACATCGGGACGGGATGTTTTAATTGTTTATTGTTGATTGTTGAACCTTTTTACCTGTAAAACGTTATATGTTTTGAATGGTTGGTTGATTCTATCCGCTGCGTATTTTGCAAGAAGTGTTTATGTTGAATTAAATAATGAGCATGACTGATTGTTATGGTGAAATGTGTGAAGTGTTGTGTGACACCCTTAACTGCAATAATTACTCTGATTGATATGTTTGTTGTTATTTTATTAAATATTTGGGGTATTTTAGAAGGGTGTTACAGGTTCAGCTCAACTGATTTCCCTTTCAAAAGCAGGGCAGCAGAAATCGCATCAGTATCCCGGTGAAGCCTTAAATCTTTGTGGTAGGTGTCTCTCTCCTCGGCTCCCAGATGGAGCGGTTCACCCAGGACACGGTTAATTGCATCCCGATCGAACGCAACAGGACGGCCGAACACTCTAGACGTCCATGTGAATGGCTCGTCGTCGTTCGGCAGTGCGTTCGCGTAGAACTCACGCACTGTTGCGATATCGTAATGCTCCAGGGGGGATATTAACCGATCCCACTTTTTGCTGTTAATCAACCCGGCGAATGTTCGGTTCGTGCCTTCAAGGTTGATTAAAAATCTCTTTTCCGGCAAAATCTTTCGCTTTTCCAAAGCAATATATCTTGCGGCTTGCTTTGGCCCGACAAATTTGTCGGTGTCGAATTGTATTGGTACGGGACGGGAAGTGTTCCCGCCCTTTCTCTTTTTCGAAGCTCCGGACCTGGATTCCATCTGCACAGACAGAGAGAGGAAACAACACAAACACAAACAGATTAGAAAGCAAAACCAGAAGTCCAACAACTGTCATGCTCGCTGCTGCTTTGCCTAGCGAAGTGGCAGCGAATGCTCGCCACTGGTTCGCCTAGCGAGTTGCTAGCGAATCTTACGGGTTTTTGGGTTCTGCAATGTTTAACAACCAAATTCTAGAAAAACCTAAGTCTCATGGTATCCCTTTCAGAAACAAAATGGTTTATCATGCAAAGAATCGTTCTAGGATACATGTAATTCTAAACCCACATGCAAAACCTAAAGATTCCCACACCACCAACTTCACCCTAAATGTCTCATGTTCAGAAATTTCAAGCAATTGGAAACAGAAAGTAATGAAGAAGGGGCAAACCTGATTTGAGATCTGTTGAATTTGAAATGCACAGGAGGTTAGGGATGCAATGTTAGGGTTTAGAGTTGTTAGATGAAATGTGAGAGAGTGTTTGTGAGTGTGAGTTCAGAGTTCGTGAGTGCAACACTTTAAAAATGGTTATGGGCCCAAAAGAGTGGCCTGCTGAGAATTAAATGAGTGCTGCCACGCAGCCCTCGCTGCTGCTTCGCCTAGCGAGCAGCTAGCGAATCCACTCGCTACTGCTTCGCCTAGCGAGCACCTAGCGAGCATGACAGCATGTGCTTTTTTCAAATATAGCATTCCTGGTACATTCAGCAAGGTTTAACAATTGGAATCCCAATACGACACCACAGAAAAACTGTAAATACTTATAATGTTGGGGTGCCTCCCAACAAGCGCTTGTTTAACGTCGGATAGGCTCGACGGTGCGATGCTCACAGAGGAGCATCCAAAGAAATAGCACAGCTCTCGCGATCCACATGACCGCCGAGATAAACCTTCAAACATTGGCCATTAACGGTCCAACTCTCCTTCTTTTCCATGTCCTAAATGACAATAGCTCCGTACTCCTTCACTTCTTTGACCCGAAATGGCCCGGACCATTTTGATTTCAACTTTCCGGGGAATAACTTCAACCTGGAATTGAACAATAGGACCAACTGTCCGGGCACAAATTCTTTCTTTCGAAGCTTTTTGTCATGATATTTTTTTACCTTTTCTTTGTACAACCAACTTGAGTGATATGCGGCATTGCGCATCTCTTCCAACTCAAGCAGTTGCACCTTCCTTTTCTCACCGGCCAAATCCTTTTCAAATTTTAAAAATTTCAGACCCCACAAGGCTTTGTGCTCCAATTCGACCGGCAAATGGCAAGTTTTACCAAACACCAATTGAAAAGGAGTGAGCCCAATTGGAGCTTTAAAGGAGGTACGGTATGCCCATAACGCTTCGTCCAATTTTTGTGACCACTCTTTTTTCGAATTTGACACAGTTTTTTCGAGAATTCTCTTAATCTCACGATTAGAGACCTCGGCTTGCCCATTAGCCTGTGGGTGATACGGAGTTGCCACTCTGTGTGATACACCGTAATGTTTTAAAATGCTTTCCAACGGTGCATTACAAAAGTGTGACCCTCCGTCACTTATCAACACTCGGGGGGTTCCGAAACGGGAAAATATGTTTTTCTTCAAAAAATTTATTACCGTTTTCGCATCCGCCCGAGGTGAGGCGATCGCCTCAACCCACTTAGAAACGTAATCAACTGCGACAAGCATATACTCGTTACCATAAGAGGGTGGGAATGGTCCTACAAAATCGATGCCCCAACAATCAAATACTTCGACTTCTTGGATGTTTTGGAGAGGCATCTCGTCTCTCTTACCAATCCCACCGCTTCTCTGGCAACTATCACAACTTTGCGCATGGGTATGTGCGTCTTTGAAAATAATGGGCCAATAAAATCCTGACTGAAGGATTTTAGTGGCCGTTCTCACCCCATTATAGTGTCCGCCGTAAGGCGAGTTGTGACAATGCCAAAGGATGCTCTGCGCTTCATCGCCAGTAACGCATCTCCTTAAAAGGTTATCACTACCCAACTTAAACAAATACGGGTCATCCCATACGTAATACTTGGCATCCGAAAGAAACTTCCTTTTTTGGTTCGAAGTTAGGTCGGGAGGCACAAAACCACTAGCCTTGTGGTTCGCAAAGTCTGCAAACCACGGCCTAACTTGAATTTTAAAAAGTTTTTCATCAGGAAACTCTTCCCGGATTTCCTTCTCTGAAGCGGTAACCTCCACATTTACTAAGCGAGATAAATGATCTGCCACCAAATTTTCGATCCTTTCTTGTCTTTGATTTCAACATCAAATTCTTTCAACAAGAGGATCCAACGGATGAGCCTTTGCTTCGAATCCGGTTTGGTGAGCAAATATTTAATCGCCGAGTGGTCGGTATACACTCCGACTTTAGACCCTATAAGATAAGACCTAAAATTTTCAAGCGCATACACTATCGCAAGTAATTCTTTTTCAGTGGTGGCATAGTTAATTTGAGCCTCATTAAGAACTTTACTTGTGTAATGTATCGCATGAAATTTTTTCTCTTTTCTTTGGCCTAATACCGCTCCGATTGCATAGTCGCTCGCATCACACATTAGCTCAAAATTTAAATTCCAATTTGGAGCGACTATAATTGGAGCAGTAACCAATTTTTCTTTCAAAGTCTCAAAAGCTTGCAAACATTCATCGGTTAAGAGAAATACCTGGTCCTTAGCTAGCAAATTACTCAAAGGCTTAGCTACCTTTGTGAAGTCTTGGATAAAGCGCCGATAGAACCCGGCGTGCCCCAAAAAGCTTCGGATTCCCTTCACATTCACCGGAGGAGGTAACTTTTCAATCACTTCAACCTTAGCACGATCAACTTCAAGCCCTCTTGAAGAGACTTTATGGCCAAGCACTATCCCCTCGGTCACCATGAAGTGACACTTCTCCCAATTAAGCACAAGATTGGTCTTCACACATCTTTCAAGCACCGTTTTCAAGTTTGCCAAGCATAAACTAAAGGAACCACCAAATACCGAGAAGTCATCCATGAAGACTTCCATTGTTTTCTCAATAAGGTCGGCAAAAATGGCTTGCACACATCTTTGGAAAGTCGCCGGTGCATTGCACAACCCAAAGGGCATTTTTCGGTATGCGAAAACTCCAAACGGACATGTGAAAGCCGTCTTTTCATGATCGGCCGGGTCAACCGCAATTTGGTTATACCCGGAATAGCCATCCAAGAAACAATAGTATTGTTGCCCCGAGAGTCTTTCGAGCATTTGATCCATGAACGGGAGTGGAAAATGATCTTTTCGAGTTGCGGTATTCAATCGCCTATAATCAATACACATTCGCCACCCCGTTGCAACTTTAGTAGGGATCAACTCATCCTTGTCATTTCGGATCACGGTAATTCCACCTTTCTTCGGAACCACATGCACAGGACTAACCCATGGACTATCTGAAACTGGGTAAATCATTCCCGCATCCAACAACTTGACAACTTCCTTTCTAACAACCTCCTTCATAGTAGGATTTAAGCGGCGTTGTGGTTGAGCTACCGGCTTAAAATCCTCTTCCATTAAAATCTTGTGCATGCAATAGGAAGGACTAATTCCTTTTAGATCGGAAAGAGTCCAACCCATGGCTTCTTGATTTTTTTTCAGCACATTGATCAAACGGGCTTCTTCATCATTTGACAAAAGGTTGCTTATGATGACCGACTTTGCTTCGGTCTCATCTAGGAATACATACTTCAAAGTAGAAGGTAACATTTTCAATTCAATAGGTGCTTTTTCGTCATTAACCTCCTTCTTCAAGTCTTCCTCCTCAACTTCCCACGGTTGTAGTTCGTTTAAACCATCAAGATCCCTTAAGCATTCATCAAGAGCTTGCTCTTCTTCAACTGTGAAAACTTCAAATGAGTCATTAAGAGCTAACTCCATAGGAGATATCTCATGAATATGCTTAGAAACCTCCAAAATTGCCTCTTCGATCACATCGATGCGAAAGCTATCACTTCTATCTTTTGAATGCTTCATTGCTTCGAATAGATCGAAAGTAACTTCTTCATTTTGGACTCTCACCTTCATCAAACCGTCGTCAACGTCTATCATCATGCGCGCGGTTTTCATGAACGGTCGGCCCAGAATGAGCGGAGCATCATCATCTTCTTCCATATCAATAACAATAAAATTGACCGGGAAAAAGAATTTGTCGACTTTAACAAAAACATCTTGGGCTACGCCATGAGGATGGGTAGTCGACTTATCGACCAATTACAACGTCATCCAGATGGACTTAATTTCAATGTTGCCAAGCCTCTTTACAATAGACAATGGTATAAGATTAATGCTTGACCCCAAATCAATTAGTCATTTTCCTACATAGATATCACCAATTTTAACCGGCAAAGTAACTCGTCCCGGATCAACCTCTTTTTTCGGAAGCGTCCTTTGAATAATTGCACTACAGCTCGCATCTAGGAGAATGGTCTCCGATTCCGTATACCTCCGCTTTTTTGTAAGTATGTCCTTCATGAATTTGGCATACTTGGGCATTTGCTCCAAGGCTTCGGCAAACGGAATGTTGATTTACAGTTGTTTAAAAATATCCATGAACCGGGCGTAATGTCGTTCATTCTCCCTTTTAGATGGAGCATGTGGATAAGGAAGGTTTTGGATTGGAGTAGCGCTCACTACCTCCTTTCCTTTAGCAACTCTAAAACTTCTCGCTCTTTTCTTTTTCACTTCCTCCCCCATTACTTCATCACTCTTATTTTTCTCAATTTTCACACTTTCTTTCTTTTCAACTTCACCATTCTTTTTGTTCTTTTCACTTTCTTCCTCACTCCACTCCCCCACTTCACCATCAATATTATCCTCCAATATTTCCTCCTCATTTTTCTTCTTTTCCTCTCTTTGTTCACTCTCATCTCTTTTTTTATTCTCACTAATCAACTCCCTCCCACTTCTCGTCATGATCGCTTTACAATGCTCCTTAGGATTTGTTTGCGTGTTCGCCGAAAAAGAAGGACCGGGTTGTTGTTCCGCTAGTTGCTTAGCGAGTTGTCCAACTTGAGTCTCGAGATTTTTGATTGCCGCATTGTTGCTCTTTTGATTAGCCATTGACATTTGCATAAATTGTGTCAATGTCTCTTCTAATTTTGAAGTTACGACCGGCGGTTGTTGAGGTTGATAAGGATTTTGGGGAGGGTTTTGACGGCTAGAAGAACCACCCCCATAACCTTGGTTAAGGTAATAGTTACTCCTAGGTTGGAACCCTTGATTCCCTTGGAAGTGTTGTTGTTGATTTTGAGGATGTGGTTGATAAGGTTGTTGTTGTTGTTGTCTCGGTTGGTAGTCCCGTTGGTTTGCCATGTAGTTTACTTCTTCGAACCCGGGAGGTGGACAAAATCCGGTGTCATGCTCACCTTTGCAAAGCTCACAACAAGCTATTTGTTTAGCTTTTGAAGGTTCTCTCAACTCTTTTATTTGCTGCGTTAAGAGTTCCACTTGTTGTGAAATGAGTTTGTTTTGGGCAAGAATGGCATCGTTCGTCCCAAGTTCAAGCACTCCCGGCTTCTTTAAAGAGTTGCCTGTACTTTGACTTTGAAGATCATTTAGAGCCATTCGATTTATGATATCTGTAGCTTCTTCGGCGTTTTTAGACAATAAAGAACCACCCGAGGTAGCATCCAACAAAGTCTTGCAGTTTGGTTGAAGTCCATTTTTGAAAATATGGATTTGAGTCAATTCATCAAAACCATGCCCTTTACATTTCCGAAGCATGGATTTGAATCTTTCCCACGCCTCATTTAATGATTCGTTGGTTCCTTGTGAAAACACTGAGATGGCCGTCTTGGATTCCATGAACCGGTTGTGGGAGAAAAATATTTCGATGAACTTCTCTTCCAACACGTTCCAATCTGTCATGACGGCTGGTGTTTGATCTAAGTACCAATCTTTTGCTTTGCCGAGCAAAGCGTGGGGAAATAATCTTCTGAACAACGGTAGCTCTTGAGCTTGATCAACTCCGGCCGCCAATGGTATCTCGTAAAATTTGGTGAGAAAAGAAAAGGGATCTTCATGGTCCATTCCGGTGAATGGACTTCCATATAGTAAATTAAGAGTTCCCGTTTTTATCTCGGCTTGCCTTCCCGTGTGGTTGGCAAACTGAGCAGTATTCCTTGGACTGTTTACACATGGAGTGGAAATGGGCGGTGGTGGTGGTTCCATGATAGGTATGAACGGCGGTGGATGTGTGGTAGAAGAACTTTCTCCTTGTTCTTGTCGTTGTCTAGCTTGTTGCCTCCTTCGTCTCGTTCTTCTATTCAGCCTCCTTGCGGTTCTTTCGATCTCGGGATCAAAAAGAAGTTCGTCCACAGGAATCTGCCCTCGCATAAAACGAAAGCTGCACACTAAACCAAACAAATTACAAGCACAAGTCAAAAATTCGAAAGCTAAAAATTAAGCAACTATTGCGATGCTTGCAATATCAATTCACAATCCCCGGCAACGACGCCATTTTGTTGATTGTAGTTTTAAGTGTCGGGTTTTTGTTATCGTCTCCACAGGCATTGTGAGATATCACCTCCTTTCGACAGTTGTTTCAATTCTTAACTCGTAGTAACAAGGGGGTTTTTGGGTTTAGTCACGGTATCTTGCATAAAAGTGTAATAAAATGCGGTAAAAGATTTGGTTTTAATATTTGAGAAATATTGCCAAAGTTAGGGTTTGACGATCACTTTGCATGTATATGTTCGATCAACAAAACTTATAAACTCCTTTAGATGATAAACTATTTCACAAAGTCCGCCCAATGTGTTTATCTCTAACACACATTGTGAGTTTTCCCATTTTGATCCATTGTTTATCTCTAACACAATCTATCAAAATGACAACTTTTTGGTTCAACCTTATGGTGAACAAAATCATTCATTACTATCTCTAGCTAACAAACAAGATTGGATGAAAACCTAGGTAAAGAGTTGGTAAGCATCTCTCGATCATAAACCAACACAAAGAGTTTTCAATAAAACAAAGTCTTCACCATATATTCACCATTAAAGAGTTTACAAATGAAGATCATCCCATTTACACACAAAGCTAATGATCATCTACATCTAACCTTGACAAAATGAAGAACTTAGCTACTCATTTTCATGGTAGCTTGGTCAACAAGTTTCGGAAGAAGGTTGATCAACATCCGAGTCGAATAATCGAGATTGGATGGGAATCCACCTTCTTTTTGTGAAAGATTGTTAAGAGATGAAGAGAAATGATTTCTAGGTCACAAAAGATCTCTAGAGCAATGCTGGAAAAAATATCTAAAAAGTACAAAAGTATGGCTCCAAAAAGTAGCCCTTGCTACTTATAGTGCTGCTACTGAGCTGTCATGCTCGCTAGGCGAGCAGAATGGCTCGTTTAGCGAGCCCTAAATGAGGCACCTGAGGCACCTGCGCCCAAAGAAATGTCCTTTGCCAGATTGGCATGTTCGCTAGGCGAACAAAACCTTCGCTAGGTGAAGCCCACGCTTCACCCTTCGCTCCAGCGAGCTTAGGAGGGTTTGCTACTGGAATTGCTCGTTGGGAGCTCGCTAATGGCTCGCCTAGCGAGTGAGTGCTAGCTGCGCTTTTGGCCAAGTCTGGACGTGTTCGCTACACCCTTCGCTGGCAGCTCGCCTAGCGAGTTTGTTGATGTTTGCTACTGTAAAATACTGGAGCTCTTCGCTGGGTTCTCGCTGGGCGCTCGCCTAGCGAGCTCTTCGCCACAGCCCTCGCCTAGCGAGCAAGCTGATGAATGCATCCTTTCTTTGGTCCCTTTGCCAACTTTCTTGTGGCTTCATTTTCTATTATTTCATGCCTAATTCCTGCACAATAACACACAAATCAAAGGTACCAAGATCGTTTATCATTGTATTGCAATTCATCAAAAACAAAGGTGGTTTCGAACACTTTAGCAAGGAAATGGAGTGAAAGATGCCCATATTTGATAGCTCAAACAAGCACTTTTGGGTATCTAACACCTCCCAGATGGTCCGACGAAGATTATCTGGTCGATACACAACTTGGAAATAGTTCTGGAAAGCACGAATTTGTTTGACATGGAGAGCCTTACACTTGGTCGACTTTGCCTGCAAGTAAACAAAAGCTTGATTTAGTTCAAATAGTTTGGCCTCATAAGTGCCAACATAAACAACAAAATATGACTGCCACCAATCATCGAATTCCTTGGTGCAGAAGAAGGCTGGTCGAAAGGGAACAAAGGGGAGTCGTGGTCGGTTTTCCCAGATGGTTTCAAGATCCTCCTGGATCTCACTCCAAGGTTGACCACAGAGGATATTGGTGAGTAATTCTTGAGATGAGAACAAGGACTTGGGAATAAATTGGCAAAGGCCAAATTGTCTGGCCACCAAGTTAGGTTGATAAGCCACTAAGCCAGGATTGCTACTGGAGCTTTCAGCCGATAGGAATCGAGGGACCAGAAGACGTCTCCAAATGAGGAAGGTTTCATCTCTATGCTCATCTTCAGTCGGAGGAAAAGGCATGGTGAACCATGCAGGACCCTCAGTTCGACGGCTGAAAGGGGCCATAGAATGTAGAAAATTGGCACGAGTCAGCATGATGTTGAACAAAAGGCGAAACACTTAGAGGTCAGGGAAGGTTTTGTCGAGGGGCGTCAGAGGGATCAATCGTTTCCAAATAAGGTGTCGTTCCCCTGGGGCACACACAACCCTTCTCATCCCGTAGGGGGCTATATCTTTAGCGAAAGTGGCATTGAGCCACAGTTTTAGGAACCAAAAAGGTCCATGGACCAACACATTTTTCTTCTTTGAATTCTCAGGGTCAAAGAGTCTAATTTGGTAGACGATCTCAGACACAGATTCATAGAGAGAAGCTAAGATCAATTGGCCCAGGGCAATATCACGCTCTTGGTGCAGTTGAGTTGCCAGGAGAGCAAAGTGCTTGGCTATCTGCATAGATCTGGAGCAGAAAACAAAGCGAGATAGCCAGAGGGTCAGGAAAGCCACGTGTTCTTCGTCGGTCACGGGGCCTGAAGAGGTGGCATCATGATCAATGAAATTTCTGTACGTCGGCTTGCGAGAGTCACCAACATCAAACCGCAAGGATATTGGCGCTACAGCTTCACAGTCGAAGACTTCGCTAGTCGGTTTTAGGCCAGTGATGGTAGCGATATCCAGGAGTGTCAGCGTGATCATGCCACACTTGGTATGGAAATAGTTGGTTGAACTCTCCCAAAATTGGAGGGCAGCTAGCAACATGCCACAAGACTGGGGAAGGCCACAACGGGCAATCTGTAGAAGGGTGTAGATGCTTGTCCTTTTCCAATGGTTGATTTTCTATGATGTCGATGTAGCGAAGGGAAACGGGCTTTTGGGCAGAAACCAAGGGTTCAGAGATGTGACTGGAGGGGAAAAGGGAAGAATCTGTTCTGGTAATCTCAGGGCGTCGATTTTCTGGAAGAGGACCTAAAAACGCTAAAGGTTCGTCAGCCAAGGAGACAGGGATCAATACCTGAGAGCGCCAGATTTTTTCCTTCTCTTCTGCAAACGGAGGCTCAAGAACGTATTCCTTACTGTCAATGGTGAGAGGACGTGTGAGTTTAGCAACAGAGGGTTTGCTGGAGCTAGCCATGGAGGAAATGGAAGTTTTTGGAGAAGAAGAGTTTTTACACAGAGTGCAGGAGATGATTGTGTGCTAAAGCAAAAGGGAAAAAAAGGGAAGAAGAAGAAAGTACAAGGGTTTTATAGGGGTTAAACCCTGAGCAGAGAAGAGTGATCGTTTGATCTTCCATCCTCGACACGTATGCCCATATCCCCACGTCTGCAGACACGTGGAGGAGAGAAAGCAGTTGTGATAACAAACACGTTTCAGTCATAAAGACGTGAGTGATGGGGACGTGATTTTATGCGTCTCGAGGAAAAACGGGAATGTTCGGCATGATTATATGACGTCATCGGCGTGGGGAAAACAGGGGTCCCACTAAGTAAAAGTGGAAGCAGTGAAGGGTAAGTTGACATCTCAAAGACGCCATCATCTCACCAACGTCGACGGACGAAAATGGCATCTCTGGGGGGCATTTTGTTACCACTAGAAATCTCTAAGGCATGCTGAAAGCATAATTGGTGATAGGGTCTTGTGAATTTGGGGGTTATACCCCATCAAAGGATGAAGTTGTGCCTGAGATGAGCAAGAGTTGAAAAAACACAAGTCAAGGGATGAAGCTGACAGGAGAAGCGTGTTTGGTCGACAGGTCATTTCGTCGACTGAAATGAAGCTTGGGACTTAAAGAATTTTCTTTCATGCCAAATGCTTAGAAGACAGTGTCTCCCTGAACATCTGGGCGGGAGAAATTTAAAATTAGAAAATGACTAGCAATTACAAGAAGAATAAAAGCGCCAGAGACTGGAGCAGTTTTGCAAGACGTGGGTAGAACAGTTTGCAGATCGTGTGGCACGACGTCTGCTAGTTGTTAGGAGTTTTAGCCTGTATGCAGTTTCCTTAGTTTAGTATAAATAGAATATCTCACGAGGGGCTCGGGGTGTTCACCTTGTACTAAAAATCACTTGTAAGAAACTTATCCTTCCCAGCGCGAGGAAGCAAGAGTTTTTAAGAGTGCTATGTACGTGAATCACCACATTTATTTCAATGCAACTTCCTTACTTTTCAATTGTTCTCGTTGAACATTTAATTTTAATTTCATTTACTTTTGAGTTATCACTTTACTTTGTCGTTTACGCTGTCGACACTGATTCTATTACGATAATAGAGTTCACCAAAAGCGTGTTCGTCCTGTACATCTTTGGAATGCTGTAGCGATGTCGGTCACGAGTCACCCACAGGCTATAACATCGTTTAAACCGTTCGTGTGGAAAAACCTGCACTTGTTCAATACTTTGTAAGGAGTCGTTCCTCACAAAGTTATTCCGTCGAATTGGATAAGCTACACTTGCACTAGCACATGTCCTAGGATCAACTGGTCGATCCTGCAAGTAACCCTTAATCTTAAGGCCTAGGGAGGACCAGCGGTTGTTTACCAATTTCCACAGTAAACAGTGGCCAAATGAAGATGAAAGCAAGCATGACAATGGTTCCCAAAGCTCTCAATCATCATATGTGTCTCCCAAGTATCTCAATTTGTCAATTTGATCAAGATAAACCAAAGGGCTTGAGGATTGCTTCCCAAGGAAACCCTAATTCAACTGTGCCTTGCTCATGAAGCAACC
Source organism: Lathyrus oleraceus (assembly GCF_024323335.1). NCBI lineage: Eukaryota > Viridiplantae > Streptophyta > Magnoliopsida > Fabales > Fabaceae > Lathyrus > Lathyrus oleraceus. The sequence continues at coordinate 198,466,840 of NC_066582.1, read as the reverse complement.
TCAACCCATGATCAAATTTAATCAAGGTAAGTTCTTTCATTCATCATTTTATGCATATATGAGCCTATGTGAGTATCCTCAATCATTCATTCATTAAGATTTGAAGTTTGGACTTGAGAAGTTGACCAGTCAAGTCATCTGACTATTTTGAAATCCACTGAGACCTAACATTTTATGTGTTTGTCAAATGAAGATGACCACAAGATAAAAAATGTTCTTAGGAACCATATGAACAACTTTTGTGTTCATCAAAAATATATTTTCAACTTGGAAGGTCATCATTCATTTCAAAACATTATAGGTCATTTTGACTGAAACCCTAATTTTGGGTCAACTTCCCAAGAACCTAACTCACTCATTTTTTATGATTTTGATGTGAGACCAGTTGAATTGGAAATTTTAAGATGTATACTTCAAATGTTATGTTAGACAAAGTTTCATAGACCTAAAAGAAACACATGTGATAATACAAAACATTATAGGTCACTTTGGACCAAAGCCATTGAATCTTGAAAAAGTCCAACTTCAAGTGCCCATAACCTTCTCATAAAAAACCCAAAGGATGCAAACTTTAAGTTCAAATTGATTGTCTTGAAAAGATATACAACTTTGATGTTGGAGGGTTTTGCATTTGAGGCTTGCATCACTGAAACAGAAGGGCTTGAAGTTGGTTCTTTTTGGCAAAATTTTCAAATACATGTTTTGTACCTTGAACTTCATGGCCAGTTTTCACAATTTTCCAAACTCCAAATGGATTTTTGTCCAACATAGATTTTGTCCCTTATGTCAATACCTTTCCAACTGTTACTCATATGCCTATGTTTGGATTTTCCAAATAGGACTTTCGGAGAGATGAATATTTGTGACCATTTATGCATTTCATGATGAAACTTCATACACAAGCAAATGCCATTCAATCTGCACGTCCAATTCAACTTGGTTTGTGTTCAACATTCATTTGCATCAGCTTTTGGGCCTCACATGCGCCTGCACAGGCCCATGCATGGAGGACCCAATTCTCATGCACACGAGTATTGCCTTGCATTGCTTCAAGCTCAGCTATAAATACATCCTCCTCTTCATGCAATAATCAACCTAAAGGCGCCTGAAATCCTGCTGGAATTGAATAACCTCTCACCAAAGGAATTTGAATTTTCATTTCTCTTTTTCAAGTTTGATTTTCAACAACATCAGTTGATCTTCAACACTAATTCCTAAGCCTTGCATTCATCCCATACTTCAAGATCAAGCTGCAAGCAAGAGATTGGTTGGATCGTGCTCATCAAAGATGCACTTCAAAGGTTTGTAGCTCAGCTATTTTGTTTCGAATCTCACTATATTGTACATTTCATCTTCATCTCTTTTCTTCTTCTTTTTCTTTTGACCAATGAGTTAATGATTTGTGGTTAGCCTTGACATATGAGAGGCTTAACCTTCTTTGATCCAAATCAAATTCAACTTGATCAAAGATCAAGTGAATCGCTTTGTGTCCAAGATAGGTTGCTTCTTGGTTAAGCAAAAAACCTAAAATCCATACAAGGTCATCCTTCTTTTTCTTTTGGCATGGCAAGTTGTATGAGCTTGGCTTACTAGTCATGATCTCTAACTTGTGTTTATTTGCCTATAGTTTTATTGACCGACCTCAGATAGGTGTGACTACTACATTAGTCCATTTACGATTGTTTAACATAGCGCTAAATTGCCTTATGGCACACTAACACCAACTACTAATTACTAACTTTTAATTCAAGCATTTAATTCTTGCAATTTACTTTAATGAAATTTAATTTCTTGCTCATTTATTCATATTGTCTTTTTCCTTTGCTCACTTGAGCTCATGTTTATGTTTATGCCATTTGCCTTTTGCTCACTTGAGCACATTATTGTGTAAATATACTATTTACCTTGTGCTTGTTTTGTCTTTGTTTGTGTGAACCCAATGCAAAAAGGAGAAAAGACTTAGAATTAGGACCTCACCTAAGCTTAATGGATTTCAAGAGCAACTAGGCCTCATGCCTTTAGAATGATAAAATTATTGAAAACCAACTAGGCCTCATGCCTTTAGAATGCTTACATCTTGAAGTTGATTTGAAAGGACCCCTAATCTAAACTCTCTTTGTCCATTCCTCTTATTGCATTGTGAACTTTTTGATTGTTTGTTCTTGTGTGATAGGGATTCCAAACTTGAGCTAGTTAGAAGGACCATTGTCATAAGCATCCAAGTTAAGAGACAGAAGTCCAATTGGAAGATCCTAGGAGCTTGATTGAATATTTGCTTGATTGCTTGTTGCTTGCTAAGTCCAAAGGAAATGAGCATCTTGGATCATCTTTATGATCTCAAGAAAGGAACTCCAAGGGTTTTATTCTCTTCTCTCATCTTTGCATGTTTAGGACTAGACCTTCTCTTCTTCTCTCCACTCTAACCCAAGCCAAACTCATTTTTGTGCAAACATTGACATTGTTTTAAAAACTAGAAACCTTGGCCATATGCCTTTGATTTTTCAAACACTTTTCATTAATACTTATTTTGAATTGAATCTTAAGTCAACTTTGACTTCATTTTTGTGATTACTTCTAATTGGTAAATACAACTCACTTCAAATGATTTTTTGTGGTTCCAATGACCACCTTCATTAAAACCTTTTTCATAAGCATTAGCCATAGGTTTGAGTTATCATAGTGGTTGATGTAAACCTCACCTTATCCTTAGTGATTGGACTATAAGTCTTCCATAATTATTATAGGGTGGATCCCTCACTAGTATGTTGAAGCTCTCCTCACATGGTGGATTGTTGGTTTAGGTTGAGTTTTCTCCCTTTGATAACAAAATACCTTAAGGCTTTTGACAAATCAATTCACCCATATTTTGATATTTTTACCCCGAACTACGAGGTTTTGATCCTACCTTTGTGATGGTACGTAGGCAATGGGTTTATCCATTCAAACAACAAAATTGTAAATAATTTGTATATTCTTTTCTCATCTCCCCAATCATGTTTGCACAAATATTTTCACAAATACCAACCTACCATACAACATTTGCAAAAAGGGCTCCCTTAGAGTACTAAGGATGTTTTGGGTGCTTAAAACCTTCCCATTGCATAACCAACCCCTTACCCAGATCTCTAACATTTTTATTGGTTTTTGATTTGATAAAACTTCTCGGTTTTTGTTCGCTTTCTAACCTTTCCTTTGGATAAATAGAAGTGCGGTGGTGACTCGAATTGTATGATTTACTTTTGATTTAGTCAATAAATCTAAAGGTAACGAATACCCCACTACAGAAAAGTGGCGACTCTGCTGGGGAACTGATCTTCCTAGTGGGTTTAGTCTACTTTTTGCTTGTTGTATTGTATGTTAATATTTACTTGTGACATATTTTTTGTGCAAATTTGGGATGACTGTATTGTTTGTAATGTATGAATTGCTTGATATATATCAATTGCTTGTGTGCTTGGTGGTCTCATGTGAGATGAGTTCTATACCCTAACTCGAGTGCACTTATGATAAGAGAATGGAATAGTCTTGTTGACTTGTGTGGAGTTATTCCTTAGCAAGTTGACCTTCAAGCCTATTCACTTGGTGGAGGTTTTGTTGGGATCAATAATGTCACACGAGTAGTCATGGTTAGGCATTACTCTTTCCAATATAAACCTTAGAAGCCAAGGACTTTAGATTACCTAGACCATCTTGGTCTATTTTAGGATGTAGTGCGAAGATCGTTCAAGTGTAAGATTTGATACGATTGTTATGCGATACTACACTCATAAGAGTCCCTTTTGAGAATATTTTTGGAATATGAGTAGTCGTTTATCCGATAATATCCGAAAGATGAGATGATGACTATGGGAACCTCTTGTAGAACATGATTGTCAGGTTTGACCATAGTACACTCCCACTGGGTGGTTCTTAACCGAGACTCCATGCTCGTGACTTGCAACAAACCCTTGATTCGTGGTTGATCCGTTCTCGTATATCCTTAATATCAATGGAACTTGGGTATTGATAAGGCGTAAACAATAATCCACCAAAATGGATGATTGATATTAAGGATGACTTGATCCATCCCGTGACTTTTGTGTGGCGTGACTTGCTTGATCCTTCAGTGTGATTGTTGCATCCATGCATTCATGCATCCATTTGCATCCATATCATCAATAATGAGAAAATTTTCAAGGAACTTAAGAGGTCTATTTGCAAATTTTCAGACATGGATAAGCAAAGAAGGAATACGAAGAAGTACAGTTTCAGACAACCCGACTTGAAAGAGCTAAGGAGTTTGACATCGTATGTATTAGATCCCTTGGAGTTCAAGGCTCGTCATGGGAAGTTTCTGTCTATTCTTGCTACTCAGGTGGATGAAGGTCTGATGAGTGTGTTGGTGCAGTTCTATGATCCCTTGTACCATTGCTTCACTTTTCCGGATTTCTAGATTTTGCCTACGCTTGAGGAGTATGCCTATCTTATGGGTATACCTATCTTAGATAAGTTACCTTTTAGTGGCTTGGAGAGAGTTTCTTCTTCCCAAGAGATTGCTGATTTGTTGCACATAGATGAATCTGATATTGGTGCTCATATGACTACCAAAGGTGGAATTCAAGGTCTCCCATTTGATTTCCTCATCGCTCAAGCTACTCTGTTTGGGAAGGCCATGAGTGAGGACGCCTTTGAGGCCATATTTGTACTTCTCATCTATGGGCTAGTGTTACTCCCCAACATCGACAATTTTGTGGATGTGAACGCTATTAGGATTTTCTCTACTCTTAATCCCATTCCTACTCTGTTGGGTGACACTTATTTCTCTTTGCATATGATGAATGCAAAGGGTTGTGGTACCATTGTGTGTTGTTTGCCTCTGTTGTACAAGTGGTTTATTTCGCACTTGCCTCAGACACTCGCCTTCAAGGAGAACAAAGGATGTCTACGGTGGTCTACGAGACTTATGTCTCTCACTAATGATGATATCTTTTGGTATAACCGTGTATATGATGGTGTGCAGATTATTGACTCTTGTGGTGAATTCTCCAATGTGCCTCTTCTTGGTACATGTGGTAGGATTAACTACAACCCTATTTTGGCTCGCCGTCAGCTTGGGTTCCCCTTAAAGGATAAACCTAATAACATTTTGTTAGAAGGTGTGTTCTTTCAAGAGGGTAAAGATCCCCAAAACTTGAAGGAGAGGATGGTCCGCGCTTGGCGCAAGATTCATAGGAAGGGAAGGAAAGAGCTTGGTCCGAAGAATTGTATTGCTTTTGAACCTTACACCTCGTGGATGAGGAAGAGAGCTTCTGAGTACCGCATTCCCTATGACTATACGAGACCTACACTTATGGTTATGGTTGGGGCTTCAGCCCTCCCTAACCAAGGAGTAGAGGAGTTGAGAGATGAAAACCGTTCGCGTGCTTGGGTCTGTGAGTGAGAGGAGCTACTTCAGCAACTCAGAGATAAAGATGCTGTGATAGAGTTTCTGGAACATCAGATTATTGATGAGCCAGATGACATGGTTACTTCTCTTCTTCCTCAGTCTTCCAAGTTTTGGAAGAGGATGTATGATCGACTCACCAAGGAGAACGCAGATATGGAGGCAGCCTATGAGAGAGAGGTCAAAAGGCTTCGTGCAGCTTATCTTCCGGTCTCGAGAGATTTGGATGATTGCTTCTAGGGTTCCATAGAATGTTCATTTTCCTTCTCTCTTGTATTGTATTTGGTTACCAGGATTGTACTTCTTTGGTGTAAATTTTTTTCCATATATTATTGATATGAATATTCCATTATATGTCTAAAAGATTAATATTTTCCAAATATTTGCAAATAGATCTCTATAAATTTCCTCTGATAATAAAAATAAATCATATGCACAAGCATTGCATGCACCATGTGCATAAGCAGGTTTTGTTCAGGGCTTCTTGATCAGTGGTCTAACTTTGTGTTCTTCATTTACTTCAAAGACAAGCTGACGCACCGATGTAACACCAGGGCCAATTCTTCAAAGCTGATGGATCATCTTGAACAAGAGAACAGAGAACTTAAGGAGGAAGTGGCTAGGCTGACTACCCTGATGGAGTCATTCCTGGCCGCCCAACGTCAGTCTTCTCCAACGCCTGCCACTCCTCCCCGTCATCTCAGAGGTAGCTTCCTCTACTGTGTCAGCCGTCACTGCTTATTTTGCTCCGTCTGCTATGCCAGCCGGGTTTCCCTGGGGGATGCCCGTGAACTTTGTGCCAGAGGGTCTTGCTCCGACCTTTGCTTCTCTGCCGACATCTAGCCTGGTCCTTGTTGTGCCACCTCCCGTTGTGCACACGTTACCGAGAGTCGACGACACCATTTATCATTCTAAGCCATCTGATGGCCCATATGTTTATGAGAAAATGGATGCTATGAATGACCAATTCCTTGAGTTGCGCAAGGAACTGAAGATTCTAAGAGGGAAGGACCTCTTCGGTAAATTTGTTGCTGAGTTGTGAAGGTGAGAAAAACAAGAAAGGGGGGTTTGAATTGTTTTAGAAATTAAAAGCTTTTTCAAAAGTAAGAACACACATAATTTTATATTGGTTCGCTTATAACACAAAGCTACTCCAGTCCACCCGGCCAAGGTGATTTCGCCTTCAACAAGGACTTAATCCACTAATCTTGAAAGATTAATACAACCAAATGTCTAAGAGAATGATCTCTTAGTCCTCCCAAGTATACAGACTACGCATAGTCACTTGAGGAACAAAAGCAATTTAGTAAAAGAAATTTGAAATAGAGAGTGCTTCTAAGAGAGCAAATATTACAGCAGAATATTTAAATAAGCATTTTCACGTATGAGCAACAACTCGTAAAAACTAAGAGAGAATGTAAAGACTTTTTCTGTACGTTGTTGTGTCTCTCAATGAAGTGGGATGTCCTTTATATAGTGGTGAGAAGGACCGTTGGAGTGATGACAGAATATTGGCCTTTGATGAGCATTCATTGTCATTACTTCTGTGTTTCTTGCCATAACCAATTTGTCTCCCTGAATGATTTCTTTCTCAAAATACTTCCTTTCCATTTGAAGAAATTATTTCCGTTACTCTTTCAGGATTAGGAGAATCTTCATCAGAATCTTTGTTATCTCGGAGTTCTACGTCAGAAGGAAATAATGTTGAGGTTACATCAGAGCTTCTCAGAGTACTAGTCTATCAGATCATCAGAACTAAGACCCGTGGATGTTTAGAGCTTCTGGTTCTTCCTTCTTGCTTTTCTCAGATTCAGAACTTCTTGAGCGCACTTCTTCCTCAGATGCGTCTGATCTTCTAGTACTTTGTATCTGATCACAATTTATATCTGATAAAATGATCAGATTCCTTTTCGTTGTTCAGAGTGCTGCACACTTAGAGAATTTTTGTTAGGGTGCCATTTTTGGTTTCATCATTTGTTATCATCAAAATCCTGGAATTCTATTGTAGAACTAATTTTGTTCTTATAATCTCCCCCTTTTTGATGATGACAAAACAATCTTATTCTTAGAGATGAAACATTTAGATAAGAGTTTTTAGATCAGATAGAAGTGAGCTCCCCCTGAGATAAGTCTGGGAGTTCAGAAGTTCTTACCGGAGCTTCCATGAGATGATGTTTCAAGGTTCTCTTCTACAATTTTTCTAAGTCAAAAAGGATTAGAACCAATTTATAAACAATGTTTGCAGAGTACTGAAAGGATTTAGATATGTTTTCATCAGAGCTGTTTTTAGTTCTCCCCCTTTTTGTCAGAATAAAAAAGACTAAGTAAACTAAAGAGCAAAAGGGCATAGATATATATATATATATATATATATATATATATATATATATATATATATATATATATATATATCAAAAAGGCTAGAAGCACAGATATCAATTAAGAGCTAGAGATAGCAAAACAGGAAAAGCAGAAAGTAACAACCAAATCAGAGCAACAAAAAAACAAGTCCTAGGTGCCTAAGGGTTGGGAGGTGGAGGCATCCTCTGAAGCAGCTGGGTCAGCAGATTCTGAATGTTGACATTGACTGAATCTTGTTGATCCAATCTGGCTCGGACTTCTTTCTGCTCTTTCTGAAGGTCTTCAAGTGTTTTGAGAACCAGAGGAACAAAGGTGGAGGACTCCCCCCTGAGTCAGAGCATCTGGTTCTACCCTATTGGCAGATTCTTCAGCAAGACGAGCTTCAGCTTCAGCAGCAGCTTTGGCTTCAGCTTCAGCAGCAACTTTTTCTTCAGCTTCAGCAGCAGCAGCAGCCTCAGCTAGAGCTTTGGCTTCAACTTCCTTAATCCTTTGCATTTCTTCTTGTCTGGCTTTCTCTCCTGCTTCCTTGCAGGCTCGCTCCTCAGCTTCTCTGGCTAGGCGCTCCTGGAGTCTTAGCTCAGCGTCTCTGATGAAGTCGTTTCTGACTTGCTCAGAGAGGCCCTTCAGTTTGAAGGCTTCAGCAGTCATCCAGCCAATAACTCTGTTCCAATGTGTCCTTATAGCTGAAGGATCATTACTGATGCCAGAGTTGATGGTCAGAGACTTGACCTTGTCAACTGAAGCTTCTGCAAACAACATTATTGCTTCCTCTAGGGTTGGCATGGTATTTTCTGGTTCAGAGGGTGGAGGTGGAGAAGTGGGAGGGCTTAGGTTGAGAGTTGGAGTTTGTGGTTCAACGGATCTATTTGGTGGGTGTGTGTCAGAGTTGTTTGGATGAGTTTCAGCGTGAGGTGTTTCAGGTGGTGGAGCGTCAGATGTGGTAGGGTTTGGTTGTTCTGTGGGTGAGGAAGTGATTTCTGGTTCAGATGTGGGTTGTGTTGGCTGTTGTGAGGTCAGAGCACGAGTTTGGAGCTGGGCCAGAGTGGGAGATGAAGGGTCAGAGTGTTCTGTATCTGTGGAAATGTTGTAGTAGGGGGTGATTCTGGAGAAGAAGATGAAGATGGTGAGGTGGTTTCGTTCATCATTTCTGCGTCAGAAATAGGTAAGGCTGTGGTGGCAAGGTTAAATTTCTGGGATGGTTGGTGAGATGTTCTGGTGGTTGAGGGGGAGTTTCTGAGTTTATATAGATAGGAGTGGGTTGAGGGATAGAAGAATCAATGTTATGTGTTTTTACAGAAGGAGCAAGAGAAACCGACTTACCAGAAGGTCCAGGCAGAGGTGCTGGAGGTCTTGATCCGGAGGATTCTCCTAGTCTTGCCTTCTTAGCTTGCTTCGCCTTCTCAGAGGGTCCTCGTGGACGCTTCATGAAGTTTGGAGGCTCATTTGGTAGCTGGCTTATGTTGAAGTCTGAGATTTCCACTCCTTGTTTCCTCAGATTATCTAAGTAATAAAGGATTACCTCTGGAGGGTCTATCTTTGAGAACAAATAGAGTCTGTGTGGGATCTTCCTCTGATCTTTGAGAGCTTCCCAGGAGGTGTCCATAGTAGGTTTGAACTTGACTTGATCCAGAATCCCCATGCTCTTCAGATTTTTGGCGTTTAGAGCTCTGCCAGTGTCGATCATCACGTCTTCCATGAGTCTGAATGTTATCAGATGGTCCACGAGACGGCTTTCAATCAGAACATCAGAGATTAGCCTTCCCAGAGGGATGTAGTTTCTGGGCTTCATGTTGTTTCTTGTATCTCGTACAGAATCTCTGAGGTACTTGAAGAGGAGTGCTGGAAGGCAGAGCTTCATACCCTTGTGGATGCAGTACAAAATGCACTTCTGGTCTGTGTTGATGTAGTCTGAAGAGTTTGAAGTTGGGCGATGATGGATGGTCCCCATGATGATCTTCAGCCAGACCCGGAGGTTCTGATGTAACTCCTTGTTCTTGGAGTGGTTGCCTTCAGCGTTCTGCTTGAAGATAGTTGGGTTAATCTCATGGGACATATATTTTGCCCTAGGATTAATGTTGTAGATCCTTCTTCCTCCATCTTTCTCCATGCCCAGAAGAGCAGCAATGGACTTCTCAGTTATCACCATTTTGACTCCCAGAACATAAGAGACAATGTAGTGATCATCAGCATCAGAGAATCTCCAGAATTCCTTCACTAGATTGGTGTAAACTGGACCACAAAGACATTTGAAGTAATTTCCCCAACCTTGATTCCTGAGTTCGTCAGTGAGGTCAATGTCATTTCTGCGCATGTTGTCAAAATCCACCAAGGATTCACATAACACTTCCAATTTCTCAAGTGGTGTTGCAAGATTGATGTGAGGTTCACGATCAAGAATGTGAGGCTCTTTATAGATGGGAGTTGAGACGACACCGGTAACCGTTGGGTTTGGGTTGCTTGAACTTGGAGCTTGTTCGTTTGAAGCCATTTGTTAAGAGAAGTTGTAGACTGATTGTTGTTGGGCATCCATGAATGTTGTTGAGAGCTGTGTTGAAGGTTGAAGAATGCTGCAGAAATGCCTTGAGAGAGAGCTGAACTTGCAAAGGATTAAGAGTGCGTGAGAGTGAAAAGAGTGCAATGTGTGAATAGAGCTGTTTAAATACCCAAATTAGGGCGCATGCAAAACGACACACAAAATAGAGTTTAGCACAAAAACCAAGTCAACACCTTTAGAGGGAAAATGATTACAGCTCATAAATGATGTATAATCCCAACAGTCAGTACACTGCTCGAGGAGATCTCAAGAGACTGTTCCTTTATTACTGCTGGACAGCTGTCTAGAAGTTCCAAGGTCAGACGCAAGGTACTCCACATGTTTGCTCTATCTGATCTTCAGGAATACCAAAAGATTGGTTCCTGGAGATTTCTAACTCAGATGACTTCTAACTTGGTAGGAGTATCAGAGTCAGAGGCAGAATCCATTTTGTTTACATCAGAATCTTATTTTACACACTCAGAGGCACATTTTATTCAGGGCAATTTTGAATGTTCAGATTTTTTAAGATGAAGAGGAATCTATCTTCAGCTAAGGGTTTCGTAAAGATGTCAGGCCATTGATGATTTGTATCAATGAATTTCAACATTACTACTTGTAGCGGTGTATTCGTCGCTATATGATTTATTGATTAAACCATAAGCAAGGTATACAATGAAATTTCGAGTCGCCACCGCACTTTTATTTATCCAAAGGACTGGCTAAAAAGCGAACAAAAGCCTAAGAAGTTTTACACGTAGAAAACTAATAAAAAGATCAGAGAGTCTGGGTAAGGGGTAAATTACGCAATGGGAAGGTGTTAGGCACCCACTACGTCCTAGGTACTCCTAGGGAGCCCTTTTCACACTTGTTGTATAAAATTGTTATTTGTTATGACATAAATATTGTGCAAACATGATTGGGATGATGAGAAAAGAATGTACAAGTTAATTATTTTTGTGTTCGAACGGGTGAACCCGTTGCCTACGTACCTTCCATCAAAGGTAAGGATCAAAACGCCGTAGTTCGGCTAAAAGATTTCCAAAAGTTGGTGGATTCAATTTTAAACACAAGCACTGAGGCTTTTCATTATCAATGGGAGAACACTCGACCAAAACCAACATCCACCATGCGAGGATAGCTTCGACGTACTAGAGGGGTTAGCCCTGTTTTCAGTACGGAAGTCTTACTGTCGACTCACTAAAGATAAGGTGAGGTTTACATCAACCACAATGATAATTGAAACCTACGGCTAATGCATGAAAAGATTAACAATGGACAAAGCCAAAACAAGTGAATGGGTGAAGTTAATTGATTGTGATTATGAAAGTGGAGTCAAAGTATGATTAAGATTAATTCAGAGAAGTGTTATGAAATGGAGTTTGAAAAAAGTCAAGGACTTGGGGTCCAGGTTTCTAATTTGAAAAAACATGAAGATGTTTGCACAATATCTATCTCAAGTTTGAAAGTGATGTGTGAAAAGGTTTAGGACAAAATAGGGATGAATGGATGAGGATGGATTGTAAAACTTCTTAGAAGGTTCACCTCTTGAGATCATATGGGAGATGATTCAAGTGTGTCCTTTGGAATAGGCAATGAGCAATAGCAAAATAAGCAAACAAATGATACCGGATGCCACTCAATGGTCTTACTCCAATCTCACAAACAAAAAGCGGATACCGGATACCAATAGATGGATTTACACCAATCTCCTAAAACAGAAATGGATATCAGAGGCCACTCAATGGACTTACACTAATCTCCTCAAACAAAATGAAACTTGGATACCAGATGCCAATCTGTCTGGACTTATACCAATATCCAACATATGATCATAGGAAAGCAAATGCCAACTTGCAGGGACTTACAATTGCATCCTCACATAAACAAAAGCAAAACATGGATGTCAGATGCCAATCTATCTGGGCTTACTCTAACCTCCACAGTATGGTCCTAGGAATACAAATGCCAACTTACAGGGACTTATAATTGCATCCTCACATACAACAAACAAATGCATCATTATGGTCATAGGAAAGCAAATGCCAACTTACAGGGACTTACAATTGCATCCTCACATACAATCAAGTGCATCAAGCAAAGATAAGATGAGTGGCCAATGAAATGGTCTTACAACTCACTTCCATATCATAGAAACAAAGGCCAAAGGAATGGTCTTACAATTGTTCTCAATGGGGAAACAACAAAGATAAGTCATAAAGACAAATGAGATGGTTATGCATTAATGAGCAATAAATGATGATGAGTGCACACAGCATGCAAGCAAACATGTGTATATGAAGCAAGTGATCAATCAATGAAAGCATTCAGCACACACTATAACCAAACAAGGAGGCTCATACAAAAGGGTTAGGCATTGAAGCCAACTGGAATAGGGTCACAGGTGCTCTTAACCTTGCCATTGAGGGGCTAAGGTGAAGCAGATGAAAGGAGATGAGGGGTGTGCCTCATTGCTCTTATCCCTGGTCAGGGAGAGCATTTGAATATCAGAAGGTGTGGGAGTTCAGAAAGTAGGAACTCTCTCCACATGTTATTGACTCGATTGATCTTGGGTTTGGATCTCAATGCTACAACCATGTAATGGGAGCAAGGAGAAGACTCACAGAATAGTAGGGGATAGGTTGCTTATCCCTTTGATCTACCAATTGCCTTATTTGAAGGACTTTTCCTGCTTGGGACAAATATAAACACACACAAGCATTGCCTCTTAAGGAGGACTTCAGACAGTTGCCTGGCCAAGTAACAGGCCAGGTCTTCCAGACTACATGAAGAATAAGGAATTATACCTCAAAGCAAATTGCTAAATAGCAAAGCAAAGCAAGTTCAAAGAACTAAGCAACTAATGGTACCTGAAATAGTCAAACAAATCAGTACACAGTTCAACAGTTAAAGCAAAAGGAGAATAGAATTAACAGTCAACATAATCAGATGAATGTGCAAAGCACAAGACTCAAATCATATGAGTCAAGCCACCTACAAAACAAAGAGGTTAGCTCATGATAAACAATCAAGCTCAATCACATTATAATGATTTCTTTGAAGCACTTGTTGCTTAACCTGAAAACAATGAACTCAAACATAAGCAACAGGACCACTAGGACAAGCCTAGGGTCAAAATGAGATGAGAAAGTCAAAACAGCAAGGGATAGTCAACCAAAGTCAAGTTTAAACATTTAAGAAGCAAACCCAATTGGTCCCACATTCATATCATTCATCATCATGATTTCATAAGCAAAGGAAGTCAAAGCATAGCAAATGAAATCTCATAGAAGTCAACAGCAAGACTTAGCTCAAAATCAATCATAATCAATTCCAAAAATCATCAAATAATTCATGGTCAATCACAATCCATAACATGACATGCATATAAAATTTCAGCTCATTTGGATCATGGGAAGATAGTCAATGAAAATCAGAAAGTCAAAGCAAGTTCAAGCATGTACAAAGAAGTCAAACAAACATGTATCAACTTCAAAAAATCATAACTCAATGCCAACAGATGAGAAATGAATGGGATCAACACCAATGCAAAGCTTAAGATTTATAGTGTGCACATGTAAAATTTCATGATCATCCAATAAAGTATGAGAATTTCCCAAATGGAATGGCAAGATGTGTCACATAAAGTCAACATTTGACTAGACAGGGGAGAAAAATCTCAAACAATTAGGAAATGGCATAAAATAAATCCAAGAAAATTCACACATAAACTAGACATACAAGGGTAGGTTCATGCAAAATTTCACATCAATTGGAGGTCAGGAAGCATGTCAACAAAAATCATGAAATTGCATATCATTGGTGTGACACACATTGTCACACCCTAGTTCAAAAATTCATAACTCAGCAACCAAATAAGATAAATTCAAGAACTCTACATCAAAATAACCATGGATGAGTGTAGATTAAGCACAAAAAATTTCAGGGTCATTGGATATATCCTCATCATTTCACAATTGAATTGGCAAGATGTACGAAATATGCATACATGAGCAAAACCCTAATGCCATTAAAACTCCAGCCATCCAAAAAAATCAGCAAAAATCATGATAAAAAAGTAGACATTCATATGAACATGATGAAAAAATTTTCATGAATTTTGGAATTAAAATGATGATGTTATGAATTTTGGAAGATGAGGAATGAATTTGGAATAAATGAACAAAATAACATGGTTTACTAGGTCAAAATGGTTGACCGGTGGCACTTTTGTAATTATCACCCTCATTAACCAAAACGCTGCGCTTAGGGAGGGAAAACCAAATGTTCTGATTGGCTGTTTCAATGGAACAGTGTGAAGCATGCAGAAAATTCAAACAACAACCAATCGTGTGAGAAATTCTGGAAAATGGCCATTAGGGTTTAAGGAATCTTAGGGTTTTAAAACAGCAGCTTCAACTTCATGTTATCACCATAAAAAACGAATTTCAAACAGAATTACGCAAACAGCATGGCAATGATATTCGTGCAACATCAAACAGCAACAAACCAAACACGGTTTCCAGAATTCTGGGTAAAACATTTCAGGGTTTTAGTAACAGTGCTTAGGGTTTTTGAAAGCAACAGTGTTCATCATCATCAACAGCAATCGAGCAAAACAAACATGCCCAGAAATGGAAGTTAAACATGGAATTCGAATCATCAGGCAATGCATATTCATAATCCAGCATCCAAATTCATCAAAACATGTTAACCAAGATGAACTAAGCAAAAACAAATTCATATGTGCAGCTTCATGTCAACATAACTATCAGAATACACAACCATTTTCTATGATTCGAAGTTCAAAATGACTAGCATGAAGAGATCTAACTAAAGCATATCACGATTTTAAAAAACAAGAGATTCGAAAACTGACCAAGATTGAAGCTCAGTGATGATTTGAGTGTTGTTTGCTTGCAAATCCTCGAAACAGATGTACATGAAGCTTCTAAAAGAAGAATGGTTGGAGAGTTCTAGCTTGGTAATGCTTGAAATGGTCCAAAACGAAATCTGCCATGGAAGTGTCTTGAAGAAACAGAGCTCGAAAATGGCTGTGCAGTTGGGGTTTGATGCTCCAAATGGCTTCTAAATGATGTCCAGATGATGAAACAATGAAGGTGGCTCGAGCTCTTTTGAAGTTTCAGCATAAATTTTCTCAAAATGCAAGGAGAGTGTTTTTGAGAGGAGAGAGTTTTTCTGTGTGTTATGGCTGCTAGCTAGGGTTTATTTGGCAGAAAATGAGTTATATATTGTCTGTTTAACATTGGCTAATGGAGTACTAAACATGATTAGCTCAAATGAAGTGGTTTTGCCATTTTGCTAATTTGAAACAAATGCACATGGAGGGTGTAAGGTCTGCCCGAGTTTGGGCCTCAAACATGCTTCAAATATCATCTCAAAACATTTCCAATTGGCCACAAGTGTTAAAAATGCCTAATTCAAAAAGTCAATTTTTCAACATACTTGAATTTAATTAAGGCAAGTCCAAAAAGGCCATTTTGCATGGTGAGGTTTTGATGAATGATGAATGCATTTTTGGAAAGAGGGGATTAAATAGGACTTGTAGGAAAAAACCCCACCAAAATTGGCCAAATGGTTTGAGAGATATGCCCTTTTGAAGTTCACAAATTTTTGAAATTGAATTGGTCATAACTTGCCAACCATACATGGGAATTGAGTGTTCTTGGACTTTTTGGAAATGGGAGAACAAGATCTTCAACTTTCATGTTGGGCAAAAATTCAGTTGAGGATTGTATCATGATGTAAGTTTAAGATCAAGAAGTTTCCATTTTTGGCAAATTTGAATTACAGGTCAACTTTCTATTTCTGGAAATTTCTTGTCTGACTTTATTTTCTTCACTGTGGATGCTTGACATGATATATGAAGCTTATATAGGCATGAATGAGACCTCTCAGACCAAATCCCATCATCAAATCACTGATTAAATGGACAGTTGACCAAGTTTGACTTTCTAGGGTTTTGCTTGACTGAAGCACCTTCTGATGAATTCCAAACCCTAATTCCTTGATATCTTGATTCCAAATGATGTCCCAAGATGTATGAACTCTTGATTATTGATCATGGTGCCCAAATTCTGCAAGAATGGCCACCATCCACTGCAATGACTGACTTTGACTGATTTTGACCTAATTGGCTGATGATTGCTTCAGCTGCAAGTAACATGGTTAGCTGACAATATTTTTGTACTTTTTGGTTAGTAAACAAATGAAAAGCAAAGATATACAAATGCAAAACATGCTTGGTGATCAAGAATCAACTCACAAGGCAACCTACCCACTAGGAGGGAAGCTAGGGCATGCAATGATCCTTGAGGCCATGATATGATATGATATGGGCCGTGAGGGATCTTAGGGCCAAAATTGGGGTCTTACAGATGCCCCTATTTAAGGTCATTCTAGCCGGAGAAGTGAAGTTTAGAAATCTTCATCTCGACGCGGTAGAATGGGCTTAAATAACAGTAATGAGACGAATTTTGGTCCCTAAGAGACCTCATGATGCAAATGTATGTATGCAAAAGACACAAATTCTGTGGGGAATATGATTCACACAGAAGAAAAGACGATCCATCGGAGTAATACACTCATCAGGAACAGAGACTCTAACAAGACTCTAGTTGGGGATAGTAGAGGGAATGCGTGAGCAGGGCACGACTTCAAGTTGGGAAAAACAAAACTGACACAGCGTGAACAAGACACGACTCTGGTTAGGGAAACAGAAATCAGACTGGAGACCTCACTGGGGAGTGAAGGACTCACACCGGGGAAAAGAAAATTCCAACGGAAAATAAATCCATTGGAGAGACACAAGCTGACTCCTGGGGGAGAAGCAAAAGGAAAACTTCACTGAGGAAGCACCAAACAAATGAGATGTTACCGGTATAAGGGTAACAAACTCAGGAAGAATGAATATCTAAGACCGGTATAAGGGTGAGAGATATCAATCAACCAAACATCTGAGAAAGACCTGGAAAAGGTACATAAACTCAGGAAAATCTGACTCCACAAGGGGACCGAGGTCATAATAGGGAGCAGAAAAGGAAGGAACACCAGGGATACCGGGTTGCTGGGTATATAATAGGTGACCGACCAAAGCGTGAATTGGATTTCACTTCCAAAACACTCATCATCCTGAAGAGAGCTAGAAAAGCAGACTTGTTTATAGGATGGATATTCGATTCTACAAAGAATACGAATCTTACTCCGAGGGGAAAGCAACAAAGGATTGACCCAAGAGTGAACGAGATATAATATCCATTACCGTCAGAACGTGGATAGAATACTCTCATGAGACATATTATCTATTACCGTCAGAACGTAGATAATAAACTCGCATGGTAAGAAACACCAGAGATACCGGTTACTGGGTATATAATAGGTGATCTACCGAAAACGTGAATTGGATTTCACTTCCAAAACACTCATCATCCGAAAGGAGGGCTTGAAAAAGCAAATCGACTTACAGGATGGGCATTCGAATCCACAACGGGAAAACGAATCTTACTCAACTGGGGACACAAACCCAAAGAGTGCATGAGATACAATATCCATTACCGGCAGACCGTGGATAAGAAACTCGCATGAGATGTATTATCTATTACCGTCAGAACGTAGATAATAAACTCGCATGGTAAGAAACACCAGAGATACCGGTTACTGGGTATATAATAGGTGTTCTACCGAAACGTGAATTGGATTTCACTTCCAAAACACTCATCATCCAAAACACAAACTGGTTAAAGGATGGATATTCGATTCTACAAAGAATACGAATCTTGCTCAGCTGGGGAAAATCAACAAAGGATTCCAACTAAAGAGCGCATGAGATATATTATTCATTACCGGCAGACCGTGAATAATATCCTCGAAAAGGAAGAGACACCAGAGATACCGGTTACTGGGTTGTTTATAGGATAAAATCCGAAAAGAAAGGCATCGGGATACCAGAATAGGTATATAATGATGACCAATCAAAAAGGAGCAACAGACATTACCGACAAAAGGGTAAATGAAAGGCGATTTGCTGAGGATGCATTGATGAAAATCAATGATCCGGGGAACACAATCACTGACAAAAGGTGAAAGGACCCGCTGGGGATAAAATTGCTAGCATACGGCAATTATCCACAAAAAACTTGCTAGGGATATAAGTGCTGATCTGAGCAACTTATCCAAGAAAAGGAAAATCAACATCAAGAACTAGATGAAGATAACCACAAAGGAAATTGTCATCGGTTGGGATGAACAACAAAGTTAACTCTGCAAGTGGAGAAAACAGGGTTTACAACTACCGGTTTGTAGGTAGAAAAACCGCAAAGATAGGACTTAGGACTGCTGGTTAGTAGGCAGAGGGCCAAAATTGGTGGGGATAACCACAAAAATTAGGGTTTACATCTACCGAATACGGGGTAGAAGACCAAAAACTCCACGTGGGGATAGAACAAGTCACAAATCCGCACGGGAAACCAAGATAGGGTTTATAACAAACCACACACTGCTGAAGAGCAGGAAAATAGGATTTACAACTACCGGGTAGTAGGTAGAAAACCAAAACTCTGGCTGGAGAATAAAAGGTGTATAACCACAAATTCTGTCAAGAAAGCCAGGAAGAATAGGACTTATAACTACCGGTATGAGGGTAGAGGCCCAAAAACATTCCGCTGGGGAACAACCCACTGGGAAGCACAAGACATTGACAAATAGCCGATTCAGGAATAATCCGAAAAGGCAGACTGAATCAAGACACGTCCTAATGAGGATATAACTCAAATAGGAAAATCCATCCCAATATATGTGTTGGGAGGAAACGGAAGAAACCGTCATCCACGAGGATATATCTCAGTGGGGAACTGCAGAATGAAAGACAAACATTTTCTGCTTATGGGGCTGACTCTATATGGAGAGATTTTAAACACCCAACATCTGCTTGGGGAGATCTGTAAAGAGATCTATATCACCATAGCAGGAGACACGACAAACAAAGGATACATGGCGAGAAATGCGACATGAATATCTGAATGTTTATGAATATGCATGAATATGCGTGATTTATGTTTGATGAATGCTGACAAAACAGACAATTCTAACACAAACAGGTTCAGGAACCAAACGTCCGGTATTATACTTCCAGGGGAAAAACCAGCTGGAGAGCCAATTTGCGGAGATCTATATGCTGAGAAGCAAAGATCTGCAGGTACTGCTGAAGAAGCAGCGAGTCGGAGATATCAGGCAACAACCCAATCAGGGTACAGAAAGTCACAACGGGCAAAACAGCCACCAAGACGAATCTGTAGGGGAACAAGAGAAGTCCCAAAGTATCTGCAGGGGATCCCAGTGTTAACTAAGAAACAAAAGGTGCGTTGCACAAGCAAGAACTGCTGTAGGAGCAACTCCACATAACTCCGCTGGGGAACAACCCACTAAGGGAGAATGATATCATCCAAATAGAATGTAACTGCATAAGCAACTCTATTGGGGAAAAACTGTTAGCTACTCTCTTGGGGAACAACCCACTGAGGGAGGACAGATCAAACAAGTAGATTCTGCAACAAACCACTCCACTTGGGGAGAATACACATAGCAAACTGATCACAACAAGTAGATTCTGCAGTATAAGCCACTCTACTGGGGATCACAAATAGTCAGGAAATCAATCCGTTCACTGGAGGCTAGAGCCATCATCCGACCATGTTGGGGATTGAAGGAGTATTCAACTGGCAAAACTGCCACAACAAACATTCTGCAGACTACGCTGAGGAAAAGATGGATGCAATACTGGGATGTCAACCCAATCAACCACTGAATAGGAAAATAAATCCTGCTCTACTGAATAGAAAAACTCTGATGGAGAGATAGCAACAATTCCGCGGACGACTTCGTCGGGGAAAAGGTAAAGTACCGGGTATCAAACCACTGACTTACCAAGTCTTCAGAAAGAAAGCGATCATGCTGAGGAAACAGACAATTCCGCTGGCAACTGCACTGGGAAGAGTGACAACAACTCTGCTCGCAAATCCGATGGGGATATCAACAGCAGCTCTACTCATGACTGTGCTGAGGAGACAAATAAAGTCTGGGAATGTCGACCCACTGGAGAAAGTGACGAGGCACCAAGATGACAAACCATCAACCGCCGAAACTCACAAGGAAACACCCACGCTGGGGAAAACTGTTGCTGGAGAGAACGAAGTCTTCAACAACACTCTGCTTGCGGCTATACTGGGGAACAACCCCAACAACAACTCTGTTTGAGGAACAACCCCAACAAAGATCTGAAGAAAGAAGATACAACCAAACCAGGAATATGAACAAATGTCTTACCTGTTGGAAATCATGCCACCCTCGGGAGAGCACTGAGATATTCTTGAGTATCCTTTCAATCTTGTGAATGTTCACTTTGTTTAGAACAACAATTTTGAAAAATTTGATTTGTTTAAAACAATGATATTTTATCAATTTAAAACATGCAAAACATTTGTTGAATTGAAACAAATAAGAGTGCAAATAATTGGATAAAAAGCTCAAATTGATTTGATGGAATGGTAGCCTGCAAATGGCAAGACTCCATAGATCTGTACAAATTTGAAATCAGTGATATATATTGGAAGAGGGCTACATTGAACATAATGATCCTTTCTCTACCAATTTGAATCTCGATGTATCCGAAGCTTCAGTTAACGACGAATCGAGAATCTTCTGATGAAATGACGACTGATGAACCAGAAAGTCTTGTCAGGATGCAGTTACTTGCCAAATCCCTAATTTTTGCCTAGATTGCCCCAGGGTGAGGTACTCAATCTAGCGGGATGCAAATATATTCTTTTTTTTCAAGTCTCGAATTTTTGCCTGAATTACCCTTGCGGGTTCTCCACCGAGACGCTCATTTTTGCCTAAGCCGCCCTTTCGGGTTTTCAACTTAGCGAGCTATTCTGTTTTTCATTTGCATATACTTTTTTTTTAGGCAAAGTATCTCTTGACTGCATCTGAATTCACAAGACGAGTGAAATCCTCCCCATCCATTGTTGTAAGCATCAAAGCACCGCCTGAAAAGGCTCTCTTAACAACATATGGACCCTCGTAGTTTGGAGTCCACTTGCCCCTGGAATCGGGCGCGAAAGACAAAACTTTCTTGAGCACGAGGTCACCTTCTCGGAACACACGAGGCTTGACCTTCTTATCGAATGCTTTCTTCATTCTCTGCTGATATAACTGACCATGGCACATGGCAGTTAATCTCTTCTCTTCAATTAAATTCAGTTGGTCATAACGACTCTGAATCCATTCAGCATCAGTCAACTTGGCTTCCATCAAGACTCGCATTGATGGGATCTCCACCTCTACTGGGAGAACGGCTTCCATGCCATAAACAAGAGAGAAAGGGGTTGCCCCTGTTGAAGTGCGTACAGACGTACGATATCCATGCAAAGCAAATGGCAGCATCTCATGCCAATCTTTGTACATGACAGTCATCTTCTGGATAATTCTCTTGATATTCTTGTTAGCAGCTTCAACAGCCCCATTCATCTTAGGTCTGTAAGGAGAGGAATTATGGTGTGCAATCTTGAATTCAGCGCACAACTCATCCATCATCTTGTTATTCAGATTAGATCCATTATCAGTAATGATCCTCTCTGGCACACCATAACGGCAAATCAGTTGGTTCTTGATAAACTTCACAACCACCTGCCTGGTTACATTCGCGTACGAAGCGGCTTCAACCCATTTGGTGAAGTAATCAATTGCTACGAGAATAAACCGATGTCCGTTGGACGCTTTCGGCTCAATCATGCCGATCATGTCAATTCCCCACATAGAGAAAGGCCATGGTGATGAAATCACATTCAGGAGTGTCGGAGGAATATGAATCTTATCCGCATAAATTTGACACTTGTGACATTTCTTCACATACTTGCAACAGTCAGACTCCATTGTCAGCCAATAGTAGCCTGCTCTTAACATTTTCTTAGCCATGGCATGTCCATTGGAATGAGTACCAAATGAACCCTCATGGACCTCAGTCATCAATAGGTTTGCTTCGTGTCTATCCACGCATCTGAGCAAAACCATATCGAAATTCCTCTTATACAGCACTTCACCTTTGAGGTAGAAACTGCCTGACAACCTTCTCAAAGTTTTCCTATCTTTCACAGATGCCCCAGGCGGGTAGACCTGGTTCTGGAGGAAATTCTTGATATCAAAATACCAAGGCTTGTCATCTTTCACTTCTTCGATTGCAAATATGTGAGCTGGTATGTCCAAGCGCATCACAGTAATATTGGGAACATCATTCCACCATCTGACAACTATCATGGAAGCCAGCGTTGCAAGGGCATCTGCCATCCGATTATCCTCTCGAGGAATATGATAAAATTCAACTTCTGTGAAGAAAGTTGAAATTCTTCTTGCATAATCTCTGTATGGTATGAGACCAGGTTGATTTGTCTCCCATTCACCCTTGATCTGATTGACAACCAAGGCCGAATCACCATAGACATCAAGATACTTGATCCTCAAGTCAATGCATTCTTCAAGTCCCATAATACAGGCTTCATACTCCGCCATATTATTCGTGCATTTGAAAGTTAGCCTTGCTGTAAACGGAATGTGTGAACCTTGAGGAGTAATAATCACTGCCCCAATTCCATTTCCATATTGATTAACAGCGCCATCAAACACCATCGTCCATCTGGAACCAGGTTCCGGACCTTCATCAAGTGTAGGCTCATCGCAATCTTTCATCTTCAAATACAGAATTTCCTCGTCCGGGAAGTCATACTGAACAGACTGATGATCTTCAATCGGCTGGTGCGCTAGATGGTCAGCCAAAATACTACCTTTGATAGCTTTCTGAGCTCGATACTCAATATCATACTCAGATAACAACATCTACCAACGGGCAATCCTCCCAGTTAAAGCAGGCTTCTCGAAGATATACTTAATCGGATCCATTCTGGATATCAACCAAGTTGTATGATTTATCATGTACTGGCGCAAACGCTTAGCAGCCCAAGCCAAAGCACAGCACGTCTTCTCAAGCATAGAGTACCGAGACTCACAATCAGTAAACTTCTTACTGAGGTAGTATATAGCAAACTCCTTCTTCCCTGATTCATCTTGTTGACCGAGTACACAACCCATCGAGTCTTCAAGAACTGTTAAGTACATGATCAGAGGTCTTCCTTCCACAGGCGGAGACAAAATCGGGGGTTCAGACAGATAATCTTTGATACTGTCGAAAGCTTTCTGGCAATCCTCGGTCCAATCATGAGACTGATCTTTCCGAAGGAGCTTGAATATCGGCGCACATGTGGCAGTCATGTGGGATATAAATCTGGAAATGTAGTTCAAGCGGCCAAGAAAACCTCGGACTTGCTTCTCAGTTTTGGGTGCGGGCATCTCTTGTATTGCTTTGACCTTTGCAGGATCAACCTCAATACCTCTTTCACTTACCACAAAACCCAACAACTTGCCGGAACGGACTCCAAAAGTACATTTGTTCGGATTCAGGCGAAGTTTGAACTTCCTCAAACGCTGAAAAAGCTTCAACAAATGCTCAATATGCTCAACTTCCGTTCGGGACTTAGCAATCATATCATCAACATAGACTTCTATCTCCTTGTGCATCATATCATGAAACAAGGTAGTCATAGCTCATTGATACGTGGCTCCGGCGTTCTTCAAACCGAAGGGCATCACTCGATAACAGAATGTTCCCCAAGGTGTGATGAATGTTGTCTTCTCCATATCCTCTGGTGCCATCTTGATTTGATTATATCCGGAAAATCCGTCCATAAAGGAAAAGACTTTGAATTTGGCTGTATTGTCTACCAACATGTCAATGTGTGGTAGAGGAAAATCGTCTTTTGGACTAGCTTTATTCAAATCTCTGTAGTCAACGCACATACGGACTTTTCCGTCCTTCTTAGGAACAGGCACAATATTGGCCACCCATTGAGGATATGTCGAAGTCACCAGAAACCCCGCATCAATTTGCTTCTGAACTTCCTCTTTGATCTTTACTGCCATATCTGGAGGAGTTCTTCTGAGCTTCTGCTTCACAGGCACGCACTCAGGCTTCAAAGGCAGGAAATGTTGCACAATATCTGTATCTAAACCTGGCATGTCTTCATAGGACCAAGCAAAGATGTCCGAATATTCTCGTAGCAAACTGATCAAATCTTCCTTGACAGACTCTTCAAGAAGTGCCCCAATCTTCACCAGACGAACACAATCCTCAGATCCCAAGTTGACTGTTTCCAAGTCTTCAAGATGCGGCTGAATGATCTTCTCTTCGTGCTCAAGGAGACGGGTGATCTCATCAGGAATCTCTTCAACGTCATCTTCTTCTGCCTCAAATACAGGGAATTCAAAATTGGGAGATGGCGTTGGATCATTATGTTCAATGGGTTTTAGGATCAACCTGCATAATGATTTTGGATAATGAAAAGCTTTTGAATTTTAAACAAGCAAATCATTTATGCAGATGAAAAAGCTGTTTTCTTGTTTTTCATGGTTTTTTGTGATCACTGATTTCATGCAAAAGCAAAAAGTGAAAACAAATGGAAAAACAAATGTTTAACAATGCATTAATTGAATGAAAACATCATTGTATTAAAATGCTGCCAACAATGTCATCACTTCTCCTTTTGGCATGGGAGAAGGGTTTCAACAAAGTGAACAAATCACACTGACTTATGAATGACCGTAGGAACATCCACAGCGACCCAATTGTGGCAGACACCACCAGGAATGATGAAATTGTTCAGGTCTTCTGCATCCTCTTCCAAGATAGCAGCAGCTTCTTCAGGTTGATCGTCATGGATGAATCCTCCACTCCTGAACAAATCTTGCTCCTTAAGTGCCCCAGAACAGTAGCCAATGCCAGCCCGGGATTGGTTAACCAGGAATAAATCCATCAACAGTGCTTAGTCTGGCAAATATCTCTCTGAGTTCACAGCTCTAGCTCAGGATGATCCATAAATCTGGCAGAGATGGCTTTGGTATAATACCGGCAAAGTGCGTCTTCAAAATAAATGAAGATCGCAGGGTCAGACCACAGGACGGGAGACCGGAACTAAACACCTGCTTATGCAAATGATGCATGAAGTGTTTGTGCATATGCTTGTTTTTATTTCAAAGGAACCCGAGGGTTTTATTTGCAAACTTTGAAATTTTAAGCATTTTGATTGTATGTGAGAATATCTCATCAGATATATCAGGTGAAAAATTTTTCCCGGTTTTTTGATGTTTGAGAATTTTTGCAAATAAACTCCTTTGAGTTCCTTGAAATTTTTTTATTTTTTTTTGATGATGTAGATGAATGCGTGAATGCATGAATGCAACAATCACACTCAAGGATCAAGCAAGGCACACCAAACAAAGGTCGTGGGAAAGCTCTATGTATCCCTAATATCAATCATCCATTTTGGTGGATTTAGGTTTTTCACCTTATCGACACCCAAGTTCCATTGATATTAACGGTACATGAACCGGCTCTAACATTCTTAATATCAACCAGCCTCTTTGGTGGATTTTAGGTTTTACACCTGATCCGGGATCCATTGATATTAACAATGTTTGAACGACTCAACCACGAATCATGGGT
This sequence comes from Lathyrus oleraceus, assembly GCF_024323335.1. NCBI lineage: Eukaryota > Viridiplantae > Streptophyta > Magnoliopsida > Fabales > Fabaceae > Lathyrus > Lathyrus oleraceus. The sequence continues at coordinate 198,440,899 of NC_066582.1, read as the reverse complement.
TTGTTGAGAGTCACGAGCATGGAGTCTCGGTTAAGAACCACCCAAAGGGAGTGTACTAGGGTTTAAACCTGCCAGACATGTTCTACCAGAGGTTCCCATAATCATCGTTCCATCTTTCGAATATTATCGGAGGAACGAATACTCGTATTCCAAGAATATTCTCAAGAGAAACTCTTATGAGTGTAGTATCGCGTAACAATCGCATCAGAACTGACATCTGAACGACCTCCGCACTACGTTCCTAAAAAATAGGCCAAGATGGGTTTGGTAAACCACGGTCCTTGGCTTCTGCGGAACATGATTGAAAGAATAATGCCTAACCACAAATAACTTGTGTGACATTATTAATTCAACATGACCTCCACCAAGTGAATGGACTCGCAAGTCAACTGGCTAAGGAATACTCCACACCAGTCAACAAGACTATGCCATTCTCCTATCCTAGAGTGCACTCGAGTTCGGGTACAGAACTCATCTCACAGATCACCAAAGCAAACAGCAATTGTATATCAAGCAATTCAAACATTACAATCAATACAGTGATCCCAAATTGTACAAAAATATGTCATATAACAAATAATAATATATCACAACAAGGGTGAAAAGTAGGCAATACAACCAAGGATTATTCGTTTTCCCCAGCAGAGTCGCCACTTTTCTGTAGCGGTGTATTCGTCGCTATATGATTTATTGATTAAACCATAAGCAAGGTATACAATGAAATTTCGAGTCGCCACCGCACTTTTATTTATCCAAAGGACTGGCTAAAAAGCGAACAAAAGCCTAAGAAGTTTTACACGTAGAAAACTAATAAAAAGATCAGAGAGTCTGGGTAAGGGGTAAATTACGCAATGGGAAGGTGTTAGGCACCCACTACGTCCTAGGTACTCCTAGGGAGCCCTTTTCACACTTGTTGTATAAAATTGTTATTTGTTATGACATAAATATTGTGCAAACATGATTGGGATGATGAGAAAAGAATGTACAAGTTAATTATTTTTGTGTTCGAACGGATGAACCCGTTGCCTACGTACCTTCCATCAAAGGTAAGGATCAAAACGCCGTAGTTCGGCTAAAAGATTTCCAAAAGTTGGTGGATTCAATTTTAAACACAAGCACTGAGGCTTTTCATTATCAATGGGAGAACACTCGACCAAAACCAACATCCACCATGCGAGGATAGCTTCGACGTACTAGAGGGGTTAGCCTTGTTTTCAGTACGGAAGTCTTACTGTCGACTCACTAAAGATAAGGTGAGGTTTACATCAACCACAATGATAATTGAAACCTACGGCTAATGCATGAAAAGATTAACAATGGACAAAGCCAAAACAAGTGAATGGGTGAAGTTAATTGATTGTGATTATGAAAGTGGAGTCAAAGTATGATTAAGATTAATTCAGAGAAGTGTTATGAAATGGAGTTTGAAAAAAGTCAAGGACTTGGGGTCCAGGTTTCTAATTTGAAAAAACATGAAGATGTTTGCACAATATCTATCTCAAGTTTGAAAGTGATGTGTGAAAAGGTTTAGGACAAAATAGGGATGAATGGATGAGGATGGATTGTAAAACTTCTTAGAAGGTTCACCTCTTGAGACCATATGGGAGATGATTCAAGTGTGTCCTTTGGAATAGGCAATGAGCAATAGCAAAATAAGCAAACAAATGATACCGGATGCCACTCAATGGTCTTACTCCAATCTCACAAACAAAAAGCGGATACCGGATACCAATAGATGGATTTACACCAATCTCCTAAAACAGAAATGGATATCAGAGGCCACTCAATGGACTTACACTAATCTCCTCAAACAAAATGAAACTTGGATACCAGATGCCAATCTGTCTGGACTTATACCAATATCCAACATATGATCATAGGAAAGCAAATGCCAACTTGCAGGGACTTACAATTGCATCCTCACATAAACAAAAGCAAAACATGGATGTCAGATGCCAATCTATCTGGGCTTACTCTAACCTCCACAGTATGGTCCTAGGAATACAAATGCCAACTTACAGGGACTTATAATTGCATCCTCACATACAACAAACAAATGCATCATTATGGTCATAGGAAAGCAAATGCCAACTTACAGGGACTTACAATTGCATCCTCACATAAACAAAGAAAAGCAAAACATGGACGTCAGATGCCAATCTATCTGGGCTTACTCTAACCTCCACAGTATGGTCCTAGGAATACAAATGCCAACTTACAGGGACTTATAATTGCATCCTCACATACAACAAACAAATGCATCATTATGGTCATAGGAAAGCAAATGCCAACTTACAGGGACTTACAATTGCATCCTCACATACAATCAAGTGCATCAAGCAAAGATAAGATGAGTGGCCAATGAAATGGTCTTACAACTCACTTCCATATCATAGAAACAAAGGCCAAAGGAATGGTCTTACAATTGTTCTCAATGGGGAAACAACAAAGATAAGTCATAAAGACAAATGAGATGGTTATGCATTAATGAGCAATAAATGATGATGAGTGCACACAGCATGCAAGCAAACATGTGTATATGAAGCAAGTGATCAATCAATGAAAGCATTCAGCACACACTATAACCAAACAAGGAGGCTCATACAAAAGGGTTAGGCATTGAAGCCAACTGGAATAGGGTCACAGGTGCTCTTAACCTTGCCATTGAGGGGCTAAGGTGAAGCAGATGAAAGGAGATGAGGGGTGTGCCTCATTGCTCTTATCCCTAGTCAGGGAGAGCATTTGAATATCAGAAGGTGTGGGAGTTCAGAAAGTAGGAACTCTCTCCACATGTTATTGACTCGATTGATCTTGGGTTTGGATCTCAATGCTACAACCATGTAATGGGAGCAAGGAGAAGACTCACAGAATAGTAGGGGATAGGTTGCTTATCCCTTTGATCTACCAATTGCCTTATTTGAAGGACTTTTCCTGCTTGGGACAAATATAAACACACACAAGCATTGCCTCTTAAGGAGGACTTCAGACAGTTGCCTGGCCAAGTAACAGGCCAGGTCTTCCAGACTACATGAAGAATAAGGAATTATACCTCAAAGCAAATTGCTAAATAGCAAAGCAAAGCAAGTTCAAATAACTAAGCAACTAATGGTACCTGAAATAGTCAAACAAATCAGTACACAGTTCAACAGTTAAAGCAAAAGGAGAATAGAATTAACAGTCAACATAATCAGATGAATGTGCAAAGCACAAGACTCAAATCATATGAGTCAAGCCACCTACAAAACAAAGAGGTTAGCTCATGATAAACAATCAAGCTCAATCACATTATAATGATTTCTTTGAAGCACTTGTTGCTTAACCTGAAAACAATGAACTCAAACATAAGCAACAGGACCACTAGGACAAGCCTAGGGTCAAAATGAGATGAGAAAGTCAAAACAGCAAGGGATAGTCAACCAAAGTCAAGTTTAAACATTTAAGAAGCAAACTCAATTGGTCCCACATTCATATCATTCATCATCATGATTTCATAAGCAAAGGAAGTCAAAGCATAGCAAATGAAAGCTCATAGAAGTCAACAGCAAGACTTAGCTCAAAATCAATCATAATCAATTCCAAAAATCATCAAATAATTCATGGTCAATCACAATCCATAACATGACATTCATATAAAATTTCAGCTCATTTGGATCATGGGAAGATAGTCAATGAAAATCAGAAAGTCAAAGCAAGTTCAAGCATGTACAAAGAAGTCAAACAAACATGTATCAACTTCAAAAAATCATAACTCAATGCCAACAGATGAGAAATGAATGGGATCAACACCAATGCAAATCTTAAGATGTCTAGTGTGCACATGTAAAATTTCATGATCATCCAATAAAGTATGAGAATTTCCCAAATGGAATGGCAAGATGTGTCACATAAAGTTAACATTTGACTAGACAGGGGAGAAAAATCTCAAACAATTAGGAAATGGCATAAAATAAATCCAAGAAAATTCACACATAAACTAGACATACAAGGGTAGGTTCATGCAAAATTTCACATCAATTGGAGGTCAGGAAGCATGTCAACAAAAATCATGAAATTGCATATCATTGGTGTGACACACATTGTCACACCCTAGTTCAAAAATTCATAACTCAGCAACCAAATAAGATAAATTCAAGAACTCTACATCAAAATAACCATGGATGAGTGTAGATTAAGCACAAAAAATTTCAGGGTCATTGGATATATCCTCATCATTTCACAATTGAATTGGCAAGATGTACAAAATATGCATACATGAGCAAAACCCTAATGCCATTAAAAATCCAGCCATCCAAAAAAATCAGCAAAAATCATGATAAAAAAGTAGACATTCATATGAACATGATGAAAAAATTTTCATGAATTTTGGAATTAAAATGATGATGTTATGAATTTTGGAAGATGAGGAATGAATTTGGAATAAATGAACAAAATAACATGGTTTACTAGGTCAAAATGGTTGACCGGTGGCACTTTTGTAATTATCACCCTCATTAACCAAAACGCTGCGCTTAGGGAGGGAAAACCAAATGTTCTGATTGGTTGTTTCAATGGAACAGTGTGAAGCATGCAGAAAATTCAAACAACAACCAATCGTGTGAGAAATTCTGGAAAATGGCCATTAGGGTTTAAGGAATCTTAGGGTTTTAAAACAGCAGCTTCAACTTCATGTTATCACCATAAAAAACGAATTTCAAACAGAATTACGCAAACAGCATGGCAATGATATTCGTGCAACATCAAACAGCAACAAACCAAACACGGTTTCCAGAATTCTGGGTAAAACATTTCAGGGTTTTAGTAACAGTGCTTAGGGTTTTTGAAAGCAACAGTGTTCATCATCATCAACAGCAATCGAGCAAAACAAACATGCCCAGAAGTGGAAGTTAAACATGGAATTCGAATCATCAGGCAATGCATATTCATAATCCAGCATCCAAATTCATCAAAACATGTTAACCAAGATGAACTAAGCAAAAACAAATTCATATGTGCAGCTTCATGTCAACATAACTATCAGAATACACAACCATTTTCTATGATTCGAAGTTCAAAATGACTAGCATGAAGAGATCTAACTAAAGCATATCACGATTTTAAAAAACAAGAGATTCGAAAACTGACCAAGATTGAAGCTCAGTGATGATTTGAGTGTTGTTTGCTTGCAAATCCTCGAAACAGATGTACATGAAGCTTCTAAAAGAAGAATGGTTGGAGAGTTCTAGCTTGGCAATGCTTGAAATGGTCCAAAACGAAATCTGCCATGGAAGTGTCTTGAAGAAACAGAGCTCGAAAATGGCTGTGCAGTTGGGGTTTGATGCTCCAAATGGCTTCTAAATGATGTCCAGATGATGAAACAATGAAGGTGGCTCGAGCTCTTTTGAAGTTTCAGCAGAAATTTTCTCAAAATGCAAGGAGAGTGTTTTTGAGAGGAGAGAGTTTTTCTGTGTGTTATGGCTGCTAGCTAGGGTTTATTTGGCAGAAAATGAGTTATATATTGTCTGTTTAACATTGGCTAATGGAGTACTAAACATGATTAGCTCAAATGAAGTGGTTTTGCCATTTTGCTAATTTGAAACAAATGCACATGGAGGGTGTAAGGTCTGCCCGAGTTTGGGCCTCAAACATGCTTCAAATATCATCTCAAAACATTTCCAATTGGCCACAAGTGTTAAAAATGCCTAATTCAAAAAGTCAATTTTTCAACATACTTGAATTTAATTAAGGCAAGTCCAAAAAGGCCATTTTGCATGGTGAGGTTTTGATGAATGATGAATGCATTTTTGGAAAGAGGGGATTAAATAGGACTTGTAGGAAAAAACCCCACCAAAATTGGCCAAATGGTTTGAGAGATATGCCCTTTTGAAGTTCACAAATTTTTGAAATTGAATTGGTCATAACTTGCCAACCATACATGGGAATTGAGTGTTCTTGGACTTTTTGGAAATGGGAGAACAAGATCTTCAACTTTCATGTTGGGCAAAAATTCATTTGAGGCTTGTATCATGATGTAAGTTTAAGATCAAGAAGTTTCCATTTTTGGCAAATTTGAATTACAGGTCAACTTTCTATTTCTGGAAATTTCTTGTCTGACTTTATTTTCTTCACTGTGGATGCTTGACATGATATATGAAGCTTATATAGGCATGAATGAGACCTCTCAGACCAAATCCCATCATCAAATCACTGATTAAATGGACAGTTGACCAAGTTTGACTTTCTAGGGTTTTGCTTGACTGAAGCACCTTCTGATGAATTCCAAACCCTAATTCCTTGATATCTTGATTCCAAATGATGTCCCAAGATGTATGAACTCTTGATTATTGATCATGGTGCCCAAATTCTGCAAGAATGGCCACCATCCACTGCAATGACTGACTTTGACTGATTTTGACCTAATTGGCTGATGATTGCTTCAGCTGCAAGTAACATGGTTAGCTGACAATATTTTTGTACTTTTTGGTTAGTAAAAAAATGAAAAGCAAAGATATACAAATGCAAAACATGCTTGGTGATCAAGAATCAACTCACAAGGCAACCTACCCACTAGGAGGGAAGCTAGGGCATGCAATGATCCTTGAGGCCATGATATGATATGATATGGGCCATGAGGGATCTTAGGGCCAAAATTGGGGTCTTACACTACCCCTTTCTGAACATAGTCTCTAATAAAGTGATGTTTTATTTCTATGTGCTTAGCTCTGGAGTGTAGAATAGGATTTTTGCTTAAACAAATGGCAGCAGTATTATCACAGAAGATAGGAATGTTACTCATAAAGATTTGCAGATCCTCTAATTGATTCTTCATCCAGAACATCTGAGTGGTGCATAGTGATGCTGAGATGTATTCCGCTTCTGCAGTAGACAAGTCTATGGTTGATTGTCTTTTGCTGGCCCAGGATATCAGATTCTTTCCCAAGAGCTGACAATTTCCAGATGTACTCTTTCGTTCCATTCTGTCTCCTACGTAATTTGCATCACAAAAACCAGATAGTCTATACTCTGATGTTTTCTCATACATCAGGCCCAGGTTAGGAGTTCCTTTCAGATATCTGAGAATTCTCTTAACTGCTGTTAAATGAGATTCTCTAGGATCTGATTGGAATCTGGCACAAAGACAAACACTAAATAGAATATCAGGACGAGTAGAAGTCAGATAGAGAAGGGAGCCTATCATACCACGATTGAGCTTCTGACAAACCTTTTGACTGACTTCTTCTTTTTCAAGAATGCAAGTTGGATGCATGGGTGTCTTTGTAGGTTTGCATTCAACCATTTCAAATTTCTTCAGAATGTCTTTTATGTATTTACTTTGATGAACGTAAGTGACTTCTGAAGTTTGATTGATTTGAATTCCTAGAAAGAACTTTAGTTCTTGCATTAAGCTCATTTTGAATTCTGCCTGCATTAGCTCAGAGAATTCTTGACATACAGAGGCATTAGCTGAACCAAAAATGATATCATCAACGTATATCTGGCATATCATGAGATCATTATTAATGTTTTTACAGAAGAGTATAGAGTCAACTTTTCCTCTAATAAAATCATGTTCCAGAAGAAAATTACTTAATCGTTCATACCAAGCTCTGGGAGCTTATTTTAATCCATATAAAGATTTCTTAAGTTTAAAAACATGTTCTGGAAAATTTGGATTTTCAAAACCTGGAGGTTGGTTGATATACACTTCTTCTGATATATAACCATTAAGGAATATGCTCTTGACATCCATTTGATACAGTTTGATAGAATGATTTATAGCGAATGAGACAAGTAAGCGAATAGATTCTAACCTGGCGACTGGGGCAAAGGTTTCATTGTAGTCAATGCCTTCTTGTTGACTGTAACCTTGAGCCACCAGTCGAGCTTTGTTTCTGACAACTTCTCCTTTCTCATTCAGCTTGTTTCTGAACACCCATCTGGTTCCGATAATGTGAGTGCCTTTTGGTTTAGGAAGAAGATCCCAGACGTCGTTCTTTGTGAATTGATCTAGCTCTTCTTGCATGGCTAGAACCCAGTCGCTATCTTTAAGTGCCTCATCACAGGAAGTAGGCTCGATCAGAGATACTAGTCCCAGAGGAGTTTCTTTAGGAGTTTTGAAGGTAGACCTAGTTCGGATAGGTTCGTCCTTGTTTCCCAGAATCAACTCTTCAGATATGTTGAGGCGTCTTTTAGCTTTCTTTGGGATTGTTGGGGATTTAGTTCCTTCTGAGGTTTGAGTGGCAGTTGCTTCAGGAGCTTTAATCTTTTCGTTAGAACCTGCAAGAGTAATCTCCAGATCTGCAAGTTTCTCAACTAGCTTTGACTTTTCAGGGTCAAGCTTATCATCAAATATGACATGAATTGATTCTTCCACAATTTTGGTTTCTGTATTGTATACTCTGTAGCCTTTAGAGCGTTCTGAGTATCCTAACATAATACCTTTTTGTGCTTTAGAATCAAACTTGTTCAGATGTTCTTTAGTATTTAAAATTAAACAGGAACATCCAAAAGGATGAAAATAAGAGATGTTGGGTTTTCTTCCTTTACACAGTTCATAGGGAGTCTTCTCTAGAATAGGTCTTATGGAGACTCTATTCTGAATGTAACACGTTGTATTTACAGCTTCAGCCCAAAAGTGCTTAGCCACATTTGTTTCATTGATCATGGTTCTAGCCATCTCTTGGAGTGTCCTATTCTTCCTCTCTACAACTGTATTTTATTGTGGAGTTCTAGGGCAGGAGAAATCATGGGATATTCCATTACATTCAAATAATTCCTCAAAAAAATTATTTTCAAATTCCCCACCATGATCACTTTTGACTCTGATGATTTTAGAGTCAAATTCGTTTTGCACTTTGGAACAGAAGCTCGTGAATACAGAGTGAGACTCACTCTTGTGCTTTAAGAATTTTACCCATGTCCAGCGAATAAAATCATCAACAATGACTAGTCCATACTTCTTTCCATTGACTGATGCTGTTTTCACAGGACCAAATAAATCAATGTGAAGAAGTTCCAGAGGCATAGAGGTAGAAACAATATTTTTCTTTTTAAAAGATGATTTTGATATTTTTCCTTTCTGACATGCTTCACATAGAGCATCTGAAGAAAACTTTAGCTTAGGTAGACCTCTGACTAACTCGAGTTTATTTAGATGAGATAACTTTCTCATGCTAATGTGGCCCGAGCGTCTATGCCATACCCATTGCTCTTCGTGAACAGACATCAGACATTTCACATTTTGTTCTTTTAAATCAGAAAGATTTATTTTATAAATATTGTTTTTCCTCTTGCCAGTGAATAGGACAGAACCATTGTTTTGATTTATGGCTTTACATGTTTTTTGATTAAAGATTACATCATACCCGTTATCACTTAATTGACTTATTGATAACAAATTATGAATTAATCCTTCAACATATAACACATCAGATATAGAGGGAAGAGTACCATTACCAATAGTTCCAGAGCCTCTGATCCTTCCTTTCTGATCTCCTCCGAAGCCTACGAATCCAGCATCTTTAAGTTCCAGGCTTTGGAACATAGACTTTCTTCCCGTCATGTGTCGCGAGCATCCAGAGTCCAGGTACCATGACTGGTGTTTTAACTTTGCTGCATAAGATATCTGCAACATAAACAATCTTATCCTTTGGTACCCAGAGTCTTTTGGGTCCTTTGTGATTAGTTTTCCCAGAGTTTCTTAAAACTTTGGGTTTTCTAGCATTATTAAATTTTTGTGTTTGTGTATGTGTATAGTGATATGAAAATGGAGATTTAGGTTGGTCATTAGTAGAAGTTTTATCTTCACTAGGATCATACCCAATTCCTCTTCTATTGTTCTGACTGACCCCATAAATCATGGATGCCATTCTGCTCCTCTCTATTCCATTTTTCAGAAACTTTTGAAAAGATTTTTCATATTTATAAATTATTGTGTTTGAAGTTTGTGGAGCTTGAGATAACGCTTCTTCAAGTTTTGAGCAATTTTTCTTTGTTGCATCTCTTTCTAATGTCAATGTTCTGTTTTCATCTTTTAGTTCTAAAATTGTTATCTCAAGTTTGCCACATTCTTCTAATGTTTCTTCAAGAACACCTTTTATAGCTTTAAATTTTTGTTTGAGTTTCTGATATGAGCTAAGAGTTTCAGACATACATGATTCTTGGTCAGATCGAGAAAGTTCAGAAAATACCTCTTCTGGTTCAGATTCTTCATCTGAAGTATTCTTGGATGTGGTAGCCATGAGTGCCACATTTTCCTGTTCATCAGAGTCTGATTCTGATGAGTCAGATTCATTGTCGTCCCAGGTAGCCATTAGTCCCTTTTTGGTAATGAGGGAATTTTTCTTGAAGTTCTCTTTTCTGGAACTGTCTTTCTTTAACTTAGGACATTCGTTCCTATAGTGACCTATTTCTTTACATTCATAACACGTAATATCTTTGTTAGTTTTACCTTTTGAGGTTGATTCTGATCGGTCCTCTCTGGGTCTTGGTTTTCTGAAGTTATTATTCCTTTTTCTCCAGATTTGCTTTACTCTTTTGGTCAGAAGGGATAATTCTTCCTCATCGTCAGAATCTTCCTGTTCAGAGTCATCAGCGTCTTCTGTTTCGGCCTGGAAGGCTTTGTTTCTGTCAGACTTGCGCCTTTCAGATCTGGACTTTAATGCAACAGACTTGATATTCTTCTGAGGCTCGTCTTCCTCCAATTCTATCTCATGACTTCTGAGTGAACTGACAAGCTCTTCAAGGCTGACGTTGTTCAGATCCTTTGATAGCTTTAAGGTTGTGACCATAGGTCTCCACTTCTTTGGCAAGCTTCTGACTATCTTTTTGACATGTTCCGCAGTTGTGTATCCTTTGTCTAGCACTTTGAGACCTGCAATTAGAGTTTGGAATCTAGAAAACATTACCTCTACAGCTTCATCATCCTCCATTTTAAAGGCTTCATATTTCTGGATTAGAGCCAGAGCCTTTGTTTCTTTGACCTGAGAGTTTCCTTCATGAGTCATCCTCAGGGAGTCGAGTATATCTTTAGTTGTTTCCCTGTTGGTGATTTTTTCATACTCATTGTAGGATATGGCATTGAGAAGTATCGTTTTGGCTTTGTGATGATTCTTGAATTCGCGCTTCTGATCATCTGTCATTTTTCTTCTGGGAACGGAAACTCCAGCATCTGTTACAGGAGGTTTGTATCCAACTGTGACAATGTCCCAGAGATCAGCGTTATAGCACAGAAAAAAACTTTCAATTCTATCTTTCAAGTAATCGAATTTCTCTCCATCAACGACTGGAGGCTTAGCGTTGTAACTATCTCTTTCATTGGTGTTGGCCATAGTTCTTCTCGTTCTGGATCTCTCTACATTGTTAAGTGTTTGATTAGAAAATTAATAATAAAGCCGAAGCTCTGATACCAAATGAAGGTTAGAAAAACAAGAAAGGGGAGTTTGAATTGTTTTAGAAATTAAAAGCTTTTTCAAAAGTAAGAACACACTGAATTTTATATTGGTTCGCTTATAACACAAAGTTACTCCAGTCCACCAGGCCAAGGTGATTTCGCCTTCAACAAGGACTTAATCCACTAATCTTGAAAGATTAATACAACCAAACGTCTAAGAGAATGATCTCTTAGTCCTCCCAAGTATATAGACTACACAGAGTCACTTGAGGAACAAAAGCAATTTAGTAAAAGAAATTTGTAATAAAGAATGCTTCTAAGAGTAAGCAAATATTACAGTAGAATATTTAAACAAGCGTTTTCACGTATGAGCAGCAACTCGTTAAAACTAAGAGAGAATGTAAAGACTTTTTCTGTGCATTGTTATGTCTCTCAATGAAGTGGGATGTCCTTTATATATTGGTGAGAAGGACCGTTGGAGTGATGACAGAATATTGGCCTTTGATGAGCATTCATTGTCATTACTTCTGTATTTCTTGCCATAACCAATTTATATCCCTGAATGATTTCTTTCTAAAAATACTTCCTTTCCATTTGAAGAAATTCTTTCCGTTACTGTTTCTGGATTAGGAGAATCTTCATCAGAATCTTTGTTATCTCGGAGTTCTACGTCAGAAGGAAATAATGTTGAGGTTACATCAGAGCTTCTCAGAGTACTGGTCTATCAGATCATCAGAACTAAGACCCGTGGATGTTTAGAGCTTCTGGTTCTTCCTTCTTGCTTTGCTCAGATTCAAAAATTCTTGAGCGCACTTCTTCCTCAGATGCGTCTGATCTTCTAGTACTTTGTATCTGATCACAGTATATATCTGGTAAAACGATCAGATTCCTTTTTGTTGTTCAGAGTGCTGCACACTTAGAGAATTTTTGTTAGGGTGCCATTTTGGTTTCATCCTTTGTTATCATCAAAATCCTGGAATTCTATTGTAGAACTAATTTTGTTCTTACAAGTTGTGCCTCGTGCCCAACGTCAAGATTCCCATCAAGTTCAAAGTACCTAAATTTGAAAAATACAAGGGAAACACTTGCCCTCTCAGCCATCTTTTGATGTACACACGCAAGATGTCAACCCAGACTGACAACGATCAACTCCTTATCCACTATTTCCAGGACAGCCTGTCTGGTGCCGCACTCAGATGGTATATGGGTCTGGATAGTGCGAACATCCGCTCCTTCAACGACCTTGGAGAAGCTTTCGTCAAGCAGTACAAGTATAATGTTGATATGGCTCCCGATAGGGACCAACTCAGGGATATGTCTCAGATGGAGAAGGAAACGTTCAAGGAGTACGCCCAGAGGTGGCGTGAATTGGCCGCACAGATTGTGCCCCCACTGGAAGAGAAGGAAATGACCAAGATCTTTCTGAAGACCTTGAGTTCATTTTATTACAAGAGGATGATTTCTAGTGCTCCCTCGGACTTCACCGAAATGGTGAACATGGGGATGAGTCTAGAGAAAGGAGTCCGTGAAGGACGTCTGACCCGGGATGAAGGCTCTTCTGCAAAGCGATATGAGGGCTTTGCAAAGAAGAAAGAGGGAGAGGCACATGATGTGTCTTCCCATATTAAAAGAAGACCCTCTATGAAGAGGAAAACTGTTCGCCCTGCCAGTAACCAGCACCAGGTGGCTCATATAGCACCTGCCTTCAGGGAAACTCAACATTATCAGCATCAACAACCACAACATCAACAATATCAACAACAACAGCATCGTCCACAACAGCAGGCCTACCAGCCTCGAAACAACAACAATACCAGCACTAACTGTGATAGGAAGAGGGTCACTTTCGATCCAATTCCCATGACCTATGCTGAACTCTATCCTTCGTTGATAGACAGAAAGCTGATCACTCCACGTGACCCACCTGCTGTATCGGCCAACCCTCAGTGGTGGTACAAGCTTGAGCTTCACTGTGTATATCATTTCGGTGCTCCCGGACATGATATGGAAAACTGTTATCCCCTGAAGACCAAGGTTCAAGACCTTGTTAGAAATGGGATCTTGTTTTTCGAGGACGTAGGTCCGAATGTCAAGAAGAACCCATTTCCCGAGTGTAACACCCTTCTAAAATACCCCAAATTAATTAAAACAACAAAATGTAAATCAGAGTAGATATGCAATTAAGGGTGTCACACAATTACTTCACACCATTCACCATAATAACTGTCATGCTCTTTTATTAATTCAAAACATAAAGCATTTGCACAATACGCAGCGGATAGAAATCAAATCAATCATGCAAAACATGTAACACATTACATGTAAAATTATTCAACAAGGTAAAACATCCCGTCCCGATGTTACATCTATCAGAGCATGACCCACTAAGGAACTACACTAGACTTCAAGCACTAGCTCCTACTCAATCACTGCTCGTTACCTGAAAAATAGTTGTAAGGGTGAGTTCCTCAATCGATATAAAAAGCATTATAAAATATCATGTAATGCTAAGTAAATAACACATTAATCACCCTAATCATATCACACATTCGGTAACGGCAACCTCCACTCAAACATCATAATCATGCTCAACATAAACACCAAAACACACGTATAATATTGGAACACATCCATTCATATTATACACAATACATACATTATGCAATGAGACTCCATGCATGCGGTACCGACTATTCGTGAACATATAGTTCACCTCACCGATCAAATCCAGATACGGCTACCAAGCCCACTAGTCCCACTCATTTGAGACCTAGTGACTCACTCACTAATTCCTCACTACGGGAATTAGCTACCACCCCAAGGGCCATGCTATGCATGCTAATTCACCTAGCATGCAAACATCAACAACAGTCCATAATGACTAACTCACTAATTCCTCACTATGGGAATTAGCTACCACCATAAAGGCCACAATATGCATGCTAAATCACCTAGCAATGCAAAATCATCAACAATAATCCACAATGGACATATGCTCACACTCTAAGCCATAAACAGTCCATTCACAATTGCATACATAACATATACATTCACAGCATTATGCATACCATCATACATTCATCAACACACGTATCAAAACATCATATCATGTCAAATAATTAATCACAGTATTAGTACACTCCACTAATACCTATACTGCTCAAAACAACGGGAATTAATCCCTATTACATCATACGCCAATATAGGCCAAACACCAATTATGCACACATTATTCAAATATGAATTTTTCACTTTTCCAACAGTGTTAACCGGTTAACGCCCTGGGTTAACCGGTTAACGCAACACAGAACACGCTTTCTGGCAAAAACTCAACAGTGTTAACCGGTTAACGCCTTGGGTTAACCGGTTAACGCAGACAGAACAACAATATTTTCACAACTCACAACAGTGTTAACCGGTTAACGCCCTGGGTTAACCGGTTTAACGCAGACAAAACAGCAATACCTCACAATTCCTAACAGTGTTAACCGGTTAACACCCTGGGTTAACCGGTTAACGCAAGACAGAAAGCTGTTCCTGCGCTAACACGAAGCAGAATGCAGAATTCTTCGCATTTTCCGCCGTTGGAGGACTTCCGGACCTCCGATTCCGATTCCGTAAAAAGCTATACGTTCGGGAAATCACAACTCACACAAATACAGATTCAATTACAGCTTTAACACAACTTATCCAACACAATTTTTCAGCATTCAACATCCCAATTAGGGTCAATTCAACGGTTCATCACTACCCATTACATGTTAACCCATAATACCCATTAAACGACGATAAACCCCCCTTACCTGAGTTAATCCGGCAATCCCTAAGCTCCAATCTTTTCCGTTCTTCAACCCTTGCTCTCTTGCTCTTCCTCTTTGCCCTTTCTCCCTTTTCAGCCGCTTCTCTGTTTTTCACGTAAAACCCTCTTTACCAAAAAATGAAACTCTTTTCTTATTTCCCACTTATATACTTTCCAATAATTATTATTCCAATAATAATAATAATCCAATAATATTCCAAATTATTTAATTAAATTAATAAATATAATATTAACTTAAATTAAATAATTATCTTTTTTTTTTTTTATCGGGGTGTTACAACTCTCCCCCACTAAAAGAGTTTTCGTCCTCGAAAACATACCTCAAGCGAATAACTCTGGATATGACTCCTTCATCTGACTCTCAAGTTCCCAAGTCACATTGCCACCTGCTGGTCCTCCCCAAGCTACCTTCACCAAGGCAATCTCTTTACCCCGCAACTGCTTCAACTCTCGATCCTCTATCCTCATAGGTGATGTTTCAACAGTCAGGTTATCTCTCACCTGTACATCATCTACTTGGACCACATGCGACGGATCAGGAATGTACCTCCTCAACTGAGACACATGGAAAACCTCATGCAAATTCGCAAGTGACGGCGGTAAAGCGATACGATAGGCTACCTCCCCTATCCTCTCCAAAACCTGATAAGGACCAATAAATCGAGGTGTCAACTTCTTCGACTTCAAAGCTCGACCAACCCCAGTTATCGGAGTAACACGAAGAAACACATGATCTCCCTCTTGAAACTCAAGTGACTTCCTCCTCTTGTCGTGATAACTCTTCTGACGACTCTGAGCAATTCTCATCTTCTCCTGAATCATCTTAATCTTTTCCGTAGTCTGTTGAACAATCTCCAGTCCAACCACCGCACTCTCACCGGACTCATACCAACATAAAGGCGTCCGACATCTCCTACCATACAAAGCTTCAAACGATGCCATACCAATGCTCGAATGAAAACTATTGTTGTAGGTAAACTCAATCAAAGGTAAATAACAATCCCAAGCACCTCCCTTTTCCAAAACACAAGCCCTCAAAAGATCCTCTAGTGACTGAATCGTCCTCTCAGTCTGACCATCAGTCTGCGGATGATATGCAGAACTCAATCTCAGCTTAGTTCCCAAAGCCCTCTGCAAACCTTCCCAGAACTTCGATGTAAATCTAGGATCTCTGTCCGAAACAATACTCGACGGAATACCATGCAAACTTACAATTTTCTCAATATACAACTCGGCTAATCTCTCTAACGGATAATCCATTCTGATCGGAATGAAATGAGCTGATTTCGCCAATCTATCAACAATCACCCAAATAGCTTCAAAATTCTTAATTGTCCTCGGTAAACCAGAAACAAAATCCATACTGATACTATCCCACTTCCACTCTGGAATAGCCAACGGTTGCATTAGCCCAGACGGCTTCTGATGCTCAATCTTCGACTTCTGACAAGTCAAACAAGAATAAACAAAACTCGCAATTTCTCTTTTCATTCCCGGCCACCAAAATAACTTTTTCAAATCATGATACATCTTCGTAGCTCCAGGATGAATACTCATGCCACTACGATGTCCTTCCTCAAGAATACTCTTCTTAAGTTCGGTAACATCCGGAATACACACCCGATTACCAATTTTCAAAACACCATTCTCATCAACTCTGAATTCACCACCTTGACCTTGATTCACTAGAGTCAACTTATCAACCAAAAGCATATCGGATTTCTGACCCTCTCTAATCTCATCCAGAATACCACTCGTTAACTTTAACATTCCCAATTTAATACTATTGTGAGTACTCTCACACACCAAACTCAAGTCTCTAAACTGCTCAATTAAATCCAATTCCTTAACCATTAACATAGAAATATGCAATGATTTCCGACTCAATGCATCAGCCACTACGTTTGCTTTACCCGGATGGTAATTCAAACCAAAGTCATAATCCTTCAGAAACTCTAACCATCTCCTCTGTCTCATATTCAGCTCTTTCTGATCAAACAAATACTTTAAACTTTTATGGTCACTGAAAACCTCAAATCTTGACCCGTACAAGTAATGCCTCCATAACTTCAGAACAAATACCACGGCTGCCAACTCTAAATCGTGTGTCGGATAGTTCCTCTCATGAACCCTCAGTTGTCTCGAAGCATAAGCTATAACCTGCTTATTCTGCATCAACACACCACCCAAACCCAACAATGAAGCATCACAGTAAACCTCAAATGATTCCGACGAACTCGGTAATATCAGAATAGGAGCAGTAGTTAACCTTCCCTTTAACTCTTGGAAACCTTCTTCACACTTTGAGTCCCAAACAAACGCTTGCCCCTTTCTAGTCAACGTCGTCAACGGTAACGCCAACTTAGAAAATCCCTCGATGAACTTCCTATAATAACCAGCCAAACCAAGAAAACTCCTTATCTCAGAAACTGACTTCGGAGCTTCCCACTTAGATACCGCTTCTATCTTAGAAGGATCAACAGCAACACCATCTCTTGAAATCACATGACCAAGAAAACTAACCTCTTCTAACCAAAATTCACACTTTGACAGTTTAGCAAATAGCTTCTTTTCTCGTAGAACTCCTAAAACCAATCTCAAATGCTCAACATGCTCTTCTTCAGATTTCGAATACACCAAAATATCGTCAATAAACACCACAACAAACTTGTCTAGGTACGGATGGAAAATCCTATTCATATACTCCATAAACACTCCAGGCGCATTAGTCACACCAAAAGGCATTACAGAATACTCATAATGTCCATACCTTGTTCTGAAAGCAGTCTTCTGAATATCCTCAGCTTTCACACGTATCTGATGATACCCCGATCTCAAATCTATTTTGCTGAACACACTCGCACCAACCAACTGATCCATCAAATCATCAATCCTCGGCAAAGGATACCGATTCTTGATCGTCACTTTATTCAGTTGCCTGTAGTCCACACACAACCTCATAGTACCTTCTTTCTTCCTAACCAATAATACTGGTGCACCCCACGGTGACACACTCGGACGAATAAACTTCTTATCCAACAGATCTTCCAACTGACTCTTCAATTCAGTTAACTCAACAGCAGACATACGGTACGGAGCCATCGACACCGGCCTAGTACTAGGTACAAAATCAATCGAGAACTCAACTTCACGCTCTGGCGGTAATTCATTCACTTCTTCCGAAAACACATCAGGAAAATCACACACCACAGCTAGATCGCAAATCACCAGTTTATCTTTAGCCTCCAAAGTCGCTAACAGCATAAACAACTCTGCCCCATCTGCTACTGCCTCATTCACCTGCCTCGCTGATAGAAACAAATCCTTTCCTTCCTCAATCTCAGGAAAGATCACAGTCTTATCAAAACAGTTGATATAAACTCGGTTACACACCAACCAGTTCATACCCAGAATAACATCAATCTGCACTAGTGGAAGACACACTAGGTCCATCCCAAAGTCTCTACCAAAAATACTTAAAGGATAATCTAAACAAACTGAAGTAGTAGTCACTGAACCCTTCGCAGGAGTATCAATCACCATACTCCCATGCATCTCAGATATCTCTAATTTGAGTTTCACAGCACAATCCAAAGATATAAAGGAATGAGTCGCACCTGTGTCAATAATAGCTACAAGAGGAAAGCCATTAATATAACACGTACCTCGGATCAAACGATCATCTGCAGAAGTCTCCGAACCCGATAAAGCAAAAACCTTGCCTCCCGACTGGTTCTCTTTCTTCGGCTTAGGACACTGTGGACTGATATGACCCACCTCTCCACAGTTGAAACAAGTCACAGTCTTCGACCGGCACTCTGCAGCCAAATGACCACCTTTTCCACACTTGAAACACTTCCTCTCAGCACTGGTACACTCATGGACACGATGTCCAGCCTGACCACATCTGTAACACTTAGCAGGGGCACTGGAGTCTCCCCCACTAGGCCTCTTCATCCCACTCTGTCTCTGGAAACCTTTGCTAGCTGCATACGGTTTCCCACGATCATTCTGATTCTTGCCTTTCCTATCAACCCTCTGCTGATAGCTTTCCGCTCTGGCCTTGGTATCCTGTTCAAAAATCCTGCAACAGTCAACCAAATCAGAAAACACTCTAATCCGCTGATATCCAATAGCCTGCTTGATCTCGGGACGCAACCCGTTCTCAAACTTCACACATTTTGAAAATTCCCCAGTAGCCTCATCATAGGGAGTGTAATACTTCGACAGCTCTGTGAACTTAGCAGCATACTTAGTAACAGACCGATTGCCCTGCTTCAATTCTAAGAACTCTATCTCTTTCTTTCCTCTAACATCCTCTGGAAAATACTTCCTCAGGGATCTCTCTCTAAACACAGCCCAAGTGATCTCAGCATTCCCAGCAGATTCCAACTCAGTGCGGGTAGCAACCCACCAATCATCTGCTTCTTCTGACAGCATATGCGTACCGAACCTGACCTTCTGGTTATCGGCACACTCAGTCACTCGGAAGATTCTCTCGATCTCCTTCAACCACTTCTGAGCACCATCTGGATCGTATGCTCCCTTGAACATTGGAGGATTGTTCTTCTGGAACTCACTCAGTTGACGAGCAGCTCCCATTCCCACAACATTCGGATTTCCCCCAAGTACTCCAGCTAGCATACCCAGAGCCTCAGCAATCGCAACATCGTCTCTTCCTCTTCCCGCCATCTCTATTCTGAAAACCCAATCAAGCTAAAACAATAAGTACTGATAGGGTTACACAACACCTATCCCGTACAGGGGAAACAGAATAATTACGACTCGACTCGACCGACTATGCTCTGATACCACTAATGTAACACCCTTCTAAAATACCCCAAATTAATTAAAACAACAAAATGTAAATCAGAGTAGATATGCAATTAAGGGTGTCACACAATTACTTCACACCATTCACCATAATAACTGTCATGCTCTTTTATTAATTCAAAACATAAAGCATTTGCACAATACGCAGCGGATAGAAATCAAATCAATCATGCAAAACATGTAACACATTACATGTAAAATTATTCAACAAGGTAAAACATCCCGTCCCGATGTTACATCTATCAGAGCATGACCCACTAAGGAACTACACTAGACTTCAAGCACTAGCTCCTACTCAATCACTGCTCGTTACCTGAAAAATAGTTGTAAGGGTGAGTTCCTCAATCGATATAAAAAGCATTATAAAATATCATGTAATGCTAAGTAAATAACACATTAATCACCCTAATCATATCACACATTCGGTAACGGCAACCTCCACTCAAACATCATAATCATGCTCAGCATAAACACCAAAACACACGTATAATATTGGAACACATCCATTCATATTATACACAATACATACATTATGCAATGAGACTCCATGCATGCGGTACCGACTATTCGTGAACATATAGTTCACCTCACCGATCAAATCCAGATACGGCTACCAAGCCCACTAGTCCCACTCATTTGAGACCTAGTGACTCACTCACTAATTCCTCACCACGGGAATTAGCTACCACCCCAAGGGCCATGCTATGCACGCTAATTCACCTAGCATGCAAACATCAACAACAGTCCATAATGACTAACTCACTAATTCCTCACTATGGGAATTAGCTACCACCATAAAGGCCACAATATGCATGCTAAATCACCTAGCAATGCAAAATCATCAACAATAATCCACAATGGACATATGCTCACACTCTAAGCCATAAATAGTCCATTCACAATTGCATACATAACATATACATTCACAGCATTATGCATACCATCATACATTCATCAACACACGTATCAAAACATCATATCATGTCAAATAATTAATCACAGTATTAGTACACTCCACTAATACCTATACTGCTCAAAACAGCGGGAATTAATCCCTATTACATCATACGCCAATATAGGCCAAACACCAATTATGCACACATTATTCAAATATTAATTTTTCACTTTTCCAACAGTGTTAACCGGTTAACGCCCTGGGTTAACCGGTTAACGCAACACAGAACACGCTTTCTGGCAAAAACTCAACAGTGTTAACCGGTTAACGCCTTGGGTTAACCGGTTAACGCAGACAGAACAGCAATATTTTCACAACTCACAACAGTGTTAACCGGTTAACGCCCTGGGTTAACCGGTTAACGCAGACAAAACAACAATACCTCACAATTCCTAACAGTGTTAACCGGTTAACACCCTGGGTTAACCGGTTAACGCAAGACAGAAAGCTGTTCCTGCGCTAACACGAAGCAGAATGCAGAATTCTTCGCATTTTCCGCCGTTGGAGGACTTCCGGACCTCCGATTCCAATTCCGTAAAAAGCTATACGTTCGGGAAATCACAACTCACACAAATACAGATTCAATTACAGCTTTAACACAACTTATCCAACACAATTTTTCAGCATTCAACATCCCAATTAGGGTCAATTCAACGGTTCATCACTACCCATTACATGTTAACCCATAATACCCATTAAACGACGATAAACCCCCCTTACCTGAGTTAATCCGGCAATCCCTAAGCTCCAATCTTTTCCGTTCTTCAACCCTTGCTCTCTTGCTCTTCCTCTTTGCCCTTTCTCCCTTTTCAGCCGCTTCTCTGTTTTTCACGTAAAACCCTCTTTACCAAAAAATGAAACTCTTTTCTTATTTCCCACTTATATACTTTCCAATAATTATTATTCCAATAATAATAATAATCCAATAATATTCCAAATTATTTAATTAAATTAATAAATATAATATTAACTTAAATTAAATAATTATCTTATTTTTTTTGTTTTTTATCGGGGTGTTACACCGAGCATGAGAAAGTTGCTGTGAACATGGTCCAGGGGTGCCCTGGCAAATATAAAGTCATGTATGTCAGTCACATCAAGCAATCTTTGGTCGAGATTCACAGACTGTTATGTGGATATAGTCATTATGAGCATGACCATGACAAATGTCAAGTGTGCACTGTCAACGAGAGAGGATGTCGCCAAGTCAGGAAGGACATCCAAGAGATGCTGGATCAGGGTGTGATCGAGATACTTCAGAATCGTGATGAGGACGAAGTGAATGTTATATCACCTATTTTCAGAATACCAAAACATGTTGTTGTCAGATATGATGGCAGCAAGAAGAAGGTTTCTCCATCTCTTATTATCAAGCCAGCGGGCCCTGTCCCGTACTCTTCAGATAGAGTTGTTCCCTATAGATATAACGCAGTTGCATTAGAAGATGGGAAGGAGGTGCCTTTGCCCTCCACTTCTGTTGTGAGTATATCAGACGTCAGTGGTGTGACCCGTAGTGGTCGTGTTTTCTCGATGCCGCTGAAACCCCATGAAGACGTGTTGAGAAGAACTGGTGCTGTTAATAATTCTGCCGACCCTGTGGGGACTTCTTCTCCTTCTCCGAATTCGGCACTTGCTGTGAAGGGCATAGTACTTAATATTGTTGCTAAAGCTCATGTCCCTGTTGGCTAGAATGGCATTCTGAAAGAGGACTGTGATGAGATGCTGAGGCTCATCAAGAGGAGCGAGTATAATGTTGTTGATCAGCTGCTTGAAACTCCATCAAAGATATATGTCCTATCTTTGCTGATGAATTATGAGCCACACCGTGAAGCTTTGCAGAGGGTGTTAGACGTGGCATACGTGGATCACAATGTCACAATTGAACAGTTTGATAGCATTGTTGCAAACATAACTGCTTGTAACAATTTGAGCTTTTGCGATGCTGATCTTCCCGAGGAGGGAAAAGACCACAATTTGGCTCTACACATTTCTATGAACTGCAAGGATGATGCCTTATCTAATGTGTTGGTAGACACAGGATCATCGCTAAATGTGTTGCCAAAATCCACTATGGCGAAACTTTCTTATCAGGGACCTCCCATGAGGCAGAGTGGAGTGGTAGTCAAGGCTTTTGATGGATCCAGGAAAACTGTGATTGGTGAGGTTGAGCTCCCAATCAAGATTGGACCTAGTGATTTCCAAATCACTTTTCAGGTCATGGATATCCACCCATCATAAAGTTGCTTGCTTGGCAGACCATGGATTCACGAGGCAGGCGCCGTGACATCCACCCTACACCAAAAGTTGAAATTCGTCAAGAATAAGAAGTTGGTGGTGATAGGGGGATAGAAGGCTCTCTTGGTAAGCCATTTGTCTTCCTTTTCCTATATAGATACTGAGGATGAGGTTGGGACTCAGTTCCAAGCCTTATCTATTGATGAGCCTTCAAGGAAAGGACCTTCTTCATTTGCATCCTACAATGATGCGAAGTTGGCCATTGAGCATGGCGCAACTACTGGTTTAGGACAAATGATTAAGCTGGAAGACAATAAATCCCGAGCTGGCATAGGGTACTCTTCAGGCACTTTCAATGAGCATGGACTGTTCTAGAGTGGAGGTTTCATCCACACGGTCGAAGACCAAGAGGCTGCTGCTATAGTGGAAGATGATGCAGAGGAAGATTCTGGCAACTTTGTCATCCCTGGAAGAATCTGCAATAATTGGGTCGCTGTTGGTGTTTCAACAGTTGTCCATAACTCCACTTAATGTGTTCACTTTTGTTTAAAAACCCTTTTCCCATGCCAAAAGGAGAAGTGATGACATTGTTGGCGCATTAATACAATGATATTCATTCAATAAATACATGTTAAATGTTTGTTTTTCCAAATTATTTTCCCTTTTTGCTTTTTGCATGAAATTGGTGATCACTAAAAAACTCTAAAAAAGAATAAAATCAATCTTTTCATCTGCATAATGATTTGCCTTGTTTGAATTCTGAAATCTCTTTTATATCCAAAATCATTATGCAGGTTGATCAAACCCATTGAACATAATGATCCAACACCATCTCCCAACTTTGAGTTCCCTATATTTGAGGCAGAAGAAGATGATGTTGAAGAGATTCCTGATGAGATTACCCGTCTGCTTGAGCACGAAGAGAAGATCATTTAGCCACATCTTGAGAATCTAGAAACAACCAACTTGGGGTCTGAAGATTGTGTTCGCGAAGTGAAGATTGGGGCACTCCTGGAAGAGTCTGTGAAGAAGGGGTTGATTGAGTTGCTACGAGAGTATGTCGATGTCTTCGCCTAGTCATATGAAGACATGCCTATTCTGGATACTGGTATTGTGCAACATTTCTTACTATTGAAGCCTGAGTGTGTGCCTGTGAAGCAAAAGGTCAGAAGAACTCATCCTGATATGGCAGTGAAGATTAAAGAAGAAGTTCAGAAGCAAATTGATGCAGGATTTCTGGTGACTTTTACATATCCTCAATGGGTGGCCAATATTGTGCCCGTGCCTAAGAAAGATGGAAAAGTCCGAATGTCTGTGGACTATCGAGACTTGAATAAAGCTAGTCCGAAAGATGATTTTCCTCTACCACATATTGATATGTTGGTAGATAATATAGCTAAATTCAATGTCTTCTCATTTATGGACGGATTTTCTAGTTATAACCAGATTAAAATGGCACCCGAGGATATGGAGAAGACAACATTCATCACACCTTGGGGAACATTCTGTTATCGAGTGATGTCCTTCGGTTTGAAGAACGCCGAAGCCATGTATCAACGTGTTATGACTACCTTGTTTCATGATATGATGCACAAGGAGATCGAGGTATATGTTGATGATATGATTGCAAAGTCGAGAACGGAAGTTGAACATGTAGAGCACTTGTTGAAGCTTTTTCATCATTTGAGGAAGTACAAACTCCGCCTGAATCCGAACAAGTGTACATTTGGAGTCCGTTCCGGCAAGTTATTGGGATTTATTGTCAGTGAAAGAGGTATTGAAGTTGATCCTACCAAGGTCAAAGCAATATAAGAGATGCCTGCGCCCAAAACTGAGAAGCAAGTCCGAGGTTTTCTTGGCCGCTTGAATTATATTTCCAGATTTATATCCCACATGACTGCCACATGTACACCTATATTCAAGCTCCTCCGGAAAGATCAGCGTCATGATTGGACTGAGGATTTCCAGAAGGCCTTTAACAGTATCAAAGAGTATATGTCCGAGCCTCCGATTATGTCGCCGCCTGTTGAAGGGAGACCCTTGATTATGTACTTGACCGTTCTTGAAGACTCTCTGGGTTGTGTATTGGGTCAGCAAGATGAATCAGGGAAGAAAGAGTATGATATATACTATCTGAGTAAGAAGTTCACTGATTGTGAATCTCGGTTCTCAATGCTTGAGAAGACATGTTGTGCTTTGGCTTGGGCTGCTATGCGCTTACGCCAGTATATGTTAAATCATACGACTTGGTTGATATCCAAAATGGATCCAATCAAGTATATCTTTGAGAAGCCTACTTTAACTGGGAGGATTGCCCGTTGGCAAATGCTGTTGTCTGAGTATGATATTGAGTATCGAGCTCAGAAAGTTATTAAAGGTAGTATCTTGGCTGACCACTTGGCACATCAACCAATTGAGGATTATCAGTCAGTTCAGTACGACTTCCCTGATGAGGAGATTCTGTATTTGGAGATGAAAGATTGCGATGAGCCTACGCTCGATGAAGGGCCAGAGCCTGGTTCCTGATGGAGCATGGTGTTCGATGACGCTGTTAATCAATATGGAAATGGTATTGGGGCAGTGATTATTACTCCTTAGGGCACACATTTTCCTTTTACAACAAGGCTTACTTTCAAATGCACGAATAATATGACGGAATATGAGGCATGTATTATGGGATTGGAAGAGTGTATTGATCTTAGGGTCAAGCATCTTGATGTTTATGGTGATTCGGCCCTTGTTGTTAATCAAATTAAGGGTGAATGGGAGATGAATCAGCCTGGCCTCATCCCATATAGATATTATGCGAGGAGGATTTCAACGTTCTTTACTAAGGTTGACTTCCATCATATTCCTCGAGATGAGAATCGAACGGCAGATGCGCTTGCCATGCTTGCTTCGATGATTATGGTGAAATTCTTGAATGAAGTCCCCAATATTACTGTGATGCGCTTGGATAGACCAACACATGTGTTTGTAGTTGAGGAAGTAAAAGATGATAAGCCGTGGTATTATGATATCAAGTGTTTTCTCCAAGGGCAGATTTACCCGCCTGGGCATCTGTTAAAGATAAGAAAACTTTGAGGAGATTATCTGGCAGTTTCTACCTTAATTGTGATGTGCTTTACAAGAGGAATTTTGACATGGTTCTGCTCATATGCGTGGATAGACACGAAGCAGACCTGTTGATGACTGAAGTCCATGAAGGTTCATTTGGTACTCATTCCAATGGACATGCTATGGCAAAGAAGATGTTGAGAGCAGGCTACTATTGGCTGACAATGGAGTCTGACTGCTGCAAATATGTGAAGAAATGCCATAAGTGTCAGATCTATGCGGATAAGATTCATATTCCCCCGACACTTCTGAATGTTATTTCCTCACCATGGCCTTTCTACATGTGGGGAATTGACATGATTGGCATGATAGAGCCAAAGGCGTCGAACGGTCACCATTTTATTCTTGTAGCAATTGATTACTTCACCAAGTGGGTTGAAGCGACATCGTATGTAAATGTGACCAGGCAGGTGGTTGTGAAGTTTATCAAGAACCATCTCATATGCTGATATGGTGTGCCGGACAAGATCATTACTGATAATGGATCTAACTTGAACAATAAAATGATGAAAGAGCTGTGTAGCGAGTTCAAGATTGCACATCATAATTCTTCTCCTTATAGACCCAAGGTGAATGGGGCTGTTGAAGCTGCTAACCAGAACATCAAGAAGATTATTCAGAAGATGGTTGTTACGTATAAAGATTGACATGAGATGTTGCCATTTGCTTTGCATGGTTATCGTACATCTGTCCGTACTTCAACAGGGGAAACCTCTTTCTCTCTTGTATACGGCATGGAGGTTGTGCTCCCCGTGGAGGTTGAGATCCCATCAATGAGAGTCTTGATGGAAGCCAAGTTGACTGAGGCTGAATGGGTTCAAAGTCGTTATGACCAACTGAGTTTGATTGAAGAGGAGAGATTAACTGACATGTGCCATGGTCAGTTATATCAGCAAAGGATGAAGAAATCCTTTGATAAGAAGGTCAAGCCTCGTGTGTTTCGAGAAGGTGACCTCGTGCTCAAGAAAGTTTTATCTTTCGCGCCCGATTCCAGGGGCAAGTGGACTCCAAACTATGAAGGTCCATACGTTGTTAAGAGAGCCTTTTCAGGCGGTGCTTTGATACTTACAACTATGGATGGGGAGGATTTCACTCGTCCTGTGAATTCAGATGCAGTCAAGAAATACTTCGCCTAAAAATAAAAACGGAATAGCTCGCTAAGTTGAAAACCCGAAAGGACGGCTTAGGCAAAAATGAGCGTCTCGGTGGATTGAAAACCCGAAAGGGGGACCCAGACAAAAGTTAGAGACATAAAAAAAATATACATATATATCCCGTTAGATTGAGTACCTCACCCTGGGGCAATCTAGGCAAAAATTAGGGATTTGGCAAGTAACTGCACCCTGACAAGACTTTGTTCTACAACTGTCGTCTGTCAAAGATTCTCGCTCAGTCATCGTCAACTGAAGCTTCAAATACATTGGATTCAGAGTTGGTGGAGAAATGGTCATTATGTTCAATGTAGCCCTTTTTCCAATATATATCACCAATTTCAAATTTGTAAAGATCTATGGAGTCTCGCCATTTGCGGACTACCATTCCATCAAATAAATTTGAGCCTTTATCCAATTTTTGGCACTCTTATTTGTTTCTGCTCAACAAATGTTTGCATGTTTTAATTGATAAATGTCATTGTTTTAAACAAATAAAGTTTATATAAACTGTTTTTAAACAAAGTGAACATTCACAATGACTGAAAAGATATGTGGAACGTCTTCAGTGCTCTCCATAGGATAGTTGATTTCCAAAAGGGTAAGACATTTGTTCATATTCCTAGCATATTTGTTTTCTCTTTATCATCTTCCAGGTTGTCTCCTCCGTGAGCACAAAGGAGGGTGATACATCCTCAAGACCCCAGAAAGTCTGGAGTTTTGGCCTTGATCTTTTAGAGATGTGTATACCTCCATCCTCAGATCCCCAGAGAGTCTGAGTCTAGCATTTGTGTTTTATTAATTATACGGTTGTCATCCCTTGTGTGGACTGACCTAAAATCCCTTATACATTGATAAAAATTGATATGCTATCTACTTTCGAGGAAGTTGGTCTTCCCCCATTGTAAATGGAAATCTCCCGTAGAGTGAGCAGGAATTCCCAACATGAGTGGAAATCCTCAAGCAGTTTGGATTATAGTTCCTCCCCAGCGGGTTTGCTTATAACTCGTCCCCGGTAGGAATGTTCACATAGACTGTCCCCAGTGGGATCGCCTTCAGTCTTCCCTAGTGGATTTACCTGATCAGAGCATGATAATTTGTTCTCCCCTCCTTATTGGAAGGCTTCCTCTAAGCAGAGCTGGTGTTGAAGATGTTTATTTCTTTCCCCAGCGGAGTAGTGGTTCTCCCCCTTTGGATGAGATGTCTTCACAGCAGGTTAGAAGTTTGGAAATTATGTTTGGTGGTTGTTCCCCACAGAGTTTCATATCATTCCCTGATAAGTTCCCCAGTAGAGTTTCTTCTACGACAGAATCTTATCTGTTTTGAGTTCCCCAGTAGAGTTTCTTCTACGATGGGTCTTTTGCCTAGTCAGCAGCAAGTCCCTAGAGGTGACTCTATGGCTTCCCCAGCTGAGGCATTTTCTGATCCCAGTCTGATATTGGAGGATATGTTGTTTCTCCCCCCAGCGGATTAATTTGTTCCTTCTCCTGGTTCCAGAGGTGTTTCTTCAGCCGTTAGAAGAGAATGTTTGGTTGATGTGTTTCTATTTGGTGGTTATTCCCCACAGAATTTCACGTCATCTCCTGATAAAATCCCCAATAGAGTTCTTCTATGATTGATCTTATCCGTATCTCCGTGTGATCCCGAGAATTGTTGGAGGATCCCCAACATTTGGTAGTTGCGACCTTTGCTTATCCCCAACAGAGGTCTCTAATCCCCAACGACTCTGCTTGTTCCCCTAGCAGCAGTCCGTGTTTCCTGGTATTTGTTGCTCCCCACCAGATTGGATTTCTCCTATGGGCCTGGCTTTCTCTTTTGAGATATTGTACCGGATGTCTGTCCATTGGTTCTTAGACCTGTTTGTGTTAGATATGTCTGTTTGTCAGCATTAATCATACATAAACCACGCATATACATGCATAATCATAGCATTCAGATATTCATGTTGCATCTTTTTCCATATATCTTTGTTTGTTATTGCCTGCTATTGGTGAAATGTTCTTCCCCAAGCAGATGTTTGTGTCTGATCTCTCCATATAGAGTCAGCCCTATAGGCAGAAAGTGTTTATCTTTCCTTCATCATTCCCCAATGAGTTATGTCCTCGTGGATGATTATTATTTCAGTTTCCTCCCTTGGGATGGAATTACTCCCCTGAGTTATATCCTCATCGGGTTGAGTCTTGTTTCATTGTATCTCTCTAGTTTGTTCCTAAATTGACTCCTTTCTTCTTATTTTCCCCTGCAGTTCCCTGTGGTTCAGGTGATCAATTACTCAGTAAACAGTAATTGTTCATTTTCTCCCCGGAGGAGTTCTTGGCCTTCTACCTAGTAGCCGGTAGTTGTAAGCCTTATTTCTGTGGTTTTCTACCCAGTAACCGGTAGATGTAATCCCTTTTTTGTTGGTTATCTTTATACAATATTCGATATCGATATTCCTTCATTTTTAAGTATACCACCCAGTAACCGGTGATATATCTTTGGGATCATTGCTTTTGTCAATGTATCCCCAACGAGACATCTTTCATTTACCCTTTGTTTGGTAATGATTGTTTCTCCTTTTGATTGGTCATCATTATATACCCAGTACCTGGTATCCTGATGTCCTTTCTTTTCGGTCGATTTATCCTTTACTAACCCAATAACCGGTTGTGGATAATCTTCCATGTGAGTATGTTATCTACGTTCTGACGGTAATAGATAATATATCCCATGCGCTCTTCAGTCAAAGTCTTTTTCTTCCCCAGTCGAGTAAGATTCGTGTTTCCTTGTGGAATCGAATGTCCATCCTGTAATCGAGTTTGCTTTTTCATCCCTCCTTTCGGATGATGAGTGTCTTAGAAATATTCCCTAATTCACGCCTGGTTGGTCACCTATTATATGCCCAGTAACCGGTATCCCTGGTGTTCCTTCCTTCTGCTCCCTATTATGACTTTTTGTCCCCTGTGGAGTCATATTTTTCTGAGTTGAAATATACCTTTTAGGTCTTCCTCAGATGTTTTGGATGATTGATATCTCTCACCCTTATACCGGTCTTAGATATTCTTTCTCCCTGAGCATGTTGTTTTCTCACCGTTATACCGGTTGTTGATCACATGTCTCTTTTTTCGAGTTTATTACCCAGTAACCGGTAATACCTCATTTGTTGTTCCCTCAGCTGAGTCCTTTATGGATATCCCCACCTGAGTCCGGATTTTTATCCGAGGTATCCTTTGTGGATATTTTGCTGTATTGGCATATTCCCCAATACACGCATCTTTGCATCAGCTCGAGTCTTTCCATTGATTTATTTTCATGGAATTCCTTCGTGTCTCCCAGCAAGTTTCAAGTCGTGACCTGCTCACGCATTTTTACCCTTATTTCCCCCCAGAGTCTCTGTCTCCCTAGTGAGTATATTACTCCTTTGGATTCTCAGTTTCTCCGGATTTCTTTTCCTTTGTGGCTATATATCCCCACAGAGTATTAACTTTTGCATACATACATTTGCATCATGAGGTCTCTTAGGGACCAAAATTAGTCTCTTTGTTATTATTTAAGTTCATTCTACCGCGTCGAAACGAAGATTTTAACCTTCATATCTCCGGCTAGAATTACCTTAAATAGGGGCATCTGTAAGACCCTAATTTTGACCCTAAGATCCCTCATGGCATCATATCATTTGCTCATTGTATTGCCTCAAGGATCATAGCATGTGTGGCTCCTTACCCTAGGGTTGGGACTTGTGTGAGTTGGTTTGAGACCACCAA
Source organism: Lathyrus oleraceus (assembly GCF_024323335.1). NCBI lineage: Eukaryota > Viridiplantae > Streptophyta > Magnoliopsida > Fabales > Fabaceae > Lathyrus > Lathyrus oleraceus. Next base: position 198,409,677 of record NC_066582.1, on the reverse strand, counting down.
GCATGTTTGAATTGTATATTATTTCTTTTCTTATTTTGTCTACTAATCAAAAGCACAAAAATATGTCACTAACTTGTTTTGTTTTTGAAGCTCAAGCAGTCATGTGATCCAAGGCTCCTAGGAGGCCCCTATGCCCATTGAAGAGGCTAGATGAAGATGAAAGAAAGCATGACAATGGTCCCCAAGCTCTCAATCATCATATATGTCTCCCAAGTATCTCAATTTGTCAATTTGATCAAGCTAAACCAAAGGTCTTGAGGATTGTTTCCCAAGGAAATCCTAATTCAACTGTGCATTGACGGTGCCTTGCTCATGAAGAAACCTCAAATCATGATCAAATTTAATCAAGGTAAGTTCTTTCATTCATCATTTTATGCATATATTAGCCTATGTGAGTATCCTCAATCATTCATTCATTAAGATTTGAAGTTTGGACATGAGAAGTTGACCAGTCAAGTCATCTGACTATTTTGAAATCCACTGAGACCTAACTTTTGATGTGTTTGTCAAATGAAGATGACCCCAAAATAAAAACTGTTCTTAGGAACCATATGAAAAACTTTCATGTTCATCAAAAATCCATTTTCAACTAGGAAGGTCATCATTCATTTCAAAACATTATAGGTCATTTTGACTGAAACCCTAATTTCGGGTCAACTTCCCAAGAACCTAACTCACTCATTTTTTATGATTTTGATGTGAGACCAGTTTCATTGGAAATTTTACGATGTCTAATTCAAATGTTATGTTGGACAAAGTTTCATAATCCTAAAATAAACACATGTGATAATACAAAACATTATAGGTCACTTTGGACCAAAGCCATTGAATCTTGAAAAAGTCCAACTTCAAGTGCCCATAACTTTCTCATCAAAAATCCAAATGATGCAAAATTTAAGTCCAAATTGATTGTATTGAAAAGATATACAACTTTTATGTTGGAGGTTTTTGCATTTCAGGCTTGCATCATTGAAACAGAAGGGCTTGAAGTTGGTCCTTTTTGGCAAATTTTTCAAATACATGTTTTGTACCTTGAACTTCATGGCCAGTTTTCACAATTTTGCAAACTCCAAATGGATTTTTGTCCAACATAGCTTTTGTCCCTTATGTCAAGACCTTTCCAACCATTACTCACATGCCTATGTTTGATTTTCCAAATGGGACTTTCGAAGAGATGAATATTTGTGACCATTTATGCATTTCATGATGAAACTTCATACACAAGCAAATGACATTCAATCTGCACGTCCAATTCAACTTGGTTTGTGTTCAGCATTCATTTGCATCAACTTTTGGGCCTCACATGCACCTGTACAGGCCCATGCATGGAGGACCCAATTCTCATGCACACAAGTATTGCCTTGCATGGCTCAAGCTCAGCTATAAATACATGCTCCTCTTCATGCAATAATCAACCTGAAGGCGCCTGAAACCCTGCTGGAATTGAATCCTAACCTCTCACCAAAGGAATTTGAATTTTCATTTCTCTTTTTCAAGTTTGATTTTCAACAACATCAGTTGATCTTCAACACTAATTCCTAAGCCTTGCATTCATCCCATACTTCAAGATCAAGCTGCAAGCAAGAGATTGGTTGGATCGTGCTCATCAAAGCTGCACTTTAAAGGTTTGTAGCTCAACTGTTTTGCTTCGAATCTCACTATATTGTACATTTCATTTTCATCTCTTTTCTTCTTCTTTTTCTTTTGACCGATGAGTTAATGATTTGTGGTTAGCCTTGACATATGAGAGGCTTAACCTTCTTTGATCCAAATCAAATTCAACTTGATCAAAGATCAAGTGAATTGCTTTGTGTCCAAGATAGGTTGCTTCTTGGTTAAGCAAAAAACCTAAAATCCATACAAGGTCATCCTTCTTTTTCTTTTGGCATGACAAGTTGCAGGAGCTTGGCTTACTAGTCATGATCTCTAACTTGTGTTTATTTGCCTATAGTTTTATTGACCGGCCTCAGATAGGTGTGACTACTACATTAGTCCACTTACGATTGCTTAACATAGCGCTAAATTGGCTTATGGCACACTAACACTAACTACTAATTACAAACTTTTAATTCAAGCATTTAATTCTTGCAATTTACTTTAATGCAATTTAATTTCTTGCTCATTTATTCATATTGTATTTTTTCCTTTGCTCACTTGAGCTCATGTTTATGTTTATGCCATCTGCCTTTTGCTCACTTGAGCACATTATTGTGTAAATATACTATTTGCCTTGTGCTTGTTTTGTCTTTGTTTGTGTGAACCCAATGCAAAAAGGAGAAAGGACTTAGAATTAGGACCTCACCTATGCTTAATGGAGTTCAAGAGCAACTAGGCCTCATGCCTTTAGAATGATAAAATTATTAAAGAGCAACTAGGCCTCATGCCTTTAGAATGCTTACATCTTGAAGTTGATTTGAAAGGGCCCCTAATCTAAACTCTCTTTGTCCATTCCTCTTATTGCATTGTGAACTTTTTGATTGTTTGTTCTTGTGTGATAGGGATTCCAAACTTGAGCTAGTTAGAAGGACCATTGTCATAAGCATCCAAGTTAAGAGAGAGAAGTCCAATTGGAAGATCCTAGGAGCTTGATTGAATATTTGCTTGATTGCTTGAGCTAATTGCTTGTTGCTTGCTAAGTCCAAAGGAAAGGAGTATCTTGGATCATCTTTATGATCTCAAGAAAGGAACTCCAAGGGTTTTATTCTCTTCTCTCATCTTTGCATGTTTAGGACTAGCCCTTCTCTTCTTCTCTCCACTCTAACCCAAGCCAAACTCATTTTTGTGCAAACATTGACATTGTTTTAAAAACTAGAAACCTAGACCATGTGCCTTTGATTTTTCAAACTCTTTTCATTAATACTTATTTTGAATTGAATCTTAAGTCAACTTTGACTTCATTTTTGTGAATACTTCTAATTGGTAAATACAACTCACTTCAAATGACTTTTTGTGGTTCCAATGACCACCTTCATTAAAACCTTTTTCATAAGCATTAGCCATAGGTTTGAGTTATCATAGCGGTTGATGTAAACCTCACATTATCCTTAGTGATTGGACTATAAGTCTTCCATACTTATTATAGGGTGGATCCCTCACTAGTATGTTGAAGCTCTCCTCACATGGTGGATTGTTGGTTTAGGTTGAGTTTTCTCCCTTTGATAACAAAAGACCTTAAGGCTTTTGACAAATCAATTCACCCATATTTTGATATTTCTACCCCGAACTACGAGGTTTTGATCCTACCTTTGTGATGGTACGTAGGCAATGGGTTTATCCATTCAAACAACAAAATTGTAAATAATTTGTATATTCTTTTCTCATCTCCCCAATCATGTTTGCACAAATATTTTCACAAATACCAACCTATCATACAACATTTGCAAAAAGGGCTCCCTTAGAGTACTAAGGATGTTTTGGGTGCTTAAAACCTTCCCATTGCATAACCAACCCCCTTACCCAGATCTCTGACATTTTTATTGGTTTTTGATTTGATAAAACTTCTCGGTTTTTGTTCGCTTTCTAACCTTTCCTTGGGATAACTAAAATGCGGTGGCGACTCGAATTGTATGATTTACTTTTGGTTTAGTCAATAAATCTAAAGGTAACGAATACCCCGCTACAGGTGCATCTGGTCAGTTTCGAAAACTTAAATATTCTATCACCTTAACGTCGCTAGGCTCACCACCTTCTATCCGCAAATGAACCTGGATGAAATCCCTAGTGCATTTCCTCCTTCGTAAATGGGCATGTACTTATTCTTTAGACAAGACTTTAGGGGGCATAGGGGCTTCAATGCGATTTATTCCTCCACCAACATTTGATATGAAGGCGTCTAATGACCCAGAAGAAGAAGTTTCTTCCTCCAAGAAATTACCAATTACTTTTTCTAAGTTAGAATCGTCATATATGATTATAATTTATGGTTCAACATGATCATTATTTATGGGTATATTTGGGCTAGTCATACAAGCCATAACTATGTTAACAATTTTTTTTAGGAAACCCCATCATCATAAGAGTTTCCCTTATAAAATTACACTCCATCCTATCACAGGTTTTTTCCATATCCAATTTGATGCCCACAAAATATTTTCTTCCCTTTTCTAGCATGTTTAATATGTTTAAACACTTTAAAGGCAATCATAATGTTGTCACTTATAAGCCTTTATTGGACAAAGGCACTATGGTTCTCACTAATCAAGTTAAGGAGTAGGGGTTTAATTACGTTGGCCAACACCTTAGTAACAATCATAAGGATATCATTGCAAAGAGCTATAGGTCTGCAATGCGAGGGTTATTTGATTTTAGGAATAAGGCTAGTCAAAATGTGATTGAGTCTTTCAGAACTCTCCACATCGTTGGGGATTTTGATCGTATTATTGGTGATGTCTTCTCCCACTATCAACAAATAAGCTTGATAAAAACTAGCTGGAATTATGTCTGGACCAGGAGCAACATAGCTCTTGATGTTCTTAACAACAAAATACAATTCCTCCTTAGTGAAAGGAGGTTCAAGTTGGTTGGACATATCCTTAGAAAGCTTAGTACTTTGGATGTTTTTCCAATCAATATTAGAGGTAGGATTATTAGTAGTTAATTGATTCTTGCAAAACTGAACCATGGTTTCCTATATCTTCTGTTCATAATAGGTAATATCTCCATTAGCTTTAGTAATATAGCCAATTTGTTATGTATTTTTCTTTGAGTAACCTTGTGGTGAAAATAGTTAGTATTCTTATCCCGTTTTTTGAGCCAATGCATTTTGGCACGTTGAGCCCACCATATTTTTTTCTGCATCAGAAGGCAATGGAGTTTAGCTTGCACACCTATAATATGACCAATATTCATAATAGACTTGATAACACTATCACAATTACCTTTTTTTAGTTTTATACAAAAAAAGAGGGATAAAGAGATCTTATCATTAGCTTAAGAGATCTGAGGGTTTGGGGGTTTCCCAACCCCTTATAGTTCCAAGATAGAATCTTCATCCTTCATTGGATGCCTTATCCATAAGGCTAACCATTACCCTTGTTTGAGAGATGTTGTTGTTCTATGTCATTTTTCCTTCAAACTCCAAGATTCTTATGCTTTGAGATATACTTATTTGATCTTCTATTTATGTTTTCTCTTTTTCTTCCTTCACCGATGACTTAGCCATTTGATCTACCATAACGCTGAGGATGAGACTGTGAAGGCTTATGTTAGGTTTATTCATAGGGTTACTACTGAACTTCCTTTCATTTGGAAGTAATTTTTCCTTCCATTATATGTGGCTTTCATCCGTGGTCCTAGAGGGTTAACCTCACTGATGCCATGGCTAGGAGAGGTAATTTTGGATCAAAGCTCCTCACCATGTCCCATGAGGCCACAATAAAAGCAAAACATAGGGAGTCTCTCGTATCTAAAATCCACTCAAGTGACCTCATTCATCTTGATGCTTATATACATTCTATGCATGATGGGAGACTTGATGTCCATTAAAATTCTAACCTTGACCATTGTGTTTCTCTCTGGAAAATCATAGATACATGCTTCCAAGACTTCACCCATAGTGCCACCTAATTTCATCCCCATCTGAATTGTTTTACAATTCATAGGTAAACCCAATATTTGGATCCATATAAGAGATTTAGATCCAAGGACTCCCATACGATTATGCTCTTCAATCTTTTCCAATGTGAATCTAAACATAGTATTATCAATTTCCTTGACAGTAAGATACAAAGGGCTACACCAAATATTGGCAAGAAAATTATGCATAGACCATCTATGAGTTGGTTTCTCTGATGATTTTACCAATTAACTTGTTCCCATATGTTTCATTTGAATCTTGAATTTTCACCATCTTCAAAGACCAAGAATGCAGATGCTTTAGCAATATTAGGCCTACTACGATTGTTGATCGGTGTATTAGCTTGATCTTCTCTGAAAACGTTATTGGTTGGGAGAAACATATCAAAATTATTGGTTTTAGGAGATTTGATTGCTTGAATTTGTTGTTGATTAGTGACAAGTGTGTTTTGACTTGAGGCTGGTGTAATTCGATGATATACAATTGGTATTAATTATCTCATTAATACATGAAATTTTCTAATAAAATATTAATTATTACCATACAAATGTTTTTATTACAAAAATAAACTATACAAAATAATCTTAGAGAAAGATCTGATCTTATCATTAAAATTGACGACAAAAGTAGTTGCAAGATAATTTAAATTGATATTTTTTATAAAATATTTTAGAATAAAATATTATTCTATTAGATTTATATGAAAAATGACAAATATAATATATTGAGTGAATTGAAGTATTGGCTCTCACTTAGTGTGGCTAACGAAAAATGAATGATGAAAAACGAATATTCAATTTAGATTTGAAGAAAAATATATAATAAAAATGGTTTAGGATTATATAGTGGTATAATTGAAAGAATCTTGGGAACGAGTGGCATATCTTTTGTTCTTCCTGAGTCGTGGATTTAGGTTTAGGATTTAGGGTTCAAATAATTCAGACCATAAAAAGTCATATTGAGATCAAGTCTAATAGATGTTTGTTTCCTATGATCAAAACTCTATAACAATTCAAAAATCCTTAAGATAGAGCGAGGCAAAGGCAGTAGCCTCCCTATTACTACTACAGAAAACACATGTTACCTCGGACACGAAGGGGATTTTTCCTCTGCGATACAAGCGAGATAACGAAGGGCGTCATGAAAACTTGTCACGTTACCCCTTAGTTTCTGAATAATTGAGGGGATAATTAAAATGATCATTGGTTCGATCCCCAACAACAGTAGTTTTTATATTTTCAAAACTAGCGTCATATACCTCTCTGTTTATGACCAAAATAGAGGGGAAAATATTTTTTAATACAAATAATATTGTTTACACATAATATTAAATTAAATTGTTGATAAATTACATTGTTTACCTATGATATTAAAGTAAAAATATATAACAAATTTTGAATCTGATTCATCATCATCACTGTAGGTGAAGAACAAATGTTGGATCCCCATTTCTTTGAATCTTGGGAAAGATCAAATATTGGATATTTTATGCATTTGTTTATGATATAAAACAAAAAAGGGTTAGATAAATAAAATAAATATTCATTTATACGATTATTGAATAGCACAAACCTTAAACCCAAATATTTTTCTGTTCTTCCAAGTCATCATAGAGAAAAATGTTTCCTTGTTTATAATATAAAACAAATAAGTTTCAATCATTTCATGACAAATGATTAATGGATTAATTTTGTTATATTCATAATGCTTTTATAATGTGACATAAGCCTTTTGAATATATATCTTTTAGGTTTCACGCACATCACTAATGATAGTGTCTTGAGTGTTGATAATCATTAAATGGATAACAAAGATTTGTTTAAGGACTGCGAAGAAACTCAATAAACATGCTTATTTTTCCCTTCGGTTTTAACCTCTGTTTCTAAAAGAACCGAGGTGATAGATGACTTCTATTGTCAAAAAATGGTGAATGGCAAAAAATTGAAGTAACATGTATTGTTTTCTTTTTAACTTTTTTACCATTCATCAATTTCTTTGTGTGTTACAATATGATTAACAATAAACTTCTCAATATTGTCAACCGAAGAAATCAATATATATTATAGAAAGTTTTCTTTGATATTGAAAAATTATTCCACTAAACATTGACATGAACAACAACAAGAACAACAACAACACCATTACGTGGGGCAAATTTCAAGAACAGAAAAAGAATTTGTTAAAGTATGGTGTAAGAAGAACAAGAACACATAACCAAAAAAATATATGTCTAGCAATCCATCAGACAAAATGATGTTTAAGAGTATGGAGCGGTTGAATTTGTGAGTTAGGTTTAGGGTAAAAATTAGTGAAGGAATCCTTTTATAGTAAAATTTGTTATGATACCTCTCGGTTGTTTGAGAAACTGAGGAATAAAATATTTTAATAATATAATAAAATCTTAAATAATAAGAAATGCATCATTTTTAAAGAAAAAAAAAACAAAAACTGCAGTTGTTGGGACTCGAAGCTTGTACCATGTATTAGTTTACTCCTCGTTTTTTTCTTAAACCGGGGGAATAGATGATAATTTCTTGAGAAAAAAATAACATAGTGTGTCATGAAATTTTACCTCGATTCTTTGTTGAGTGAGGTGAAAGTTGTCAAAAAAATGTAATATTTGTAGTAGTGTATCCTTCAAAAACTCTATATCAAATGGAAGACGCATCTTCATACAAATTAAATAGATGATATGCTGACTCCATATACTTTACGCATATTGAACACCCTCTAATAAAACTACAATGGTGTAGGAGATTGTGTCTACCTCACTCCAAATTGTAAGTTGTAAATGCGCCTAAGAGGGGGGGGGGGGGTGAATTAGGTGATAAAAATTTCTTCGATCTAGTTTCCGGTTTTTGGATATTTTTGTTTAAGTGCGGAAAATTAAAATGCGGAAAGTAAACGACACCGGAAATTATAGTGGTTCCCTTCACAATCCGAAGGTACATCCACTCCCCTTTCACACGAAAGAGAATTCACTATAGTTAGAAATGGTACAGCCTATTCACACAACCGGTGATGCCTACTATCTAACCTATAGACAAACAAGTGTATGAAGAACAATCCTCTTCAAACACCAACCCTTGTGTCCAACAATCCTGGATCACAAGTCAAACAGAAAATAATTCTATGAATGATTTTAACAAAGATGTAGTGATATCAATCTTCTCTTGATTGATCTTCTCCTTAGATAAATAAGTCACTCAAAAGATAATATGCAAGTGTTCAACAAAAGAATGAGATGAAAATTTTTTATTAAGAACACTTTCAAAAATTATTTTAGGAAAAATATGAGAGAGTGATTTATTTGAAGTTTGTATGAAAATTCTTGGAGGTGAAAATTCATTTTGAAAATTCAATAATTTATATTGCCAAAAATACCTTTTCAAAGAGGTATCATTTCCCTCATGAACATTGATGAAAAGATATAATTTTTCAAGGCCATTTTTGCTGTAACGAACAGTGTTAACCGGTTAACCATATGGGTTAACCGGTTAACGCATGCAAACGTTAACAGAGAATTTGAAAATCTGGGCTGTTAACCGGTTAACCCATATGGTTAACCGGTTAACACTGTTGAAATGCAGAAAAATACTTAAAAATAAATGTGTCTTGCATTTCAAGGTGTTAACAAAAAGTTATTTTAAAAGATGCAAATGCAAATCATAATTGTTGAACACTTGTATATTAATCTAAGAGTGAGTTAGATATACCTAAGAAGTGAATCAACAATCTTGCCAATGGTTGTCTTGAAAATGAAGCTTGATCAAAAATGCATATGCGGCTTTGGATACTTGATGCTTGAGATAACTTTGAAGCTCTTCTCTTTTTGCATTGATGCAAGTTGTCTTCATCAAAATACTTCTTGGATTGAAGCTTGCTTCTACAATCTCCCCCTTTTTGATGATGACAACCACTTTGCGATAGATGCAGAAGGATAAGTTTCTCTAAGATGATTTCTCCCCCTAAATTTAGGAACTCCCCCTAAATGATAGGCATACAACAATTCTGCATAGAAAATCATTAGAGAAAACACGTCTTCTCCCCCTTTGTCATTAGCAAAAAGGAAGAGACTTTAAGTAAAAGGAAAAGCATACAAGTAAACAGACATTATGCGATTATCAGAAAAGCATTGAATCACAACATATGACAGAATAAACAGGATTAAAAGTTAAGTGTTTGGTAGACATGACAAGCATAAACATAGTTTAACAACAATAAAAACACTAGAACAACATATAACAGAAAACATAAACAAGAAAGAAACATAGTGCTTTATTCTTCTTCCGAACCGGCCTCATCCTCCTCACCATCCGCTTCACTACCGTCAGCACCTTCATCATCTTCTACGGGAAGGTTGCGGGAACTCAACACTAGGTTCCGAAGACTCTTGATAGCACGGGTGGTCTCACGGTGGTGGTTCATCATGGTAGTATAGAGAAACTCATTGGAGATGCCACCTTCCGGAATAGGGAAGTTTGAAGAGGAGGAGCCATCATCATATTTGTAGGAGCCGTCGTTGCTTTGAACAATTCCAGTATTTTTCATGATGGTAACGCCGTTGATTTCATTTGCGGTAGTGGTCATAGCCAAAAAAGGTTCTCGCCCGATTTCCATATCTGTGAGTTCCAAAATCCTTGAAATAAGGCGACCGTATGGCAGCCTTGTCTTGAGAGAGAGTTGCTGTCGCAGATGATATAACATAGTGGGCAGCCAATTAACTCGGATCTTGTTCTTCACTGCAAACAGAACTTGCATTTCCAAATCATTAATTTGAGACAGGTTGGAATCCTTGGGCAGCAGAACATGGCAGATAACATAGTGCAGCATGCGATCGTCAACCGACAGATTTTTAGCATAGCAAAGGATGCGAGACGTGCGCTGTCCCGACACAACCACCTCCCGGGGAAATCTGCAGATAGAGTAGTAGTATTCCATCTTATCATACTGAGCCCACTTTCCTTCCTCATGATTAACACCTTTTCGTAGGAAAAAACCTGAATATGGAATCTTAAGAGACGCAGCCAACGTCCCAAGGTCGGTAACAATTTCACAGTTTCTAACAGTTGCATACAGCATGTGTTGTTCATCAGTATTTAGATTTAAGGTAAAATGATTCAGAAAGGATTTTACCAAGTCAGTGTAAATTTTCCCATCGTCAGTGATGAACTCATGCAATCCTTGAAACTTCAACAACTCAGGGAAAGAGAAAGTAGTGAAGGATTTTAGATTCACATACTTACCCTTAAGCAGATGTCGAACCCTGACCTTGAAGTCCATTCTCCTTTTCTTGGCAGTTTCCATTTTCAACTCTTCCTCTTCACTGCTTGAAGATGAGACAGGAGCCTTTCCCATTCTTGGTGGAGCCATGAAGAAGATGAAGATTCTAGGGTTTAGAGATGGATTTTGGGAAAAAGGGTTTGAGAGTTATGAAAGTTGAATGGTTTATGGAGAGTAATGAGGAAGGAGAGAGTTATGAGGGGTAGGTGAAAGAACAAAGCACATGCAATGAACATAAACCCACAAAAAAAATAAAACATTTAATTAACACGTTCTGTTTTAAAACGAAAAACAGAGTTGCTGTTGGGAGGCGTTAACCGGTTAACCTATACTGTTAACCGGTTAACGGACTGAAATTTTTCAAAGAAAAAAGAGTGTTAACCGGTTAACCTATACCGTTAACCGGTTAACGGACTGAAATTTGTCAAAAATAAAAGAAAAACAGCAGCTCCGTTATGAAAATTCGGGAAAAGATTTTTACAAAAATTTTGCACAAAGTATTAGCACTTATCAAGACGCAACTTTCGATATAAAAATATTTTAAAACGGATAATATTTGGACATGCGAAAGTGAGAAAAACGGAAAACGGCAAAAAAGAAGTGCTAGCATGCAAAACATAAAAACTGAAAGTAAACACATTTTTAGCAACTATACCACATAACAAGAAATTTGAAGACAAGGTTAGATGTCACCTTCATTGAGAATACCGAGTTCTCGCCGAATTTTGAAGAATTTCTCTTTAGCCAATGGTTTTGTGAATATGTCAGCGAGTTGGTTATGTGTATCCACGAACGTAACATCTACATCTCCGTTAAGCACGTGATCTCGGAGGAAATGATGTCGGATATCTATGTGCTTCGTCCTTGAATGCATGACCGGGTTCTTTGTGATGTTGATGGCACTTGTGTTATCGCATCGAAGAGGAATGCAGCCGAGGTCTATACCAAAATCCAGAAGTTGTTGCTTGAGCCATAAAATTTGTGCACAACAACTGCCTGCTGCAATGTACTCTGCTTCGGCCGTGCTAAGTGCGACACATGCTTGCTTCTTGCATGCCCACGACACTAGTGCATTCCCGAGAATGTGACAGGTACCACTTGTGCTTTTTCTATCGGTCTTACAGCCTGCATAGTCAGCATCAGAATAACCAATCAAGGAACATGTACTACCTTTTGGATACCATAGTCCGACGTTCGTTGTTCCTTTGAGATATTTCATAATCCTCTTCACGGCGGTGAGATGCGATTCCTTCGGGTTTGCTTGAAAGCGTGCACACAAACATACACTAAACATAATGTCAGGACGGCTTGCCGTCAAATATAGTAATGAACCAATCATACCTCGATATTTTGTAATATCTATTGACATTCCGGATTCATCTTGATCAACGTACGTTCCGGATCCCATCGGAGTGGACATCACTTTGCAACTATCCATATCAAATCTTTTCAATAATTCTTTGCAATACTTGGATTGGTTGATGAAGATGCCATCCTTGGTTTGCTTGATCTGTAGTCCAAGAAAATAGTTCAATTTTCCCATCATGGACATCTCGAATTCTCCTTGCATCATGGTTGAAAACTCTTCGCAAAGATCTTTATTTGTTGAACCGAAGATGATGTCGTCGACATAGACTTGAGCCAATAAGGTGTTACCCTTGATTTTCTTTATGAACAAAGTCTTGTCAACCTTTCCTTTTACAAATCCCTTTTCACATAGAAAGTTGCTGAGGCGGTCATACCACGCTCTCGGTGCTTGCTTTAAACCATATAGTGCTTTCTTCAACTTGTAAACATGTGAGGGGTTCTTGAAGTCTTCAAAGCCCGGAGGTTGTTTGACGTAGACTTCTTCATTGATATAGCCATTTAGGAAAGCGCTTTTGACATCCATCTGAAACAATTGAAAGTTCATAGAACAAGCAAAGGCAAGTAATAACCGAATTGCTTCTAACCTTGCTACCGGAGCGAACGTCTCATCAAAATCAATTCCTTCCTGTTGGTTGTATCCTTGTGCGACCAATCTTGCTTTGTTACGAACTATGATCCCATTCTCATCAAGTTTGTTCTTGAAGACCCATCTTGTTCCAATGATGTGCTTGTTGTCTGGTCTTGGTACAAGGCTCCAAACTTGATTTCTTTCGAATTGGTTGAGTTCTTCTTGCATTGCTACTATCCATTGATCGTCGCCTAAGGCTTCATCGACTTTGGTTGGTTCTATTTGAGACACAAAAGCCATGTTGAGACAAGCATCTTTGAGATTTAGTCGTGTTGCAACGCCTTGGCTAATATCACCAATAACCTTATCAATGGGGTGATCTCTATGAGTCTTCCATTCTTTCGGTAGATCATGATGTTCTTCAATGATTGGTGATCCATCTCCTTGTGGAATTGATTGAATATTTGAAAGTTCCTTTTGTGATACATCTATTATATCATCATCGTCATCAACAACAAAGTTATCCTCTTTCGAGGGGTTAGTTTCATCAAAACATACATGCGTTGATTCTTCAATAGTAAGAGTTCTTTTATTGAAAATTCTAAAAGCTTTACTAGATAGGGAGTAACCAAGGAAGATACCTTCGTCGGATTTCTCATCAAACTTACCAAGGTTGTCCTTTCCATTGTTGAGGACAAAACATTTGCACCCAAAGATGTGAAAGAAAGATATATTGGGCTTCCTTCCTTTGAAAAGCTCATACGGAGTCTTTTTGAGAATCGGCCGAATGTTGACACGGTTGCTAACAAAGCATGTTGTGCTAACTGCGTCCGCCCAAAAATATTTAGGAAGGTTGGAGTCGCTGAGCATCGTTCTTGCGAGTTCCACCAAGGATCTGTTCTTTCTCTCTACGACACCGTTTTGTTGTGGTGTTCGTGGAGCAGAGAAGTTGTGGGAAATTCCGTGCTTTTCGCAGAATTCTTCAAAGAATGTGTTTTGAAATTCTCCCCCGTGGTCACTTCTAATGGAGATTATTGAAAGAGACTTCTCATTCTGAATTTGTTTTGCATATTTTTTGAAAGCCTTGAAAGCATCGCTTTTCTGCGCAAGAAACAAAGTCCACGTATATCTAGAGAAATCATCAACAATTACCAAACCGTAAACATTACCTCCGAAACTTTTCGTTCTTGATGGACCGAAGAGATCCATGTGCAAGAGTTGAAGTGGCCTTGACGAAGACACAACATTCTTGGATTTGAAAGTCGTCTTGGTTTGCTTTCCCTTTTGGCATGCGTCACACAACTTATCCTTGATGAACTTAATCTTTGGAAGACCAACGACAAGATCATGCTTAATTAATTTGTTCATGTGCTCCATGTGTATATGAGCGAATCTTTTATGCCATAGCCAAGCCTCGTTGTTGTTTGTCATTAGGCATTTTACCTTCAAGGAAGAATCATCAAAAGAAGTCATAAAAATATTATTAACCCTTTTACCTTTTAGCAAGATGTCATGGGTGACTTCATGCTCTATCACACATTCATCTTTTGTGAAATTGATTCGGAACCCTTTCTCACACAATTGACTTATACTAAGTAAATTGTGCTTTAGGCCTTCAACATAAAGGACATCTTCGATGATGGTAGAGGGAGGTGCTCCAATGGTTCCTACTCCAAGGATCTTCCCTTTGGTGTCATCACCGTATGTAACATATCCTTTGGCCTTTAACGATAGATGTGAAAATTTGTCGATGTCGCCCGTCATATGCTTTGAACAACCGCTATCAAGATACCATTGATTAGAAGTTGTCTTCAAGCATACCTACAAAACAAAATCAAGTTTTGTTAGGTACCCAAATTGCTTTGGGTCCTTGGTAGTTAGTACCCTTTTTAACCCACACATAATGCCCTGTTGGAACGCTAAAGTTTCGCACATAACAAGCATTAGGTGTGTGCCCTTTGATTCCACAATAAAAGCAAGTTGGTTGAAAATTACTTCTATATCTAGGAACATAATTCTTCTTCTTAGCAATCATTTTCTTTTTATGACTTTGATGCATAATTTTAGAATTGTTTACTTTCTCTTTTGCAACTTGTTCACTTGCTTTAACAAAAATGGTCTTATTTGTGCTTGGTTTAGAAAACTTAGAATATCCTAATCCACTTTTGTCATTAGAATACCTTTGGTGTTTAAGAATTTCTTCCAACCCAATTTGACCTTTTTCATATCTTTCTAAAACTCTTTTAAGTTGAACAATTTGAAAAGATAAAGATTCACAATTCTTACATCCAAGACTTTGTTTTTCATCCATCAACTTTTGTTTTCCACTTTCAATATATTTTTCCAAAGCAGTATTTTTTTCTTCTAAGGATGAAATTTGTTTCTTTTGGGATGAAATACTTTTATACAATGTCTTGCATTCTTTTAAGAGTTCATTTATAACATCTTGTGCGTCATTGTCATAAACTGAAAAATTGCTACTAACCTCATCGATTTCTTCATCGGAGTGATGTGAAGCCATAAGAGCCATGTTCGCACATTCATCGCTTTCCGATTCCGAAGATGAACTGATCTCATTATCGTCCCAAGCGACGTAAGCCTTTTTGTTTTTGAATTCCTTCTTGCCTTTGAATCCTCCTTTCTTTGCAAGTTTTGGGCAGTCCGGCTTTATGTGACCTTGCTGTCCACATTCATAACACGTAACGTCTTGCATTGATGTGGATGCTTCCTTTTTCCTGAAATGGTTATTCTTTTTAGGATAAGAGGAATTTTTATTTTTATTAAAAAACTTACCAAGCTTCTTTACAAGAAGCATAAAGTTCTCATCTTCGGACGTCTCATCATCTTTGTCCCTTTTTGAATCAACCTTCAAGGCAATTCCCTTGGACTTCTTTTCTTGACTTTCGTGCTTCTCGAGCCTTCCAAGTTCCAATTCGTGTTCTTGAAGTTTTCCAAATAGAGACGCGGATGTCATCGTTGAGAGACTCTTCTTTTCCGAAATAGCGGTCACTTTCGGTTGCCATTCTCTTGTCAAAGATCTTAGGACTTTCAGGTTGAGATCATCATTAGTGAAAGTTTTACCCAGAGCGATCAAGTGATTTGTTAGATGGACGAATCTCTTTTGTAAGGCAACTATAGATTCACCGGGCTGCATGCGGAACATCTCATATTCTTGGCTTAGGGTGTTTAGCCTTGATCTCTTTACTTCGGTGGTTCCTTCATGTGTTTCAACCAAGGTGTCCCAAATCTCCTTTGCCGATTTACATTGAGATATACGGAAGAACTCGTCCATACTGAGAGCGCTTTGGAGTATGTTGATTGCCTTCTTTTCATTCAGAATCCTTTTCTTATCATCTTCGTCATAAGTGTTTTTCAACTTTGGGGTACCAACTCCATTCACCACATTCACCGGTTTGTGTGGACCTTCTTCAACTGCTTCCCATATACCTTCCCCTTGGGCCTCGAGATGTGCCTTCATTCTGATTTTCCAGAAGTCGAAATATTCTCCGGAGAAGAGTGGGGGCTTGTTGCTACTTCCACCGTCTTTGAAAACCGGATTTGTGCTTGCGGAAGCCATGCTGGATCTTCTAGGAACAAGTTACCTATAACTTGCTCTGATGCCAAATGTAAGTTGTAAATGCGCCTAAGAGGGGGGGTGAATTAGGTGATAAAAATTTCTTCGATCTAGTTTCCGGTTTTTGGATATTTTTGTTTAAGTGCGGAAAATTAAAATGCGGAAAGTAAACGACACCGGAAATTATAGTGGTTCCCTTCACAATCCGAAGGTACATCCACTCCCCTTTCACACGAAAGAGAATTCACTATAGTTAGAAATGGTACAGCCTATTCACACAACCGGTGATGCCTACTATCTAACCTATAGACAAACAAGTGTATGAAGAACAATCCTCTTCAAACACCAACCCTTGTGTCCAACAATCCTGGATCACAAGTCAAACAGAAAATAATTCTATGAATGATTTTAACAAAGATGTAGTGATATCAATCTTCTCTTGATTGATCTTCTCCTTAGATAAATAAGTCACTCAAAAGATAATATGCAAGTGTTCAACAAAAGAATGAGATGAAAATTTTTTATTAAGAACACTTTCAAAAATTATTTTAGGAAAAATATGAGAGAGTGATTTATTTGAAGTTTGTATGAAAATTCTTGGAGGTGAAAATTCATTTTGAAAATTCAATAATTTATATTGCCAAAAATACCTTTTCAAAGAGGTATCATTTCCCTCATGAACATTGATGAAAAGATATAATTTTTCAAGGCCATTTTTGCTGTAACGAACAGTGTTAACCGGTTAACCATATGGGTTAACCGGTTAACGCATGCAAACGTTAACAGAGAATTTGAAAATCTGGGCTGTTAACCGGTTAACCCATATGGTTAACCGGTTAACACTGTTGAAATGCAGAAAAATACTTAAAAATAAATGTGTCTTGCATTTCAAGGTGTTAACAAAAAGTTATTTTAAAAGATGCAAATGCAAATCATAATTGTTGAACACTTGTATACTAATCTAAGAGTGAGTTAGATATACCTAAGAAGTGAATCAACAATCTTGCCAATGGTTGTCTTGAAAATGAAGCTTGATCAAAAATGCATATGCGGCTTTGGATACTTGATGCTTGAGATAACTTTGAAGCTCTTCTCTTTTTGCATTGATGCAAGTTGTCTTCATCAAAATACTTCTTGGATTGAAGCTTGCTTCTACACAAATTGCACTCTTTATAAGTTTGTCGAGCTCGTATTTTCATAATAGATTGTTGGTTTGGTTAGCTTATGCTTTTTTTCTCGTTGTTTTGTTGTTTTTACTTTTCACTTTATTTTCTACGTGTGTTGTAGCAAAATTTCTTGCTTTTGAGCACTTCTGATAATCTTTTCTTACTTTTTTTTCCTAATAGTAATTGAAAAGAGATTTACGTAGCGATTATGATATTTACTAAAAACCAGTTTAATAACTAAAACACTATAAATACGACATGCTACTCTAAAATCTAAAATGAATCTTCTTATTTTTTTATTCTTATATACCAGATCTAAATATTAGTGTTTTTTTTATAAATCAAATTTAACCTTGTTAGAATTGAAATCTTAAAAGTAATATCAAACGAGATTTGAGCTTTAAGTTTTTGCGCAGTCAGTACAATATACATCTAAACCGTATAAACCTCAACCTTGTTGAATTGGGATTCCTTGTGTCTAAGCAGGTTGCTCGATAGAACCAAGGAAGCGTCGAATCACCTAGTGTGTCGAGTTGTACTAGTGTGTCGAAGTGTCGAAGCATGTTGCTTCACACATGATTTCGACTTAGGCCTATTTTATAGTAGTTTTAACTATTTTGGGCTTTTATAGTTTTGAGCTTTGACTTAGGGAGTAAGTTAACCTAAATCTATAAATAGAGGGAGTAACCCTTATACTTGTAATGTTGTATTTATAACAATGTATTCACAAAATTTTGTAGTTGCAAAGTGAATGAAGAATTTTTTCACAGGTTATGGGCAGAGAGAAACTCTGCAGAAAATATTCTTCTTCTTCATCGTTCTTTCTTTTCTTTCTCATTTGTTCTTCTCTTTTTCATTGTTATTGTGTGGCTGATAAAAATCTTTTTCATCAAGATTGATAGAAATTCTCCATAGGTTGTGGTGAATTTCCAACATTTGGTATCAAGAGCTCCGATTTAAGCGATTCATGGGAATAAAATCACGATGGAAATGAATCATCCAAATGAGAATTTTCCAGCAAATCTTCTGATTCTCAAGAACAAAAATTATGAGAATTGGTGCAAGTAGATAAAGGTTATTTTCTCTTATCAAGATCTTTGGGATCTTGTGAAGGAAGGGGTAACAACGTTTGCAGAAAATGCGACGGATCAAGAAAGGGTTGCACATAAAGAATTGAAAAAGAAAGATTATAAAGCTCTTTTTATAATCCATCAATATGTTGATTCTGATAACTTTGAAAAGGTTAATGACGTAGAGTCAGCGAAAGAAGCATGAGAAATTTTGGAGAATTCGTTTGGAGGTGCGGAGAAGGTGAAAGAGGTGAGGTTACAAACTCACAAAAGAACGTATGAATTGTTTATGATGAAATAAAATGAAAGCATGACTGATTTTTTCACTAAGGTTACAAAATTGGTGAATCAAATCAAGGTATGCGGAGAAATGTTGACATCATAATTTGTTGTTGGAAAGATCCTGAGGTCGTTGGCTCCAAAGTTTGACCACGTGGTAGTAGCCATAGAAGAGTCGAAAGATTTGTCAAAACTGACAAAGGAAGAGCTTCAAGGGACGCTTGAATCTCATGAACAAATAATGGCTGAAAGAGTTGCAGGAAAGTTGAAGAGTGATATTGATTTACAGGCGCAATCAACAAAAGAATTAACTCTAGATCCTTTTATTAGTTGTAGAGACTCAACTTTCTAATTTCTCTCTTGGGCTTGTTATTGTTTTCCACTTGAGCCCCATCAGTGTTGGCCTGATTCACTTAACTCGTATCAGGGACCACATGATGCTTTGCTTTCAATGTCTTTAGTTTATACAAATAAGATTGAATGCAAGATCTATTTCCGAGCATCGTCACAATTTATGAGCTTCATCATAATTTTGACTTTGATTTAGGTTTCATCAAGCCTATGGTTTTCTTTATTTATGTAACTCATGTGTGTGTGTGTGTTTTGTATATGTATATTTTGGTGTGTGATTTTAATTTGGGAATATAACAACCTAGATGTAACCTAAACAATGTCATTCACCGAACAATCATTAAAAAATTGCTACATGTGTTGTCACACCAACTTGTGTTAATGGAAGATAACATGAGGATTAAAAAACAGGGAAGGAGCATTTTCAAATAACTATTGTTTGTTGGATAATGTGCAATGGCCTTTTATTATAATTGGGCTAAGGGTACTATTGTCTATTTATGATTTACTATATATTAGCTTGGTAAACCTTGTATTCCAGACTTTTGTCATTCTAATGAAAACCCTAGCTGTTTTCTCTTTTCCCTATTTCTAATGTTTACATGGTATCACAGTGCAAGGTTAATTCAGGTTCGATTATGCCATATATATATTTTTGTTTCCGCTTCTGTTTGCAATTGTTATTACTAATTGGTATAAACTTGCATTAGTTTATTTCTTGATTTGTTAATGTTATTGTGTGAGTGGAGTACCGGTAATTGAGTGGCAAATAAGTGTGATCAAGTTCCATTATTTCTAACGTATTGGTAATGTGAATTGAATTGTGTGGTAAAGTGCATTTGTTCATAAACTATCTTTGTTTTTTTAATTAAATAATAGAAATTATTATTTAATCATATAATATTATTCTCTCACAAGTAACTGCAATGACTAGTGATAAAGATGATTCTCTTTAATCTATTAGTATTTAATTGAATAGAAAAAATTATTCACATTGAAGTTATTTAATGAAAGTTTTCTTGAAGAGAAAGAGAATGTGGATTTATGTTGATGGAACCTAACTTAAACCTATTGATAAAAAGGATGGAAAATATGAGAAGGATTTAGAAACATGAGAGGTTAATAATTCAAAGATTCTTACTTAGATTAATAGTTCAATTTCTCAAACGATAGGCATGCAACTTATAAAATATGATACTGCAAAGGAAGTTTGGGATCATTTGAAACGTCTGTATGTTACATATAATTTTGAAAAAAAATATCAACTAGAGATTGATATCAGGCCCTAAAATAGGATAATATGACTATTCATGAATGTTATTCGGCCATGTCAAATTTGTGGGATCATTGAATCAGATGAATTGTGAGCTTTCAAAGCTTACATTGATCGTAGATAAGAGAGACACTTGGTTTAATTTTTTATGGCTCTCTTCGAGATGATTTTGAAAGCCTTTACGGGACTATTGTGCATTGCACTCCTCTTCCTAGTGTTGATTCAATAGTTAATAAGTTATTGATAGAAGAAAAAAGACTTAAGTCTCACTCTCATTCACATCATGAGAGGGGAAATCTCTTATCTTCTCCATCAGTCTTTGCTACTACTTTTAACAAAGGAAACCCACAAGGAAGAGTTGGTATTGATGAATGTTATTTTTTCAAGAAAAAATGGCATTGTGTAAGACCCTAATTTTGACCCTAAGATCCCTCATGGCATCATAACATTGCATTTTACATTGCCTCAAGGATCATAAGCATCTGGGCTCCTAACCTTTGGGTGGGAACCCTTTGTGAGTTGGTTTGAGATCACCAAGCATGCTTGAATTGTATATTATTGCTTTTATCATTTTTATTTACTAACCAAAAGCACAAAAATATGTCACTAACATCTTTTGTTTGTAGCTTGAGCAGTCACAAGGTCCAAAGCTCCTAGGAGATCCTTTGTGCATTGATAGGGACAATTGAAGATGAAAGCAAGCATGGAAATGGTTCCCAAATCTCTCATCCACTAAATATGCCTCCCAAGTATCTCAATTCATCATTTTGATCAAAGTAAATCAAAGGATTTGAGGCTTGTTTCCCAAGGAAACCCTAATTCATCTGTTCATCAACTATGCCTTGCTCATGAAGCAACCTCAACCCATGATCAAATGCAATCAAGTGAAGTTCTTTAATTCATCATTTCATGCATATTTGAACTTATTTGAGTGTCCTCAATCATCAATTCATCAAGATATGAGGTTTGGACTTGAGAAGTTGATCAGTCAATTCATCTGACTATTTTGAATTACACTGAGACCTAAATTTTAATGTGTTTGTCAAATGGAGATTACCCCAAGAGAAAAAATGTTCTTAAGGACAATATGAACAACTTTAATGTTCATCAAAAATTGATCTGAATCTTGGAAGGTCATCATCCATTCCAAGACATTATAGGTCATTTTGACTAAAACCCTAATTTTAGGTTAACTTCCCAAGAACATAACTCTTTCATTTTTCATGATTTTGAGGAGGGATCAAATGAATTAGAAATCTTGAGATGTCTACTTCAAATGTTATGTTGAGCAAAATTTAAAAATCTCAAAATAAATACATGTGATAATGCAAAACATTATAGGTGACTTTGGACCAAATGCATTGAAATTTGAAAAAGTTCAACTTCAAGTGCCCATAACTTCTTCATCAAAAATCCAAATGATGCATAATTTAAGTCCAAATTGATTGCATTGAAAAGGTCTACAACTTTTATGTTGAAGATTTTGTCATTTGGAGCTTGCATCATTGAAACAGAAGGACTTGAACTTTGGCCAATTTTGAAAATCTCACATGTACATGTTTTGCACCCTACACTTCATGTCCACTTTTCATCAATTTCCAAGGCCCAAATGGAATTTTGATCAACATAACAAATGATCCTTAGGCAATAAGCTTTCCATCCATTACTCATGAGGTGGTGTTCCAAGTTTGGACATAGCATTTTCGAAGGCTTGAACATTATGGCACATTTTGGAAAATCATTCAAATTTGCATTGCATGGTCCATTAATACACAAACTGCACGTCCAAATTGCTTCTATCATGCATCAGCAATCAAATCCAAGTGGAATTGGGCCCTCCATGCGCCTGTACAGGCCCATGCATGGAGGCCCTTTCCATTCATGCAAGTTTTTGTTCATGCACTTCAGCCATGCCTTGCCTATAAATACAATGCATATGAGCTTCATTTGAGTAACCTGAAGGCGCCCCAAATGCTGCTGAACTGAAATCAAAACCCCCACCAAAGGAACTATCTCACTTTTCTCTCAATTTTCAGATCTGAATTTTGATTTCCCCGATTGAAATTTCAGATCTAAAAGTTCCTAGACCTCTTCACCTTGATCCATAGTGTGAACTATAAGCATTAGCATCAAAGAATTGTGACTCCAAGAACTGCAAATCAGAGGTTCACTTCACACTTTATTTTCTTCGAATCAGCTTGCATAGTGCTTATTTCTGGTTGTTATTGTGTGATCTGAAGTCCTATGCATAGAGTCAACATTACTGAGCTTTCAATTTTCAAAAATCATGAAGTTCATATGAACACCACAAATCTTCCATCTCTGATTTCTTCAAATGTAGAAATCTAGAGTGGATTTGGTTGGTACAGGGGTGATGTACATCAACCCCAGCTTTCGATTGATGTCTGGATCGTGTCTTTTGGTTAACATTTATTCTCTGCAACTTTTGAACTTGGTCGGAGCTTGGCCGGAGAAGACGGTGGCACTGGCCACCGTCTGGTCTCCAGATTGGATCTGGATCGTCCATTCCTTTTCCCATATTCAATCTCACATGTCCATTGTTATGACTTTTTCGTTGGCATGGTGGATCACAGTTGACTTGCGCATTTGGTAGGCGCGCGCTTCATGACCTCATGATCTGCCAGCTCAATCAATGAGCTCAGATCAAACCATCCACGCATTTTCCTTTTTTCTAATTTCTGATTTTAATTTCTTTTATTTCTTTTAATTCCATTTCTTTTAAAAATTTATAACTCCTTCATTATTGGTCCAAAAAATGTGAGACCAATTGCATTTTTCTTCTTTTAATTTCTAGTTTCTAAAAATGATTTTTAATATTTTTTATTTTATCATTTGATATTTTTTATGAATTTTCTCTTTTCTGGTTATTTTTAATTCATTTTAAATAGTTTTTGATATTCAAAAAATACAAAAATATTTTTCCAACCTTTTTGAATGATGATAGATCTATAAAAAATATTCTCATCAATTTATTAATTGATTTGAGATTTATTTGAGATTTTAATTCAATTAGGATATTTTTATGCATTTTTAATTGATTTAAAATAGTTTCTGACTTCTAAAAATGCTGAAATTTTTTGTCAAACTTTGTTTGACCTTGTTGAACTTGGGATAATTCACTTGGACTTTTCAAAGTTGAATTGAAGTGAGTTTGAAGTTTGACCTTTCTTTATTATTTTAATTCAAGTTTTATTTTAATATTGAAAAATATCAAAAATATTTTATTTGTTTATTGACTTCTAATCTTCATTATGCTTCTGTTTTCCATTGTTTGACCTTGATCTTCTCTATCATTGGTCAATGCTTGTTGATTATTTCTTTCCATTTCCATTAATGCACTTTAATAATCATCTTCTTCTTCTTCTTCTTTTTCCTTTTGATCAATGAGTTAAAGGTTGGTGGTTAGCATTGATACATGGAGGTTTAATCTTCCTTGGTTCAAATCTAATTCAACTTGATCATGGATGAAGTGAATGACTTTGCATTAAGGATAGGTTGCTTCCTAATAAAAAAAACCTAAGTCAATACAAGATCATTTCTCATCTTCTTTTTGGCATGGCAAGTTGTAGGAGTTTGATTCCCTAATCAAAATCTCTAACTTGTGTTGTTGCCTACATTATTATTGACCGACCTCAGATAGTTGTGACTTCTACATAAGTCCAATTACGATTGCTTAACATAGCGCTAAATTGCCTTATGGCACACTAACACTAACAATTAACCATTAACCTTTAATTCTTGCTCTTTACCTTTATGCAATTTACTATTCTTGTACATATTATTCATTTGCTTTTCCCTTTGCTCATTTGAGTACATGCTTATGTTAATGCAATCTGCCTTTTCCTCACTTGAGCACATAATTGTGTATATACTTTGTGCTTGTGTTTTGTTTGATTGTTGTGAACCAAATGCAAAGTGAACAAATGGACTTAGACTTTAGGACTTTACCTATCCAAAATTGGAGTCAAAGAGCAACTAGGAATTGAGCCTTTAGAGTGCTATAAAAGTCAAAGAGCAACTAGGCATTGGGCCTTTAGAATGCTATAAATGTTGAAGAGGACTTTGAAAGGACCAATTTCTAAACTCCTTCTTGTTCATTCTTTGTTTGTTTAATAGAACTTTTTGATGTGTGTGTTCTTGTGCTAGGGATTCCAACATTGAGCCTAAGTGAAGAACCATTGCCATGAGAGAAAGATCTAAGAGCCATTGGGGATCTCCTAAGAACTTGTTTGATTATGTTGATTGCCTGAGTTTATGCTTATGTGATTGCTTATTCCAAAGGATGGGAGCTACTTGGATCATCAATATGATCTCAAGAGAAGAACTCCATTTGTGGTCTTATTTCTTATCCCTCATCTCTTGTATGACTAGGACTTTAGCCATTCTTCTTCTTCCCTCCACTCTAACCCAAGCCAAAACTTCTTGTGCAAACATTTAATACTTATTTTCAAACATTAGAAACCTAAGCCTTATGATTATGATTTTCAAACTTTCTTTTCATAACACTTATTTTGAATTGAACCTTTAAGTCAACTTTGACCATATTTTGTAAATACTTTTCATTAGTAAATATAACTCATTTCAAATACATTTTGTGGTTTCAATGGCCACTTTCTTAATCAAATTTTTTTCATAACCAATGGTTATTAGGTTTGAGTTACCCTTGAGGTAGATGTAATACTCACCTATATCCTTAGTGATGGACAATGAGTCTTCCATGCTTATTATAGGGTTAACCCCTCGCTAGCATGTTGAAGCTATCCTCACATGATGGATTTGTGGTTTTAGGTTGAGTTTTCTCCCTTGGATAACAAAAGACCTTAAGGCTTTTGGACCAATTAATTCACCAACTCATTTTGAGATTTTTACCCCGAACTACGAGGTTTTGATCCTAATCATTTTTTAAGATGGTACGTAGGCAATGGGTTTATCCATTCAAACATAAATTGTAAATAACTTGTATATTCTCTTCTCATCCCCCCAATCATGTTTGCACAAACAATTTTTCACAAAATACCAACCTTACAACAAGTGTGAAAAGGGCTCCCTAGGAGTACCTATGATGTTTTGGGTGCTTAACACCTTCCCATTGCATAACCAACCCCCTTACCCCGATCTCTGACATTTTTACTAGTTTTTTATTCGATAAAAAATTTAGGTTTTTGTTCGCTTTCTAACCATTCCTTTGGATAAATAGAAGTGTGGTGGCGACTCGACTTGTATGGTTTACCTTAGATTTAGTCAATATGTCTAAGGGTAACGAATACCCCGCTACAGAAAAGTGGCGACTCTGCTGGGGAAATGTTTTCCTAGTGGGTTTTGCCTACTTTTCATATTTGTTGTATTGTATTATATATTTATTTTGTGACATATTTTTGTGCAATTTGGGATTATTGTATTGTATGTAATGATTGAATTGCTTGAATATTAATTCCTTGTATGCTTGGTGATCTTTGTGAGATGAGTTTTATACCCGAACTCGAGTGCACTTAGGATAGGAGAATGGTATAGTCTTGTTGACTTGTGTGGAGTTATTCCTTAGCAAGTTGACTTGCAAGCCCATTCACTTGGTGGAGGTCATGTTGGGATTAATAATGTCACACGAGTAGTCGTGGTTAGGCATTACTCTTTCCAATATAGACCTTAGAAGCCAACGACCTTAGTCTACCAAGCCCATCTTGGCCTATTTCTAGGACGTAGTGCGAAGGTCATTCAAGTGTGAGATTTGATACGATTATTACGCAATACTACACTCATAAGAGTCTCTCTTGAGAATATTTTTGGAATATGAGTAGTCGTTTATCCGATAATATCCGAAAGATGGGATGATGACTATGGGAACCTCTTGTAGAACATGTTTGGCAGGTTTAAACCCTAGTACACTCCCTTTGGGTGGTTCTTAACCGAGACTCCCTGCTCGTGACTTGCAACAAACCCTTGATTCATGGTTGATCTGTTCTTGTATCCTTAATATCAATGGAACTTGGGTGTTGATAAGGTGTAAACCATAATCCACCAAAATGGATGATTGATATTAAGGATGACATGATCCATCCCATGACCTTTGTTTGGTGTGCTTTGCTTGATCCTTGAGTGTGGTTGTTGCATCCATGCATTCATGCACCCATTTGCATCCATATCATCAAATAATGAGAAAATTTTCAAGGAACTTAAGGGGTCTATTTTCAAATTTTAAGACATGGAAAGACAAAGAAGGAATACGAAGAAGTACAGTTTCAGACAACCCAACTTGAAAGAGCTAAGGAACTTGACATCCTATGTATTAGATCCCTTGGGTTTCAAGGCTCGTTATGGGAAGCTTCTATCTATTCTGACTACTCAAGTGGACGAAGGTTTGATGAGTGTATTGGTGCAGTTCTATGATCCCTTGTACCGTTGCTTCACATTTCCAGATTTCCAGCTTTTGCCCACGCTTGAGGAATATGCCTATCTTGTGGGTATACCTATCCTAGACCAGATGTCGTTCAGTGGCTTAGAGAGTGTTCTTACTTCTCAAGAGATAGCTGATATGTTGCATATAAATGAATCTCTGGTTGGTGCTCATATGACTACCAAAGGTGGAATTCAAGGTCTCCCTTCTGAGTTCCTCATTGCTCAAGCTACTATGTATGGGAAGGCCATGAGTGAGGACGCCTTTGAAGCCATATTTGTACTTCTCATCTATGGGTTAGTGTTATTCCCCAACATCGACAAGTTTGTGGATATGAACGCCATTAGAATTTTCTATACTCTTAATCCCGTTCCGACTCTGTTGGGTGACACTTACTTCTCTTTGCATATGAGGAATGCAAAGGGTGGAGGTACCATTGTGTGTTGTTTGCCTCTGTTGTACAAGTGGTTTATTTCGCACTTGTCGCAGACGGTCGCCTTCAAGGAGAACAAAGGATGTCTACGATGGTCAACGAGGCTTATGTCTCTCACTAATGATGATATCTTTTGGTACAACCGTGTATATGATGGTGTGCAAATTATCGACTCTTGTGGTGAATTCTCCAATGTGCCTCTTCTTTGTACATGTGGTGGGATTAACTACAACCCTATTTTGGCACTTCGTCAGCTTGGGTTCCCCCTAAAGGATAAACCTAATAACATTCTGTTAGAGGATGTGTTCTTTCAGGAGGGTAAAGATCCCCAAGGCTTGAAAAGCAGGATGGTTCGCGCTTGGCGCAAGATCCATAGGAAGGGAAGGAAGGAATTGGGTCCGAAGAACTGCATTGCTTTGGAGCCCTATACCTCTTGGGTTAGAAGGAGAGCTTCCGAGTACCTCATGCCTTACGAGTATCCAAGACCTACACCTTTGGATGAGGATGGGCCTTCAACCCTCCCTGACCAAGGAGTAGAGGAGTTGAAAGACGAAAACCGTTCACGTGCCTGGATCCGTGAACGAGAGGAGTTGCTTCAGCAGATCAGAGAGAAGGATGCTTTGATAGAGTTCCTTGAGCACCAGGTTATTGATGAGCCTGATGATGCATTGACTTCTCTTCTTCCTCAGTCTTCCAAGTTTTGGAAAAGGAAGTATGATCGACTCGCCTAGGAGAAGGCAGATATGGAGGCAGCCTATGAGAGGGAGGTGAAGAGGCTCCGTGCAGCTTATCTTCCAGTCTCTAGAGCTTTAGATGATTGCTTCTAGGGTTCCATAGGATGTTCATTTTCCTTCTCTCTTGTATTATATTTGGTTACCAAGACTGTACTTCTTTGCTGTAAAATATTTTCCAGATATTATTGGTGTGATATTTCCATATATGTCTAAATGATTAATGTTTTTAAAATATTTGCAAATAGGACTCTAAAGTTCCTCTGATAAATAAAACAAATCATATGCACAAGTATTGCATACATCATGTGCATAAGCAGGTTTTGCTCGAGGCTTCTTGTTCTATGGTCTAACTCTGTGTTCTTCATTTATTTTGAAGACAAGCTGACTCACCGGTACTACACTCGAGTCAACTCTGCAAGACTAATGGATCATTTGGAGCAAGAGAATCGTGAACTTAAGGAGGAAGTGGCCAGACTGACTGCCCTGATGAAGTCTGTCATGGCCGCCCAGAACTAGTCATCTCCGACGCCTTCAACTCTTCCCCAGAGGACAATCATCTCTGAGATTGCCTCTTCAACCGTGCCTGCGGCCAGCACCCATTTTGCACCAACAGCTATGCCATCCGGGTTTCCTTGAAGGATGCCTCCCAACTTTATTCCTGAGGGTCCAGCACCCATATTTGCTTCTCTGCCGACATCTAGCCCGGTTCTTGCCATTCCGCCTCCTGTCGTGCATACTATGCCCAGAGTAGACGACACCATCTACCATTCTGAGCTGTCTGAGGGCCCAGATGTTTATGAAAAGATGGATGCTATGAATGATCAGTTTCTTGAGCTCTACAAGGAATTGAAAACTCTCCTAGGAAAGGATCTCTTCGGCAAGTCTGTTGCTGAACTCTGCTTGGTCCCAAACGTCAAGATCCATGTAAAGTTGAAAGTACCTGACTTTGAAAAGTACAAGGGAAATACTTGCCCTCTCAGCCACCTAGTTATGTATGCCAGGAAGATGTCGACTCAGACCGACAATGATCAACTTCTCATTCACTACTTCCAGGACAGTTTGCCTGGTGCTGCCCTGAGATGGTATATGGGCTTAGACAGCGTGAACATCCGATCCTTCAATGACCTTGGCGAGGCCTTCGTCAAGCAATACAAGTATAATGTGGATATGGCTCCCGTTGGGGATCAATTGAGAGCCATGTCCGAGAAGGACAAGGAAAATTTTAAAGAGTATGCCCAGAGGTGGCGAGAGCTAACAACACAGATTGTGCCTCCGTTGGAGGAAAAAGAAATAACCAAGATCTTCTTAAAGACCTTGAGCTCATTTTACTATGAGCGGATGATTGCCAGCGCTCCCTCTGATTTTATCGAGATGGTGAACATGGGGATGCGTTTGAAGGAGGGAGTCAGGGAAGGGCGCCTGACCAGAGAAGAAGGCTCTTCTACCAAACGATATGGGGCGTTTGGAAAGAAGAAAGATGGTGAGGCACATGCTATGACCTCCCATGTCAAACCAAGAAGACCCTCAGTAAGGAGGAAGACCGTGCGTCCTGCCGGTAACCAGCATCAGGTGGCTCACATAGCACCTGTTTTCAGAGACAACCAGCAATATCAGCAACATCAACAATATCAACAACCGCAACACCGCCCTCAACGGCAGGCCTACCAGCCTCGAAACAACAATCAAGCCAGTACAAGCTATGAGAGGAAGAGGGTAACCTTTGATCCTATTCATATGACATATGCAGAATTATATCCCTCTTTGATAGAGAGGAAATTGATTACTCCACGAGACCCACTGGCTATACCTACCAACCCTCAGTGGTGGTATAAGCCTGAGCTACATTGTGTTTATCATTCCGGTGCTCCCGGACATGACGTGGAAAACTGTTACCCGCTGAAGACCAAGGCTCAAGACCTTGTGAGATGCGGTATCCTGTGTTTCGAGGACGTAGGTTCTAACGTGAAGAAGTATCCATTGCCTGAGCATGGAAAATCCTCTGTCAACATGGTCCAGGTATGCCCTGGTAAATATAAGGTCAAATATGTCAGTCATATTCGACAATCATTGGTCCAGATGCACAGACTGTTGTGTGAATACAGTCAATATGAGCATGACCATGACAGATGTCGGGTCTGCACTGTCAGTCAAAGGGGATGTCGCCAAGTCCGCAAAGACATCCAAGAAATACTGGATGAAGGAGTAATTGAGATACTTCAGAATCAAAATATTGATGATGATGATGAAGTCAATGTAATATCTCTGGTGTTTCGGATCCCTGAGCCTGTTGTCATCCGGTATGATGGCAGCAAGCAGAAGGCTTCTCCCTCTTTGATCATTAAACCAGCTGGCCCTGTGCCATACTCTTCTGATAAGGCGGTTCCCTATCGCTACAATGCTGTGACATTGGAGGATGGGAAGGAGGTACCCCTACCCTCTACTTCTGTTGTGAATATTGCCGATGTCAGTGGCCTGACCCATAGCGGTCGTGTTTTCTCGGCTTCGCCGAAACCCCAAGCTGATGTCCGAAGGGCTGATGTTGCTGATTATGTTGAGCGCCCGGTTGGGAATGTTGTGATTGCTCCGAATCCGGCACTTGTTGCCAATAAACCTGCTTCCGTTGTAAAAACTCTTATCTCTGTTGGCCAGGGTGACACCTTGAAAGAAGACTGTGATGATATGCTAAGGCTCATCAAAAGGAGTGAATACAACGTTGTAGATCAACTTCTACAGACGCCATCAAAGATCTCTATGTTATCTTTGTTGATGAATTCAGAACCACACCGTGAAGCTCTGCAGAAGGTGTTGGATGTGGCATATGTAGATCACGACGTCACAATAGAACAGTTTGACAGTATTGTTGCAAACATTACCGCTTGTAACAATTTGAGTTTTTGTGATGTTGATCTCCCCGAGGAGGGAAGAGACCACAATTTGGCACTACACATCTCTATGAGCTGCAAGGATGATGCCATGTCCAATATGCTGATGGACACTGGGTCATCGCTGAATGTATTGCCAAAGTCCACTCTGGCCAAATTGTCATATCAGGGGCCTCCCATGAGGCAGAGTGGAGTAGTGGTTAAAGCTTTTGATGAATCCCGTAAAACTGTGATTGAAGAAGTTGAACTCCCAGTCAAGATCGGACCAAGTGATTTCCAGATCACTTTTCAGGTCATGGATATCCACCCATCATATAGCTGTCTGTTGGGCAGACCATGGATTCACGAGGCAGGCGCCGTGACATCCACCCTACACCAGAAACTGAAGTTTGTCAAAAACAAAAAGCTGGTGGTGGTAGAGGGAGAAAAAGCTCTTCTGGTTAGCCATTTGTCTTCCTTTTCTTACATAGATGCTGAAGATAAAGTTGGAACACCGTTCCAAGCTTTATCTATTGTTAAGCCTACTAAGAAAGGAACTTCTTCATTTGCGTCCTACAATGATGCAAAGTTGGCCATTGAGCATGGCACAACTACCAGTTTAGGACAAATGATCAAGCTGGAAGACAACAAATCACGGGCTGGCATAGGGTATTCTTCTGGCGCTTTCAACAAGCATGGGCTGTTTAAGAGTGGTGGATTCATCCACACTGTTCAAAACGAGGAAGTTGCTGCCATTGTGGAAGAGGATGCCGAGGAAGATTCTGACAACTTTGTCATCCCTGCAGGGGTCTGCAATAATTGGGTCGTTGTTGATGTTTCAAAAGTTATCCATAAGTCAAAGTAATATTCATTATGTTTAAAAACCCTTCTCCCATGCCAAAAGGAGGAGTGATGACATTGTTGGCTCATAAATACAATGATATTTTCATTCAATAAATTCATGTTAAATGTTTGTTTTTCCAATTATTTTCACTTTTTGCTTTTTGCATGAAATTGGTGATCACATAAAACCTTAAGAAATAGAATAAAATCAATCTTTTCATCTGCATAATGATTTGCCTTGTTTGAATTCTAAATCTCTTTATATCCAAAATCATTATGCAGGTTGATCAAACCCATTGAACATAACGATCCAACACCATCTCCCAACTTTGAGTTCCCTGTATTTGAGGCCGAAGAAGATGATGTTGAAGAGATTCCTGATGAGATCACTCGTCTACTTGAGCATGAAGAGAAGGTCATTCAGCCGTATCTTGAGAATCTGGAAACAGTCAACTTGGGATCTGAAGATTGTGCGAGAAGTGAAGATTGGGGCACTCCTGGAAGAATCTGTCAAGAAGGGGTTGATAGAGTTGCTACGAGAGTACGTCGACGTCTTCGCTTGGTCATATGAAGACATGCCTGGTCTAGATACTGATATCGTGCAACCTTTCTTGTCGTTGAAGCCTGAGTGTGTTCCGGTAAAGCAGAAACTCAGAAGAACTCATCCTGATATGGCAGTAAAGATTAAAGAGGAAGTTCAGAAGCAAATTGATGCAGGGTTTCTGGTGACTTCTACATATCCTTAATGGGTGGCCAATATTATGCCTGTGCCTAAGAAAGATGGAAAAGTCTGAATGTGTGTGGATTATAGAGACTTGAATAAAGCTAGTCCGAAAGATGATTTCCCTCTACCACATATTGATATGTTGGTAGATAATACAGCTGAATTCAACATCTTCTCATTTATGGACGGATTTTCCGGATATAATTAGATCAAAATGGCACCCGAGGATATGGAGAAGACAACATTCATCACACCTTGGGGAACATTCTGTTATCGAGTGATGCTCTTCGGTTTGAAGAACGCTGGAGCCACATATCAACGAGCTATGACTACCTTGTTTCATGATATGATGCACAAGGAGATTGAGGTGTATGTTGATGATATGATTGCAAAGTCGAGAACGAAGATTGAACATGTTGAGCACTTGTTGAAGCTTTTTCAGCATTTGAGGAAGTATAAGCTTCGTCTGAATCCGAACAAGTGTACATTTGGGGTCCATTCCGGCAAGTTATTAGGCTTTATTGTCAGTGAGAGGGGTATTGAAGTTGACCCTGTCAAGGTCAAAGCAATACAAAAGATGCCTGCGCCCAAAACTAAGAAGCAAGTCCGAGGTTTTCTTGGTCGCTTGAATTATATTTCCAGATTTATATCCCACATGACTGCCACATGTGTGCCGATATTCAAGCTCCTCCGGAAAGATCAGTCTCATGATTGGACCGAGGATTGCCAAAAAGCCTTTGACAGTATTAAAGAGTATCTGTCCGAGCCTCCGATTCTGTCTTCGCTTGTGGAAGGGAGACCCTTGATTATGTATCTAACGGTTCTTGAAGACTCAAATGGTTGTGTCCTTGGTCAGCAAGACGAAACAGGGAAGAAAGAGTATGCTATTTACTACCTGAGTAAGAAGTTCACTGATTGTGAGTCTCGATACTCAATGCTTGAGAAAACATGTTGTGCTTTGGCTTGGGCTGCTAAGCGCTTACGCTAGTATATGTTGAATCATACGACCTGGTTGATATCCAAAATGGATCCAATCAAGTATATCTTTGAGAAGCCTGCTTTAACTGGGAGGATTGCCCGTTGGCAGATGTTGTTGTCTGAGTATGATATTCAGTATCGAGCTCAGGAAGCTATTAAAGGTAGTATCTTGGCTGATCACTTGGCACATCAACCGATTGAGGATTATCAGTCAATTCAGTATGACTTCCCAGATGAGGAGATTCTGTATTTAAAAATGAAAGATTGTGATGAGCCTACGCTTAATGAAGGGCCAGAGCCTGGTTCCCGATGGAGTATGGTGTTTGATGGCGCTGTAAATCAGTATGGAAATGGTATTGGGGCAGTGATTATTACTCCTCAGGGCACACATTTTCCTTTTACAGCAAGGCTAACTTTCAAATGCACGAATAATATGCCTGAGTATGAGGCATGTATTATGGGATTAGAATAGTGTATTGATCTTAGGATCAAACATCTTGATGTTTATGGTGATTCGGCCCTTGTTGTTAATCAGATCAAGGGTGAATGGGAGATGAATCAGCCTGGCCTCATCCCATATAGAGATTATGCGAGGAGGATCTCAACGTTCTTTACTAAGGTTGACTTCCATCATATTCCTCGAGATGAGAATCGGATGGCAGATGCACTTGCTACACTTGCTTCGATGATCGTAGTGAGACTCTGGAATGAAGTCCCCAATATCACTGTGATGCGCTTGGACAGACCAGCTCATGTATTTGCGGTAGAGGGGGTGCAAGATGATAAGACATGGTATTATGATATCAAGTGTTTTCTTCAAAGCCATATTTACCCGCCTGGGCATCTGTGAAAGATAGAAAGACTTTAAAGAGGTTATCAGGCAGTTTCTACCTCAACGATGATGTGCTTTATAAAAAGAATTTTGACATGGTTCTGCTCAGATGCATGGATAGACACGAAGCAGACCTGTTAATGACTGAGGTCCATGAGGGTTCATTTGGTACTCACTCCAATGGACATGCCATGGCTAGAAAGATGTTGAGAGTACGCTACTATTGGCTGACAATGGAGTCTGACTGCTGCAAATACGTGAAGAAATGCCACAAGTGTTAGATTTATGCGGATAAGATTCATATTCCCCCGACACTTCTGAATGTGATTTCATCACCATGGCCTTTCTCCATGTGAGGAATTGACATGATTGGCATGATAGAGCCGAAAGCTTTCAACGGTCACAAATTTATTCTCGTAGCAATTGATTACTTCACCAAATGGGTTGAAGTGGCGTCATACACGAATGTGACCAAGCAGGTGGTTGTGAAGTTTATCAAGAATCAACTAATATGCCATTATGGTGTGCCGGATAAGATCATTACTGATAATAGATCTAACTTGAACAATAAGATGA
Organism: Lathyrus oleraceus; assembly: GCF_024323335.1. NCBI lineage: Eukaryota > Viridiplantae > Streptophyta > Magnoliopsida > Fabales > Fabaceae > Lathyrus > Lathyrus oleraceus. The sequence goes on along the minus strand of NC_066582.1, from coordinate 198,374,777 downwards.
TGAAAGAGTTGTGTAGCGAGTTCAAGATAGCACATCATAATTCTTCCCCTTACAGACCCAAGATGAATGCGGTTGTCGAAGCTTCCAATAAGAATATCAAGAAGATTGTCCATAAGATGGTTGTTACGTACAAAGATTGGCATGAGATGCTTCCATTTGCTTTGCATGGGTATCGTACATCTGTCCGCACTTCAATAGGGGCAACCCCTTTCTCTCTTGTTTACGGCATGGAGGTTGTGCTCCCAGTAGAGGTGGAGATCCCATCAATGAAAGTCTTGATGGAGGCCAAGTTGACTGGCGCTGAATGGGTCCAGAGTCGTTATGACCAACTGAATCCGATAGAAGAGAAGAGATTGATTGTCATGTGCCATGGTCAGTTATATCAGCAAAGGATGAAGAAAGCCTTTGATAAGAAGGTCAAGCCTCGTGTATTTCGAGAAGGTTACCTTGTGCTCAAGAAAGTTTTGTCTTTCGTTCCCGATTCCAGGGGCAAGTGGACTCCAAACTATGAAGGTTCGTATGTTGTTAAGAGAGCCTTTTCAGGCGGTGCTTTGATACTTACAACTATGGATGGGGGGATTTCACTCGTCTTGTGAATTCAGATGCAGTCAAGAAATACTTCGCCTAAAATAAAAACAGAATAACTCGCTAAGTTGAAAACCCGAAAGGGCGGCTTAGGCAAAAATGAGCGTCTCGGTGGATTAAAAACCCGAAAGGGTGATCCAGGCAGAAGTTAGAGACATAAAAAATATGTATCTCGCTAGATTGAGTACCTCGCCCTGGGGCAATCTAGGCAAAATTAGGGATTTGGCAAGTAACTGCATCCTGACAAGACTTTGTTCTACAACTGTCATCTGTCAGAGATTCTCGCTCAGTCATCATCAACTGAAGCTTCAAATACATCGGACTCGGAGTTGGTGGAGAAATGGTCATTATGTTCAATGTAGCCCTTTTCCAATATATATCACCAATTTTAAATTTGTAAAAGATCCATGGAGTCTTGCCATTTGCAGACTACCATTCCATCAAATAAATTTGAGCCTTTATCCAATCCTTTGCACTCTTATTTGTTTCTATTCAACAAATGTTTTGCATGTTTTAATTGATAAGTATCATTGTTTTAAATAAATAAAATTTTCATAAATTTTCTTTTAAACAAAATGAACATTCACAATGACAAAAGGATACTTGGGATGTCTTCAATGCTCTCCCAAGGATGGTATGATTCCCAAAAAGGTAAGACATTTGTTCATACTCCCAGCATACTTGTATCCTCTTCATTATCTTTCAGGTTCTCTCCTCCGCGAGCTCAGAAGAAAGTTGTACCTCCCACCAAATCCCAGGAAGTTTGGGGAGTTTTGGGTGTGACCTCAATTTTCTAGATCTCCTTTAAGTCGGGATTTAGCATTTGTGTTATCAATTATATGGTTGTCATCCCTTGTGTGGATTGACCTAAAATCCCTTATAAATTGATAAATTGAATATGCTAATCTTTCTGAAGGATTTGGTTTGCCCTCCCTTCGAATTTAGAATTTCCCCTCAGAGAGAGCCGGAAATCACCAGCACAAGTGGAGCTTTCATCAAGTTTGAGTTGTAGCTTTTCCCATGCGAACTTGTCTACTTTTGATCTCCAGCAGATTTGCTCTCCGGCCATCCTCAGCAGGGTTGATCCCACTCTTACTCCTTAGTATGGTCACCGTCAGGGTATCTCCAGTAGTTGCCTACAGATAATCCCTGATTCAGACATCAGCAGTGTTTCCCTAGTGGAATCATCTGATCAGAACCTATTTATGATTTCCTCCCAAGCAGAGTGTTGGATGAAGATGTTTATCCTTCATTCATAAGCGGAGTAGTGTCCCTTCCTCCTCTGCAGATGTGATTTTCTCAGCAGTACAAGGAATGTGGTGACATTGGAACCTCCTGATTGTTGGTTGTTTCCCACAGAGTTCCATCTTCCCCTTCGATAATTTCCCTAGTAGAGTTGATTCCTACGGCGGATTTTATCCGTATGTTGATCTTGTCCCCAGCTGGAATGACTGATTCTCATTTCCCTACAGAGATCTTTGTTTCCTGGTATCTGTTGCCCCCATCAGAATGGATGTTCTCCAGTGGGCCTGGCTTTCTCTCTTGAGATGTAGTACCGGATGTTTGTCCATTGATTCTTGGACCTATTTATGTTAGATATGTCTGTTTGTCAGCATCCATCATACATAAACCACGCATATACATGCATATTTTAACATTCAGATATTCATGTTGCATTTCTTGCCATATATCTTTGTTTGTTGTCTCCTGCTATTTGGTGGTACATATCTCCCCAAGCAGATGTTTGTGTCTGATCTCCCCAGGTAGAGTCAGCCCTCTAGGCAGAAAGCGTCTATCCTTTCTCCCATATTCCCCACTGAGTTATGTCCTCATGGATGATTGTTGTTTCGGTTTCCTCCCAATACGTATATGTAAGACCCTAATTTTGTCCCTAATATCCCTCATGGCATTATAACATTGCACTGGCATTGCCTCAAGGATCATTAGCATCTTGGTTCCCTTTGCCTTTGGGTAGGACTTCTTGAGAGTGGTTTGATATCACCAAGCATGCTTGAATTGTATATCATTGCTTTTCTTATTTTATTTACTAACCAAAAGCACAAAAATATGTCACTAACATCTTTTGTTTGTAGCTTGAGCAATCACAAGGTCCAAAGCTTCCAGGAGATCTTTTGTGCAATGATATGGCCAAGAGGAGATGAAAGCAAGCATGGTAATGGTTCCCAAAAGCTCTCATCCATCAAATATGCCTCCCTAGCATCTCAATTCATGATTTTGATCAAAGCAAGTCAAAGGGTTTGAGGTTTGTGCCCCAAGGAAACCCTAATTCATCTATGCACCACAATGCCTTGCTCTTGAAGCAACCTCAGCCCATGATCAAATACAATCAAGGGAAGTTCTTTAATTCATCATTTAATGCATATTTGAACTTATTTGAGTGTCCTCAATCATCAATTCATCAAGATATGAGTCATGGACTTGAGAATTTGATCAGTCAATTCATCTGACTATTTTGAAATGCACTGAGACCTAACTTTTTATGTGTTTGTCAAATGGAGATGATTCCAAACGAAACAATGTTCTTAAGTACAATATGAACAACTTTCATGTTCATCAAAAATTGATTTGAAGCTTGGAAGGTCATCTCCCATTCCAATACATTATAGGTCATTTTGACTGAAACCTTAATTGTGGGTCAACTTCCCAAGGACATAACTCATTTATTTTTTATGATTTTGAGGTGGGATAAAATGAATTGGAAATATTAAGATGTATACTTAAAATGTTATGTTGAACAAAATTTCAAAATCTCAAAGGAAATACATGTGATAATGCAAGACATTATAGGTCCTTTTTGACCAAAGGCATTAAAAGGCAAAGAAGTCCAACTTCAAGTGCTCATAACTCTCTCATCAAAAATCCAAATGATGCAAAATTTAAGTCCATTTTGATTGTCTTGGAAAGATATAAAACTTTGATGTTGGAAGTTTTTCCATTTGAGGCTTGCATCATCAAAACAGAGGGGCTTGAAAATTGGCCAAATTTAGAAACCTTGCTTTGACATGTCATACACCTTGCACTTTAAACTCAAATTTCATACATTTCCATACTTCAAATGGGTTTTTGTCCAACATAACAATTGTTCCTTACATCAAGACCTTCCCAACCGTTACTCACATGATCATGTTTGGATTTGGCAAATGGCATTTTCGAAGAAGAGAATATTTTGGTGCATTTATGGAAACTTGATTCAAACTTCATGCATAATCCAAGTACATCATATCTGCACGTCCAAAACCAATATGCTAATGTTAAGCTTGCCAAATCAATTAGACTTGGGCCCTCCATGCGCCTGTACAGGCCCATGCATGGAGGCCCTCTTCATTCATGCACATGAAATTTTCATGCATTGCCTTTGCCAATTGCTATATATAGAGTTGTTCAGTCTCACTCTTCCTCAACCTAATGGCACCAGAAATGCTGCACAACTGAAACCATAACCAATACCAAAGAAGCTATGTCACTTTCTTTCAATTTTTTCAGATCCAAAATTCAACTACATCTGGTTGAATCCTTGGATCTAAAGCTTCTAAACCTTCATCCTTCAACTCATTGATCTTTTGTTTTGGCAAAGAAAGCAAGGAATCGAGCTCAAGTTTCCAGAAATCAAGTTTCCAGAAATCAAGTTTACTCTTCAACTGGTATTTTCTTCGAATCTCATCATCCATTGACCTATTTGCTTGGATCTTGTGTTGGCTGAAGTTCTCTCAATAGAGACATCATGATTATGCATTTAATTTTTGAAATCCATTGAGTTCATGATGAACAGCACAGAACTTCCATCTCTGATTTCTCTCAATATAGAGATCTAGAGGGGAATTGAGTGGCACAGGGATGATGTACATCATCCCAGCTTTCTAAAGATGTATGGATCGTGCATTTTGGTTGCCTTTTGGATCTCTGCAATTTTGGCCGGAAAATCCAAGCTCACCAGAGAAGAAGGTGGCTCTGGTGGTCGTCCCATTGCCAGATGCATTGTGGACCCTTGGATTCATTTTCCATATTTGATCTTGGCCTTTGATTGTTATGACTTATTTTAATGTTATGTGTTACGCATTGACCTGGACTCATGGTGAGCGCACGCCTCTGTACCATTTGATGTGCAACGTCAATTAATGAAACACATCCAACGATCCCTGATTTTCCATATTATTTCAATTTCTGATTTTATTTTGTTTATTCCCTTTTATTTCAAAAATCAATATCTTCTTCATTTTTAATCCAAAAATTATGGGACCAATTGTATTAGTCTCCAAATAAATTCTAGTTTCTATTTCTGATTTTTAATATTTTTTATTTCATCGTTTGATATTTTTGGTGAATTTTCTCTTTTTCTGGTTGTTTTTAATTCATTTTAAATAGTTTTTGATATTCAAAAAATACAAAAATATTTTCCTAACCTATTTGAAGGATGATGAATCTATGAAAAATATTCTCATCAATTTTCTAATTGATTTGATATTTATTTGAGATTTTAGTTCAATAAGGTTATTTTTATTCATTTTTAATTGATTAAAAATAGTTTCTGACTTTTAAAAATGCTGAAATTTTTTGTCAAACTTTGTTTGACCTTGTTGAACTTGGGATAAATTACTTGGACCTTTCAAGGTTGATTTGAAGTGATTTTGAAGTTTGACCTTTCCATTATTTTTAATTCAAGTTTATTTTAATATTGAAAAATGCAAAAAAATATTTGGCTTATTGTTTGATCTCCAATCTTCATCTCATTTCTGATTTATCATTGTTTGACTTTGACTTTCAATGTCATTTGGTCAATACATATGGATTGGTACATCTTATTGCACTTTATGCATTTTGATCTTTCCATTTTCATTATCCATTCTCCATCTTCTTCTTCTTCTTCTTCTTTCTTTTTGATCAATTAGTTGAAGGTTGATAAGTTAGCATTGATTAAGGAGACTTAATCTTCCTTGATTCAAACCTAATTCATCTTGATCAATTGATCAAGTGAATGGCTTTGCATTAAGGATAGGTTGTTTTCTAAATCATGCAAAAGGCTTAAACCAATACAAGATCAATTCTCATTTTCTTTTTGGCATGGCAAGTTGTTGGAACTTGGTTCACTAATCAAGACTTCTAACTTGTGTTGTTGCCTACATTATTATTGACCGGCCTCAGATAGTTGTGACTTCTACATAAGTCCAATTACGATTGCTTAACATAGCGCTAAATTTGCCTTATGGCACACTAACTACTAAAACTAACCATTAACCACTAACATTTACTTTTTGCCCTTTACTTTTATGCAATTTACTATTCTTGCACACATTATCCATTTGCTTTTCTCTTTGCTCACTTGAGCACATGTTTATGTTAATGCCATTTGCCTTTTGCTCACTTGAGCACATAATTATGTATATATTATTATGCTTGTGTTTTGTTTTGATTGTTGAGAACCAAATGCAAAGAAGTGGACTTAGATTCTAGGACATACCCTATGCAAAGAATGGAGAAATGGACTTAGATCTTAGGACATTTCCTATGCAAAATTGGAGTAAAAGGATCTTGATGATGAGTATGGATTAGAAGGACTAAATCTCTAAACTCACTCTTGTCCATTCTTGATTTACTTCATGGAACTTTTGATGTGTGTACTTTTGTGCTAGGGAATTCTACTTGAGCTTAATTGGAGGACCATTTCCATGTTCATCCAAAGTGAAAGATACAAGATACATTAAGGATCTCTTAAGAGGATTGTTTGATGATTGCTTATGCTTTTTGTGATTGCCTATTCCAAAGGATGGGAGCTACTTGGATCATCAATATGATCTCAAGAGAGGAACCCCATTATGGTTTTGTTTCTTAATCCCTCACCTTTTGATTTGCTTAGGACTTAGCCTTTCTTCTTCTTCTCTCCACTCTAACCCAAGCCAAAACCTTTTGTGAAAACATTTAACCATTGTTTTCAAACATTAGAAACCTAAGCCTTATGCTTTTGACTTTCAAACTTTCTTTTCATAACACTTATTTTGAATTGAATCTTTAAGTCAACTTTGATCACTTTTGTATATACTTCTAATTGGTAAATATAACCCATTCAAAGGTCTTTTTGTGGTTCCAATGACCACTTCTTTAATCAAAATTTTCATAACCTTTAGCTATTAGGTTTGAGTTATCCTTGTGGTAGATGTAATACTCACATATATCCTTAGTGATGGACAATGAGTCTTCCATGCTTATTATAGGGTTAACCCCTCACTAGCATGTTGAAGCTATCCTCACATGGTGGATTTGTGGTTTGGTTGAGTTTTCTCCCTTTGATAACAAAAGATCTTAAGGCTTTTGGACCAATCAATTCACCAACTCATTTTTGAGATTTTTACCCCGAACTACGAGGTTTTGATCCTAATCTTTTTATAAGATGGTACGTAGGCAATGGGTTTATCCATCCAAACAAAATGTAAATAAACTTGTATATTCTCTTCTCATCTCTTCAATCATGTTTGCACAAATAAACTTTCAAAAAACAACAACCTTGCAACAAGTATGAAAAGGGCTCCCTAGGAGTACCTAGGATGTTTTGGGTGCCTAACACCTTCCCATTACATAACCAACCCCCTTACCCAGATCTCTGTTTCTCTTTTACTAGTTTTTCTTAAAACTTTTAGGTTTTTGTTCGCTTTCTAACCATTCCTTTGGATAAATAGAAGTGCGGTGGCGACTCGACTTGTATGATTTACCTTGGATTTAGCCAATATCTCTAATGGTAACGAATACCCCGCTACAGAAAAGTGGCGACTCTGCTGGGGATCATTTGCCTAGCGGGTTTTGCCAACTTCTCATGCTTGTTGTATTGTATTGTCGTGTCACATATTTTTGTGCAATTTGGGATTACTGTATTGTATGTAATGATTGAATTGCTTGAATATTAATTCCTTGTATGCTTGGTGATCTTTGTGAGATGAGTTCTATACCCGGACTCGAGTGCACTTAGGATAGGAGAATGGCGTAGTCTTGTTGACTTGTGTGGAGTTATTCCTTAGCAAGTTGACTTGCAAGTCCATTCACTTGGTGGAGGTCATGTTGGGATCAATAATGTCACACAAGTAAGTTGTGGTTAGACATTACTCTTTCCAATATAGACCTTAGAAGCCAAGGACCTTAGTTTACCAAGTCCATCTTGGCCTATTCTTAGGATGTAGTGCGAAAGTCGTTCAAGTGTAAGATTTGATACGATTGTTACGCGATACTACACTCATAAGAGTCTCTCTTGAGAATATTTTTGGAATACGAGTAGTCGTTTCTCCGATAATATCCGAAAGATGGGATGATGACTATGGGAACCTCTTGTAGAACATGTTTGGCAGGTTTAAACCCTAGTACACTCCCTTTGGGTGGTTCTTAACCGACACTCCATGCTCGTGACTTGCAACAAACCCTTGATTCATGGTTGATCCGTTCATGTATCCTTAATATCAATGGAACTTGGGTGTTGATAAGGTGTAAACCATAATCCACCAAAATGGATGATTGATATTAAGGATGATATGATCCATCCCATGACCTTTGTTTGGTGTGCTTTGCTTAATCCTTAAGTGTGATTGTTGCATTCATGCACTCATTTGCATCCATAACATCAATAAAGAAGAAAATTTTCAAGGAACTTAAGGGGTTTATTTGCAATATTTTCAGACATGGAAAGACCAAGAAGGAATACAAAGAAGTACAGTTTCAGACAACCAGATTTGAAAGAGTTAAGGAATCTGACATCCTATGTATTAGATCGTTTGGGTTTCAAGGCTCGTTTTGGGAAGCTTCTTCCTCTTCTGACTACTCAAGTGGATGAAGGGTTGATAAGTGTATTGGTGCAGTTTTACGATCCCTTGTACCGTTGTTTCACGTTTCCGGATTTCCAGCTTTTGCCCACACTTAAGGAGTATGCCTACCTTGTGGGTATACCTATTATAGACCAGTTGTCGTTCAGTGGCTTAGAGAGTATTCCTACTTCTCGAGAGATAGCTGATATGCTTCATATAGATGAATCTCTGGTTGGTGCTCATATGACTACCAAAGGTGGAATTCAAGGTCTCCCTTCTGAGTTCCTCATCGCTCAAGCTATTGTGTATGGGAAGGCCATGAGTGAGGATGCCTTTGAGGCCATATTTGTACTTCTCATCTATGGATTGGTATTGTTCCCCAACATCGACAAGTTTGTGGATGTGAATGCTATTAGGATCTTCTCTACTCTTAATCCCGTTCCGACTTTGTTGGGTGATACCTATTTCTCTTTGCATATGAGGAATGCAAAGGGTGGTGGTGCCATTGTGTGTTGTTTTCCTCTGCTGTATAAGTGGTTTATTTCTCACTTACCGCAGACGGTCTCCTTCAAGGAGAACAAGGGATGTCTACGGTGGTCCACGAGACTTATGTCTCTCACTAATGACGATATCTCTTGGTATAATCGCGTGTATTATGGTGTACAGATTATCGACTCTTGTGGTGAATTCTCCAATGTACCTCTTCTTGGTACATGTGGTGGGATTAACTACAACCCTGTTTTAGCACGTCGCCAGCTTGGGTTCCCCCTAAAGGATAAACCCAATAACATTATGTTAGAGGGTGTGTTCTTCCAGGAGGGTAAAGATCCCCAAGGCTTGAAGAGCAGAATGGTCCGCGCTTGGTGTCGAATCACGCGAAAAACCGGCGGGAAAACAAGAACAACAGAGCCGCCACCGTGCGTTATTTATCCCAAAAGAGGGAAAGGAAACGCTCGAAGTAAACCTGGAAAGAACATGGTCTCGCGACCAAAGAGAATGGGATCGGGAGTCGGTTATGCGAAGGGAAGGTATTAGCACCCCTACGCATCCGTCGTACTCGACGGGATCCATGCACAATAGGAAGGAAAATGGTTGCTAAAACACTGCTCAAACACAAACACACACTGGCTGAAAGAGACACAAGAAAACAAACAAGACTGACTCGGCAGGATATCGCATCCTGGGCCTACTTAGTCTATCAAGCATAGACATCAGAGTCAAAGTAGTTCGGGCTGGGGGAAAAACATGCTCGCGAGGATGTCGCATCCTCTGCATACGTATCTTCTTGGACAAAGAAGAATCAGAGCATCCGTAGCTCGGCTCACGCACGCCAAACAAAACCACACAAACACGGGTAAACATGGAACCCGAATGCCAATCGCTGGACTTACATCAGCTTCCGAACCAAAACACACCCACACCGGAAACCAGATGCCACTCGATGGACTTATACCGGACTCCAAGCACACAACAAGAGGATGTAGACTGCCAATCGCTGGGCTTACATCCATCTCCTGACACACACAAGACAAAACAAAAAGAGCGCCCGGAGAGATCAGCTCATCTCCTGCCTACGTACCTCATCTGGTATGAGGATCAGGGCGACGTAGTTCCCCTACGAAGGGACACAGGACTAGCCTAACCAGATAACAGAGGGAGACACGACTAGGGAGACTACGACTCGAGCCTAGATGTTATCATGCAAAATCATCCCTAAGTTAAGGTTTCTAGCTAACTTGCACAGGAAGCAAGCTATCCTAAACATGACTTGCACAGGAAGCAAGCCAAACCAAACCTATCTTGCACAGGAAGCAAGCTAAAAACAAACACACAAGCATAAATAGCACACACTATATGCAATCAGTTGGCTCAATCAAGGTTAGGTTTTAGTCGAGGGGTCATGCCAACCTCGACAAACAAACCCCTGTAACAAGGTAATGTTAGCTCTTAACCCTAACATTGAGAGTTAGGGTGAAGCTGATGAAAGGTGAGTGAAGGTGAGACTTCACAGCTCTTATCCCTGGCCTGGGAGAGCTTAAGACAAGAATGTGTGGGTTCAGAAGGTGGGAACCCTTCTACACATATGACTGACACAATGTACAATGATCTTGGGTTAGTATCTGCAATGCATCAATACAGTGGTGTGAGCAAAGCAGATGACACACAGACTAGCAGGGGATGGATTGCACATCCCTGGTATCTGCCAATGCCTCTTCACTTAGGAGGTCTTTGAATATGTACAAGGACAAATGTAAACAAACACAAACATTGCCTCTTAAGGAGGACTTCAGACAGGTGCCTGGCCAAGTAACAGGCCAGGTCTTCCAGACTACATGGAGTTATGATGTTATACCTCAATGCAAATGCTCTTAAGCAAAGCAAAGCAAGTTCTCAATGGAACTAAAGCAACTAAAGTACCTGAAAACAATCCATGATAATCAGTACTTAGGCAAACCAAAACCAAACAGCAAATGGTTAACAATTAACTATACACAGACAAACACAAGCCAATGCACAAAGGTGCAAGCCACTAAGGCTCAAACTCAAGTATCAAACCCTGCAAAACAAAGTCAAAGTTAGCCATAGACAAGTCACAAGTCAACTCCAATGGAGTCATATCATCAAGCATAGGCCATTTGTGCTATTAACCTGAAACACAACTCAAAAGTGAGAGCACAGACCACTAGTCCAAGACTAGGGCCAAAATGAGATCAAATCATCAAAACAGAACATGAAACTTATCCAAAATCAAGATCAAACAATTAAAAATCAAATCCAATGGGTCTCATGTTCATATCATTCATCATTATCATTTCATGATCAAAATAGCACAAAGTATGCGAATAGGAGCTCATAGAAGTCAACAGAATGATTCAACTCAAATCCAATCACAAACATTTCAAAAAATCCTCAAATAATTCATGGTCAAACATCATCCATAACATGATAAGCACACCAAATTTCAGATCATTTGGATCAAGGGAAGTAGGTTAATGAAATTCAAAAAGTCAAGGCAAGTTCAAGCAAACTCATACAAAGCATCAAAACATGCACCAACTTCAATTAATCATAAAACAGAAACAACACATGATAAATGAATGGGACTAAAACCATGACAAACTTTAATATGTCTACAATTCACATGTCAAATTTCAAGTCCATCCCATTAAGCATTAGAATTTCATAAATCAAATGAAATGATGTCTCACAAGAAGTCAACAATTGGTCAAACAGGGGAGAAATTACCAAACAAATAGGAAATGCATTCAAAAATTCCAGAAAAATTCACAAGCATTCTAAACATTCACAAGTATCTTCATGCAAAAATCCAGACCATTTTGAGTTCAATAAGCATGGTAATTAAAATCATGAAGTTAGACAAGGATGGTGTGACACAAATTGTCACAACTCTATTCAAAAAATCATATCTCATCAACCAGAAATGATAAAATTACAAACTCTATACCAAAATAACCATGAACATGTCTAGTTTAAGCACAAAACATTTCAGCCTCATTGGATTAAACATCATCATTTCACAAGCAAAATGGCATGGCATACACAAATTGGACACACATGAACAAACCCTAGGCATTTTAATAATCTACACGTGCATAAATTCTGGAAAAAACACCATAAAAAACTAGAGATCATGAGGAGCATTTCACAAAAAATCCCACATTATTTGGACAAATATTGAGTGACTTATGAATTTTCTAAAATTGAAGACCAAAATGAAATAAAAGTTGAAAAAGGAAATGAAATAAAATGATTTAAATGTCTGCAGTGGCAAATTCGTAATTAAGGAGCAGCTTAAGTGAAACACTGCGTTTCACTTAAGCGCGTGGCAGTCTGGGATTGGTTTCATGGGGAAAAACACGGGAAACACATGCAAAGCGAGGTCCAGCAGATCAAACACGGGTTTGGCATGAAAATATTAGGGTTTTGAACGTGTTCGTCATCATTTTTTCCAGATTTTCCAGCAAGAACATTTTGTAACCAAAATCAACAAACAATATACCATTGTGTTCATCTCCTAATGCTCATCAATAATCCAACATTGGTTTGTCCTAATTCGTGCTAACATGAAAGAATCGACCAAAATAACATTCACATATGAAACTTCAAATCATGGTAACTCTCTTAATACTCAACGAAAATCAAAACTATAAAGTTCAGTGAACTCATGGATGCAAGATCTATCAAATACATAGCATAATTTCGTGAACTGCAATGGTCGAGAATTTACCTCCAAGTGACGACAGTGTTGAATCTGGAGTTCTTTGGCCGTGAAATGTAGAAACAACAGCTCTTTGGTGCTCCAGGAGGTGAATGAGTGAAGATCCTAGCTCAGCAACGCTTGGTGATGCTCCAAATTTGAACTGCCATGGATGAAGCTCCTTCTAACAGTTCAAGAAAACAGCGCAACAGCTGCGATTCTTGGCCACAAATCTCTTCCAAAAGGCTCGTGGATGATGAATTGAAGAAGAATTGGTGTTGTTCTAAGGAAACTTTGCAGAAAAATCCAGATGAAAAAATGAGAGAGTTTTTCTTTTCTAGATCTAGATCTGAGTAAGAGTGGATGTTCAGTGTGTTTTCTGTTATGATTAACTATATGTACCAACTGTTAATGAACCTTGTTAATTAAACTTAAGCCAAAACACAAGGATTAATCAAAATGATAGTTATGTGCAAATTGCTAAATCAAACATTATGCATGGGGGTGCATGCTACAGTGCATGAAAATGGGCCTAAACACATCCCAAATATGGTTTTTGATCATTTGCAATTGGTAGAATGTGTAGACAAAGATTAATTTGAAAGTCAATTTTTCACCTCTTCCTTTTTAAATTCAAGTCACTAAAAAAAGGCCATTTTGATTGGATGATTTTTGGTGAAATGTGATGAAGGATTTGGATAGAGCATGTCAAATGTGACTTGTAGCAAAAAACTCACTCAAATTGGCCAAATGGTTTGAAAGTTATCTCACTTTGAAGTTCAACTTTTCTTGAAAATGATTTGATCATAACTTGCCAACCATAAATGAGAAATGAGTGTTCTTGGACTTTTTGGAAAGGTGAGATCAATATATTCAACTTTCATGTTGGACAAAATTTCATTTGAAGCTTGTATGATGATGTAAATTTGAGGAGAAGAACTTTCCATTTTTGGCAGTTTCCAATTACAGGTCACCTGCTATTTTTGGCAATTCTTGATCTGACCTCAAATTCTCCAATCTTGATCTTTGAAATGACAAATGAGACTTATATGAACATGAATGAAGCCTTTCAAACCTTCTCCCACCTTCAAATCCTTGATTTCAGACACAGTTGACCACAGTCGACCACAGTTGAATTTCTAGGGTTTCTGATGGATTGAACAATGACTGATGACTTCTGAGCACCCAATCTTTGACCAAACCACTTCAAAAGGACCCCTAGGTCATGTGAACATGTTGTACCAACCCTAGGGCCTTGCTTCCTTGATAAATGCACCTGCTTGCTTGCTTGCTTGACTGATTCTCCTGACCAGTCTTGACCTAATCTTGTCTGATGGCTTGCACTTGGGAAAAGGACAATGCAATGCTATGCAGTGGACTATGTAATGTTAATGACCTAATATGAAATGAACGTACAAAATGGGAGGTGCAAATTTGAGGTGCTACACTTGGCGCAAGATTCATAAGAAAAGAAGGAAAGAGTTGGGTCCTAAGAATTGTATTGCTATGGAACCTTACACTGCTTGGGTTAGGAAGAGAGTGTCCGAGTATCTCATGCCTTACGAGTATCCAGGACTTACACCTTTGGTTATGGCCGGGCCTTCAACCCTCCCTAACCAAGGAGTAGAGGAGTTGAGAGACGAAGACCGATCACGTGCTTGGATCCGTGAAAGGGAGGAGTTGCTTCAGCAGATCAAGGAGAAGGACGCTTTGATAGAGTTCCTCAAACATCAGGTTATTGATGATCCTGATGATGCATGGAATTCTCTACTTCCTCAGTCTTCCAAGTTTTGGAAGAGGAAGTATGATCGACTCGCCAAAGAGAAAGCAGATATGGAGGCAGCCTACGAGAGGGAGGTGAAGAGGCTTCGTTCATCTTATCTTCCTGTGTCCAGAGCTTTAGATGATTGTTTCTAGGGATCCATAGGATGATTATTTTCCTTTTCTCCTGTATATGGTTGACAATGCTGTACTTCTTTTCCCCTATATTATTTGATGAGATGTTTCCACATGTGATAAATGTTTAATATTTCCAAAAATTTGCAAATAGAACCCTAGAGTTCCTTTGGAATAAAAGAAAAAATCATATGCACAAGCATTGCATGCATCATGTGCATAAACAGGTTTTGTTCCCGGCTTCCTGTCCTGTGGTCTAACTCTGTGTTCTTCATTTATTTTGAAGACAAGCTGACTCACCGGTACTACACCAGAGCCAACATTTCAAGACTGATGGATCATCTGGAACAAGAGAACCGCGAGCTGAAAGAGGAAGTGGCCAGATTAAGTGTCTTGATGGAGTCATTCATGGCTGCTCAGAGCCAGTCTTCTCCGACACCTTCAACTCCTCTCTAGAGGACAGTCATTTCTGAGATTATCTCCTCGATTATGCCTGCAGCCAGTGCACACTTTGCTCCAACGATCATGCCAGCCGGATTCCCGTGGGGGATGCCTCCTAATTTCATGCCTGAGGGTCCTGCTCCCACCTTTGCTTCTATGCCGGCATCTAGCCCGATCATTGTTGTTCCTCCTCCTATCGTGCATACTATACCCAGAGTAGACGACACCATCTATCATTCTGAGCCGTCTGAAGGCCCAGATGTCTCTGAGAAGATGGACGCTATGAACGATCAATTTCTTGAGCTTCGCAAGGAATTGAAAACTCTCACAGGAAAGGATCTTTTCGGCAAGTCTGCTGCCGAACTCTGCTTGGTTCCCAATGTGAAGATCCCTGTGAAATTCAAGGTCCCTGACTTTGAAAAATACAAGGGAAATACGTGTCCTCTCAGCCACCTGGTTATGTATGCCAGGAAGATGTCAACTCAGACCGACAATGACCAATTGCTCGTCCACTACTTTCAGGACAGTCTGTCCGGTGTCGCTCTACGTTGGTACATGGGTTTAGACAGTGCGAACATCCGATCCTTCAACGATCTTGGCGAGGCCTTCGTCAAGCAGTACAAGTACAATGTGGATATGGCTCCCGATAGGGATCAATTGAGAGCCATGTCTCAGAAGGACAAGGAAACGTTTAAAGAGTACGCCCAGAGGTGGCGAGAGTTGGCAGCACAGATCGTGCCTCCGCTAGAAGAGAAAGAGATGACTAATATCTTTTTGAAGACCTTGAGTTCTTTTTATTATGAGCGGATGATTTCTAGCGCTCCTTCTGACTTCACCGAGATGGTGAATATGGGGATGCGTCTAGAAGAAGGGGTTAGAGAAGGACGTCTGACCAGAGAAGAAGGCTCTTCTGCCAAACGCTATGGATCGTTTGCAAAGAAGAAAGATGGAGAGGCACATGTTGTGACTTCCCATGTGAAACCAAGAAGACCCTCTGTGAGGAGGAAGACCGTGCGTCCTGCCGGTAACCAGCACCAGGTGGCTCATATAGCACCTATTTTCAGAGATAATCAACAGTACCAGCAACATAACAACGATTAGCAACCACATCCGCAATATCAGCATCAACAGCACCGTCCGTAACAGCAGGCCTACCAGCCTCGAAACAGTAATCAAACCAGCACGAGTTACGAGAGGAAAAGGGTCACCTTCGATCCTATTCCAATGACATATGCAGAGTTATATCCCTCTTTGATAGAGAGGAAGTTGATTACTCCGAGAGACCCACCGGCTATACCTGCCAACCCCCAGTGGTGGTATAAGCCTGAATTACACTGTGTTTACCATTTTGGTTCTCCCGGCCACGACATGGAGAATTGTTACCCTTTGAAGACCAAGGTTCAAGACCTTGTGAGGTGTGGCATTCTGTGTTTTGAGGACGTAGGTCCTAATGTGAAGAAGAACCCATTGCCCGAGCATGGGAAATCTGTCAACATGGTCCAGGGTTGCCCTGGCAAGTACAAAGTCAAATATGTCAGTCATATCCGACAATCGCTGGTCGAGATGCATCGTTTGTTGTGTGATTATAGTCATTACGAGCATGACCATGATAGATGCCGAGTCTATTCTATCAATCAAAGAGGTTGTCGCCAAGTGCGCAAAGATGTTCAAGAAATGTTGGATGAAGGAGTCATTGAGATCCTTCAAAACAGAAATATTGACGAAGATGCTGACGAGGTCAACGTAATTTCTCCAGTATTTCGGATCCCCGAGCCCGTTATTATCAAGTATGATAGTAGCAAGCAGAAGGTTTCTCCTGCCTTGACCATCAAGCCAGTCAGACCAGTACCATACTCTTCTGAGAAAGCAATTCCCTATTGCTACAATGTTGTTGCAGTAGAAAATGGGAAAGAAGTGTCCTTACCATCTTCCTCTGTTGTTAACATCGCGGATGTTAGTGGTTTGACCCGCAGTGGTCGTGTGTTTTCAGCACCTCCCAAGCCCCAGGCTAATGTTGATTCTGTCGAACGCCTGATTGGGAATGCTTTGAGCACTTTGAATCCGACACCTGTTGTTAAGCCTTCCTCTGCATTGATAACTCCTACTTTTGTTGGCCCAAGCGGCAATATGAAAGAAGACTGTGATGAAATGCTAAGGCTCATCAAAAGGAGCGAGTACAATGTTGTAGACCAGCTTCTACAAACGCCATCCAAAATATCGGTACTATCATTGCTTTTAAATTCAGAACCACACCGAGAGGCTCTGCATAAGGTTTTGGATGTGGCATATGTAGATCACGATGTCACGATAGAACAATTCGATAGCATTGTTGCAAACATTACTGCTTGTAACAACTTGAGTTTCTGTGACTCTGATCTCCCCGAGGAGGGAAGAGACCACAACTTGGCATTACATATATCTATGGGTTGCAAAGACGACGCCATGTCCAATGTGCTGGTGGACACTGGGTCATCATTGAACGTATTGCCAAAAACCACTCTTTCGAAACTGTCATATCAAGGGCCTCCCATGAGGCAGAGTGGAATAATTATGAAAGCTTTCGATGGGTCTCGCAAAACGGTGATTGGGGAAGTTGACCTCCCAGTCAAGATCGGACCGAGTGATTTCCAGATCACCTTCCAGGTTATGGATATTCACCCATCGTATAGCTGTCTCTTAGGCAGACCATGGATTCACGAGGCAGGCGCCGTGACATCCACCTTACACCAAAAACTGAAATTTGTGAAGAACAAGAAGCTGGTGGTGATAAGGGAGAAAAGGCTCTCCTGGTTAGCCATTTGTCTTCCTTCTCATATATAGATGTTGAGGATGAAGTTGGAACTCCTTTCCAAGCTTTATCTATTGCTAAGCCTATTGAGAAGAAAACTCCTTCATTTGCTTCCTACAAAGATGCAAAGTTGGCCATTGAGCGTGGTGCAACTGCTGGCTTAGGGAAAATGATTGAGATAGAAGACAACAAGTCCCGGGCTGGCATAGGCTATTCTTATGGGGTCTTCAACACGCAAGGCCTGTTCAAGAGTGGAGGGTTCATCCACACCAGTCAAGGCGAGGAAGCTGCTGCCATTCTGGAAGAGGATGCAGAGGATTCTGGCAACTTCGTCATCCCTGGGGGAATCTGCAACAATTGGGTCGTTGTGGATATTCCAACAGTCATCCATAAGTCGAAGTAATGTTCATTATGTTTAGAAAACCCTCCTCCCATGCCAAAAGGCGGAGTGATGACATTGTTGGCGCATTAATACAATGATATTTTCATTCAATAAATTCATGTTAAATGTTTGTTTTTCCAATTATTTTCCCTTTTTGCTTTTTGCATGAAATTGGTGATCACATAAAACCTTAAAAATAGAATAAAATCAATCTTTTCATCTGCACAACGATTGCCTTGTTTGAATTCTAAGGCTTTTCATATCCAAAATCATTATACAGGTTAATCAAACCCATTGAACATAATGATCCAACACCATCTCCCAATTTTGAGTTCCCTGTATTTGAGGCGGAAGAAGATGATGTTGAAGAGATTCTTGACGAGATTACCCGTCTACTTGAGCATGAAGAGAAGATCATTCAGCCGCATCTCGAGAATCTGGAAACAGTCAACTTGGGGTCTGAGGATTGTGTGCGAGAAGTGAAGATTGGGGCACTCCTTGAAGAATCTG
The DNA here is from genome assembly GCF_024323335.1 of Lathyrus oleraceus. NCBI lineage: Eukaryota > Viridiplantae > Streptophyta > Magnoliopsida > Fabales > Fabaceae > Lathyrus > Lathyrus oleraceus. Next base: position 198,356,157 of record NC_066582.1, on the reverse strand, counting down.
TTAAGAAGGGGTTAATTGAGTTGCTACGAGAATATGTTGACGTATTTGCATGGTCATATGAGGACATGCCAGGTCTAGATACCGATATTGTGCAACATTTCTTACCTTTGAAGCCTGGGTGGGTGCCTGTGAAGCAGAAGCTCAGAAGAACTCATCCTGATATGGCAGTGAAGATCAAAGAGGAAGTTCAGAAGCAAATTAATGCGGGGTTTCTGGTGACTTCTACATATCCTCAATGGGTGGCCAATATTGTGCCCGTGCCTAAGAAAGACGGAAAAGTCCGAATGTGTGTGGACTATAGAGACTTGAATAAAGCTAGTCCAAAAGATAATTTCCCTCTACCATATATTGACATGTTGGTAGATAATACAGCTAAATTCAATGTCTTCTCATTTATGGATGGATTTTCCGGATATAACCAGATCAAGATGGCACCCAAGGATATGGAGAAGACAACATTCATCACACCTTGGGGAACATTTTGTTATCGAGTGATGCCCTTCGGTTTGAAGAACGCTGGAGCCACGTATCAACGAGATATGACCACCTTGTTTCATGATATGATGCACAAGGAGATTGAGGTGTATGTTGATGATATGATCCCCAAGTCAAGAACGGAAGTTGAACATGTAGAGCACTTGTTGAAGCTTTTTCAGCGTTTGAGGAAGTATAAGCTTCGTCTGAATCCTAACAAGTGTACATTTGGAGTCCGTTCCGGCAAGTTATTGGGATTTATTGTCAGTGAAAGAGGAATTGAGGTTGATCCTGCAAAAGTCAAAGCAATACAAGAGATGCCTGCGCCCAAAACTGAGAAGCAAGTCCGAGGTTTTCTTGGCCGCTTGAATTATATTTCTAGATTCATATCCCACATGACTCCCACATGTGCGCCGATATTCAAGCTCCTCCAGAAAGATCAGTCCCATGATTGGACCGAGGATTGCTAGAAAGCTTTCGACAGTATTAAAGAGTATCTGTCTGAGCCTCTGATCCTGTCTCCGCCCGTGGAAGGAAGACCTTTGATCATGTATCTAACTGTTCTTGAAGACTCAATGGGTTGTATCCTTGGTCAGCAAGACGAATCAGGAAAGAAAGAATATGCTATCTACTACTTAAGCAAGAAGTTCACTGATTGTGAGTCTCGATACTTAATTCTTGAGAAGACATGATGTGCTTTGGCTTGGGCTGCTAAGCGCTTACGCCAGTATATAATAAATCATACGACTTGGTTGATATCCAGAATGGATCCAATCAAGTACATCTTCGAGAAGCCTGCTTTAACCGGGAGGATTGCCCGATGGCAGATGTTGTTATCTGAGTATGATATTGAGTATCGAGCTCAGAAGGCTATTAAAGGTAGTATCTTGGCTGACCACTTGGCACATCAGCCGATTGAAGATTATCAATCAGTTCAGTATGACTTCCCGGATGAGGAAATTCAGTATTTGAAAATGAAAGATTGTGATGAGTCCACACTCGATGAAGGGCCATAGCCTGGTTCCAGATGGAGTATGGTGTTTGATGGCGCTGTAAATCAGTATGGAAATGGTATTGGGGCAGTGATTGTTACTCCTCAGGACACACATATTCCTTTTACAGCAAGGCTAACTTTCAAATGTACGAATAATATGGCTGAGTATGAGGCTTGTATTATGGGATTGGAGGAGTGCATTGATCTTAGGATCAAGCATCTTGATGTATACGGTGATTCAGCCCTCGTTGTTAATCAGATTAAGGGTGAATGGGAAACGAACCAGCCTGGTCTCATTCCATATAGGGATTATGCGAGGAGGATTTCAACGTTCTTTACTGAGGTTGACTTCCATCATATTCCTCGAGATGAGAATCAGATGGCAGACGCTCTTGCTACACTTGCCTCGATGATTGTGGTTAAACTTTGGAATGAAGTCCCCAATATCACTGTGATGCGCGTGGACAGACCAGCTCATGTATTTGCAGTAGAAGAAGTAAAAGATGATAAGCCATGGTATTATGATATCAAGTGTTTCCTTCAGAACCAGCTTTACCCGCCAGGGGCATTCGTGAAAGATAGGAAGACTCTGAGGAGATTATCGGGAAGTTTCTACCATAATGGTGATGTGCTTTATAAGAGAAATTTTGACATGGTGCTGCTCAGATGCGTGGATAGACACGAAGCAGACCTGCTAATGACTGAGGTCCATGAGGGTTCATTTGGGACTCATTCCAATGGACATGCCATGGCTAGAAAGATGTTGAGAGCGGGCTACTATTGGCTGACAATGGAGTCTGACTGCTGCAAATATGTGAAGAAATGCCATAAGTGTCAGATTTATGCGGATAAGATCCATATTCTGCCTACACTTTTGAATGTGATCTCATCACCTTGGCCTTTCTCCATGTGGGGAATTGACATGATTGGCATGATAGAGCCGAAAGCGTCTAATGGACACAGATTTATTCTCGTAGTAATTGATTACTTCACCAAGTGGGTTGAAGCGACATCATATGCAAATGTGACCAGGCAGGTGGTCGTGAAGTTTATCAAGAATCAACTCATATGCCGTTATGGTGTGCCAGATAAGATCATTACTGATAATGGATCTAACTTGAACAACAAAATGATGAAAGAACTGTGTGGTGAGTTCAAGATTGTGCATCATAATTCTTCTCCTTACAGACCCAAGATGAATGGGGCTGTTGAAGCTGCTAATAAGAATATCAAGAAGATTATCCAAAAGATGGTTGTCACGTACAAGGATTGGCACGAGATGCTGCCATTTGCTTTGCATGGATATCGTACATCTGTCCGCACTTCAACAGGGGCAACCCCTTTCTCTCTTGTTTATGGCATGGAGGTTGTGCTCCCAGTAGAGGTGGAGATCCCATCAATGAGAGTCTTGATGGAAGCCAAGTTGACTGATGCTGAATGGGTTCAGAGTCGTTATGACCAGTTGAATTTGATAGAAGAAAAGAGATTGAATGCCATGTGCCATGGTCAGTTATATCAACAAAGAATGAAGAAAGCTTTTGATAATAAGGTCAAGTCTCGTGTGTTCCGAGAAGGTGACCTTGTGCTCAAGAAAGTCTTGTCTTTCGCGCCCGATTCCAGGGGCAAGTGGACTCCAAACAATGAAGGTCCATATGTTGTTAAGAGAGCCTTTTCAGGTGGTGCTTTGATACTTACAACTATGGATGGGGAGGATTTCACTCGTCCTGTGAATTCAGATGCAGTCAAGAAATACTTCGCCTAGAAATAAAAACATAATAGCTCACTAAGTTGAAAACCCGAAAGGGCGGCTTAGGCAAAAATGAGCGTCTCGGTGGATTGAAAACCTGAAAGGGCAGTCCAGGCAAAAGTTAGAGACATAAAAAATAAATGTATGTATCCCGCTAGATTGAATACCTCATCCTGGGGCAATCTAGGCAAAAATTAGGGATTTGGCAAGTAACTGCATCCTGACAAGACCTTTGTTCTACAACTGTCATCCGTCAGAGATTCTTACTCATTCATCATCAACCGAAGTTTCAAATACATCGGATTCAGAATTGGTGGAGAAATGGTCATTATGTTCAATGTAGCCCTTTGCCAATATATATCACCAATTTCAAATTTGTAAAGATCTATGGAGCCTTGCCATTTGCAGACTGCCATTCCATCAAATAAATTTGAGCCCTTTTATCCAATTATTTGCACTCTTATTTGTTTCTATTCGACAAATGTTTTGCATGTTTTAATTGAGAAAATATCATTGTTTGAAAGAAACAAATTTTTCATGACCTGTTTTTTAAACAAAGTGAACATTCACAACGACGAAAAGATACTTAGGAGATCCTCAGTGCTCTCCCAACGATGGTATGATCTCCAACAGGGTAAGGCATCTATTCATATTCCTGGCATGACTGTATCTTCTTCCTCCGGAGCCCTTTTGGTGGTTTATCCTACTGAGTGGAACGCTTGTTGAGATATTCACCACTCTTCCCTTCAGCGGAGTAGCGACCTTTCCTCCTCAGCAGATGTGACCTCCTTGGTGGGTACAATACTTGGTGGCTAATCCCCAGAATCCCTTTATCCCTTGGATAGATTCCCCAATAGATTTGCTTGTGTGGAAGATTTTATCTATGCAATAAACTCTTGTCCCCAGCTGAATTGACTGATGATTCATCCCCTGCAGAGGTCTTTGTTTCCGGGTACCCCTGATTCCCCGGCATATTGGATACTCTCCGTGGAATCTGGCTTTCTCTCTTGAGATGTAGTACCGGATGAGTTTGTACTTTTTCTTTGAAGCTGTTTTTGTTAGAAATGTCTGTTTGTCAGCATTCATCATACATAAACCACGCATGTATGCATATAATTTTCAAACATTCGGATATTCATATTGCATTCTTTGTCATATATCTTTGTTTGTTATTCCCTGCTAGTTGGTAGTACATTCCCAAGCAGATGTCGGTGTCTGATCCTTCAATATAGAGTCAGCCCATTAGGCAGAAAGTGTTTATCTTTCCTGCCACATTCCCCACTGAGTTATATACTCGTGGACGACGGTTGTTTTTGCTTCCTCCTAACACATATGTTGGGATGGGTTCCCCTATTAAGTTATATCCTCACTAGGACGAGTATTGATTCAGTTTGCCTCTTTGGTTTGATCCTAAATTGGCTCCTTGTGACCGTTTCCTGTGTTTCCCCGTGGTATAAATGAATAATTGCTCAGTAATCGGTAATTATTCATCTTATCCTCGGCGGAGTCTGTGGTTTTATACCCTTATACCGGTAGTTGTAAGCCCTATTTTCTCCCCTTTGCAAAGTTAACCTTCTTGTTCATCCTAATCGATGACGGTTACTCTTCCGTGGTTTTCTACCCAATATCCGGTAGATGTAATCCCCTCCTTGACGGTTATCATTATCCAATATTCGGTGTTGATAGTCCCTCATCCTCTTGGATAATTGCCCTGGTTAGGCAATTTATCCCCAGCAAATCATCTCTCATATACCGGTTGTCGGTAATGTTTGTTGCTCCCCTTGATTGGTCATCATTTACATACCTAGTTTCGGTATCCCGATGCCTTTCTCTCTCGGTCGATCTATCCTTTATTAACCCAGTAACTGGTTGTGGATAATCTTTCATGCGAGTATATTATCTATGTTCTGATGGTAATAGATAATATGTCTCATGCACTCATTGGTCGAAGCCTTTTGTTCTTCCCCAATTGAGTAAGATTTGTATCCCTGTTTTGGAATCGAATGTCCATCCCATAATCGAGTTTGATTTTTTCCCTCTTTTCGGATGATGAGTGTTTTGGGAATATTCCCCAATTCACGCTTTGGTTGGTCACCTATTATATGCCTAGTAACGACATCCCTGGTGTTCCTTCCTTCTGCTCCCTATTATGACTTTTTGTCCCCTGTGGAGTCAGATTTTCCTGAGTTGAAATATACCTTTCTAGGTCTTCCTCAGATGGTTTGGTTGATTGATATCTCTCACCCTTATACCGGTCTTAGATACTCATTCTTCCCGAGCATGTTGTTCTCTCACCCTTATACCGGTGTTCAGATCACACATCTCTTTGAGCTTATTACCCAGTAACCAGTAATACCTCATCCCGTTGCTTCCCCAGGAGATTTTATGTGGGGATCTTCCCTAGTTGAGTCCTTAGTGGACATCCACACCTGAGTCCGGATTTTTTATCCGAAGTATCCGTCGCGGATAATTGTTGGATGTATTGGCATATTCCCCAATACATGCATCTTCGAGTCAGCTCAAGTCCTTCCATTGATTTATTTCATGGATTCTCTCCGTGTCTCTCGGCAAGTCTCAAGTCATGACCTGCTCACGCATTTTCACCCTTTACTTCCTCAGAGTCTCTGTCTCCCTAGTGAGTGTATTACTCCTTTGGATTTTTAGTTTCTCCGGATTTCTTTTTTCTTTTGTGGACGCATATCCCCACAGAGTTTTACCATTTGCATGCATACATCTGCATCATGAGGTCTCTTAGGGACCAAAATTCATCTCTTTGTTATTATTTAAGCCCATTCTACCCCGTCGAGACGAAGATTTTAACCTTCACTTCTCCGGCTAGAATGACCTTAAATAGGGGCATCTGTAAGACCCTAATATTGTCCCTAAGATCCCTCATGGCGTTATAACATTGCATTGGCATTGCCTCAAGGATCATTAGCATCTTGGTTCCCTTTGCCTTTGGGTATGACTTCTTGAGAGTGGTTTGAGATCACCAAGCATTCTTGAATTGTATATCATTTCTTTTCTTATTTTATTTACTAACCAAAAGCACAAAAATATGTCACTAACATCTTTTGTTTGTAGCTTAAGCAATCACAAGGTCCAAAGCTTCCAGGAGATCTTTTGTGCAATGATATGGCCAAGAGGAGATGAAAGCAAGCATGGTAATGGTTTCCAAATCTCTCATCCATCAAATATGCCTCCCTAGCATCTCAATTCATCATTTTTATCAAAGGAAGTCAAAGGGTTTGAGGTTTGTGCCCCAAGGAAACCCTAATTCATCTGTGCACCACAATGCCTTGCTCTTGAAGCAACCTGAGCCCATGATCAAATACAATCAAGGGAATTTATTTAAGTCATCATTTCATGCATATTTGAACTTATTTGAGTGTCCTCAATCATCAATTCATCAATATATGAGTCATGGACTTGAGAAGTTGATCAATCAATTCATCTGACTATTTTGAAATGCACTGAGACCTAACTTTTTATGTGTTTGTCAAATGGAGATGATTCCAAAAGCAAAAATGTTCTTAAGGACAATATGAACAACTTTCATGTTCATTAAAAATTGATTTGAAGCTTGGAAGGTCATCTCCCATTCCAATACATTATAGGTCATTTTAACTGAAACCCTAATTATGGGTTAACTTCCCAAGGACATAACTCATTCATTTTTTATTATTTTGAGGTGGGATCAAATTAATTGGAAAGATTAAGATGTATAATTCAAATGTTATGTTGAACAAAATTTCAAAATCTCAAAGGAAATACATGTGATAATGCAAGACATTATAGGTCCTTTTTGACCAAAGGCATTAAAAGGCAAAGAAGTCCAACTTCAAGTGCCCATAACTCTCTCATCAAAAATCCAAATGATGCAAACTTTAAGTCCATTTTGATTGTCTTGGAAATATATACAACTTTTATGTTGGAAGTATTTCCATTTGAGGCTTGCATCATCAAAACAGAGGGGCTTGAAAATTGGCCAAATATAGAAACCTTGCTTTGACATGTCATACACCTTGCACTTTAAACTCAAATTTCATAAATTTCCACACTTCAAATGGGTTTTTATCCAACATAACAATTGTTTCTTACATCAATACCTTTCCAACCATTACTCACATGATCATGTTTGGATTTGGCAAATGACATTTTCGAAGAAGGGAATATTTTGGTGCATTTATGGAAACTTGGTTCAAACTTCATGCATAATCCAAGTACATCATATTTGCACGTCCAAAACCAATATGCTGATGTTAAGCTTGCCAAATCAATTAGACATGGGCCCTCCATGCGCCTGTACAGGCCCATGCATGGAGGCCCTCTTCATTCATGCACATGAAATTTTCATGCATTGCCTTTGCCAATTGCTATATATAGAGCTGTTCAGTCTCACTCTTCCTCAACCTAATGGCGCCAGAAATGCTGCACAACTGAAACCATAACCAATACCAAAGAAGCTATCTCACTTTCTTTCAATTTTTTCAGATCCAAAATTCAACTACATCTGGTTGAATCCTTGGATCTAAAGCTTCTAAACCTTCATCCTTCAACTCATTGATCTTCTGTTTTGGCAAAGAAAGCAAGGAATCGAGCTCAAGTTTCCAGAAATCAAGCTTACTCTTCAACTGGTATTTTCTTCGAATCTCATCATCCATTGACCTATTTGCTTGGATCTTGTGTTGGCTGAAGTCCCCTCAATGGAGGCATCATGATTATGCATTTAATTTTTGAAATCCATTGAGTTCATGATGAACACCACAGAACTTCCATCTCTGATTTCTCTCAATATAGAGATCTAGAGGGGAATTGAGTGGCACAGGGATGATGTACATCATCCCAGCTTTCTAAAGATGTATGGATCGTGCATTTTGGTTGCCTTTTGGATCTCTGCAATTTTGGCCGGAAAATCCAAGCTCACCGAAGAAGAAGGTGGCTTCGGTGGCCGTCCCATTGCCAGATGCATTGTGGACCCTTGGATTCATTTTCCAGATTTGATCTTGGCCTTTGATTGTTATGACTTATTTTAATGTTGTGTGTGACGCATTGACCTGGACTCATGGTGAGCGCGCACCTCTGTACCATTTGATGTGTGTCGCATCCGCGAAAAAACAACCGGCGGGCTGAAACAAAAACAACACAGAGCCGCCACTGCGCGTTATTTATCCCAAGATAGGGAAAGGAAACGCTCAGAGAAACCTGGAAAGGAAATGGTCTCGCGACCAAAGAGAAAGGGTAAGGGAGTCGGTTACGCAAGGGGAAGGTATTAGCACCCCTCACGTCCGTCGTACTCGACGGGATCCACGTTCTAAAAGAAAGAATAGGTTGCTAAAACATCACACACACGCACAAGGAACGCAGGTGGGGTTAAGAAGAAGAGAGCTCGATAGGACGTCGCATCCTATGCCTACGTATCTCGTCTGGAACGAGAATCAGAGCTGCCGTAGTTCGGCTCACGCACGCCAAACAATCAAACAGAAACTCAGGCAAACATGGAGCCTGAATGCCAATCACTGGGCTTACATCAGCATCCGAACCAAAACGCACACCAGAAGGCAAACGTGGAGCCCGACCGCCAATCACTGGACTTACGTCGGCATCCGAACCAAAACTCACAAGAAGATAACAAGCAAACACACACAAAAAGAAAAAAAAGTGCCCGGAGAGGTCTCGCACGACCTCCTGCCTACATACCTCGTCTGGAACGAGGATCAGGGCGATGTAGTTCCCCTGAAAGGGAAAGAAAATCTAGCCAGAAACCAAGGGAAGACACACTACCAGGGAGCTGTACTCGAGCCTAGTGTTGTCATGCATCATTACCCTACGTTCAGGTTTCTACCTACTTGCACAACTGCAAGCTAATCCTATCCAGGAAGTAAGCAAGCATACAAGCATACAACAGATCAAAACAAGCATTTCGAGCAAATATTCACATAGCACACACTATAACCAGTCAAGTGAGGCTCAAACAATGGGTTTGACTGCCGAAGCAAGTCATCTGTACATGGGTAGTATTCGCTCTTAACCTTGCCATTGCGAGGCTAAGGTGAAGCAGATGAGAGGTGAGTGAAGATTAGACTTCACTGCTCTTATCCCTGACCAGGGAGAGCTTCAGACAAAGGAGCGTGGGTCCAAAATGGAGGGACCCTTCTACGCTCAAAGACTCTGACTCGATTGTGCAACAGCACAGGATCTTGGGTTTGTGTCCCAATGCATCAACACACAGCCGTGTGAGCAGAGGGACGACTCACAGAATAGTGGGGGATAGATTGCATATCCCTTTGATCCACCAATTGCCTCATAGAGGTCTTTACCTGCTTGGCACAAATGTAAACAACCACAAACATCGCCTCTTAAGGAGGACTTCAGACAGTTGCCTGGCCAGGTAACAGGCCAGGTCTTCCAGACTACATGAAGTATAGAGATTCTACCTCCACTGGTTAAAAAACCAAGCAACAGCAAGCAAGTTCTTAAAGAACTGTAAGCGACTAAATGTACCTGAAATCAATCAAGTATCATCAGTACTCAGACAAACCAACAATAAACAGCAAATGTTAATCTATACAGACAACACAAGTTAATGCACACAAGTGCAAGCTATAATCCCAAGCTCAAGCTTTAATCCCTACAACACAAATCAATGTTAGTGGACAACATCAACCAAACTCAATTCAAATTGCCTTGAAGCAATCTCCTTAAGCATTGTGCATTTCATCCTGAAAATACAAACCAAATGTGAGAAACTAGACCACTAGGCCAAGCCTAGGGTCCAAAAGGGATAAAAATTCCAAACAGCAAGTAATATTCAACCAAAATCACATTAAAACAATTCAAAAGCAAATGCAATTGGTCCCATGCTCATATCATTCACCAATATCAATTCATGCACAATATACCACAAACTAGGTCAAATACAACACCAAAAGTCCAAACAGAATGACTTCAATCAAAGGCATACCAAAATAATTCCAAAAATCCTCAAATAATTCACACCTAAACAGGACACATTCAAGGTATAGCATGTCAATTTTCAGCTCAATTGGACAAAAGGAACTAGGCCAATGAAAATCAAGAAATCCAGACACAATTATTCAAGCCAATTCAAGGCATCAACACAAGCATTCACTTCAAAAATTCATAAAACAGTGAAAACATATTAGAAATGAATGGGACCAAAACAGTGGTGTCCTACAATGTGTCTATAATCAGCATATCAAATTTCACATTCATCCAAAACCATATGAGAATTTCACAAAAGATATACAAACATGTGTTACACAATGTTGCAAAATGAGCATACAGTGAAGAAAATTATCAATCAATTAGAAAATGACATCAAAAAAATCCAGAAAAATTCACATGTCATCTTGACATATCAATGATCATCCATGCAAAATTTCAACTCAATCAAACAATCATAGGTCATGCAAATAAATTCATGAAGTTGACCTAGCTAGGTGTGACACAAATTGTCACACCTAGATTCAAAAAATCATATCTCAATCACCAGGTATCCAAAAATCATAAACTTTACATGGAAATCACCATCAACATGTCCAGAATGAGCACAAAAAATTTCAATCATTTCTTTAAATGTATGAGCATTTAATGATGAATTTGGCAAAACATACAAAATAGGCACACAAGTCAAAGATCAATAGGCCAGGTCAACATTTCTCCATGCACAACTTATGTTGTCATACCTATAAAAAACTAGACAAAATTTGGGATCTATCAAAAAAAGCCTCACTAATTTTGGATTAATAATTAATTTTTTATGATTTTTTAAAGTTTTGTTAGTTTTTGAAATAATTATTGAAAGTGTTTTAATTAATTAAATGGATTCAGTGGCACATTCGTAATATTCTCAGTCCAGTCCAAAACGACCGCGTTTCACATTAATGCGTTGTCCTGCGCTGATTGGCTAGGAGCGGAGGGAAACAGAAATTCAAATTGGCACGCGAGAATGAAAGATCAAACACGGCTTGTTCATCACTTTTTTTCCAGAAAATTTCCAGCAATCTCAAGAACACATGAACAATGAATCTCAACAAAAATTAACATGCGTATAGTCATTGGAAAGGTCTAAGCAAGAGGATCATGAATGTGTAACTAGTTTTGCCTAACTCTCACTGTACAATCCGGATCGATCCAATTAGGTTTTGTCATCAAATCTTAAAATCGAGATATCTCATTCCACAGTTCATCATAATCCAAACCAAGAGCATCATGCTATTCTATGCTGAACGCACTACACAAGCCCTAGCATAGTTAAGGAAATGGAGAGATTCGAATTTCATGTACCTGGTAACGGCAGTGATGATTCTTGAAGCCTTGGCGCGTGTTGATCCAAAACAGATGCAAGAGAAGCTTCAGGATGTTGACCGGAGATGTTAGGTTAGCTCGAGGATGCTTCTATTGAAAGAAATTGCAAATTGCCATTGTTGAGCATAATTGGAACAGTCACGAATTTGATGTTTTTAGCCAATGAATTGATGAAACAGTTGAAGATCCTAGTTCATGGAAGAGGAAGCAAGAAGAATCACTCGAATTGATGAAGAATTGGAGGAGTTTGGATGAATTTTGTTCTTGAATGTTCTTGATGAATTTGGAGAATTGGAGGGAAAAGTTGTTAGAGTTTCTTGTGATTTGTGATTCTGATTACAATTCAGTTATGATTAATGTTATATACCTCCACTTAATCCACCTCTTAATCACAAATTAACCAAAAATGATGTAATTAGCAAAAATGCAATTTTACAAAGCAAGGGCAAAATGGACATTTCACCCTGGGGCTTGTGACAGCTGTATGACAGCTCACACACTCTCCAAATACCAGCTGTGATGTGTTGGCACTTGTCTCATGGCAATTGGCATTGTATTTTCCAATTTCACTATGCTATGCCACAAAATGCATTTTCAAGTGCAAGTTCAAAATGACTTGGCCAAATATTGAACTTTGAAAGTTTATGACAGTTCAAACCATCTCTAATTGGCATATGTGAGGTGTTGCAAAAACTCCCATGCCAAAATTCCAATTATTTCTCAACTTGGACCATTTTGCCCTTGACTTTTTAATTGTACACTTGAAAATTGACCTTTTGCATTGACCATTTTTGATGAATTCCAATTATGCACCATGAAAGTACATGTCAAATGGAGTTTTCTCATAACAAGATCACTCAATTTGGACACTCCATGTGGAAGTTATGCCACTTTGATTATGGGTCATTTTTGAAATTGAATGGACCATAACTTGCCAACCATACATGGGAATTTCAAGTTCTTGGACTTTTTGGAAAGGTGAGACCAAGATCTACAACTTTCATGTTGAACAAATTTTCATTTGAAGCTTACTTGGACATGTAATTTTGAGGTCAAAAACTTTCCATTTTTGGAAACTTCCATTACAAGTCACTTTCTATTTTGGGCAATTCTTGTCCTGACTTGATTTTCTTCATTCTTAAGCTTTGACATGTCAAATAACACTTATTTCAACATGAATGAAGTGTATCCAACTCATTTCCACCTCCAAATCCATAAAATCATGCACAGTTGACCACAGTTGACTTTTTCAACTGATAGATGAATTTTGCCATGCACTGATCAATCTGAGCCCCAATTCTCTGATGAAATGGCTCAATGATGAAACCCTAGCCTCCATAAGCTCAATACAAACATGAAATGATCCCCATATCCACTATGGATCCCACCTCCTTGCCATGCCCTGATTGGCCCAATGCAACTGATTAGGGTTGACCAGTGGTCAAAACCCTAATCTCAAGGTATCTTGATCAAACACTTGATGATGACAAACCATGATGATGATGATGAATCATTTCAATCAATATGAAGACCAATATCCTTTGAGAATCACAAAACCCTAATTTGGACCTCCACATCCTCAGATGATTAATGACCAGTCCAATGAAACCCTAGCTTGCACATGACCTCCTATCTTCTGATCAAGACTTGGGGGAATGGCTTGCACAATGTAACCAAATGATATGCAATATGCAATGCCTAATGACCTAAAAATGATATGTAATATGTTAAGCTAGTCCCAAGAGAGGAGGGCAAATTTTGAGGTGTTACAGCTGCCCCTATTCAATCCACTGTGAACCTGTCGATATGAATAGCCTCGGCTTTCAGATGATCAGGATGAAGATTGATTGAATACCAAGAACAGATGAACAATTTGCACTCTGATGGGAAAATAATTAACAACGCCTGTCAGAATCGGCAAAAAACAATCTTCAAACAAAAATCCGTCTGGAACGGAGAAAGTCGGCCTGATCACCGAAACAACAACGTCGACCTGGATACCAAAATAAATGGTAACACAGGGATAACCACGGCCTGAACACCACTCATCCGCTCGGGATTATTATTCTTCTTCTTTTTATGCTTTTCTTGAACCCCGAAGTCTTCTCTATTTTTTCCATTTTCTTGAACCCCAAAATTTTCTCTTGCGCAAATGATCCTCGGATCACCGCATTTGAACCCCGCTCTCCTGTTTGCCACATAATGAACCCCATTCTCCAGTTTGAACCCCAGTCGCCTGACGATAACTCGCGATCGCCAATGTGAACCCCATCTCCAGAAAATGCCGCAACATCTCCCTTTCTCCATTTGAACCCCGTCTCCAGAAAATGCCTCAACATCTTCTTTTCTCCGTTTGAACCCCGATCTCCAATCTCTCGTGATAATTCCGCTGGCAACGCCGGAAATAACACCAAACACCACTCTGAGGGCGACATGTCAGAGGGTATACCTTCACAAAAGGAAGGTAGCATGTGTATCTCTTCCTCAGAAGACACCTATAACGACCTCCATTAGCCTCAGCCGAAGTCTAAGGTGACACATGAACAGAAGATAATCCTAAGGACCTCATCCCGGATGTAATCTTCAACTCCACTCTCCATATGAACCCCAGAAAATCGCGCTGATCGCGTAACATCCTTGATTTCACTTCCATCTCCGCTCGACGGAAAAACTCGTCCAGTATCGCGCTACTGGAGAACACTGCCGATCTGTCATCCATATGCTAAACTCCTCAGAATAACCCCTTCAACCAGACACTGACTGATGACTGGGAAGAAACTCGACGTTTACTGGACATCGAACAATGATGTTTACCTGACACCAAAGAAAGCTCGACCAGACACTTACTGATAACTGGGAGAAAACTCGACGTTTACTGGACATCGAACAATGATGTTTACAGGCATCAAACAATGATGTTGACAGGACATCAAACGATGATGTTGACAGGACATCGAGCAATGATGTTGACAGGATATCAAACAAGGATGTTGACAGGACATCAAACAAGGATGTTGACAGGACATCAAACAAGGATGTTGACAAGACATCGAACCAGGATGTTGACAGGACATCGAACAAGGATGTTGACAGGACATCAGACAATGATGTTGACAGGACATCAAACAAGGATGTTGACAGGACATCGAACAAGGATGTTGACAAGACATCAAACAATGATGTTGACAGGACATCGAATCAATGATGTTTACAGGCATCAAACAATGATGTTTACAGGCATCAAACAATGATGTTGACAGGACATCAAACAAGGATCGACCAGACATTAAACAATGACTGGGAAATAACTTGACGTTTACTGGACATCGAACGATGATGTTTACTGACACCAAAGAAAACTCGACCAGACACTTACTGATGACTGGGAAATACTGTTGCTCCAAAATCCCGATGCTGAACTCCTCAGAGTAACACCTTCCAACTTCTGTCGAAACCAAACCTCAAGCGGTAACCACGGCTTGAATCGCGCTGATCGCGTAACGTCCTCTGATTTTATTTCCATCTCTGTCCGACGGAAACATTTCCTCCAATATCGCACTACTGGGGAACATTGCTGATCTGACGTCATGATGCTAAACTCCACAGAGTAACATCTTCGCTTTCTGGCACAACCACCTCTCAAACAGTAACCACGGCTTGAGACTAGCTCTATGCTTGCAACAATGATGCATGATCTTTTTCTGCGTAATGCTCCATACTTATGGAAATGCTACGCGATTTATTTTTTCTATGCAACATGCTATGCTATTTTTTTCATGATGAATGCATAAAAACGTCCCCCTCAAGGGATTTTGCTGGGGAGCACGAGACACTCTGTTGAGGAACTCGTCAATACTCCGATTCCACCCTGCTGGGGAATATCACTACTGCTGGGATAAGGCAAACCCTCGCTGGGGAAGAACTTCCTTTGCACCCAATCCGCTCAGGAAACTGCTGGGGATAAGAACCACCAACGCTCTGTGGGGATACAACAGTCTTTGACTTGCTGGGGATATCAATCCCGACTCTGCTTGGAGAACCCTCACAGATACCCGGCGACTTCACTGGGGAAATGCTCACCGATACTCTGCTGGGAAACAGCCACCTCCAGGCCTGGCAACTGGGGAAGCATCGATCTAACACCTGCTGGGGATAACCATCCTGACCCTGCTAGGGAAGCGAATGCCACTCCGCTGGGGACAACCCATGCAATTCATAGGTAGAATCAACTCAGCTGGGGATGCAAATATCAGTCTGCTACGGAAACTCATTCAATCCACTGGTAGGATGAACACTGCTGGAGATATATTTCATTGAAACCCGCTCCACTCGGGGAATAGCAACCTTCAGGCCTAGTTGCTGAGGAAACACCGTTTAAACCCGCCAAGGATAACCATCCTGACTCGGCTAGGGAATCCACAGACCTTAGATCCGCTGGGGAGTTAGTCCTCTACTTCTGCTTGGGGACCTCGCTGGGAAATGAGAAAAGTTGGTACAGAACACCCGTCGACTCGTCGGACCACGGTATCCACCCACCAATCTCGTATCAGCTTTCCACTTTTGAGAACTCCCAGACTCATCTGGACCTTTTCTGCTCCATCATCTTGTACTCCCAATCGCTCCGCGCTCGACGGAAAGCGTACTCCTGGAATTTATACATACTTTTCAATTTTCCGACTTTGAAGAGTCTTCTTGATTAATTCCAAAGGTCGTCGTACGTCTCAACGTCTTCTCCGTCATCCCTTCATTCATCCCTGATTGGACTCCATGGGGATTTGTCTAGTCAAAGCTTCCATATCATAACCTGCAAGTGAGTGAAAATATCTAACAGTACCTGCAAAACAGAACGTTAGATAAAACTGTGCCCCAGGCGTGTCAAGATTTCAACACTTTGGTCACTCATCCTTCCGAATAAGATTTCAAGCTTTCAATCTTATAAACATGCATTGGAAGGGACCTGTATGTCTTAAAATGCAAAGATTCTTTATCAAAAATAATCGGATGTTTTTGCAATCAAAGCGGTAATGAAAACAAAAACAAAATTATTTGACTGAATATGCATTTTATTGATTGGAAAAGTGTGGCTCAAATTGAGCAATACAAAGGAAGCAATTCCTGAAAAGAGGTAATCGCGCACAAAAGGAAAAATCTATCCTAATGGCAATGTGAAACTCGTGATCTTATCGAGTTCCAACTCGGTTACACCCCATATGTCCTCAGACTCTCCTTGCTTTCTGCCTTCTGAACAAGACGATTCCGATTGATCCCTACCGGGTATTATCCATGATGTTTTAACCAAAGCGCGAACGATCATGTTGGACGCAGTTGTTCGTTTCAATCCCTCTTTTGCCTGGACCGCCCTTTCGGGTTTTCAGTCCACCGGGATACCCTTTTTTGCCCAAGTCGCCTTTTCAGGTTTTCGACTTGCCGGGTGTACAGTTTTTCATTTTATCCCTAATTTTTGCCCGAACCTCTCTTTTTGTTTTTTGGTTCGCCGGGATGCCCATTTTTGCCTGGACTATTTTATTCTTTTCGTCCAGCGGGTCTCTTATACGAAGTATTTTTTAACTGCATCCGCATTCACAGGGGATGGAAAATCTTCACCATCCATGGTCGTTAGCAACAAGGCTCCGCCAGAGAAAACCTTCTTGACCACGAATGGACCTTCATAATTCGGTGTCCATTTGCCCCTACGATCGTTTTGAGGAGGAAGGATCCTTTTCAGCCCCATATCACCTACGTGATATACCCGAGGTCGTACCTTTCTGTCAAAAGCACGCTTCATCCTTTGCTGGCATAGCTGCCCATGATAGATGGCTGCTAGCCTCTTTTCCTCTATCAGGCTTAACTCTTCGTACCGGGTCCTTACCCATTCAGCCTCTTGCAATTTCACGTCCATCAGGACTCTCAAAAGAGGGAATCTGAACCTCAACCGGTAGCAAGGCTTCATTCCATACACCAACGAGAAAGGCGTTGCCCCAGTAGGCGCACCGAGGTTCGATACCCAGGATGCCAGCCTCATACTCAATCACACTGCTGGTGTATTCAAACGTTATCCGGGCAACAAAAGGAATGTGGGATCCTTTCAGTGTAACCAAAGCAGTACTGACTCATCCACATTAACCTTCCCCATCAGACATCAGAATCCGTTCGGATTCAGGGTCAGGCCCCTCCTCCAGGATTGGTTACTCTCAATCTTTCGATTGGAGCACCTCGAGATGTCCTCATCAGGGAATTCAAACTTCATTGGTTGATAACCCCCAATGGGTTGCGGGGCGATGTAATCAGACAATTCACTCCCCTTGATTGCTTTCTGAGAGATGTATCGAATATCTTATTCAATCAAAATCATTGGCCCTTTCGCAACCCGTCCGGTCATTGCTGGCTCTTCAAAAGTCTACCTGATCAGATCCATCTCGAAATCCACAAAGTGGTATGAACCAACATGTACTGTCTCGGTCGGCGAGCAGCCTATGCCAAAGTACATCAAGTTTTCTCGAACAGTGAATGTATTGTTTCACCGTCGGTAAACTTTTTGCTAAGGTAAATTGCATGCTCTTTTCAACAAGACTAGTCATGCTGCCCCAATACACCTCACAGACCCCTCGAAGGCTGTCAAGTACAGATTAACAATTGCTCCTTCCACAGGAGACATCGGAATCAGAGGTTCCTGCAACTTTTCTTTTATCTTTTCGATGCCCCTTGGCAATCATTATTTCGCCTGACCGTTTGATCTTTTTTTCAACATCTTGAATATGGATTCACCCGTGGCGATTATATGAGATGTGAACCATGACATGTAGTTCCATCTATCTAAGAAACCATGGGCCTCCTTCTTTATTCTTCTCGGTTCAGGCATTTTTTTTTTTTTTTTTTTTGCAGGATCAACCTTGGATTCCTCTCTGACAATAAACCCCAACAGCTTACCGGATCGCACTCTGATAGTGCACTCACTTGAAAATATATACAACTTTTATGTTGGAAGTATTTCCATTTGAGGCTTGCATCATCAAAACAGAGGGGCTTGAAAATTGGCCAAATATAGAAACCTTGCTTTGACATGTCATACACCTTGCACTTTAAACTCAAATTTCATAAATTTCCACACTTCAAATGGGTTTTTATCCAACATAACAATTGTTCCTTACATCAATACCTTTCCAACCATTACTCACATGATCATGTTTGGATTTGGCAAATGACATTTTCGAAGAAGGGAATATTTTGGTGCATTTATGGAAACTTGGTTCAAACTTCATGCATAATCCAAGTACATCATATTTGCACGTCCAAAACCAATATGCTGATGTTAAGCTTGCCAAATCAATTAGACATGGGCCCTCCATGCGCCTGTACAGGCCCATGCATGGAGGCCCTCTTCATTCATGCACATGAAATTTTCATGCATTGCCTTTGCCAATTGCTATATATAGAGCTGTTCAGTCTCACTCTTCCTCAACCTAATGGCGCCAGAAATGCTGCACAACTGAAACCATAACCAATACCAAAGAAGCTATCTCACTTTCTTTCAATTTTTTCAGATCCAAAATTCAACTACATCTGGTTGAATCCTTGGATCTAAAGCTTCTAAACCTTCATCCTTCAACTCATTGATCTTCTGTTTTGGCAAAGAAAGCAAGGAATCGAGCTCAAGTTTCCAGAAATCAAGCTTACTCTTCAACTGGTATTTTCTTCGAATCTCATCATCCATTGACCTATTTGCTTGGATCTTGTGTTGGCTGAAGTCCCCTCAATGGAGGCATCATGATTATGCATTTAATTTTTGAAATCCATTGAGTTCATGATGAACACCACAGAACTTCCATCTCTGATTTCTCTCAATATAGAGATCTAGAGGGGAATTGAGTGGCACAGGGATGATGTACATCATCCCAGCTTTCTAAAGATGTATGGATCGTGCATTTTGGTTGCCTTTTGGATCTCTGCAATTTTGGCCGGAAAATCCAAGCTCACCGAAGAAGAAGGTGGCTTCGGTGGCCGTCCCATTGCCAGATGCATTGTGGACCCTTGGATTCATTTTCCAGATTTGATCTTGGCCTTTGATTGTTATGACTTATTTTAATGTTGTGTGTGACGCATTGACCTGGACTCATGGTGAGCGCGCACCTCTGTACCATTTGATGTGTGTCGCATCCGCGAAAAAACAACCGGCGGGCTGAAACAAAAACAACACAGAGCCGCCACTGCGCGTTATTTATCCCAAGATAGGGAAAGGAAACGCTCAGAGAAACCTGGAAAGGAAATGGTCTCGCGACCAAAGAGAAAGGGTAAGGGAGTCGGTTACGCAAGGGGAAGGTATTAGCACCCCTCACGTCCGTCGTACTCGACGGGATCCACGTTCTAAAAGAAAGAATAGGTTGCTAAAACATCACACACACGCACAAGGAACGCAGGTGGGGTTAAGAAGAAGAGAGCTCGATAGGATGTCGCATCCTATGCCTACGTATCTCGTCTGGAACGAGAATCAGAGCTGCCGTAGTTCGGCTCACGCACGCCAAACAATCAAACAGAAACTCAGGCAAACATGGAGCCTGAATGCCAATCACTGGGCTTACATCAGCATCCGAACCAAAACGCACACCAGAAGGCAAACGTGGAGCCCGACCGCCAATCACTGGACTTACGTCGGCATCCGAACCAAAACTCACAAGAAGATAACAAGCAAACACACACAAAAAGAAAAAAAAGTGCCCGGAGAGGTCTCGCACGACCTCCTGCCTACATACCTCGTCTGGAACGAGGATCAGGGCGATGTAGTTCCCCTGAAAGGGAAAGAAAATCTAGCCAGAAACCAAGGGAAGACACACTACCAGGGAGCTGTACTCGAGCCTAGTGTTGTCATGCATCATTACCCTACGTTCAGGTTTCTACCTACTTGCACAACTGCAAGCTAATCCTATCCAGGAAGTAAGCAAGCATACAAGCATACAACAGATCAAAACAAGCATTTCGAGCAAATATTCACATAGCACACACTATAACCAGTCAAGTGAGGCTCAAACAATGGGTTTGACTGCCGAAGCAAGTCATCTGTACATGGGTAGTATTCGCTCTTAACCTTGCCATTGCGAGGCTAAGGTGAAGCAGATGAGAGGTGAGTGAAGATTAGACTTCACTGCTCTTATCCCTGACCAGGGAGAGCTTCAGACAAAGGAGCGTGGGTCCAAAATGGAGGGACCCTTCTACGCTCAAAGACTCTGACTCGATTGTGCAACAGCACAGGATCTTGGGTTTGTGTCCCAATGCATCAACACACAGCCGTGTGAGCAGAGGGACGACTCACAGAATAGTGGGGGATAGATTGCATATCCCTTTGATCCACCAATTGCCTCATAGAGGTCTTTACCTGCTTGGCACAAATGTAAACAACCACAAACATCGCCTCTTAAGGAGGACTTCAGACAGTTGCCTGGCCAGGTAATAGGCCAGGTCTTCCAGACTACATGAAGTATAGAGATTCTACCTCCACTGGTTAAAAAACCAAGCAACAGCAAGCAAGTTCTTAAAGAACTGTAAGCGACTAAATGTACCTGAAATCAATCAAGTATCATCAGTACTCAGACAAACCAACAATAAACAGCAAATGTTAATCTATACAGACAACACAAGTTAATGCACACAAGTGCAAGCTATAATCCCAAGCTCAAGCTTTAATCCCTACAACACAAATCAATGTTAGTGGACAACATCAACCAAACTCAATTCAAATTGCCTTGAAGCAATCTCCTTAAGCATTGTGCATTTCATCCTGAAAATACAAACCAAATGTGAGAAACTAGACCACTAGGCCAAGCCTAGGGTCCAAAAGGGATAAAAATTCCAAACAGCAAGTAATATTCAACCAAAATCACATTAAAACAATTCAAAAGCAAATGCAATTGGTCCCATGCTCATATCATTCACCAATATCAATTCATGCACAATATACCACAAACTAGGTCAAATACAACACCAAAAGTCCAAACAGAATGACTTCAATCAAAGGCATACCAAAATAATTCCAAAAATCCTCAAATAATTCACACCTAAACAGGACACATTCAAGGTATAGCATGTCAATTTTCAGCTCAATTGGACAAAAGGAACTAGGCCAATGAAAATCAAGAAATCCAGACACAATTATTCAAGCCAATTCAAGGCATCAACACAAGCATTCACTTCAAAAATTCATAAAACAGTGAAAACATATTAGAAATGAATGGGACCAAAACAGTGGTGTCCTACAATGTGTCTATAATCAGCATATCAAATTTCACATTCATCCAAAACCATATGAGAATTTCACAAAAGATATACAAACATGTGTTACACAATGTTGCAAAATGAGCATACAGTGAAGAAAATTATCAATCAATTAGAAAATGACATCAAAAAAATCCAGAAAAATTCACATGTCATCTTGACATATCAATGATCATCCATGCAAAATTTCAACTCAATCAAACAATCATAGGTCATGCAAATAAATTCATGAAGTTGACCTAGCTAGGTGTGACACAAATTGTCACACCTAGATTCAAAAAATCATATCTCAATCACCAGGTATCCAAAAATCATAAACTTTACATGGAAATCACCATCAACATGTCCAGAATGAGCACAAAAAATTTCAATCATTTCTTTAAATGTATGAGCATTTAATGATGAATTTGGCAAAACATACAAAATAGGCACACAAGTCAAAGATCAATAGGCCAGGTCAACATTTCTCCATGCACAACTTATGTTGTCATACCTATAAAAAACTAGACAAAATTTGGGATCTATCAAAAAAAGCCTCACTAATTTTGGATTAATAATTAATTTTTTATGATTTTTTAAAGTTTTGTTAGTTTTTGAAATAATTATTGAAAGTGTTTTAATTAATTAAATGGATTCAGTGGCACATTCGTAATATTCTCAGTCCAGTCCAAAACGACCGCGTTTCACATTAATGCGTTGTCCTGCGCTGATTGGCTAGGAGCGGAGGGAAACAGAAATTCAAATTGGCACGCGAGAATGAAAGATCAAACACGGCTTGTTCATCACTTTTTTTCCAGAAAATTTCCAGCAATCTCAAGAACACATGAACAATGAATCTCAACAAAAATTAACATGCGTATAGTCATTGGAAAGGTCTAAGCAAGAGGATCATGAATGTGTAACTAGTTTTGCCTAACTCTCACTGTACAATCCGGATCGATCCAATTAGGTTTTGTCATCAAATCTTAAAATCGAGATATCTCATTCCACAGTTCATCATAATCCAAACCAAGAGCATCATGCTATTCTATGCTGAACGCACTACACAAGCCCTAGCATAGTTAAGGAAATGGAGAGATTCGAATTTCATGTACCTGGTAACGGCAGTGATGATTCTTGAAGCCTTGGCGCGTGTTGATCCAAAACAGATGCAAGAGAAGCTTCAGGATGTTGACCGGAGATGTTAGGTTAGCTCGAGGATGCTTCTATTGAAAGAAATTGCAAATTGCCATTGTTGAGCATAATTGGAACAGTCACGAATTTGATGTTTTTAGCCAATGAATTGATGAAACAGTTGAAGATCCTAGTTCATGGAAGAGGAAGCAAGAAGAATCACTCGAATTGATGAAGAATTGGAGGAGTTTGGATGAATTTTGTTCTTGAATGTTCTTGATGAATTTGGAGAATTGGAGGGAAAAGTTGTTAGAGTTTCTTGTGATTTGTGATTCTGATTACAATTCAGTTATGATTAATGTTATATACCTCCACTTAATCCACCTCTTAATCACAAATTAACCAAAAATGATGTAATTAGCAAAAATGCAATTTTACAAAGCAAGGGCAAAATGGACATTTCACCCTGGGGCTTGTGACAGCTGTATGACAGCTCACACACTCTCCAAATACCAGCTGTGATGTGTTGGCACTTGTCTCATGGCAATTGGCATTGTATTTTCCAATTTCACTATGCTATGCCACAAAATGCATTTTCAAGTGCAAGTTCAAAATGACTTGGCCAAATATTGAACTTTGAAAGTTTATGACAGTTCAAACCATCTCTAATTGGCATATGTGAGGTGTTGCAAAAACTCCCATGCCAAAATTCCAATTATTTCTCAACTTGGACCATTTTGCCCTTGACTTTTTAATTGTACACTTGAAAATTGACCTTTTGCATTGACCATTTTTGATGAATTCCAATTATGCACCATGAAAGTACATGTCAAATGGAGTTTTCTCATAACAAGATCACTCAATTTGGACACTCCATGTGGAAGTTATGCCACTTTGATTATGGGTCATTTTTGAAATTGAATGGACCATAACTTGCCAACCATACATGGGAATTTCAAGTTCTTGGACTTTTTGGAAAGGTGAGACCAAGATCTACAACTTTCATGTTGAACAAATTTTCATTTGAAGCTTCCTTGGACATGTAATTTTGAGGTCAAAAACTTTCCATTTTTGGAAACTTCCATTACAAGTCACTTTCTATTTTGGGCAATTCTTGTCCTGACTTGATTTTCTTCATTCTTAAGCTTTGACATGTCAAATAACACTTATTTCAACATGAATGAAGTATATCCAACTCATTTCCACCTCCAAATCCATAAAATCATGCACAGTTGACCACAGTTGACTTTTTCAACTGATAGATGAATTTTGCCATGCACTGATCAATCTGAGCCCCAATTCTCTGATGAAATGGCTCAATGATGAAACCCTAGCCTCCATAAGCTCAATACAAACATGAAATGATCCCCATATCCACTATGGATCCCACCTCCTTGCCATGCCCTGATTGGCCCAATGCAACTGATTAGGGTTGACTAGTGGTCAAAACCCTAATCTCAAGGTATCTTGATCAAACACTTGATGATGACAAACCATGATGATGATGATGAATCATTTCAATCAAGATGAAGACCAATATCCTTTGAGAATCACAAAACCCTAATTTGGACCTCCACATCCTCAGATGATTAATGACCAGTCCAATGAAACCCTAGCTTGCACATGACCTCCTATCTTCTGATCAAGACTTGGGGGAATGGCTTGCACAATGTAACCAAATGATATGAAATATGCAATGCCTAATGACCTAAAAATGATATGTAATATGTTAAGC
Organism: Lathyrus oleraceus; assembly: GCF_024323335.1. Lineage (NCBI taxonomy): Eukaryota > Viridiplantae > Streptophyta > Magnoliopsida > Fabales > Fabaceae > Lathyrus > Lathyrus oleraceus. The sequence continues at coordinate 198,331,500 of NC_066582.1, read as the reverse complement.
TAGTCCCAAGAGAGGAGGGCAAATTTTGAGGTGTTACAATGTGCCACGTCAATTAATGAAAAATATCCAACGATCCCTGATTTTCCATATTATTTCAATTTCTGATTTTATTTTGTTTATTCCCTTTTATTTCAAAAATCAATATCTTCTTCATTTTTAATCCAAAAATTATGGGACCAATTGCATTAGTCTCCAAATAAATTCTAGTTTCTATTTCTGATTTTTAATATTTTTTATTTCATCATTTGATATTTTTGGTGAATTTTCTCTTTTTCTGATTGTTTTTAATTCATTTTAAATAGTTTTTGATATTCAAATATAGAAACCTTGCTTTGACATGTCATACACCTTGCACTTTAAACTCAAATTTCATAAATTTCCACACTTCAAATGGGTTTTTATCCAACATAACAATTGTTCCTTACATCAATACCTTTCCAACCATTACTCACATGATCATGTTTGGATTTGGCAAATGACATTTTCGAAGAAGGGAATATTTTGGTGCATTTATGGAAACTTGGTTCAAACTTCATGCATAATCCAAGTACATCATATTTGCACGTCCAAAACCAATATGCTGATGTTAAGCTTGCCAAATCAATTAGACATGGGCCCTCCATGCGCCTGTACAGGCCCATGCATGGAGGCCCTCTTCATTCATGCACATGAAATTTTCATGCATTGCCTTTGCCAATTGCTATATATAGAGTTGTTCAGTCTCACTCTTCCTCAACCTAATGGCGCCAGAAATGCTGCACAACTGAAACCATAACCAATACCAAAGAAGCTATCTCACTTTCTTTCAATTTTTTCAGATCCAAAATTCAACTACATCTGGTTGAATCCTTGGATCTAAAGCTTCTAAACCTTCATCCTTCAACTCATTGATCTTCTGTTTTGGCAAAGAAAGCAAGGAATCGAGCTCAAGTTTCCAGAAATCAAGCTTACTCTTCAACTGGTATTTTCTTCGAATCTCATCATCCATTGACCTATTTGCTTGGATCTTGTGTTGGCTGAAGTCCCCTCAATGGAGGCATCATGATTATGCATTTAATTTTTGAAATCCATTGAGTTCATGATGAACACCACAGAACTTCCATCTCTGATTTCTCTCAATATAGAGATCTAGAGGGGAATTGAGTGGCACAAGGATGATGTACATCATCCCAGCTTTCTAAAGATGTATGGATCGTGCATTTTGGTTGCCTTTTGGATCTCTGCAATTTTGGCCGGAAAATCCAAGCTCACCGGAGAAGAAGGTGGCTCCGGTGGCCGTCCCATTGCCAGATGCATTGTGGACCCTTGGATTCATTTTCCAGATTTGATCTTGGCCTTTGATTGTTATGACTTATTTTAATGTTGTGTGTGACGCATTGACCTGGACTCATGGTGAGCGCGCACCTCTGTACCATTTGATGTGCCACGTCAATTAATGAAAAACATCCAACGATCCCTGATTTTCCATATTATTTCAATTTCTGATTTTATTTTGTTTATTCCCTTTTATTTCAAAAATCAATATCTTCTTCATTTTTAATCCAAAAATTATGGGACCAATTGCATTAGTCTCCAAATAAATTCTAGTTTCTATTTCTGATTTTTAATATTTTTTATTTCATCATTTGATATTTTTGGTGAATTCTCTCTTTTTCTGATTGTTTTTAATTCGTTTTAAATAGTTTTTGATATTCAAAAAATACAAAAATATTTTCCTAACCTATTTAAATGATGATGAATCTATGAAAAATATTCTCATCAATTTTCTAATTGATTTGAGATTTATTTGAGATTTTAGTTCAATAAGGTTATTTTTATTCATTTTTAATTGATTAAAAATAGTTTCTGACTTTTAAAAATGCTGAAATTTTTTGTCAAACTTTGTTTGACCTTGTTGAACTTGGGATAAATTACTTAGACCTTTCAAGGTTGATTTGAAGTGATTTTGAAGTTTGACCTTTCCATTATTTTTAATTCAAGGTTATTTTAATATTGAAAAATGCAAAAAATATTTGGCTTATTGTTTGATCTCCAATCTTCATCTCATTTCTGATTTATCATTGTTTGACTTTGACTTTCAATGTCATTTGGTCAATACATATGGATTGGTACATCTTATTGCACTTTATGCATTTTGATCTTTCCATTTTCATTATCCATTCTCCATCTTCTTCTTCTTCTTCTTTCTTTTTGATCAATGAGTTAAAGGTTGATAAGTTAGCATTGATTAAGGAGACTTAATCTTCCTTGATTCAAACCTAATTCATCTTGATCAATTGATCAAGTGAATGGCTTTGCATTAAGGATAGGTTGTTTTCTAAATCATGCAAAAGGCTTAAACCAATACAAGATCAATTCTCATTTTCTTTTTGGCATGGTAAGTTGTTGGAACTTGGTTCACTAATCAAGACTTCTAACTTGTGTTGTTGCCTACATTATTATTGACTGGCCTCAGATAGTTGTGACTTCTACATAAGTCCAATTACGATTGCTTAACATAGCGCTAAATTTGCCTTATGGCACACTAGCTACTAACACTAACCATTAACCACTAACATTTACTTTTTGCCCTTTACTTTTATGCAATTTACTATTATTGCACACATTATCCATTTGCTTTTCTCTTTGCTCACTTGAGCACATGTTTATGTTAATGCCATTTGCCTTTTGCTCACTTGAGCACATAATTGTGTATATATTATCATGCTTGTGTTTTGTTTTGATTGTTGAGAACCAAATGCAAAGAAGTGGACTTAGATTCTAGGACATACCCTATGCAAAGAATGGAGAAATGGACTTAGATCTTAGGACATTTCCTATGCAAAATTGGAGTAAAAGGATCTTGATGATGAGTATGGAAAAAACACCATAAAAAACTAGAGATCATGAGGAGCATTTCACAAAAAATCCCACATTATTTGGACAAATATTGAGTGACTTATGAATTTTCTAAAATTGAAGACCAAAATGAAATAAAAGTTGAAAAAGGAAATGAAATAAAATGATTTAAATGTCTGCAGTGGCAAATTCGTAATTAAGGAGCAGCTTAAGTGAAACACTGCGTTTCACTTAAGCGCGTGGCAGTCTGGGATTGGTTTCATGGGGAAAAACACGGGAAACACATGCAAAGCGAGGTCCAGCAGATCAAACACGGGTTTGGCATGAAAATATTAGGGTTTTGAACGTGTTCGTCATCATTTTTTCCAGATTTTCCAGCAAGAACATTTTGTAACCAAAATCAACAAACAATATACCATTGTGTTCATCTCCTAATGCTCATCAATAATCCAACATTGGTTTGTCCTAATTCGTGCTAACATGAAAGAATCGACCAAAATAACATTCACATATGAAACTTCAAATCATGGTAACTCTCTTAATACTCAACGAAAATCAAAACTATAAAGTTCAGTGAACTCATGGATGCAAGATCTATCAAATACATAGCATAATTTCGTGAACTGCAATGGTCGAGAATTTACCTCCAAGTGACGACAGTGTTGAATCTGGAGTTCTTTGGCCGTGAAATGTAGAAACAGCAGCTCTTTGGTGCTCCAGGAGGTGAATGAGTGAAGATCCTAGCTCAGCAACGCTTGGTGATGCTCCAAATTTGAACTGCCATGGACGAAGCTCCTTCTAACAGTTCAAGAAAACAGCGCAACAGCTGCGATTCTTGGCCACAAATCTCTTCCAAAAGGCTCGTGGATGATGAATTGAAGAAGAATTGGAGGTGTTCTAAGGAAACTTTGCAGAAAAATCCAGATGAAAAAATGAGAGAGTTTTTCTTTTCTAGATCTAGATCTGAGTAAGAGTGGATGTTCAGTGTGTTTTCTGTTATGATTAACTATATGTACCAACTGTTAATGAACCTTGTTAATTAAACTTAAGCCAAAACACAAGGATTAATCAAAATGAAAGTTATGTGCAAATTGCTAAATCAAACATTATGCATGGGGGTGCATGCTACAGTGCATGAAAATGGGCCTAAACACATCCCAAATATGGTCCTTTTTAAATTCAAGTCACTAAAAAAAGGCCATTTTGATTGGATGATTTTTGGTGAAATGTGATGAAGGATTTGGATAGAGCATGTCAAATGTGACTTGTAGCAAAAAAACCTCACTCAAATTGGCCAAATGGTTTGAAAGTTATCTCACTTTGAAGTTCAACTTTTCTTGAAAATGATTTGATCATAACTTGCCAACCATAAATGAGAAATGAGTGTTCTTGGACTTTTTGGAAAGGTGAGATCAAGATCTTCAACTTTCATGTTGGACAAAATTTCATTTGAAGCTTGTATGATGATGTAAATTTGAGGAGAAGAACTTTCCATTTTTGGCAGTTTCCAATTACAGGTCACCTGCTATTTTTGGCAATTCTTGATCTGACCTCAAATTCTCCAATCTTGATCTTTGAAATGACAAATGAGACTTATATGAACATGAATGAAGCCTTTCAAACCCTCTCCCACCTTCAAATCCTTGATTTCAGACACAGTTGACCACAGTTGAATTTCTAGGGTTTCTGATGGATTGAACAATGACTGATGACTTCTGAGCACCCAATCTTTGACCAAACCACTTCAAAAGGACCCCTAGGTCATGTGAACATGTTGGACCAACCCTAGGGCCTTGCTTCCTTGATAAATGCACCTGCTTGCTTGCTTGCTTGACTGATTCTCCTGACCAGTCTTGACCTAATCTTGTCTGATGGCTTGCACTTGGGCAAAGGACAATGCAATGCTATGCAGTGGACTATGTAATGTTAATGACCTAATATGAAATGAATGTACAAAATGGGAGGTGCAAATTTGAGGTGCTACACTTGGCGCAAGATTCATAAGAAAAGAAGGAAAGAGTTGGGTCCTAAGAATTGTATTGCTATGGAACCTTACACTGCTTGGGTTAGGAAGAGAGTGTCCGAGTATCTCATGCCTTACGAGTATCCAGGACTTACACCTTTGGTTATGGCCGGGCCTTCAACCCTCCCTAACCAAGGAGTAGAGGAGTTGAGAGACGAAGACCGATCACGTGCTTGGATCCGTGAAAGGGAGGAGTTGCTTCAGCAGATCAAGGAGAAGGACGCTTTGATAGAGTTCCTCAAACATCAGGTTATTGATGATCCTGATGATGCATGGACTTCTCTACTTCCCCAGTCTTCCAAGTTTTGGAAGAGGAAGTATGATCGACTCGCCAAAGAGAAAGCAGATATGGAGGCAGCCTACGAGAGGGAGGTGAAGAGGCTTCGTTCATCTTATCTTCCTGTGTCCAGAGCTTTAGATGATTGTTTCTAGGGATCCATAGGATGATTATTTTCCTTTTCTCCTGTATATGGTTGACAATGCTGTACTTCTTTTCCCCTATATTATTTGATGAGATGTTTCCACATGTGATAAATGTTTAATATTTCCAAAAATTTGCAAATAGAACCCTAGAGTTCCTTTGGAATAAAAGAAAAAATCATATGCACAAGCATTGCATGCATCATGTGCATAAACAGGTTTTGTTCCCGGCTTCCTGTCCTGTGGTCTAACTCTGTGTTCTTCATTTATTTTGAAGACAAGCTGACTCACCGGTACTACACCAGAGCCAACATTTCAAGACTGATGGATCATCTGGAACAAGAGAACCGCGAGCTGAAAGAGGAAGTGGCCAGATTAAGTGTCTTGATGGAGTCATTCATGGCTGCTCAGAGCCAGTCTTCTCCGACACCTTCAACTCCTCTCTAGAGGACAATCATTTCTGAGATTATCTCCTCGATTGTGCCTGCAGCCAGTGCACACTTTGCTCCAACGACCACGCCAGCCGGATTCCCGTGGGGGATGCCTCCTAATTTCATGCCTGAGGGTCCTGCTCCCACCTTTGCTTCTATGCCAGCATCTAGCCCGGTCATTGTTGTTCCTCCTCCTATCGTGCATACTATACCCAGAGTAGACGACACCATCTATCATTCTGAGCCGTCTGAAGGCCCAGATGTCTCTGAGAAGATGGACGCTATGAACGATCAATTTCTTGAGCTTCGCAAGGAATTGAAAACTCTCATAGGAAAGGATCTTTTCGGCAAGTCTGCTGCCGAACTCTGCTTGGTTCCCAATGTGAAGATCCCTGTGAAATTCAAGGTCCCTGACTTTGAAAAATACAAGGGAAATACTTGTCCTCTCAGCCACCTGGTTATGTATGCCAGGAAGATGTCAACTCAGACCGACAATGACCAATTGCTCGTCCACTACTTTCAGGACAGTCTGTCCGGTGTCGCTCTACGTTGGTACATGGGTTTAGACAGTGCGAACATCCGATCCTTCAACGATCTTGGCGAGGCCTTCGTCAAGCAGTACAAGTACAATGTGGATATGGCTCCCGATAGGGATCAATTGAGAGCCATGTCTCAGAAGGACAAGGAAACGTTTAAAGAGTACGCCCAGAGGTGGCGAGAGTTGCCAGCACAGATCGTGCCTCCGCTAGAAGAGAAAGAGATGACTAATATCTTTTTGAAGACCTTGAGTTCTTTTTATTATGAGCGGATGATTTCTAGCGCTCCTTCTGACTTCACCGAGATGGTGAATATGGGGATGCGTCTAGAAGAAGGGGTTAGAGAAGGACGTCTGACCAGAGAAGAAGGCTCTTCTGCCAAACGCTATGGGTCGTTTGCAAAGAAGAAAGATGGAGAGGCACATGATGTGACTTCCCATGTGAAACCAAGAAGACCCTCTGTGAGGAGGAAGACCGTGCGTCCTGCCGGTAACCAGCACCAGGTGGCTCATATAGCACCTATTTTCAGAGATAATCAACAGTACCAGCAACATAACAACGATCAGCAACCACATCCGCAATATCAGCATCAACAGCACCGTCCGTAACAGCAGGCCTACCAGCCTCGAAACAGTAATCAAACCAGCACGAGTTACGAGAGGAAAAGGGTCACCTTCGATCCTATTCCAATGACATATGCAGAGTTATATCCCTCTTTGATAGAGAGGAAGTTGATTACTCCGAGAGACCCATCGGCTATACCTGCCAACCCCCAGTGGTGGTATAAGCCTGAATTACACTGTGTTTACCATTTTGGTGCTCCCAGCCACGACATGGAGAATTGTTACCCTTTGAAGACCAAGGTTCAAGACCTTGTGAGGTGTGGCATTCTGTGTTTTGAGGACGTAGGTCCTAATGTGAAGAAGAACCCATTGCCCGAGCATGGGAAATCTGTCAACATGGTCCAGGGCTGCCCTGGCAAGTACAAAGTCAAATATGTCAGTCATATCCGACAATCGTTGGTCGAGATGCATCGTTTGTTGTGTGATTATAGTCATTACGAGCATGACCATGATAGATGCCGAGTCTGTTCTGTCAATCAAAGAGGTTGTCGCCAAGTGCGCAAAGATGTTCAAGAAATGTTGGATGAAGGAGTCATTGAGATCCTTCAAAACAGAAGTATTGACGAAGATGCTGACGAGGTCAACGTAATTTCTCCAGTATTTCGGATCCCCGAGCCCGTTATTATCAAGTATGATAGTAGCAAGCAGAAGGTTTCTCCTGCCTTGACCATCAAGCCAGTCAGACCAGTACCATACTCTTCTGAGAAAGCAATTCCCTATTGCTACAATGTTGTTGCAGTAGAAAATGGGAAAGAAGTGTCCTTACCATCTTCCTCTGTTGTTAACATCGCGGATGTTAGTGGTTTGACCCGTAGTGGTCGTGTGTTTTCAGCACCTCCCAAGCCCCAGGCTAATGTTGATTCTGTCGAACGCCTGATTGGGAATGCTTTGAGCACTTTGAATCCGACACCTGTTGTTAAGCCTTCCTCTGCATTGATAACTCCTACTTTTGTTGGCCCAAGCGGCAATATGAAAGAAGACTGTGATGAAATGCTAAGGCTCATCAAAAGGAGCGAGTACAATGTTGTAGACCAGCTTCTACAAACGCCATCCAAAATATCGGTACTATCATTGCTTTTAAATTCAGAACCACACCGAGAGGCTCTGCATAAGGTTTTGGATGTGGCATATGTAGATCACGATGTCACGATAGAACAATTCGATAGCATTGTTGCAAACATTACTGCTTGTAACAACTTGAGTTTCTGTGACTCTGATCTCCCCGAGGAGGGAAGAGACCACAACTTGGCATTACATATATCTATGGGTTGCAAAGACGACGCCATGTCCAATGTGCTGGTGGACACTGGGTCATCATTGAACGTATTGCCAAAAACCACTCTTTCGAAACTGTCATATCAAGGGCCTCCCATGAGGCAGAGTGGAATAATTATGAAAGCTTTCGATGGGTCTCGCAAAACGGTGATTGGGGAAGTTGACCTCCCAGTCAAGATCGGACCGAGTGATTTCCAGATCACCTTCCAGGTTATGGATATTCACCCATCGTATAGCTGTCTCTTAGGCAGACCATGGATTCACGAGGCAGGCGCCGTGACATCCACCTTACACCAAAAACTGAAATTTGTGAAGAACAAGAAGCTGGTGGTGATAAGGGAGAAAAGGCTCTCCTGGTTAGCCATTTGTCTTCCTTCTCATATATAGATGTTGAGGATGAAGTTGGAACTCCTTTCCAAGCTTTATCTATTGCTAAGCCTATTGAGAAGAAAACTCCTTCATTTGCTTCCTACAAAGATGCAAAGTTGGCCATTGAGCGTGGTGCAACTGCTGGCTTAGGGAAAATGATTGAGATAGAAGACAACAAGTCCCGGGCTGGCATAGGCTATTCTTATGGGGTCTTCAACATGCAAGGCCTGTTCAAGAGTGGAGGGTTCATCCACACCAGTCAAGGCGAGGAAGCTGCTGCCATTCTGGAAGAGGATGCAGAGGATTCTGGCAACTTCGTCATCCCTGGGGGAATCTGCAACAATTGGGTCGTTGTGGATATTCCAACAGTCATCCATAAGTCGAAGTAATGTTCATTGTATTTAGAAAACCCTCCTCCCATGCCAAAAGGCGGAGTGATGACATTGTTGGCGCATTAATACAATGATATTTTCATTCAATAAATTCATGTTAAATGTTTGTTTTTCCAATTATTTTCCCTTTTTGCTTTTTGCATGAAATTGGTGATCACATAAAACCTTAAAAATAGAATAAACTCAATCTTTTCATCTGCATAACGATTGCCTTGTTTGAATTCTAAGGCTTTTCATATCCAAAATCATTATACAGGTTAATCAAACCCATTGAACATAATGATCCAACACCATCTCCCAATTTTGAGTTCCCTGTATTTGAGGCGGAAGAAGATGATGTTGAAGAGATTCCTGACGAGATTACCCATCTACTTGAGCATGAAGAGAAGATCATTCAGCCGCATCTCGAGAATCTGGAAACAGTCAACTTGGGGTCTGAGGATTGTGTGCGAGAAGTGAAGATTGGGGCACTCCTTGAAGAATCTGTTAAGAAGGGGTTAATCGAGTTGCTACGAGAATATGTTGACGTCTTTGCATGGTCATATGAGGACATGCCAGGTCTAGATACCGATATTGTGCAACATTTCTTACCTTTGAAGCCTGGGTGGGTGCCTGTGAAGCAGAAGCTCAGAAGAACTCATCCTGATATGGCAGTGAAGATCAAAGAGGAAGTTCAGAAGCAAATTAATGCGGGGTTTCTGGTGACTTCTACATATCCTCAATGGGTGGCCAATATTGTGCCCGTGCCTAAGAAAGACGGAAAAGTCCGAATGTGTGTGGACTATAGAGACTTGAATAAAGCTAGTCCAAAAGATAATTTCCCTCTACCATATATTGACATGTTGGTAGATAATACAGCTAAATTCAATGTCTTCTCATTTATGGATGGATTTTCCGGATATAACCAGATCAAGATGGCACCCGAGGATATGGAGAAGACAACATTCATCACACCTTGGGGAACATTTTGTTATCGAGTGATGCCCTTCGGTTTGAAGAACGCTGGAGCCACGTATCAACGAGATATGACCACCTTGTTTCATGATATGATGCACAAGGAGATTGAGGTGTATGTTGATGATATGATCCCCAAGTCAAGAACGGAAGTTGAACATGTAGAGCACTTGTTGAAGCTTTTTCAGCGTTTGAGGAAGTATAAGCTTCGTCTGAATCCTAACAAGTGTACATTTGGAGTCCGTTCCGGCAAGTTATTGGGATTTATTGTCAGTGAAAGAGGAATTGAGGTTGATCCTGCAAAAGTCAAAGCAATACAAGAGATGCCTGCGCCCAAAACTGAGAAGCAAGTCCGAGGTTTTCTTGGCCGCTTGAATTATATTTCTAGATTCATATCCCACATGACTCCCACATGTGCGCCGATATTCAAGCTCCTCCAGAAAGATCAGTCCCATGATTGGACCGAGGATTGCTAGAAAGCTTTCGACAGTATTAAAGAGTATCTGTCTGAGCCTCTGATCCTGTCTCCGCCCGTGGAAGGAAGACCTTTGATCATGTATCTAACTGTTCTTGAAGACTCAATGGGTTGTATCCTTGGTCAGCAAGACGAATCAGGAAAGAAAGAATATGCTATCTACTACTTAAGCAAGAAGTTCACTGATTGTGAGTCTCGATACTTAATTCTTGAGAAGACATGATGTGCTTTGGCTTGGGCTGCTAAGCGCTTACGCCAGTATATGATAAATCATACGACTTGGTTGATATCCAGAATGGATCCAATCAAGTACATCTTCGAGAAGCCTGCTTTAACCGGGAGGATTGCCCGATGGCAGATGTTATTATCTGAGTATGATATTGAGTATCGAGCTCAGAAGGCTATTAAAGGTAGTATCTTGGCTGACCACTTGGCACATCATCCGATTGAAGATTATCAATCAGTTCAGTATGACTTCCCGGATGAGGAAATTCAGTATTTGAAAATGAAAGATTGTGATGAGTCCACACTCAATGAAGGGCCATAGCCTGGTTCCAGATGGAGTATGGTGTTTGATGGCGCTGTAAATCAGTATGGAAATGGTATTGGGGCAGTGATTGTTACTCCTCAGGGCACACATATTCCTTTTACAGCAAGGCTAACTTTCAAATGTACGAATAATATGGCTGAGTATGAGGCTTGTATTATGGGATTGGAGGAGTGCATTGATCTTAGGATCAAGCATCTTGATGTATACGGTGATTCAGCCCTCGTTGTTAATCAGATTAAGGGTGAATGGGAAACGAACCAGCCTGGTCTCATTCCATATAGGGATTATGCGAGGAGGATTTCAACGTTCTTTACTGAGGTTGACTTCCATCATATTCCTCGAGATGAGAATCAGATGGCAGACGCTCTTGCTACACTTGCCTCGATGATTGTGGTTAAACTTTGGAATGAAGTCCCCAATATCACTGTGATGCGCGTGGACAGACCAGCTCATGTATTTGCAGTAGAAGAAGTAAAAGATGATAAGCCATGGTATTATGATATCAAGTGTTTCCTTCAGAACCAGCTTTACCCGCCAAGGGCATCCGTGAAAGATAGGAAGACTCTGAGGAGATTATCGGGAAGTTTCTACCATAATGGTGATGTGCTTTATAAGAGAAATTTTGACATGGTGCTGCTCAGATGCGTGGATAGACACGAAGCAGACCTGCTAATGACTGAGGTCCATGAGGGTTCATTTGGGACTCATTCCAATGGACATGCCATGGCTAGAAAGATGTTGAGAGCAGGCTACTATTGGCTGACAATGGAGTCTGACTGCTGCAAATATGTGAAGAAATGCCATAAGTGTCAGATTTATGCGGATAAGATCCATATTCTGCCTACACTTTTGAATGTGATCTCATCACCTTGGCCTTTCTCCATGTGGGGAATTGACATGATTGGCATGATAGAGCCGAAAGCGTCCAATGGACACAGATTTATTCTCGTAGTAATTGATTACTTCACCAAGTGGGTTGAAGCGACATCATATGCAAATGTGACCAGGCAGGTGGTCGTGAAGTTTATCAAGAATCAACTCATATGCCGTTATGGTGTGCCAGATAAGATCATTACTGATAATGGATCTAACTTGAACAACAAAATGATGAAAGAACTGTGTGGTGAGTTCAAGATTGTGCATCATAATTCTTCTCCTTACAGACCCAAGATGAATGGGGCTGTTGAAGCTGCTAATAAGAATATCAAGAAGATTATCCAAAAGATGGTTGTCACGTACAAGGATTGGCACGAGATGCTGCCATTTGCTTTGCATGGATATCGTACATCTGTCCGCACTTCAACAGGGGCAACCCCTTTCTCTCTTGTTTATGGCATGGAGGTTGTGCTCCCAGTAGAGGTGGAGATCCCATCAATGAGAGTCTTGATGGAAGCCAAGTTGACTGATGCTGAATGGGTTCAGAGTCGTTATGACCAGTTGAATTTGATAGAAGAAAAGAGATTGAATGCCATGTGCCATGGTCAGTTATATCAACAAAGAATGAAGAAAGCTTTTGATAATAAGGTCAAGTCTCGTGTGTTCCGAGAAGGTGACCTTGTGCTCAAGAAAGTCTTGTCTTTCGCGCCCGATTCCAGGGGAAAGTGGACTCCAAACAATGAAGGTCCATATGTTGTTAAGAGAGCCTTTTCAGGTGGTGCTTTGATACTTACAACTATGGATGGGGAGGATTTCACTCGTCCTGTGAATTCAGATGCAGTCAAGAAATACTTCGCCTAGAAATAAAAACATAATAGCTCGCTAAGTTGAAAACCCGAAAGGGCGGCTTAGGCAAAAATGAGCGTCTCGGTGGATTGAAAACCTAAAAGGGCAGTCCAGGCAAAAGTTAGAGACATACAAAATAAATGTATGTATCCCGCTAGATTGAATACCTCATCCTGGGGCAATCTAGGCAAAAATTAGGGATTTGGCAAGTAACTGCATCCTGACAAGACCTTTGTTCTACAACTGTCATCCGTTAGAGATTCTTACTCATTCATCATCAACCGAAGTTTCAAATACATCGGATTCAGAATTGGTGGAGAAATGGTCATTATGTTCAATGTAGCCCTTTGCCAATATATATCACCAATTTCAAATTTGTAAAGATCTATGGAGCCTTGCCATTTGCAGACTGCCATTCCATCAAATAAATTTGAGCCCTTTTATCCAATTATTTGCACTCTTATTTGTTTCTATTCGACAAATGTTTTGCATGTTTTAATTGAGAAAATATCATTGTTTGAAAGAAACAAATTTTTCATGACCTGTTTTTTAAACAAAGTGAACATTCACAACGACGAAAAGATACTTAGGAGATCCTCAGTGCTCTCCCAACGATGGTATGATCTCCAACAGGGTAAGGCATCTGTTCATATTCCTGGCATGACTGTATCTTCTTCCTCCGGAGCCCTTTTGGTGGTTTATCCTACTGAGTGGAACGCTTGTTGAGATATTCACCACTCTTCCCTTCAGCGGAGTAGCGACCTTTCCTCCTCAGCAGATGTGACCTCCTTGGTGGGTACAATACTTGGTGGTTAATCCCCAGAATCCCTTTATCCCTTGGATAGATTCCCCAATAGATTTGCTTGTGTGGAAGATTTTATCTATGCAATAAACTCTTGTCCCCAGCTGGATTGACTGATGATTCATCCCCTGCAGAGGTCTTTGTTTCCGGGTACCCCTGATTCCCCGGCATATTGGATACTCTCCGTGGAATCTGGCTTTCTCTCTTGAGATGTAGTACCGGATGAGTTTGTGCTTTTTCTTTGAAGCTGTTTTTGTTAGAAATGTCTGTTTGTCAGCATTCATCATACATAAACCACGCATGTGTGCATATAATTTTCAAACATTCGGATATTCATATTGCATTCTTTGTCATATATCTTTGTTTGTTATTCCCTGCTAGTTGGTAGTACATTCCCAAGCAGATGTCGGTGTCTGATCCTTCAATATAGAGTCAGCCCATTAGGCAGAAAGTGTTTATCTTTCCTGCCACATTCCCCACTGAGTTATATACTCGTGGACGACGATTGTTTTTGCTTCCTCCTAACACATATGTTGGGATGGGTTCCCCTATTAAGTTATATCCTCACTAGGATGAGTATTGATTCAGTTTGCCTCTTTGGTTTGATCCTAAATTGGCTCCTTGTGACCGTTTCCTGTGTTTCCCCGTGGTATAAATGAATAATTGCTCAGTAATCGGTAATTATTCATCTTATCCTCGGCGGAGTCTGTGGTTTTATACCCTTATACCGGTAGTTGTAAGCCCTATTTTCTCCCCTTTGCAAAGTTAACCTTCTTGTTCATCCTAATCGATGACGGTTACTCTTCCGTGGTTTTCTACCCAATATCCGGTAGATGTAATTCCCTCTTTGACGGTTATCATTATCCAATATTCGGTGTTGATAGTCCCTCATCCTCTTGGATAATTGCCCTGGTTAGGCAATTTATCCCCAGCAAATCATCTCTCATATACCGGTTGTCGGTAATGTTTGTTGCTCCCCTTGATTGGTCATCATTTACATACCTAGTTTCGGTATCCCGATGCCTTTCTCTCTCGGTCGATCTATCCTTTATTAACCCAGTAACCGGTTGTGGATAATCTTTCATGCGAGTATATTATCTACGTTCTGATGGTAATAGATAATATGTCTCATGCACTCATTGGTCGAAGCCTTTTGTTCTTCCCCAGTTGAGTAAGATTTGTATCCCTGTTTTGGAATCGAATGTCCATCCCATAATCGAGTTTGATTTTTTCCCTCTTTTCGGATGATGAGTGTTTTGGGAATATTCCCCAATTCACGCTTTGGTTGGTCACCTATTATATGCCCAGTAACGACATCCCTAGTGTTCCTTCCTTCTGCTCCCTATTATGACTTTTTGTCCCCTGTGGAGTCAAATTTTCCTGAGTTGAAATATACCTTTCTAGGTCTTCCTCAGATGGTTTGGTTGATTGATATCTCTCACCCTTATACCGGTCTTAGATACTCATTCTTCCCGAGCATGTTGTTCTCTCACCCTTATACCGGTGTTCAGATCACACATCTCTTTGAGCTTATTACCCAGTAACCAGTAATACCTCATCCCGTTGCTTCCCCAGGAGATTTTATGTGGGGATCTTCCCTAGTTGAGTCCTTAGTGGACATCCACACCTGAGTCCGGATTTTTTATCCGAAGTATCCGTCGCGGATAATTGTTGGATGTATTGGCATATTCCCCAATACATGCATCTTCGAGTCAGCTCAAGTCCTTCCATTGATTTATTTCATGGATTCTCTCCGTGTCTCTCGGCAAGTCTCAAGTCATGACCTGCTCACGCATTTTCACCCTTTACTTCCTCAGAGTCTCTGTCTCCCTAGTGAGTGTATTACTCCTTTGGATTTTTAGTTTCTCCGGATTTCTTTTTTCTTTTGTGGACGCATATCCCCACAGAGTTTTACCATTTGCATGCATACATCTGCATCATGAGGTCTCTTAGGGACCAAAATTCATCTCTTTGTTATTATTTAAGCCCATTCTACCCCGTCGAGACGAAGATTTTAACCTTCACTTCTCCGGCTAGAATGACCTTAAATAGGGGCATCTGTAAGACCCTAATATTGTCCCTAAGATCCCTCATGGCGTTATAACATTGCATTGGCATTGCCTCAAGGATCATTAGCATCTTGGTTCCCTTTGCCTTTGGGTATGACTTCTTGAGAGTGGTTTGAGATCACCAAGCATTCTTGAATTGTATATCATTTCTTTTCTTATTTTATTTACTAACCAAAAGCACAAAAATATGTCACTAACATCTTTTGTTTGTAGCTTAAGCAATCACAAGGTCCAAAGCTTCCAGGAGATCTTTTGTGCAATGATATGGCCAAGAGGAGATGAAAGCAAGCATGGTAATGGTTTCCAAATCTCTCATCCATCAAATATGCCTCCCTAGCATCTCAATTCATCATTTTTATCAAAGGAAGTCAAAGGGTTTGAGGTTTGTGCCCCAAGGAAACCCTAATTCATCTGTGCACCACAATGCCTTGCTCTTGAAGCAACCTGAGCCCATGATCAAATACAATCAAGGGAATTTATTTAAATCATCATTTCATGCATATTTGAACTTATTTGAGTGTCCTCAATCATCAATTCATCAATATATGAGTCATGGACTTGAGAAGTTGATCAATCAATTCATCTGACTATTTTGAAATGCACTGAGACCTAACTTTTTATGTGTTTGTCAAATGGAGATGATTCCAAAAGCAAAAATGTTCTTAAGGACAATATGAACAACTTTCATGTTCATTAAAAATTGATTTGAAGCTTGGAAGGTCATCTCCCATTCCAATACATTATAGGTCATTTTAACTGAAACCCTAATTATGGGTTAACTTCCCAAGGACATAACTCATTCATTTTTTATTATTTTGAGGTGGGATCAAATTAATTGGAAAGATTAAGATGTATAATTCAAATGTTATGTTGAACAAAATTTCAAAATCTCAAAGGAAATACATGTGATAATGCAAGACATTATAGGTCCTTTTTGACCAAAGGCATTAAAAGGCAAAGAAGTCCAACTTCAAGTGCCCATAACTCTCTCATCAAAAATCCAAATGATGCAAAATTTAAGTCCATTTTGATTGTCTTGGAAATATATACAACTTTTATGTTGGAAGTATTTCCATTTGAGGCTTGCATCATCAAAACAGAGGGGCTTGAAAATTGGCCAAATATAGAAACCTTGCTTTGACATGTCATACACCTTGCACTTTAAACTCAAATTTCATAAATTTCCACACTTCAAATGGGTTTTTATCCAACATAACAATTGTTCCTTACATCAATACCTTTCCAACCATTACTCACATGATCATGTTTGGGTTTGGCAAATGACATTTTCGAAGAAGGGAATATTTTGGTGCATTTATGGAAACTTGGTTCAAACTTCATGCATAATCCAAGTACATCATATTTGCACGTCCAAAACCAATATGCTGATGTTAAGCTTGCCAAATCAATTAGACATGGACCCTCCATGCGCCTGTACAGGCCCATGCATGGAGGCCCTCTTCATTCATGCACATGAAATTTTCATGCATTGCCTTTGCCAATTGCTATATATAGAGCTGTTCAGTCTCACTCTTCCTCAACCTAATGGCGCCAGAAATGCTGCACAACTGAAACCATAACCAATACCAAAGAAGCTATCTCACTTTCTTTCAATTTTTTCAGATCCAAAATTCAACTACATCTGGTTGAATCCTTGGATCTAAAGCTTCTAAACCTTCATCCTTCAACTCATTGATCTTCTGTTTTGGCAAAGAAAGCAAGGAATCGAGCTCAAGTTTCCAGAAATCAAGCTTACTCTTCAACTGGTATTTTCTTCGAATCTCATCATCCATTGACCTATTTGCTTGGATCTTGTGTTGGCTGAAGTCCCCTCAATGGAGGCATCATGATTATGCATTTAATTTTTGAAATCCATTGAGTTCATGATGAACACCACAGAACTTCCATCTCTGATTTCTCTCAATATAGAGATCTAGAGGGGAATTGAGTGGCACAGGGATGATGTACATCATCCCAGCTTTCTAAAGATGTATGGATCGTGCATTTTGGTTGCCTTTTGGATCTCTGCAATTTTGGCCGGAAAATCTAAGCTCACCGGAGAAGAAGGTGGCTCCGGTGGCCGTCCCATTGCCAGATGCATTGTGGACCCTTGGATTCATTTTCCAGATTTGATCTTGGCCTTTGATTGTTATGACTTATTTTAATGTTGTGTGTGACGCATTGACCTGGACTCATGGTGAGCGCGCACCTCTGTACCATTTGATGTGCCACGTCAATTAATGAAAAACATCCAACGATCCCTGATTTTCCATATTATTTCAATTTCTGATTTTATTTTGTTTATTCCCTTTTATTTCAAAAATCAATATCTTCTTCATTTTTAATCCAAAAATTATGGGACCAATTGCATTAGTCTCCAAATAAATTCTAGTTTCTATTTCTGATTTTTAATATTTTTTATTTCATCATTTGATATTTTTGGTGAATTTTCTCTTTTTCTGATTGTTTTTAATTCATTTTAAATAGTTTTTGATATTCAAAAAATACAAAAATATTTTCCTAACCTATTTGAATGATGATGAATCTATGAAAAATATTCTCATCAATTTTCTAATTGATTTGAGATTTATTTGAGATTTTAGTTCAATAAGGTTATTTTTATTCATTTTTAATTGATTAAAAATAGTTTCTGACTTTTAAAAATGCTGAAATTTTTTGTCAAACTTTGTTTGACCTTGTTGAACTTGGGATAAATTACTTAGACCTTTCAAGGTTGATTTGAAGTGATTTTGAAGTTTGACCTTTCCATTATTTTTAATTCAAGGTTATTTTAATATTGAAAAATGCAAAAAATATTTGGCTTATTGTTTGATCTCCAATCTTTATCTCATTTCTGATTTATCATTGTTTGACTTTGACTTTCAATATCATTTGGTCAATACATATGGATTGGTACATCTTATTGCACTTTATGCATTTTGATCTTTCCATTTTCATTATCCATTCTCCATCTTCTTCTTCTTCTTCTTTCTTTTTGATCAATGAGTTAAAGGTTGATAAGTTAGCATTGATTAAGGAGACTTAATCTTCCTTGATTCAAACCTAATTCATCTTGATCAATTGATCAAGTGAATGGCTTTGCATTAAGGATAGGTTGTTTTCTAAATCATGCAAAAGGCTTAAACCAATACAAGATCAATTCTCATTTTCTTTTTGGCATGGTAAGTTGTTGGAACTTGGTTCACTAATCAAGACTTCTAACTTGTGTTGTTGCCTACATTATTATTGACTGGCCTCAGATAGTTGTGACTTCTACATAAGTCCAATTACGATTGCTTAACATAGCGCTAAATTTTCCTTATGGCACACTAGCTACTAACACTAACCATTAACCACTAACATTTACTTTTTACCCTTTACTTTTATGCAATTTACTATTATTGCACACATTATCCATTTGCTTTTCTCTTTGCTCACTTGAGCACATGTTTATGTTAATGCCATTTGCCTTTTGCTCACTTGAGCACATAATTGTGTATATATTATCATGCTTGTGTTTTGTTTTGATTGTTGAGAACCAAATGCAAAGAAGTGGACTTAGATTCTAGGACATACCCTATGCAAAGAATGGAGAAATGGACTTAGATCTTAGGACATTTCCTATGCAAAATTGGAGTAAAAGGATCTTGATGATGAGTATGGATTAGAAGGACTAAATCTCTAAACTCACTCTTGTCCATTCTTGATTTACTTCATGGAACTTTTGATGTATGTGCTTTTGTGCTAGGGAATTCTACTTGAGCTTAATTGGAGGACCATTGCCATGTTCATCCAAAGTGAAAGATACAAGATACATTAAGGATCTCTTAAGAGGCTTGTTTGATGATTGCTTATGCTTTTTGTGATTGCCTATTCCAAAGGATGGGAGCTACTTGGATCATCAATATGATCTCAAGAGAGGAACCCCATTGTGGTTTTGTTTCTTTATCCCTCACCTTTTGTTTTGCTTAGGACTTAGCCTTTCTTCTTCTTCTCTCCATTCTAACCCAAGCCAAAACCTTTTGTGCAAACATTTAACCATTGTTTTCAAACATTAGAAACCTAAGCCTTATGCTTTTGACTTTCAAACTTTCTTTTCATAACACTTATTTTGAATTGAATCTTTAAGTCAACTTTGACCACTTTTGTATATACTTCTAATTGGTAAATATAACCCATTCAAAGGTCTTTTTGTGGTTCCAATGGCCACTTCTTTAATCAAACTTTTCATAACCTTTAGCTATTAGGTTTGAGTTATCCTTGTGGTAGATGTAATACTCACCTATATCCTTAGTGATGGACAATGAGTCTTCCATGCTTATTATAGGGTTAACCCCTCACTAGCATGTTGAAGCTATCCTCACATGGTGGATTTGTGGTTTGGTTGAGTTTTCTCCCTTTGATAACAAAAGATCTTAAGGCTTTTGGACCAATCAATTCACCAACTCATTTTTGAGATTTTTACCCCGAACTACGAGGTTTTGATCCTAATCTTTTTATAAGATGGTACGTAGGCAATGGGTTTATCCATCCAAACAAAATGTAAATAAACTTGTATATCCTCTTCTCATCTCTTCAATCATGTTTGCACAAATAAACTTTCAAAAAACAACAACCTTGCAACAAGTATGAAAAGGGCTCCCTAGGAGTACCTAGGATGTTTTGGGTGCCTAACACCTTCCTATTACATAACCAACCCCCTTACCCAAATCTCTGTTTCTCTTTTACTAGTTTTTGTTAAAACTTTTAGGTTTTTGTTCGCTTTCTAACCATTCCTTTGGATAAATAGAAGTGCGGTGGCGACTCGACTTGTATGATTTACCTTGGATTTAGCCAATATCTCTAATGGTAACGAATACCCCGCTACAGTATATTGGGATGGAGTTCTCCCCTGAGTTATATCCTTATTGGGTTGAGTCTTGTTTCATTGTGTCTTTCTAGTTTATTTCTAGACCGACTGCTTTTATTATTCCTTTGCGCTTCCCCGTAGTTTAGATGAATGATTGCTCAGTAACCAGTAATTGTCCATCTATTCCCCGGCGGAGTGTGTGGTTTTCTACCCTCATACCGGTAGTTGTAAACCCTATTTTAGCCCCTGACAGAGTTAACCTTATTTTGTTCATCCTAACCGATGACGGTTACTCTTCCGTTGATTTTCTACCTAGTTTTGGTAGATGTAATCCTCTCTTTGGCGGTTATCTTTATCCAATATTCGGTATTGATTTTCCTTCACTTTTGAGTATATCTCCCAGTAACCGGTGATATATCTCCCGGATCATTTCCTTTGTCAATGTATCCCCAGCGAGTCATCTTTCATTTACCCTTAGTTGGTAATGTTTGCCTCTCCCTTTGATTGGTCATCATTTTATACCTAGTATTCGGTATCCCGATGTCCTTTCCTTTCGGTCGATTTATCCTTTATTAACCCAGTAATCGGTTGCGGATAATCTTCCATGCGAGTATATTGTCTACCTTCTGACGGTAATAGATAATATATCTCATGCGCTCTTTGGTCGAAGTCTTTTATTCTTCCCCAATCGAGTAAGATTTGTATCCTCTTTGGGGAGTCGAATGCCCATCCAATAATCGAGTTTGCTTTTTAGCCCTCCCTTTGGATGATGAGTGTCTTGGAAATATTCCCCAATTCACACTTGGTTGGTCACCTATTATATGCCCAGTAACCGGTATCCATGGTGTTCCTTCCCTTCTGCTCCCTATTATGACTTTTTGTCCCCTGTGGAGTCAGATTTCCTGAGTTGAAATATACCTTTCTTAGATTTTCCTCAGATGTTTTCGGATGTTTGATATCTCTCACCCTTATACCGGTCTTAGATATTCATTCTCCCCGAGCATGTTATTCTCTCACCCTTATACCGGTGTTTTGATCACATGTCTCTTTGAGCTTATTACCCAGTAACCGGTAATACCTCATCTTGTTGTTTCCTCAGATAAGTCCTGTTTGGACATTTCTCACTGAACTCCCTTAGTGGATTTTCCCCATCTAAGTCCGGATTTTTATCCGAAGTATCCTTCGTGGATAGTTTTGCTGTATTGGCATATTCCCCAATACATGCATCTTTGAGTCAGCTTGAGTCCCTCAATTGATTTATTTTCATGGAATTCCCCTCGTGTCTCTCAGCAAGTCTTAAGTCATGACCTGCTCACGCATTTTATTCCTCTTTTTATCCCCATTGGAGTCCCCAGAGTCTCTGTCCCATTGAGTGTACTACTCATATGGATTATCAGTTTCTCCTGATTTCTTTTCTCTTTGTGGACACATATCCCCACAAAGTATTACCTTTTGCATACATACATTTACATCATGAGGTCTCTTAGGGACCAAAATTCGTTTCTTTGTTATTATTTAAGCCCATTCTA
The DNA here is from genome assembly GCF_024323335.1 of Lathyrus oleraceus. Taxonomy (NCBI): domain Eukaryota; kingdom Viridiplantae; phylum Streptophyta; class Magnoliopsida; order Fabales; family Fabaceae; genus Lathyrus; species Lathyrus oleraceus. The sequence goes on along the minus strand of NC_066582.1, from coordinate 198,309,643 downwards.
CCTCGTTGAGACGAAAATTTTAACCTTCACTTCTCCGGCTAGAATGACCTTAAATAGGGGCATCTGTAAGACCCTAATTTTGACCCTAAGATCCCTCATGGCATCATAACCCATTCTACCTCATGAAGCAACCTCAACCCATGATCAAATGCAATCAGGGGAAGTTCTTTAGTTCATCATTTCATGCATATTTGATCTTATTTGAGTGTCCTCAATCATCAATTCATCAATATATGAGGTTTGGACTTGAGAAGTTGATCAGTCAATTCATTTGACTATTTTGAACTACACTGAGACCTAAATTTTAATGACCCCAAGAGAAAAACTGTTCTTAAGGACCATATGAACAACTTTCATGTTCATCAAAAATTGATCTGAAGCTTGGAAGGTCATCATACATTCCAAGACATTATATGTCATTTTGACTGAAACCCTAATTTTAGGTCAACTTCCCAAGAACATAACTCTTTCATTTTTCATGATTTTGAGTAGGGATCAAATGCATTGGAAATATTTAGATGTCTAATTCAAATGTTATGTTGATCAAAATTTCAAAATCTCAAAAGAAATACATGTGATAATGCAAAACATTATAGGTCACTTTGGACCAAATGCATTGAAATGTGAAAAAGTCCAACTTCAAGTGCCCATAACATCTTCATCAAAAATCCAAATTATGCAAAATTTAAGTACAAATTGATTGTCTTGAAAAGATCTACAACTTTGATATTGAACATTTTATCATTTGGAGCTTGCATCAATGAAACAGAAGGGCTTGAACTTTGGCCAATTTTGAAAATCTCACATGTACATGTTTTGCACCCTACACTTCATGTCCACTTTTCATCAATTTCCAAGGACCAAATGGAATTTTGATCAACATAACAAATGATCCTTATGCAATAAGCTTTCCATCCATTACTCATGAGGTGGTGTTCCAAGTTTGGACATAGCATTTTCGAAGGCTTGAACATTATGGCACATTTTGGAAAATCATTCAAATTTGCATTGCATGATCCATTAATACACAAACTGCACGTCCAAATTGCTTCTATCATGCATCAACTATCAAATCCAAGTGGAATTGGGCCCTCCATGCGCCTGTACAGGCCCATGCATGGAGGCCCTTTCCATTCATGCACTTCAGCCATGCCTTGCCTATAAATACAATGCATATGAGCTTCATTTGAGTAACCTGAAGGCGCCCCAAATGCTGCTGAACTGAAATCACAACCCTCACCAAAGGAACTATCTCACTTTTCTCTCAATTTTCAGATCTGAATTTTGATTTCCTCGATTTAAATTTCAGATCTAAAAGTTCCTAGACCTCTTCACCTTGATCCATAGTGTGAACTGTAAGCATTAGCATTAAAGAATTGTGACTCCAAGCACTGCAAATCAAAGGTTCACTTCACACTTTATTTTCTTCGAATCAGCTTGCATAGTGCTTATTTCTGGTTGTTATTGTGTGATCTGAAGTCCTCTGCATAGAGGCAACATTACTGAGTTTTCAATTTTCAAAAATCATGAAGTTCATATGAACACCACAAATCTTCCATCTCTGATTTCTTCCAATGTAGAAATCTATAGTGGATTTGGTTGGTACAGGGGTGATGTACATCACCCTAGCTTTCGATTGATGCCTGGATCGTGTCTTTTGGTTAACATTTGTTCTCGGCAACTTTTGAACTTGGCCGGAGCTTGGTCAGAGAAGATGGTGGCGCTGGCCACCGTCTGGTCTCCAGATTGGATCTGGATCGTCCATTCCTTTTCCCAGATTCAATCTCACATGTCCATTGTTATGACTTTTTCGTTGGCATGGTGTATCACAGTTGACTTGCGCATTTGGTAGGCGCGCGCTTCATGACCTCATGATCTGCCAGCTCAATTAATGAGCTCAGATCAAACGGTCCACGCATTTTCCTTTTTTCTAATTTCTGATTTTAATTTCTTTTATTTCTTTTAATTCCATTTCTTTTAAAAATTCATAACTCCTTCATTATTGGTCCAAAAAATGTGAGACCAAATGCATTTTTCTTCTTGTAATTTCTAGTTTCTAAAAATGATTTTTAATATTTTTTATTTTATCATTTGATATTTTTTATGAATTTTCTCTTTTCTGGTTATTTTTAATTCATTTTAAATAGTTTTTGATATTCAAAAAATACAAAAATATTTTTCCAACCTTTTTGAATGATGATAGATCTATGAAAAATATTCTCATCAATTTATTAATTGATTTGAGATTTATTTGAGATTTTAATTCAATTAGGATATTTTTATGCATTTTTAATTGATTTAAAATAGTTTCTGACTTCTAAAAATGCTGAAATTTTTTGTCAAACTTTGTTTGACCTTGTTGAACTTGGGATAATTCACTTGGACTTTTCAAAGTTGAATTGAAGTGAGTTTGAAGTTTGACCTTTCTTTATTATTTTAATTCAAGTTTTATTTTAATATTGAAAAATACCAAAAATATTTTATTTGTTTATTGACTTCTAATCTTCATTATGCTTCTGTTTTCCATTGTTTGACCTTGATCTTCTCTATCATTGGTCAATGCTTGTTGATTATTTCTTTCCATTTCCATTAATGCACTTTAATATTCATCTTCTTCTTCTTCTTCTTCTTCTTCTTTTTCCTTTTGATCAATGAGTTAAAGGTTGGTGGTTAGCATTGATACATGGAGGTTTAATCTTCCTTGGTTCAAATCTAATTCAACTTGATCATGGATCAAGTGAATGGCTTTGCGTTAAGGATAGGTTGCTTCCTAATAAAAAAAAACCTAAGTCAATACAAGATCATTTCTCATCTTCTTTTTGGCATGGCAAGTTGTAGGAGTTTGATTCCCTAATCAAAATCTCTAACTTGTGTTGTTGCCTACATTATTATTGACCGGCCTCAGATAGTTGTGACTTCTACATAAGTCCAATTACGATTGCTTAACATAGCGCTAAATTGCCTTATGGCACACTAACACTAACCATTAACCATTAACCTTTAATTCTTGCTCTTTACCTTTATGCAATTTACTATTCTTGTACATATTATTTATTTGCTTTTCCCTTTGCTCATTTGAGTACATGTTTATGCTAATGCAATCTGCCTTTTGCTCACTTGAGCACATAATTGTGTATATACTTTGTGCTTGTGTTTTGTTTGATTGTTGTGAACCAAATGCAAAGTGAACAAATGGACTTAGACTTTAGAACTTTCCCTATGCAAAATTGGAGTAAAAGAGCAACTAGGAATTGAGCCTTTAGAGTGATATAAAAGTCAAAGAGCAACTAGGCATTGGGCCTTTAGAATGTTATAAATGTTGAAGAGGACTTTGAAAGGACCAATTTCTAAACTCCTTCTTGTTCATTCTTTGTTTGTTTAATAGAACTTTTTGATGTGTGTGTTCTTATGCTAGGGATTCCAACATTGAGCCTAAGTGAAGAACCATTGCCATGAGAGAAAGATCTAAGAGCCATTGGGGATCTCCTAAGGACTTGTTTGATTATGTTGATTGCCCGAGTTTATGCTTATGTGATTGCTTATTCCAAAGGATGAGAGCTACTTGGATCATCAATATGATCTCAAGAGAGGAACTCCATTTGTGGTCTTATTTCTTATCCCTCATCTCTTGTATGACTAGGACTTTAGTCATTCTTCTTCTTCCCTCCACTCTAACCCAAGCCAAAACTTCTTGTGAAAACATTTAACACTTGTTTTCAAACATTAGAAACCTAAGCCTTATGCTTATGATTTTCAAACTTTCTTTTCATAACACTTATTTTTAATTGAACCTTTAAGTCAACTTTGACCATATTTTGTAAATACTTTTCATTAGTAAATATAACTCATTTCAAATGCTTTTTATGGTTTCAATGGACACTTTCTTAATCAAAAAAAATTCATAACCAATGGTTATTAGGTTTGAGTTGCCCTTGAGGTAGATGTAATACTCACCTATATCCTTAGTGATGGACAACGAGTCTTCCATGCTTATTATAGGGTTAACCCCTCGCTAGCAAGTTATTTACATGGTGGACTTTTGGTTTTAGGTTGAGTTTTCTCCCTTGGATAACAAAAGACCTTAAGGCTTTTGGACCAATTAATTCACCAACTCATTTTGAGATTTTTACCCCGAACTAAGAGGTTTTGATCCTAATCTTTTTTTAAGATGGTACGTAGGCAATGGGTTTATCCATTCAAACACAAATTGTAAATAACTTGTATATTCTCTTCTCATCCCCCCAATCATGTTTGCACAAACAATTTTTCACAAAATACCAACCTTACAACAAGTGTGAAAAGGGCTCCCTAGGAGTACCTAGGATGTTTTGGGTGCTTAACACCTTCCCATTGCATAACCAACCCCCTTACCCCGATCTCTGACATTTTTACTAGTTTTTTATTCGATAAAACTTTTAGGTTTTTGTTCGCTTTCTAACCATTCCTTTGGATAAATAGAAGTGTGATGGCGACTCGACTTGTATGGTTTACCTTAGATTTAGTCAATATGTCTAATGGTAACGAATACCCCGCTACACATTGGAAAGCACAATGCCCAAAATTATTGAAGTCGGGGAGAAAGAAGTTTAAGACTCTATCGTTCCATGTTGTTGTTGCTGCTCCTTCTACAGTTGCTCCTCATGGTTATGGTATTGGTAATGTATACCCATATGAGACTACTTCACATGTATCTTATCTTGCTGAGAAGTTTCAAAAGTTTCTTGCAACTCAACCACATGCTATGTCTGCCTCATTTGTTAAAGGTTTGACCCTCTCTAACTTGTCAAATATATCTTCTTCCATATGAATTTTTTATTTTGGGGAGCATCACATCATATGTCATACGATCATAAGTTTTTTGCAACTTTAAATCTTACATCATCCATGTCTGTCTTAACTGTTGATGGCACTTTTATGCCAGTAGGAGGTGTAGGGTCTGTCTCCACAACTGATTTATCTTTATATGATGTTTATTATATTCTAACCTCACTTTGAGTCTTGCTTTTGTTAGTCAATTGTGATTCTGGTTATTCAGTTGTGTTTTCTTCCACATCTTGTTATGTGAAGGATTCAAAATCTGGGAGGAAGAATGGGACATGCCATAAAAATGGGGGACTATATGTTTTGGATGAGTTGAAAGTTTAATATATTGTTGCCTCAACATCCATTGCTTATTTATCATCATGTTGTTTGAATTCTTCCTCTAGTAGTTTTTATTTATGGCATTCTCGGCTTGGACATGTTTCCGCCTCTAGATTAAAATACTTGGCTTCTACTGGAGTTTTAGGAAAGTTGAAAATTAGTGATATTTCTGATTGTTGTGGTTGTAAACTTGCTAAGTTTTCCGCTTTGCCATCACTTTATGTTTCAAATGCACCCTTTGATCTAATTCATTCTAATGTGTATGGTCCATCACCCGTTCTTACCATAGGGGGATCTCGATATTATATTTATTTTGTTGATGATTATACTCGCTATTATTGGGTCTATCTTATGAAAAATCATTCTGAATTTTTTGATATCTATCTTATTTTCTGGACTATGATTAAAACTCAACATAATGTTGTTGTAAAATGTTTTCGTTGTGATTTAAGTGGTGAATATACCTCTAATAAATTCTATGAGTTACTTGCTAGTGATGATACTATTCATCAGAGTTCTTGTACTAATACTCCTCAACAAAATGGTGTTGCTGAAAGAAAACATAGTCATATTGTTGAAACTGCTCGTTCTTTTTTGTTGTCTGCTTCGGTTCCAAGTGAATTTTAGAGTGAAGCAATTCGTACCGTTGTCCATGTCATTAATAGAGTTACATCATAAATCTGTTGGTGTAAGCCCTAGAGGCCAATACTTTTGGTACTTGTATCGAATTATTTATTAATAATAAAAGGCATTTTTCTTTATTATGTTTGTTTAATAAAGTCCCTGGAATAGATAGTCCATTTAATGTATCAAGTATGACTTAATCATGAGATCACATTAAACATAAGGACACTATTCTTAAAGTGTCCGTAGTCAAGCTTTATTATGAAATGGGATAACATTAAAGCATGGAGACTATTATGTTTGTAGACTGATGATCACGTCTCATGGATCATGGATAAAGAGTTATCAAGTCTTAAACATAGGTATGAATATTAAGAGTAATATTCATACTGGATTGACCCGCTATGAGAATACTATATAGAAAGTTATGCAAAGTGTCATAAGTTATTCTCATGGTGATAATAGTGTATACCACTCTTCGACCTGAAACCACTATGGATCCTAGATGTAGAGTCGAGTGTTTTATTGCTGATCCAACGTTGTCCGTAACTGGATAACCATAAAGACAGTTGATGGGTACTCCACGAAGCATGCTGAGGGACATGAGTGTCCTAGATGGAATTTGCCAATCCTGCTTAACAGGATAAATGTCTATGGGCCCAATATTGAACTGGACAAGGGTGACATGGTCTATACCTTGTGTTCAATATAGACATAAGGGCAAAGGGGTAATTATACACATAATTATTATCACAGGAGGTTTTGTCAGATCACATGACATTTTCGTGACTTGGGTAGCAGTGATATGTTGCTAGATACCGCTCACTGTTTATTATGTTAAATGCGTGATTTAATATAATTGCCAACGCCGCGAAAACCTATAGGGTCACACACAAAGGACGGATTGATGAGAGATAGAATAATTAAGGAACACCGTAAGGTACGGTGCACTTAAGTGGGAGACGAAATATGGTAAGGTACCAAATACTTAAGTGATTTTGGCATATTATGAGATATGGTCCAAAATGCACTTAAGTGGGCTTTTTGGCTTGAAGCCCACACAAGTGGTTCTATAAATAGAACCCCTTGGGTAGAAGCATTGTCACTATAATTCCACTCAGACAGAAATTCAAGTAGAGACTTGGAATTTTGTTTCCCTCTTTCTCTCACTCAAAGCCTTCATTCATAACAGCTAGCACTGCGATTGAAGGAATCCGTTCGTGTGGACTGAGTAGAGACGTTGTCATCGTTCAACGTTCGTGATCGCCCCGTGGATCTGTATCAAAGGTTTTGATCATTATCAGAGATCTGCACCAAAGGTTTGAATCGCCACAAGAGGTAACGATTCTATCACTGATCATGCCCATTCGTAAGGATCACTAAATGGAGAAATTTTTAAATTCCGCTGCGCCTTGGATGGCCATTCTCCTTCAAAATCACCTCAGGTTTGTCTCCCTTTGAAACTTTATATGGTGGTACTCTTGATTATTCATACTTAAAAGTATTTCGTTCTACTTGTTTTGTTCTTCTTCCACAAGTAGAACGTAGCAAATTGTCTCCTTGCTCCACAATATGTGTTTTTCTTGGTTATGGGGATGGTCAAAATGGGTCTCGTTGTTATGATCCTAGTAAAAATAAAATCTATGTTTCTCGTCATGTTGTCTTTCTTGAACACATACTATTTTACTCCATTTCTTCTTATTTGCATACTCATACTAGATCTGAGCTTATTCATATTAATCTTTTTTCCTTTGATGATGATATTTTTAGTGATTGTAATGTTTAGAATTGCAGGGTTGATATTACTTTTACTCTAGATGCAAATGTCTCTCTTGCCCCCGTGACTTCCTAACAACCTCATGCGATTGTTGATCCTGCTCCACATACAACAACATCACAGCCTCCTCCTTCTCGTCGTTATCCTTCCTGTGATTGTAAATCTACTAAATTGAACGATTATGTTTATTTCACATATTATACAACTTCCCAACAACCTCTCGCAATTTTTGATCTTGCTCCACATACAACAACATCACCACCTCCTCCTCCCTCTTCTCCTTCTCGTTATCTTTCCTGTGATTTTAAGTCTAGTGAATTGTCCGATTATGTTTATTCCACTTATTCTACTTCGTTTCTAACCTTTATTCATAGTTTTTCTAAGCCATTTTCCTATAAAAAAAAAGTCATACTTGATCCTCTTTGGCAACATGCAATGGCAGATGAACTTATTGCTTTGCACAAGACAGATACTTGAGACTTAGTACCTCTTCCATCTGAAAAAAATGTGTTATTGGGTCTCGTTGGGTATACAAGATCAAAACCAAATCTGACGGGTCAATTGAGCAATATAATGCTCGCCTTGTTGCTAAGGGATTTTCTTAATAATATGGTATGTATTATGAAGAAATTTTTGCTCCTCTGGCCAAGATGACCACTATTCACACCCTTATGTTGCATCTATTCGTCAGTGGAATATCTCTCAAATGAATGTAAAAAAATGCATTTATGAATGGTGATCTTCTTGATAAAGTTTATATGTTTCCTCTTCAAGGTGCTTCTCATAATCAAGGGGAAGTGTGTAATTTAAAGAAAACCGTATATGGCTTGAAACAAGCTCAACGAGCATGGTTTGAGAAGTTTTCTACTGTGATTACATCTCTTGGATTCCACCATAGTGATCTTGACTCTGCTTTATTCGTGAGATCCAATTCTCATGGTCGTATTATACTCTCATTGTATATTGATGATCTGATTATTACATGTGATGATGTTGATGGGATTAATAACTTGAAGTTACAATTATCTAAGCAGTTTGAGATGAAGGATTTAGGATTTCTTCTTTATTTTTTAGGGATTGAGGTTGCGTACTCCCCTAGAGGTTATCTTCTTTCTCAATCCAAGTACATTGCTAACATTCTTGAGAAAACTCGCCTATACGATACTCGAGCAGCAGATAACCCTCTTGAGCTAAATGTGAAATATGCTTCTTCTGTTGGAGTTATTATACCAGATCCCACCTTGTATCGTACTTTGGTTGAAACTTTGGTGTACCTTACTATTACTAGACCTGATATTGCTTATGCAGTTCATGTTGTGAGTCATTTTCTTGTTTCTCCTACTATAATACATTGAGGAGCCGTTCTTCTTATTCTATGTTATCTCCGAGGAATACGGTTCAAAGTCTCTTGTTCCCGTCAACCTCTTTTTTAACATTACGTGCTTACTCTGATGTTGATTGTGATGGTGATCCTACTGATTGTAAGTCTACCACAGGGTTTTGTATCTTTCTGGAAGAGTAAAAAGTAGGACATTGTCTCCAGCTCTTCTAGAGAAGCAGAGTACTGTGCAATGACTTCCACCACCGTTGAAATAGTTTGGCTTCTCTGATATGAGTGTCTCTCTTTCTTCATCAACTCCTATGTATTATGATAATAAGAGTGTCATTCAAATTTCCCATAACTCAGTCTTTGTCGTTATCACTTTCAGCATGCCAACATTACTTTGTCGTTTGTTTCTTCCGCTTCACAAATTGCTGATTTATTCACTAAAACTCATTCCATCAAACATTTTCGTTTCTTAATTGACAAACTCTCAATGCTTCAAGCATCGCAAATTTGAGGGGAGATGTTGGATAATGTGCAATAAACTTTTATTATAATTGGACTAAGAATATTATTGCCTATTTATGATTTACTATATATTAATTTGATAAACCTTGTAATTCACACTTTTGTTTTTTTAACAGAAACTCTAGCCGTTTTCTCTTTTCACTATTTCTAATATTTACACTATTTAACTCTTATTTTAATTACAACATTTTACATTGCTATGTCCGTTTTCATCTTCTAGTTTTCAACAAAATTTTAAGACAATATGAATATAAGATAAGATCATCATTAGACAACATTTTGTATGTGAACATGTGAACTTCCCCTTGTCATTTTCCTCTCAGATGAAGCTTTTCATCTGTTCCCTGAGCTTTTCCCTTCCTTTTTCGGTTCACTTTTTCTCTATCTCAGCAAATATGCAGTAAAAGAAGGAACTTTCTTTGATCAGAAATTTACATAACGACAAAAAGAGATAACTGGCCACATCATTTTCTTATTTGTATTGGTTTTGGTACAACATAAAGTCTCTTAGATTAACATATTTTGTATATTTATAGCATTACATGTGACAACCGTTACATTACTTTTCTTTTCGAAATTGAAAGAAATATGCTTATCTCCTAATTCAACCAAAAACATTTAGACAAAGAGAAACACCACAAAAGCTATACTACTTTATAAGCGTACAATGCCTTTATGTCTTAGCTTTTTCATTCCTTTTGAAGTAAAATCGTTGTTTTACTTTCTTTGCAACATGGTATATTTTGTTACCTAGTCACTTGTTTCCTCGTTATTGGTTAAATGTTAGTGCTCTAGTGGGACTCCATGCAAATAGAATGCCATTTTCATGACACACATTTCGTTATTCACGACAAGTATATATCACTCAAAATATGAAAGAGTTCAAATAAGTTTGGGTTCACTATGTTCTGGTAGCATAAATGTTTTTCTTTGTGAAACAAATGGAAGGCCATTGTTTAGAGACCCAGTTACATGGGTCCATCCATGTTCTCAACACTTGTATACAGATTAGTCCATTGTACCTACCATACCAAAAAAATGGTACAACTCATTGAAGAGTGGTGAAAATATATGTATCTCTCTTAAACCCAAAACAAACTAATTTGTAACTATCTGATATTTATTTCTTCTATCCTTTATTTGTTAGGTAAAATAAATAGGCTTATGATTAAAGACCTAGTGCAAAATGAGACAATTGGTGGAGGACACTCACCAACTCTCACTTGCTTGCCGACGAGAGTAGACAAGGTTGAAACATTTGTTTTCAATATTCTTTTGTCATGCATGTATCAATTTTTGTTTTGGCATTGTAATTTTTTTTTATAAATGTTTTCACAGATATATCACATTTTAAAAATAAAGAACATGAAAACAAAATTTTAAATAAATTGAATAAGAAAATGTTAAAATAATAAGTGTATGTTTGATGTAGCTTTTGGAAAACTCAAAAGTAATTCTAAAAGTGTAAAATTAATATTGAAATTATTTTGAAGAGTCTGAGTATTATAAAGTATAATTAATTGTCTCTATAATTGATTATACTTGAAGTAATAATTTATAATATTTTTGTTTAAACTTCTTTTTATGTTAAAATTTATTGTTCAATTCATTTTTATATATAATCATTTAAATATAAATTATTTTACATTCAACTTATTTTCTATTCAACTCATTTTAATTAAATTCAATTGTATAAGATTAAATATTGTTTTTTTTTTAATTTTTTTAAAAATAGTTTTTATAGTATAATATATATTTATTTAAAAAAAATTGAAAAGAACTTTTTAACAAAGACTTAAAATTAAAAATGTGATTTGAATAGTTATTCTTATATAATTTTATAATATAATATATATTTATTTTATATATTTTATGGTATAATATATATCTATTGTAAATATTTTATTATTTTATATAACTTTCTTTGAATGTTAAATTTCAAAAAATTATTAATTTTGAAAATATTTTAAAAAATTACAATTTTGATTATATTTTGATCTTCAATAATATAAGTTTATCTTATATATTGTTAAAATTAATTTTTTAATTTATAAAAAACAATTTTTTTTAATATTTTAAAAAGCATTTTTATAAAATCATTTTAAAAAAAAAATCAAAATTAAAACACTTATGGTAGTAGAGTATATAATGATTTGGGTAACCAAAATAGTTGTTTGTTTTTTATAATAATGTAAAAAATTCATTATATTATAAATATTAAATCAACTATATGAATTTGTGTTGAATGAAGTGTAGTTAATAAATTAGTTGAACTTATAGCACTAAGATTATTAGCCTAAAATAGTCATCATTGAAGATAGTGAAGTAGGCCACCATCTTCTTCTTCTCTGCAGTGACCTTGGATCTCTGTAGAACCTTTACGCTGTGACTTTTCCACATTTATCCTATGTTTTGACATCTATCTTACTCTATCATTGTTATTGCTACCCTCACCAAATCCCAAAAGGTAACAACCCTTTACAAAAGCCTACAACGCAATAAGCATATAACAATAATCATTGGTGTATTAGTCAAAAAGAAAAGCCTCATTAGTCAAAAGTCTCATTCTTTACTCAAATGGGTTTGGTTTTTTTGTTGTCATTAATGGTTCTGTTTAAGTTTTAAGCTCTATTATTAGTTGCAAGTAATCAAATAAATTTGATGTTTTTGTTGGTGCTGAAAAAGGGAAGTTTTTTGTTTTTTTTCTATGGTGAAATGCTACTAGAGTACAAGACAAGTCAAGTTTAGTGAAGATTTTGGTGGAAAAGTTTACATTTTGGTTAAGAAAGTGTTGCTGGGTTGTTTGTGGAATGGGGCTTGAAGGTTTGATTCCAAGGCATAATCGTTCAAAGAGGTGATTCTCTAGTTAATCTGATTAGGTTCTTTAACTTATTTTGTTGCTTAAAGTTAGGTCCTTTTTATGTTTTTTTATTATGGTTGTGCAATTTATGTAAAAGGGGTTTCTAGATTTTCTGGAAAATGGAAAATAAAGCTTTCACATTTATGTCAATTTTGCTCTATTTTTTTCCTTTTGGGTCTAGTTTTGTATACCCATTTGGATTTTGGGGAGAAGGGTTCATAACTCTTGAAAAGGGTACCGTAGAATACACTTTTTATTATATGAATGAATATTTTAAATTGTTATTTATTAATTATGTTTTACTGTTTTTATATTATATGTGACAGCTTTCCTGATATGAAAACAGTCAAGGAGGATATTTCAGATAGCCTTGAGACTTCAGATCAAACAAAGCTGGTATAATAAATCACTTCTCTATTTCATCTAGAAAGTTGTCATCACTTTTTTCTAGCTTTTTTAACTTGGGAATTTTAAGGTAGAGTCCCACGTCGAATTTTATTTTAATACACTGTTAAAACTTTTGTTAAAACACTTTACAGTCAAGCAATTACAATTTACAACCAATCATATATGTAACGTGTTTGAACACTTCAGATTGAAGGCGTGTCTGGTGTTCGACACATTTAGATTTGATTACATACAATTACTTGCATTTTTCAAATTATTAATGGTATCGACTTGCTAGCAAAATTTTCATGCCTAAAGTATGAGCTTGATCTGGTTCCAGGATGCAGGTTACCTCACAGAATGCAGTGAAGCTAATAAAAAACAAAGCCCCGTGAATAATGTTCGAAATACTCTAAAGCAAGAGGTACATCACCAGAACATATTTTTTGCAGTTTGGTTCAACCGGTTATTTTGTTTTAACTGTGTTTTCGAATTATGTATGTCTATTTTTGTGGCAGATTTTACAATTAGAGAAAAGACTAGAAGACCAATTTAAGGTTAGATGCACATTAGAAAAGGCACTTGGATACAGACCGATATCTCTTGTTAATCCAGATGACATGACAATACCAAAGGTTAGAATTTCTTCAATGAATTTTAACAATCTTCTTTTTTTCAGTTTTTCGCAAATTGCTTTCTGTCTGATGCGAGTTTTTTCTTACTCTAGCCAACCACAGATTTAGTTAAAGAAATCGCAGTTTTAGAGTTAGAAGTTGTATATTTGGAACAATATCTTCTCTCCTTATACCGTAAAGCATTTGAGCAACAACTATCTCCCGCCGTGGCTTCATCTACCGTGGAGGAAAGTGAAAAGTCTCCTCCTCTAACAACACCTAGAGATAGATTCCTTGAAGTTTCTCCGTGTCTAACAATAAAAGGATATTCTGATGAACAATGTATTGATCACAAGCTTGATACTAATAAAAAAGAATGTAATGAATATGGACTCGAGACTCCTGATAAAGAATGCATTGTACGTCATCCAGAAGAAAAACATTTAGACTCCGGTGTTCATCGTTGTCACTCCTCGTTATCTCAATATTCGGCAAGAGTATCTCCTCCAGAAGAAGCATTGACCGATTCTTTACGCGCCTGTTATTCTCAACCCTTGTCCATGGTGGAGGTAAAACTTGTTTCATGGAAAATTCCTTTACTTGTTTTTGCTGCAATGGTACCATTCTGTTTGCAGCTATATCAGCATTAAAAGCAACGAGAATGATACTTTCGTCGGCTTTCTTTTGATTTTGTTTGACTTGATTTGTTGTATACAGTTTGCCGAAAACGTTGATGCTTCAACAAAAATAATCAGTCTAGCAGAACATCTCGGTACTCGAATATTTGATCATATTCCAGAAACAGCTAATAGGCTTTCCGAGGATATGGTTAAATGTATATCAGCTATATATTACAAACTTTCAGACTCACCTGCAACAAATCCCGGCCTTTCATCTCCCAGTACTTCAACAAGTGCCTTTTCTATTGGAGATCAAGGAGACATGTGGAGTCCAGGATTCAAAAATAACTCATCTTTTGATGTAGAGTTAGAGAATCCTTTTCATGTTGAAGGACTCAAGGAGTTTAGCGGGCCTTATAGCACCATGGTTGAGGTATCGTGGATTTATAAAGTGAATCAGAAATTGGGTGATACAGAACAGTTGCTCCAGAATTTCAGGTGAGTCTATTAATATCTAGATGATCGGTAGAGGAGTACACTCTCAGGACCCAAGTCTTCACCAACAGACAAACCCTTGGGGGTTAGTTATAATGATCATCTACTTCTATTTTGTTTCAGGTCACTTATTGGTCAATTAGAAGAAGTAGATCCGGGGAAGTTGAAACCCGAGGAGAAGTTAGCTTTCTGGATCAACGTACACAATGCTTTAGTGATGCATGTAATAATTACTCTCAAAACCATGTTACCGTTTCTTACAATTTCATTTCTCTCACTTGATTAATTGGTCTAGAATCTGTTCTTTGGTTTCTAATAGGCTTTTTTGGCTTATGGAATTCCCCAAAACAATGTGAAAAGGGTCTTTCTTCTGTTGAAGGTAGAAAACCATTAGTAGCTTTATTAGTCAATTTGAGTACGAAACCGAAACCGAGTCTACCTGCTTTAGATATATTGCTCAATGTATTGCTCTTTACAGGCTGCATATAATGTTGGAGGTCATACCGTCAGTGCAGACACAATACAGAATACTATACTCGGGTGCCGGATGTCTCGTCCTGGACAGGTGGATATTACAATTCCAACCTTTCCCCGTTAAAAAATACTTAGTTTGAAACATTTTATTGCTTGACGATTTTCTTCTAAGTAGCTTGGTTTCTCTTGCAGTGGTTCCGCGTGTTCTTTTCTTCGAGAACAAAATTCAAAGCGGGAGATGGACGACAAGCGTATGCAATCGAGCAGCCTGAGCCTCTTCTTCACTTTGCACTTTGTTCAGGAACCCACTCTGATCCAGCGGTACTTATCTCATATCTCATGTATATGTAGTTCTCTTTTGTTTTTTATTTCTCCATTTCTAAAATACGGTCTTCTCAATCTTATGACAGGTACGTGTATATACACCGAAAAGAGTACATCGAGAACTAGAAGTTGCGAAGGAAGAGTACATTAGAGCCACATTTGGGGTAAGCAAAGACCAGAAAATACTTCTACCGAAGATTGTAGATTCATTCTCCAAGGAATCAGGTTTGTCCCATGCCAGTCTTACAGAGATGATCCAACAGTCTCTACCTGAGTCTCTGAGAAAAAGTATCAAGAAATGTCATCTTGCGAAGTCGGGAAAGAGCATAGAATGGATTCCGCACAACTTTACGTTTCGATATCTCATACCTAAGGAGCTGGTAAAATAATTACTTTGTAACATTATGGGAGACCATCTGCAAATGTTTGATCAATAAGTATGTATTCTTTTGAGATTTGGATTTGGTGTAGTAACCGTGTCACGCAGTTTTCGATCTCTACTGTTTGATCTCAAACTAACAGTTGAAATCATTTTGATTGTATACTGATTTTTTTACTGTGAAATTTGAACCGGTTGATCACAAATTAACGGCCGAGATCTAAAACTGCGTGTTTTTTCTACTGCAACAGATCCTGATCCTTTGTACAAAATTGACAGGGTAGCATCAACAGATAAATGTAATATTGCAACATGTAGTGGTAGCATTTTGCATCTGTAATATGTCTTGTCATGCTATTTATTGTAGTATCTGCAACTGTTGTAGTTTATCACAAGAATTGAAATTCTGCTCTATGCAATGTAAATGATTTATTGTTACAACCAATTGTCAGTTGGATTTCTTTGTAGCTCAACATGGATTTTAAATAGGGATTCAAATTTTGAATCCGAAGACCTATTTTTCATATCATATATCAAATCAGCTTGGTTTTTTTTTTAAGTTTTCGTATTTCCTGATAAGAGTCTCACATTGGATAATATATAGTCTAAACATGTCTTTATAAGTGGGTGTAATCCTCATCCTACAAACCGTTTTTATAGGGTTGAGTTAGAGTCAACCACGTTTCTTAACATTACCTATTTGGATGCTACCTATTAGAGAATAAATTCAAAATAGAATTAGTTAGTAATATTATAACAATTTTTTGTTCCTATCTTATTATTAGATAGAGTTAGTTATAAAGATTGAGCCATCTCACTCAGATTGTTACATATATAGTTTTATTTAGAAAAGTCTTTATATTTGAATTAATCTTGAATATTGAAAACACTTTGTTCATTTTCTTTTATGGCATCAGAGTAGGTTCTGATTTAGAAGAGAAATTGGAGAAAGATACTTATAAATCTGAAATAAAGAATACACATGTCTATCATTTAAGCAACTATGATAATCTGGAACTCCACTCGTGACACCACCGTGGAATGGAGAAATTTATCGTACCTGGACAAGATCGATCAATATAGCTTTGTGTGCGAATAAGAAACTAGGTTTTATTGATGAAACCATTAAGAAACCATCAACTCAATTTAAAGAATACCATGATTGTGATACAGTGGATTTGATGGTGACAATGTGACTGATCAATGCGACATAACCAAATATGCATAACAACGTCTCACATGCTTCAACAACTCGAGATGTGTGGATCGATTTTGAAGAACGCTTTGCTCAAACCAACACACCACAAATTCATCAATTATGGAGAAATTTATGTTTGATGTAGAAAGAATCAGACACGACAGTAACAAAATTACTACACCTAATTCAAGATTCTTATTGATGAGTTAATTGAGTTATAACCCTCACCCAATTGTAATTGTGGAGTTGTCAAAGAATTAACTCGAATGGAAGAAGAACAACGAGGTGGTAACATGAATCTCCGACACTCATCTCAAACTCAACGGTTGTTGACGGAAGAAATTGCTTGAGCAGCTTGAAGATATGGAGAGGACTTGCTCCTATGTAGCACAACTTGCCCCAGTGTGATGGGTCTATGCAAAATGTTTACCTCAAAAGATTTTTGGAAGAAATTGTACCATGATTTGGTCTTAGATGGCCTGCCCCATAATGAAAGGATTTGTCCCTAATTAACCGACTCTTGGAGTAGTTGGATTTGACGTGCTTTTGAGGTAGTTTTCACCGGTATAAGCGTTGAAGCGACATAACTCACACTGACTAAATATTGAAGGGAATTGCCTTGGGTCGACAGAATCTCTAGGTGATCTACCCCTGGTTGATAAAGTCTTGAGTTGGTCTTCTCTGGATCAACCGATCCTTTAAATGATTTGTCCCCTGATCAACAAATATTTCGATACTTGCTTTAGACTGATCAATTCTTGGAATAACCTTCCTATGATCAACTTCAAACGTTCTAGAAACATTGATTTTTGTTTCATGATGCATGAAAATGATTAATAAAATTTAATTGAATATTTTGATGATAAATCAAATGATCGTGAATTTTTTTTCTTTTCAAAATGCATAATGAAAAAAAATGCAATTTTAGTCAATTTCTTCAACATGTAAAATGTTGACTTTATGTTGATTTTTTTACTATAATGCATATATGCATGATTATGGTGACTTTATATGATGATAAAAATGCATATGACTAAAAAATATAAAACTTGGCAACAAATGAATTTAAGATACTCGAACAAAATTGGGGTATGATACTTCACACTGAAGAACGACAACAATTAAACCATAAACCTTCAACATTCATCCAAGCAAAAAGGGAAGAAAGAATCTCGCACCAGATGAGAACAAGAAGATGAGGTAGAAGGAGTTCTAGGCAGGAAGGGGAAAGAAAGAGAAAAGAGTCGATACCGTTGCTCAAAACCAAGGAATTCTCCTCCTTATAGGTTGGTCTCCCATTTATGTTTACACTTTTCCATAGAATTTGATTTTGTTGTGCTTTATTGTCTTAAGTCTATTTTATTTATATGGTATTCGTATACTTTTAAATATGTTTTAGTACCATGTAATAATCTAGTTAAGAAAAACATAATCATCTTCTAAACAATTTAAACTAAAATCATATATCAATCCTATTGTTTTTTTTACCAATTTATAAAATTGAATTCTATTTTTTCTTTCAATTTTTTTTAACAACTTTTTCTAATGTCATGAAGTAATCTTTTAAAAAATTATTATTTTTAAATCATATTTTTTAAACTAACTTTTTTTAAACTAATATTATAAAACACATATCACCAATCTTCTTTTAAGACTAATATCATGAATTTCTTTTAAACTAATATCACAAATCCTTTTTTTTATTAATATCACAAATCCCTTTTTTAACTAATATAAAAAATTGATTATTTTTTAAAAGATAAACTTTTAATCCAACTTTTTTAAAGCAACTTTTAAAATCAATCTCTTTTAAATATCAAAACTCAATTATTTTTAAAAAAATCAACTTTTCTAAGGAAACTTTTAAGATCAATTTCTTTTAAAGGTCAGAAAATCCATTTTTAAAATATGTGTTATGAGACAATATTCAAACCAATACAAAAAATATATATTTAATAATTAGTAATAATATTGTTATAATTAAAATAAAAAGATAAAAATATAATTAATTAGTGAATATTAATTAATTAGGGTTAATTTCTGGGATATTAATTAATTAGGGATAACTATGGGATAGTTTATGGATAATTATGGGATAAAATCCTAGGTTTTTAAAGGATAAAAATAAGAGATAATCAATAGATATAAATCGGGGATAAAAATCAGGAATAAAGGACATATCATTTATTAATTAATATTACCATTTATTTTCTTAAATAAGTTAATCATTATATTTCTCCAATCAAATGGGATAATAATCAATGGGATAAGAACATGTGGTGATAATCAAGGGATAAGAACATGAATAAAACATGGGATACAATTCTAGGGTTGTCCATGGGATAAAATCGGGGATAAAATTAGGGATAAGGGTTATGTCTAATATTCGAGTATAATCACTAATTCATTTTTTAAATAAATCAAATACTATATTTTTGCAAAATAATTAAGGGATAAAATCAATTTAACACATTTTAAACTATAAGTCCTCTACCCAAGTGTATTGAGGTATTTTCTTAAAATCAATCACTTCTTTATCCCTTGAAAATTCCCATGCATCGGGACGAAGAAGTGATTGATTTTAAGAAAATGCCTTAATACACTATGGTAGAGGACTTATATTTTGAAGTGTGTTGAATTGATTTTATCCCTTAAATATTTTGCAAAAATATAGTATTTGATTTATTTAAAAAATGAATTAGTGATTATACTCGAATATTAGACATAACACTTATACCTAGTTTTATCCCCGATTTTATCCCTTGGGCAACACAAAAATTTTATCTCATATTTTATCCCCTGATTCTTATCCCATGTTCTTATCCCCTTGATTATTATCTTATTTGATTGCAGAAAGATTGCAAAAATATAATGATTAACTTATTTAAGAAAATAAATGGTAATATTAAATATTAAATGATAAATGATATATCAATTATCCCTGAATTATATCCCTTGATTTATCTCTTGTTTTTATGCCTTAAAATCCTATAATTTTATCCCATAAATATCCCTAAATTATCTCATAATTATCTCTAAGTTATTCTATGAATTATCCCTAATTAATTAATATCCCATAACTTAACTCTAATTAATTAATATTCACTAACTAATTATATTTTTGTCTTTTTATCTTAATTTTAATAATTTTACTACTAATTATTAAATATTTTTTTTTTGTATTTTTTTTGTATTGGTTTGAATATTGTCTCATAACACCTATTTTAAAAATTAACTTTCTGACATTTCAAAGAAATTGATATTAAAAGTTGCTTTAGAAAAGTTGGATTAAAAGTTTATTTTTTCAAAATAATTGAATTTTGATATTTAAAAGATATTGATTTTAAAGTTTGCTTTAGAAAAGTTGAATTAAAAGTTTATTTTTTAAAAAATAATCAAATTTTGATATTAGTTAAAAAAGGGATTTGTGATATTAGTGAAAAAAAGGATTTGTGATATTAGTTTAAAAGAAATTCATGATATTAATCTTAAAAGAAGATTGGTGAAAAAAGTTAACTTAAAAAAATTGATTTTTTAAAAGATTACTTCATGACATTAGAAAAAGTTGTTAAAAAAGTGTAGAGAATAAATAGATAAAATTAGGTTAAAAAAATTAAATTAAATTAAATTAAATTTTTTAGAAAAAAAATTCATTTAACCTGATTTTACCTATTTCTTAGACCCCAAGCTAATGAATCTGGATGAATTCATGATTTTGTGAATTAAATTAAATTTTTTAGAAAAAAATTCATTTAACCCGATTCTACCTATTTCTTAGACCCCAAACTAATGAATCGGGATGAATTCATGATTTTGTGAATTTAATAATATAATAATGATAAAAGATTTTTACTTTTTTATTTTTATGATTTTTTTAGATCTTATGCATAAAATAATGATTTTGACAAAAATATAATATTTTAAAAATGCATTAATAAAAAATACAAAAATTAATAATTAAATAATGAAAAATATTTTTGTTGATTTAATGTTTGATGATAATAATATGAATAATTGATGATAGTAAATCAATAATAATTAAAATGATCAATACTAATAATAAAGAGATTAATGATATCCACAAAATCACTTATCTAATTAAAAGTAAGCAAAAAAAATTTCATGAGTTTTTACTTATGAAGAAATAATAATTGATAATAATAAAAACAATGTATTTATAATAACAAAAATGATTTTGATGGTTTTTTATTTTTTGGATTAAAAATATATTAAAATAAATAATATGATAATAATTAAATTAAATAAAAGTTTGAAGAAAAAAAATACAAATTTTGATTTAGATTAAAAATTAAAAAAATTAAAAATACAAATTTTGATTTTTTTAGATTAACAATAATTAAAAAAAAATAAAAAATAAAAAAAATATAATAAAATACAAAAATAGATTTTTAGATTAAAAATAACATAATTAAAATAAAAAATAAATTTTATAATTAAAAAAAGTTCCACAAAGTGGTGAGAGTGAGATTTAAAGCTGATGATCTTATACATTCTTGCTATTTTAATTTTGGAAAATAATTAAATATTAATTTTGATGGTGTTGATTAGGAGTGAATAAACAATGTAATCTCTTTTGAAAAGAATTGGTTTAAGAACTCTGTGATGACTCATAATTTTTTTGGGATGTGACATTGGACCTCTAGTAATATTGATAATAACATAAGAATGAATTCTACAATAATTAATAATAATTAATAATTATTTTTTTGATTTTTATATACTAATGACTAATTAATTAATAATAAAGATGATCGTAAATAAGCTTAAAAATAACAAAATTTATTTTATTAAATCATTTGTAGTATCAGGATGAGAAATTTAACGTGTAAAAATTTTTGGATACTAAAAAGATTTCATGATTACTATTCATATTAATAATAATACTACTAGAATGATAATAATAAACTAATAAAACTCAACATATTATTATTAATAAGCCATCAACTAATACTAATAATGCTAAATAATAAATATATTAATTTCAATTAATAATAACAACCAAAACTATAATAAGAAATTTAACATGTCTTTGTGTTTGCAAACCTTACACATGCTCTCTTATCAATTGTGTCATTTAATTTATTCGAAATAAAATAATACTAGAAAGTATATGAATAGTGGGCAAAATTTGGGGTATAAAAGTCATCTCTTGCATAAAACACGCACAAGAAATCACAATGGATTACATGAAATCATATTTGGTAATTGTGGTAATAAAATCCAATGGATTATTGATAGTGGTGCATCTAATCATATGATTGCATCATCTCATATTTTAAAAGGAGTTAGAAATATAAACAAGCTTTTTTTTTTCATGTTGTTACAGCCACTAAAGACGCAACTATTATTGAAAAATGGAAGATGTAAAATTATCCATGAATATCATACTGCATGATATTTTATTAGTTCCAAGTTTTAAGGGCAATTTAATTTATATTCACAAGTCCACTCATGATTTAAATTTTCTCATAACTTATGATAAAAACCCTTGTATAATATAATACCAAGTCTTGAAGAAGAAGATTTGATACGGTAATCTGCATGAAGGGGTTTATAATCCCCCAAGGCCACATCAACTTGCTTCTGCAATGCAAAAAAACTTGGCAGCTTTTTGGCATAAAAGAATGACGCATCCTTCCATACAAACTTTCTTATCACATATCAAACTCCCTTAATTGTAATTTTAATTCTAGTAAAGTAGAATGGTGTGATGTTTGTCATAGATCAAAATATTGTAGAAGTTATTTCAATTTGAGTATGAATTAAGCTAAAGCACTTTGTGATTTAATTCATTGTAATTTATGAGAGAAATATATTACGACATCTCACCATGTTTTGCATTATTTTCTCACCATACTTTATGACTACACTCGAGGAACATAAGTCTACCTTATGAAACACAAACCAAAAATATTAGACAACATCATTAATTTTTGCAACATGATCAAAAGGTAGTTTATTGTGCATGTTAAAATGATTCGCAATGATAATGAGACAATTTTTTCTAACTGTAGTTTTCAAGCCTACATTCAACTAGAAGGAATCATTCATGAGACATCTTGTGTAGCTATTCCACGACAAAATAGACGTGTAGAGAGAAAACACATGCATATATTGAATGTTGCACGAGCATTACGTTTCCAATCTAACATTCTATTATAATTTAGGGGAGAATGTGTACTCACTACATCATATATTGAATGTTGCACAAGCATTTCCAATAAAGAAAATACATCGTAATAGATGCTTATCTATAAAGAACCCAATTATGAGCACTTCAGAGTCTTTGGATTCTTGTGTTAGATGAAAAATCTATCCAAGAAACCTAACAAAATTGGACAAAGAGCAAAAGATGTATATTTGTTGGTTATCCTCAGGGATAAAAAGGATGCAGAGTATATAATCAAGACACACACACTTTTACCACATCAAGGGATGTTGTGCTTTATGAACATATATTTTCATATGCCTTGAGACAATATGATACAACTAGTAGTATTAAGCATCATACAAATCAACATACATATCAAAATCAAGTAGAAGAAGAATCAATTATTTGATCAAGTAGAAAACAAAGATCCTTCAATAGAGGAAAATTAATCCATACTTCTAATCCTCAATAAGAATCTAATGTTGTCTACGTTAATGAAACCCCTTCAAATTCCAATGATAAAGAGATAAGCATTTATGAAACATAAGAAATTTCATCGAACCTTGAACCTAACATAATTGAAGAAGGAAAAATGGGAGAAGGAGTTTTGGACATTGAAGAGGAAGTCATAACTAAGGGGGAGTTACAATTACCTCGTAGAAATAGACAACATTTTGTTCGTTTGAATGATCATGATGATATGCTATAAACCTCGAATTCACTTTATCAAATCCCAATTCTTCTTCAGGTCTGACTTATCCTATTTCAAAAAATTTATGTTATGATCAATTTTCTCCAAAACACCAAGCATACTTTGCAACCATCACTAATAATGAAAAGTCAAAATCATATTCACAAGAAGTAAAATACTCAATATGGAAGGAGGGAATGACACAAGAACTTAAAACCTTGGAAGATAATGAAACTTCAGATTTAACTCACTTATCTTTAGGGAAAAAGTTAGTAAGTTGAACATGGGTATATAAGATTAAGTACAAGGCTACAAGAGAGACTGAGAAATACAAACCTTGATCAATAGCAAAAGGATTTACACAAGGTAAAAACTTTAATGAGACATTTGCACATGTAGCAAAAGTGACTGCATTTAGATGCTTACTAACTATTGTTGTAGCAAAAGGATGTGAACTTCATCAAATGGATGTTAGCAACGCATTCTTACTTAGAGAGCTCAATGAAGAAATGTACACGAGACTACCTCAAGAATACAAAGTTCCTAATATAAGTATGGTTTTATGCCTAAAAAATCCCCCTTATGTTCTAAAATTGTCTTATAGGAATTGGTACTATAAACTTTCCATGTTCTTGTTCAATTATGATTTTAAAGAAAGTCAAGCAGATCATAGACTTTTTATATATGAATGTGAATCCAATTTTATTATAGTCCTAATTTACGTTGATGATTTGTTCATAGTTGGGAATAATTCATCTGCTTATATCAAATTCAAATAATATATGATTAAATGTTTTCATATGAAAGATCTAGGAGATTTGAAATATTTTTTTGGTTTAGAATTGGCTCGAGGATCGGCAGGATTATTCATTGGTCAAAGAAAATATACTTTGGAGATTCTTAATGAATGTGACATGCTTGTTTGCAAACCATCTCCTTTTCCAATGAAACAAAATCCCAATCTGGCTCCAGCTAGCACATATCATTTTTTTGAATCGAAGATTACTGAGACGCCTTATTTACCTCACTATTATGAGAATAGAGATAATTTATTCAATTCATATTCTAAGGCGATTTATGAAACCCCCTCTTTAAGATCATTGGGATGCGGCCATGGAGTTGTGAGATACTTAAAATCTTCTCCTATGTCAATCATACCAAAGGTTAACGATTTAAAAGTTATTGGTTATTTTAACTCATATTGGACGTCACGTCTTACTACTAAAAAATGTGTTTTCGAAAACTTGATTAAACTTGAAAGTGCACCCATATACTAGAAGACAAAGAAACAAGTTCCAATTTCAAGATCCTCGACTGAGGCAGAGTATCATGCAATGACTTATGATACTAGTTAAATATTATGGCTACGTAGTTTGCTAGCAACTCTTCAAACTCCTTGCACAACTCATATGCTTCTATATTGTGATAGTCGCGCAACTCTACATTTAAATGCACATTTGGTTTTTTATTAGAGAACCAGATATATAGAAGTTGACTCTCATTTCATTTGAGAACATATAAAACTTAGCATTATCTCTACAATTTACTTACCAACCATATAACAATAAACAAACATATTCACAAAATTTTAAAGAATAAGAATTTCTATAATCTTATGACCAAGTTTAATTTTCATAATCCTCATCCTCATTATTATTAGAGAATAAATTTAATATACAATCAGTTAGTTATACTATAATATTGTTTTATTTTATTTTATTATTAGATAAAATTAGTTATAAATTAAAGTTATCTCAGATAATTTATTAAGTTCAAAATTTTATTAGAAATAATTTATTATCTTTGCAATATATATGAAAATTTGCATTTAAATTAACCTTGAAAATACTCTATTTACTTTAAGTACCAATACTAGTTAACATTGATTTAATTTATCTGAGTTGAGGCATCTCCACGTGTAGATTAATAATAATGTCTTTTATTATCTATCTATGATTAAACTCTGAATTACAAAATCTTTTTCCACTAGAAATTGAAGCTGAAGAAAAATAAAAACTTTTACTAAAAGAGTAAAAAAAAATAGTTTCCGTAGGGTAGGCTGGTTGAAATGTGTGGTATCCTATCCCAATCCATTTTCTCTGGTAAGAAAATGGATTTTACTTAGGGGTGGCAAACGGGCATCCCGCTCCGTTTAGGTCCGTTCAGTAAAAGCCCGCAAAAAAACACGGCGGAACGGGACAGTTATAGTTGAGGATGTGAGCCTAAAACTTAGACCCGTCCCACAAAAAAGTGAAGGCAAAACGGAGAAAACCCGCGGACACTGCACTATTTAAGCTTAAAAATGCAAAGTTTTATATAAATACACATGTCCACAGAAGTCCACGCAAAAACAGGGTAGGACGAGACAGACACATTTGAGGATTAGGGTCTAAATAAAAGTTCGGTTTTGCCCACCTAGTTTTACTTACCAAGCTACCAAAATTAATTAATGCCATTAATGTGTTTTGTTTGCACAGAGAGGTGCATCTGTGTTTTTGTGGGGTTCTCTCCACCGCTGGTCACTAACTTTTATGACTCCGATCAATCATACACGGTGTGGATCCCATTCAATCCTTCTTGTCTCAAGTGAATCCATATTCTGTCTTGTTTACTACAACTAGTGTCTCAGACACAGAATCTTCACTGTGCTTTTCCCCTACTGGATCCACAATGGCTGTTTGTAAAAAGCCGTTAACGCATTTTAACTATGCCAAAAGAATAGAGACTCTTTTAAACTACAATTAATTGTGACAATATTTTTTAAAATTCAACAATAAAAAAATATTAAGATCAGCAAGATTGTGTCAGGGTCTAAGATAGATCAAGATCTGCAAACTAGAGCTTTTTTTTATTGAAGAAATGTTCATTAGCAATTCATGAAGTTCAGATCCAAATCAAGCAGAACAACACTAATAGAAACATAACAACATTACAATTACAAGAACAACAGCGATCAATAAGGACTCTCTCCGACATAATTCCCAGGTGGAGAGTAAAAACAAATACTCAAACTGGTTCCATCTTTACCACACATAGCTTGAGCACACCCAAGTTCAAGCGACTTCCTCCAAACAACTTGAGTATAAACACCACACCTATGATTCGGAACACACGAGTTATCACTATGGTTATAGAACTGTTTCTCTTTTACCCACTCTTCAACCACCATGCGTGGCGTCACCGTCGCGCCAACTGCCATGAGCTGATTCGCGCCGTATTTTCCGGCTGTTAAGTTGGCAAACTGACATGTCATTTTGTCTCGTTGATAGCGGACGAGCTTGTTAGTAATGTTGGATAGCTGCTCGCTCCATGTTAGTGGCTCTACGCCGACGGATGATCTTGCTTGGTTGTGAGTTTCCAGAAACTCCCTCGCGGTGGATGATAGCGGCGGTGGGGTAGCCGCTGAATTGGTTGACACGTGGAAGGTGGTAAGAGCTGTCAGCAAAAACATCAGCTGACAGTATTGAACCATTTTCACTGTTTAATTAATTTTGTGGATCTATACGTTTGTGGATGAGACGAAAGTCCCGTTATTTATAGAGAAGAGATTAATCACGTAAAATAATAAATATAAAAAAATATTTTAGGATAAAAGACATATTTAGTCCTGAAGTCACTTAATTTAATTTAGTATTTTACTTTAATTTTTTAATTAAAAAAATTCTAAATTAATTTCTTAACTTCACTTCCGTTATTCTATTTGATCTCTTTTGTCAAATTCTGACAAAAATATCCGTTAAGTTATGGTGATGTGGATGTACAATAAGACTCAAAATCCAAATGTGACTCATCATTTGTACTATAAAGTAGGATTTCCACTTAAGTTTCTCAGATTAATGTTGTTCACTTCTGAGAAACTTAAGTGAAAACCATACTTTATAATACAAATGTTGAGTCACATTTAAACCTTGAATCTTGCTATATATCCATGTTACCATAACTTAATCTTTTTTTGCCATAAATTGACGAAATTGATCAAATAGTGTAACATAAATGAAGTTAATGAACTAACCTGTAACTTTTTTTAGTTAATGAACTAAAGAAAAATATTAAATTAAGTTAAGAGACTAAAACATGTATTAAGCCTAGAATAAACCATCAACTTGTTCCATATTATCATGGTTAGACATTTATGATACATGTGTTATTACATATCATCTTTGTGATATGAATAAAAGAAAGAACATACTCAATCACAATATGATAGAAACCAGAAAAAATGGAATTGGGCGGGTCCAAAAAGTTCAACGGATCCAATATGTGAGTAAGTGGATTCAACTGGTTTTAAATAGGTGGATCAAGTAACAAATAGTCAACCACATGTACCTTGACCCGCTCGAATGCCCAACTATATTAAACGCATTCGTTTTATCAGTCTCACTTAGGGGTAATGCCCACTCATTCTGAATACCATTTCTCTCTCTCTCTCTCTCTCTCTCTCTCTCTCTCTCTCTCTCTCTCTCTCTCTCTCTCTCTCTCTCACACACACACACACACACACACACACACACACACACACACACACACACACTCATACGCACGCATGCACGCGCACACACGCACGCACGCACGCATACACACATACACACACACATTTTGAAATCCTAGCGCCTCCACTCATCACTCACCGCTGTTTCTCTTCTCCTATCATCACTCACCATCGTTACTCACCCTCACAACCACCAATAATCCACCACGACGAAACCCTAGTGCACGACCATCTCACTACAATCATTGGCAGTTACTCTCTCTTACCGCCACCACTACTACACTACGAAGAACACCGCCTTATTTTCTCATTAACCTTCACGACAAACAACACCATTTGAAGTTATGATCTTCATTCTACCATTGTTCTACTTTCGTTTGCAAGGTTGGTGGGTTTGATTCAGTTTTAGATTTTTGTATTTTAGGTTTCAAGTAACTATTTTGTATTGATGTTTTGTCTTGTTGTTTCAGTTCATGACAACAAAGTCGTCATTTACAACCATACATTTGGACATTTCAAGAAATTTCATACAAATTCAGATGTACGGTCGAGTGGGGCCGAGGGTGATTTGGAGTTGGGCAATATTCTAACTAAAGTAAGTTTGGCTTTGTTTTTGGTTTGCGGGCTAAACTTTATAAGCTCTTGTGATAGTTTTCTTTAACTCTACATGTTATCTTGTTTGAATTATGCTTGATTCCTAGAGCTCTTTAGTTGTGATAAATGATTCAGAAGTTATGAATAAACATACTTCAACAAATTGTTTAGTTCATGCAAAAGTAAATTTTCAAAAATTACACATTTTTGTAAGGAAACTTATAATATAGATCTTCCCGAAAAAGGCGCAGTTAAAAGAAGACAGTAATATCAAAGTGGTACATTGTTGTTAAATAGAGGCTATAACATTATACCTTTGTTGAATTTTGATAAAACCGTTGCAGCATAGCGTAATTTGAACAAACTATTATTTTCTATGAAACACTAAAGTGGTTCATGCAACTTTATGGTGGAGATATATCGTTGGTATACAACTCATGTGAAGTCATTTGCATTTGCCTGCTACTGCTTGTTGAGCTGCAATAGTAAATTAAAGAAAATATTCATTACTGGTTTCTTGATTTGTGCAGAAAAAGACAATTGTGTTATACATTGTTGCCTCCATTTTTCTTGTGACATGCTGCCACTTTACTATTTATACATTTATTTGTATTGATGGTATTTGTTTCTAAACTTGTCTGTAATAATCATACTTTAGTAATAATCATTATAATGGTTCCAACAAGTTTTAGCTGTGTAAGACCCCAATTTTGTCCCTAAGATCCCTCATGGCATTATAACATTGCATTTGCATTGCCTCAAGGATCATAAGCATCTTGGCTCCTTGCCTTTGGGTGGGACCTCTTATGAGTGGTTTGAGATCACCAAGCATGCTTGAATTGTATATCATTTCTTTTCTCATTTTTGTTTATTAACCAAAAGCACAAAAATATGTCACTAACATCTTTTGTTTGTAGCTTGAGCAATCACAAGGTCAAAAGCCTCTAGGAGATCATAAGTACAAAGGTATGGCCAAGAGAAGATGAAAGCAAGCATGGTAATGGTTCCCAAAGCTCTCATCCATCAAATATGCCTCCCTAGCATCTCAATCCATCATTTTGATCAAAGCAAGTCAAAGAGTTTGAGGTTTGTTTCCAAAGGAAACCCTAATTCATCTGTGTACCATAATGCCTTGCTCTTGAAGCAACCTCGGCCCATGATCAAATGAAATCAAGGGAAGTTATTTAATTCATCATTTCATGCATATTTGAACTTATTTGAGTGTCCTCAATCATCAATTCATCAAGATATGAGTTGTGGACTTGAGAAGTTGATCAGTCAATTCATCTAACTATTTTGAAATGCACTGAGACCTAACGTTTCATGTGTTAGTCAAATGGAGATGGTCCCAAAAGAAAAAATGTTCTTAAGGACAATATGAACAACTTTCATGTTCATCAAAAATTGATTTGAAGCTTGTAAGGTCATCTCCCATTCTAAGACATTATAGGTCATTTTGACTGAAACCCTAATTTTAGGTCAACTTCCCAAGAACATAACTCATTCATTTTTCATGATTTTGAGGTGGGATAAAATGAATTGGAAATCTTAATATGTATAATTCAAATGTTATGTTGAACAAAATTTCAAAATCTCAAAGGAAATACATGTGATAATGCAAAACATTATGGGTCACTTTGGACCAAATGCATTGAAAGGCAAAAAAATCCAACTTTAAATGCCCATAACTCTTTCATCAAAAATTCAAATAATGCAAAATTTAAGTCCATTTTGATTGTCTTGAAAAAGATATACAACTTTGATGTTGGAGATTTTTTCATTTGAGTCTTGCATCATTAAAACAGAAGGGCTTGAACATTGGCCAAATTTAGAAACTTTGCCTTTGCATGTTTTGCACCTTACACTTTAAACTCAAATTTCACCAATTTCCACTTTTCAAATGGATTTTTGTCCAACATAACATTTGTTCCTTACATCAAGACCTTTCCAACCATTACTCACATGCTCATGTTTGGATTTTGCAAATGGCATTTTCGAAGAGGAGGAGTTTTACGCATAATTATGCATAACATGTTGAAACTCATTATACAAGCTTGTGCATTGCCAAATCCACGACCATTTCAGCTCAATTATGCTTCAGAGTGCATTTGGCATTGAATTTGGGCCTTTTGAATGATCATGCAAGCCCATGCAATGAATATCCAATTCCATGCACACGGCTTTGATCACACTTGCCTTGCCTCTCCATCTATAAATAAGAGCCTCACTCCATTCAAATTGCATCCATGAATCAACCTGAAGTGCTGCAGAAATCGAACCCGAGCCACACCTAAAGGAACTACTTCAATTTTCTTCAATTTCTCAGATCTGAAATTCAACTAAATCTGGTTGAATTTCTAGATCTAAAGTTCCTAGACCTCTCTCTCATAATCCATTGAAGCTCTGTTTGGCCAAAGGAAGCAAGGAAAAGAGTTCAGATCTTCACAATCCAAGGTTGTTCTTCAACTGGTTTTCTCTTCGAAACTCACCACTCTTTGATCTATTTGCCTGGCCATTGTGTTTTCTGAAGTCCTCACTTGAGAGGCAAGCCAGTGGTGGCTTTGATTTCGTGTTTTATTGAACTGCATTTTTAATACCTGAATCTTCCAGCTCAGATTTCTTACTCTATAGGAATTTTGAGTGTGATTCAAGGTTACAGGGGTGATGTACATCACCCCAGCTTCATTTTAATGTATGGATCGTGAATTTTGGTTGAGGTTTGTGAACCTGCAACTCTGGCCGGAGTTCATGTACTCGCCGGAAAAGACGGTGGTGTACACCATCGTCCGTTCACCAGTTTAAATCCAGACCGTTTGATCATGTTTCCAGATTGAATCGTGTCCTTTGGATCTTATGACTTTCAATAATGCTGGATATCTCTCAGTTGACTCATGCCTTCCATGCGCACGCATCTCACATCCGTCTGATCAACCACGTCAATTAATGAGGCTTGATCAGACACTTGTGGTTTTTTCTGATTTTTGTAATTTCCATTTTATTTCTTTTATTTCCATTATTTTCAAAATTTCATATCTTCTTCATTTTAAATCCAAAAAATATGGGACCAATTGCATTCTTCTCCAAATAAATTCTAGTTTCTGATTTTGATTTTTAATATTTTTTATTGTCATTTGATATTTTTTATGAATTTTCTCTTTTCTGGTTATTTTTAATTCATTTTAAATAGTTTTTTATATTCAAAAAATACAAAAATATTTTCCTAACCTATTTGAATGATGATGAATCTATGAAAAATATTCTCATAAATTTTTTAATTGATATGAGATTTATTTGAGATTTTAGTTCAATTAGGTTATTTTTATTCATTTTTAATTGATTAAAAATAGTTTCTGACTTTTAAAAATGCTGAAATTTTTATCAAACTTTGTTTGACCTTGTTGAACTTGGGATAAATCACTTGGACCTTTCAAGGTTGATTTGAAGTGATTTTGAAGTTTGACCTTTCTTTTATTTTTAATTCAAGTTTATTTTAATATTAAAAATGCCAAAAATATTTTTCTTATTTGTTTGACCTCCAATCTTCATCTCATTTCTGATTTCTCATTGTTTGACTTTGACTTTCAATGTCATTTGGTCAACACACATGGATTGGTACATTTTATTTCACCTTATGCACTTTATTCTTTCCATTTCCTTTTCCATTATTCATCTCTTTCTTCTTCGTTTTCTTTTTTGATCAATGAGTTGAAGGTTGATAAGTTAGCATTGATTAGGGAGACTTAACCTTCCTTGATTCAAATCTAATTCATCTTGATCAATTGATCAAGTGAATGGCTTTGCATTAAGGATAGGTTGTTTCCTAAATTATGCAAAAGACTTAAACCAATACAAGATCAATTCTCTTCTTCTTTTTGGCATGGCAAGTTGTTGGAACTTGGTTCACTAATCAAGACTTCTAACTTGTGTTGTTGCCTACATTATTATTGACCGTCCTCAGATAGTTGTGACTTCTACATAAGTCCAATTACGATTGCTTAACATAGCGCTAAATTTTCCTTATGGCACACTAACTACTAACACTAATCATTAACCATTAACATTTACTTTTTGCTCTTTACTTTTAATGCAATTTACTATTCTTACACATATTATCCATTTGCTTTTTCCTTTGCTCACTTGAGCACATGTTTATGTTAATGCAATTTTCCTTTTGCTCACTTGAGCACATAATTGTATATATATCATTGTGCTTGTGTTTTGTTTTTGATTGTTGTGAACCAAATGCAAAGAAATGGACAAATGGACTTAGTTTCTAGGACATTCCCTATGCAAAAAAAAAATTGGAGTAAAAGGACCTTAATGTTGAAGATGATCATGAAGGACCCAACCTCTAAACTCACTCTTGTCCATTCTTGATTTGCTTCATAAAACTCTTTGATGTGTGTGTTCTTGTACTAGGGATTCCACCTTGATTCAAATTTGGGGAACCATTGCCATGAGCTTCTAAGAGAAAGAGTTACAAAATGCCTTGAAGAGCCTTCCAAGAGTTCATTTGATTGATGATTGCTTGAGTTCATGTTTATGTGATTGCTTATTCCAAAGGATGGGAGCTACTTGGATCATCCATATGATCTCAAGAGAGGAACTCTTTTTGTGGTTTTGTTCTTATCCCTCATTTTTGCATTGCTTAGGATCTTAGCCCTTCTTCTTCTTCTCTCCACTCTAACCCAAGCCAAAACTTTTTGTGCAAACATTTAACCATTGTTTTCAAACATTAGAAACCTAAGCCTTATGCTTTTGATTTTCAAACTCTCTTTTCATAATACTTATTTTGAATTGAACTTTTAAGTCAACTTTGACCATATTTTGTAAACACTTTTCATTGGTAAATATAACCCATTCAAATGCTTTTTGTGGTTTCAATGGCCACTTCTTAATCAAAAACTTTTCATAACCTTTAGCTATTAGGTTTGAGTTATCCTTGAGGTAGATGTAATACTCACCTATATCCTTAGTGATGGACAATGAGTCTTCCATGCTTATTATAGGGTTAACCCCTCACTAGCATGTTGAAGTTATCCTCACATGGTGGATTTGTGGTTTTAGGTTGAGTTTTCTCCCTTGGATAACAAAAGACCTTAAGGTTTTTGGGCCAATCAATTCACCAACTCATTTTTGAGATTTTTACCCCGAACTACGAGGTTTTGATCCTAATCTTTTTTAAGATGGTACGTAGGCAATGGGTTTATCCATCCAAACACAAAATGTAAATAACTTGTATATTCTCTTCTCATCTCTTCAATCATGTTTGCACAAACAAATTTTCACAAAAACAACAACCTTACAACAAGTATGAAAAGGGCTCCCTAGGAGTGCCTAGGATGTTTTGGGTGCCTAACACCTTCCCATTGCATAACCAACCCCTTTACCCAGATCTCTGACTCTCTTTTACTAGTTTTTGATTCGATAAAACTATTAGGTTTTTGTTCGCTTTCTAACCATTCCTTTGGATAAATAGAAGTGCGGTGGCGACTCAACTTGTATGATTTACCTTGGATTTAGTCAATATCTCTAATGGTAACGAATACCTCGCTACAAAATTGTAATCGATTATTTAGTTGATTAGAGATGATCAATTATTTAGTTGTAAAAATCCCTCCAATTGATCAGACAATCTCATAATCAGTTATCTAGGCCTTAAAAAGGTTTTTAGTTTTTTAGCCAATAAAGAGAGGCCTATATGCCACTGGTAGCTATTTATCTTCGTCTTCATCATATTGTTTCTCTTTCTTGACCACATGGATCACTTTGGTTCCTTTTCTCTCTGGGCTTCATTCTTTTGAATTTTTTTTCTTTAGATTTGCTCTTGTTCTGAGGGCCAAACCATGATATTTCCTTTTTTGGACCAGATCTTATATGGTATCCTTCAGTTGTATGCAATCTTAGGAATCTTGACCATTTATTTAGTGCAAGCATAAATGCTGAGACTTATCGATGTTGGGACGTTCCTATATCAGTTTCGGTGTTTCTACCTGTTCTTCTTGAATCTTTACATTAATTCGTTCTTGTAAAATATGCTCATTTGAAGTGTTCAAAGGTGTGAAATCTCAATATCTAGATGAGGATGGTCCCTTACTTTCCCTACCTGATCACATATCTTTCTTTCCTTCACTCCTTTGTTCTATACTCTTTCATCATCTCCCATTTTCCTATCTCGGTCTTTTCTGAATTTCCTCCATAGATTTCCCTACTTACGCCAATTTGTCATAGTACTGTATTGTAACACCTCAAAATTTGCCCTCCTCTTCTTGGGACTAGTTTGGCATATTGCATTTCATATTTTAGAGCATTAGGCATTGCATTTTGCATATCATCTGGAAATAAAAAGTCATCCTCCAGAGTCTTTTCAAAGATGGAGAAGTTACATGATTCGGGCCTGAGGGTTACTATGAATGAATGATCAACCATCTGAGGGTTTGCACTCCAATTAGGGTTTCTTGGTTCTTCTAAGGTCTTGAGCTTTATCTTGTTTGCAAGGATACATTACCATCATCATGGTTCTATCATCATCCAGGGTTTCATGATTCATTCTCAAGTTCCTTTAGATTAGGGTTTTGACCTCTGGTCAACCCTAATTAGTGCAATTCTTCCAATCAGGGCTTCTCAAAGAGATGAGGTATTTTCTTGGGATGAGGATCACATGATTGTTATGAGAAGCTTACATGAGCTAGGGTTTTATTTTTGAGCAATTTCCCCAAGTGGTAGAGGCTCAAGCTGATCAGAGCATTTCAAGGTCATCTGAGGACCAAACCAGTCAACTGTGCAGTCAACTGAGGGCTATGAGGTGGGGAAATGAGTTGAGACACCTCAATCATGTTCAAAAGAGGTCCATTTGTCATTTTAAACATCTATCTTGAAGATTTTGAAGCCATGGCAAAAGTTTCCAAAAATGGAAAGTGACCTGTAATTTCAAGTTTCCAAAAATGGCAAGTTTCTAGTTCACATTCAACTTGACTTTTAAACATCAAAGAAGCTTCAAATAGATTTTTGGTGAACATGAAAGTTGAAGATATTTCTCCCCCCTTTTCAAAAAGTCCTATATCATGTCCATCTGATAATTGGTTGAGAAGTTATGGCCGAATGATCACAAAGTATGCATGGAAGTTCAACATGGCATAACTTTTGATTCAAAACTCCAAATTGGTCCACTCTTTTTGCAAGATGCTCCTTGTGACCAATACTTTCCAAATGAATCATTTCCTTGCATGAAAGAAGCTCATATGACCACTTGTTCACACATGTGTATTTTGGAGGGAAATCTCACAATTCAAATTTGGTTCAAGATACAAGAAAAATACCATTTCCATCATGACCCTTGGTTAATATTAAGTGACTTCAAGGCTTTGCATGAGAATTTGGACGTGTTGCATGGGCATAATGGTGCATTATTCATTTTTTTGCAATTACTTCAAAATTCACTAATCATGATTAACCAAGGCCTAAGTGGATTAGCATTGTGATTAACACATGATATAAAAGCCAAACCCTAACTGTTTTGCTCATAACTAACTTTTTAGATCTAGAATTTCCATTTCCCTCCAAAATTCTCTCACTTTGATTTTCAATTTTCTTCACATAAACGTTCAATTTCTTTGCATAATCATGATCATGGAGCATCACTGAGTAAGATCCAACCACTAGTTTGAAGAATTGAGCAAGAATTCGAGCTACACAAGTACATGAACATGTTGATGGAAGTTGAAAATTAAGCTAGATTCGAGTGGTTTCAGTGGATTACTCTTGCACAAAGCTTCAAGGCATAAGCATAGGAGGAGATCTGGAGAGTTTGGAAGCTTGAACACGCGTGTGCAGTAACTGCCATTTCCAGGTGATGAAAAATTGATCCTCTTCTTTTGCTATTTTCTTGCCATAATCATGTAGATCTTGCTTCGTAGATGATGCTGATATGTTTAGATTTGAAAACGGTTAAGAAATGAGCATGTGGTGATGAATTAAAGTTTTGCTCATGAAAATGTTTGCCTTCGATCCAGAAAATATAGGAAGAATTAGGATTAGTGAGTATGATATTTGGAATGTGTGCTGGAAGAGCTTTCGAACGGTGTACATTTTGTTGAAATCTGGAAAATTTTCATGTTGCTCCGCCGGAATTCCACCGGAGAAGACGACCGGAACTACTGTTCTGGCGTCTGGTTATGGCCCTAGGGTTTTACCTGCGGATTCTTGAAACGCAGCGTTTCATGAGCATTTTGGACCCTGGCGTGCGTGAGTTCGAGTCCTGGCTTGTGCGTTTTCAGAATT
This sequence comes from Lathyrus oleraceus, assembly GCF_024323335.1. Taxonomy (NCBI): domain Eukaryota; kingdom Viridiplantae; phylum Streptophyta; class Magnoliopsida; order Fabales; family Fabaceae; genus Lathyrus; species Lathyrus oleraceus. Next base: position 198,272,671 of record NC_066582.1, on the reverse strand, counting down.
TAATTCGAATTCTCATTTCCTGAGCGCGCGAGTTCGATCTCTGGTAGATGCATATTCTGAATTTTATTCAAATTTCATTTTCCCTCCATTATTTCATAATATGTCACATTATTTTCTTCAATTTTAAAAAATCATTAAAAATTGAAAAAATGTCCAAATTGATCCCAATTTTTTTCCACAATTTTGTTTTGATCTCTAGTTTTTTATGGCAGTTATTTCATGATTTGTTTGTTGCTGGATTTTTAATTGTGAATTTTTGTTTGAACCTTCTGCCATATTGACATGTTGAATTCAATGATTTGTGAAATGCTCATCTTTAATCCAATTGATCTGAAATTTGGTGTGCTTAATCTTCACATGTGATATAATTTTTGAGCTTTGGTTTGGGATTTTTATCATATGATATCACTGTTTTGGACACATGAAGATATGTTGTGACAATTTGTGTCACATTTTTGGTATTGCATTTGTGCATTTTTGTTTACATATCATTTGAACTCTTCTGGATCTAATTCTTTGCATGATGTTTGTTCATAAAATGAGTAGCTTGCATAAAACATTTCATAGCCATTGGATGCATTTCTGTTTTGATTTGGATTTTCTAATGTGGATGTCCATTTTGTGCTCATTTGTTGGTCTTTGCTTTACATTGATCATTTGATGCATTTGCCTTGTGAATTGATGCTGGTCCTTTTGAGGACATCTTGTGACATGTTTAAGTGTGCATTATGCAAAAGATTGACCTCTGTTTTGACCATTTGGTTTGGTTTTGGACCTAGTCTTTGCACTAGTGTTTTTGTACATAACTAATTGTGCTTTGTGTTTCAGGTTTGGACATTAGCCTTGATGATTGGTTTGGTCTCACTTTGTGAGATACAAATTATATGAATTCTAACCTTTGATTGTTTTGTAGGATTCTAAGTATTGAGCTCATTGCTTCATTTAATTGCTTGAACATTGCTCATTGAGTTGTAAATATGGGAAAGTTCTGCTGTTTGTCTGTTGGTTTTCTGTCTGAGATACTAACTGGTTAGCTTTTGTACAGGTACATTAGTTGCTTGCTAGATTTTCTTTTGCTTAAGCTTTGGATTGTGGTTGATACACCACTGAGGTAGTTTAGCATTCTTACTCCATGTAGTCTGGAAGTCCTGTCACCTTTTTGGCAGGCATTTTGGTTGAAGTCCTCCTTATGAGGCTCTGATTGTGTTTGTTTACATTTGTGCCAAAGACCTCCAAGTGAGGTATGCTACTTGATAAGTCCTCCTAAGTGAAGAGGCAATTGACAGATAGAAGGGATCAGCAATCAATCCCCTGTTATTCAGTGAGTCGTTCTTTATGCTCGCACTACGTGCTGATGCTCTAGAACATGTACCCAAGATCTTTGTATAGAGCCAGTCAAGTGGAATAGGGTCCCTCTTTCTGGATCCCCACGCTTTCATTGTCATGAGCTCACCCTGGCCAGGGTTAAGAGCATGAGGTCTCATCCTCATTACCATTTTGATCTGCTCACCCTAACGTTCAATGTTAGTGGTTAAGAGCCCCAGTTAATTACCCTTACAGATTGGCTTGTTTGTCGAGGTTGATATGACCCCTCTTGACTAAAGCCTACTCATTGCTTGGGCCTCTTGTATGTATATAGTGTGTGATGCTTGTTCACTTGTGTTGGTGTTTAGTTGCTTTCCTCTGAATCGACTTGCTTCCTATGTGAGTTAGGTTCTGATTAGAGATCTCAACTTAGGGATTATGGATTGCATGACAACTATTAGGCTCGAGTCTTAGTCTCCCTTTTAGTTTGTTGTTTCCCTGGTCTCTGGTTAGGAGAGTGTTTCTCCCCTGTTAAGGGGAACTACGTCGCCCTGATTCTCATACCAGATGAGATACGTAGGCAGGAGATCGAGCGAGATCTCTCCGGGCCTTTTTTTTTCTTTTTCAACCTTTTTGCTTCTTTTGACGTCTCAACGTCTCTTTGTGTTTGTGTGCCAACTATTAGGCTCAAGTATGAGACTCCCTATTAGTTTGTTGTCTCCTTTCCCCTATTAAGGGGAACTACGTCGCCCTGATTCTCATACCAGATGAGATACGTAGGCAGGAGATCGAGCAAGATCTCTCCGGGCCCGTTTTTCTTTTTAAACCTTTTTGTTTCTTTTGACGTCTCAGCGTCTCTTTTTTGCTTGTGTGGCGACTATTAGGCTCGAGTTCCAAACTCCCTATTAGTTTGTTGTCTCCTTTCCCCTGTTAAGGGGAACTACGTCGCCCTGATTCTCATACCAGATGAGATACGTAGGCAGGAGATCGAGCGAGATCTCTCCGGGCACCCTTTTTTTTTCTTTTTCAACCTTTTTGCTTCTTTTGACGTCTCAGCGTCTCTTTGTGTTTGTGTGCCAACTATTAGGCTCGAGTCTGAGACTCCCTATTAGTTTGTTGTCTCCTTTCCCCTGTTAAGGGGAACTACATTGCCCTGATTCTCATACCAGATGAGATACGTAGGCAGGAGATCGAGCGAGATCTCTCCGGGCCCTTTTTTCTTTTTCAACCTTTTTGTTTCTTTTGACGTCTCAGCGTCTCTTTGTGTTTGTGTGACAACTATTAGGCTCGAGTTCCAGACTCCCTATTAGTTTGTCAATCTAATAACCCTTTTCTTTGGTGTTCGCTAGTTAGTGTGTGCTATTGTTTGGAGTCGGATGTAAGTCCATGTATTGGCATTCTGTTTCCTGTTTGTTTGTTGTTGTTAGGAGTTAGATATAAGTCCATGCATTGGCATTATGTTTCCTTGTTTGTGTTGTTTGTTTGGAGTCGGATATAAGCCCATGTTTTGGCATTCTGTTTCCTTTTGAGTGTTTCTTTTGACGTCTCCGCGTCTCTTTTTGGTGTTTTGTTTCGGCGTGCGTTAGCCGAGCTACGGGTGCTCTGATTCTTTCTCTGGATAGAGAAGATACGTAGGCATAGGATGCGATGTCCTAGCGAGCATGTTTCCCATTCCCCGAACTACGTTGACTCTGATGTTTGTTTCTGACAAACTACGTAGGCCCAGGATGCGACATCCTGCCGAGTCCGCTTCCTCCATCTTCTTTCACCTGTTTTATTATTCCAGTTTGTGCAATTTCTTTGAGCAGTTTATTAGCAACCTTATTCTATTCTTTTCCTATTCTTTTGAGCGTGGATCCCGTCGAGTACGACGGACGTGAGGGGTGCTAATACCTTCCCCTTGCGTAACCGACTCCCGTACCTTGTAATCTCTGGTCGTAAGACCTTTCCTTTCCCTTTCTTAGGTTAGTCATGCGCTTCCTTTCCGTCATAGGATGAATAGCGTCGGTGGTGGCTTTGTAAACTGTTTTTTTCCGCCGGTTGTTTTTCGCGTTGCGACATGTATGTACTGTGTAACTCTTGCCAACAAACTGCGAACGTTTTCCAGGGCCTCGATCCCAGTGCTTTCTTCGAAATTATATCCAAATTGGAGTCTGAGCCTCAACATATGTTTATTTATTTCATTGTTGGTTCTGTTGACTAGGATAACGTCCTTGTTGAACCTTTCGATGTAAGATCATATGGATTCATCCTTCTATTGTCGGATCGAGCCAAAAATTTCTATCAACTTAGGTTGTGTTTGGGACACTATGAAATGAGTGGAGAACCATTGGTGAAGCTCTCCCTATGAACTAGTTGATTCGTTTCTCAATTCTATGAACCAAGCCATGGCGCCAATATTATGGGTGAGAACAAATAACTTGGATTTCTTTAGACCCCTTGCTTCTCTGAAATTTAGGAGGACGTCATCGAGTTCCACATGTTCATCAGGGTCGATAGTTCCGTTGTAGGTTCCCATTCCCAACGATTGTAGGAGTTTCCTCTGTATGAAATATTCATTGATTCTCATGTTTAAAGGGTTTCTAAAAGAAATTCTACAGCTTCTTTCATAAACATTGAAGGACGAGGAAGGCGAGATGTGCAAGCGACAATGATGGTGATGCCTTAGATGGTGGCCCGTAGATTCTTATTTAGAAAGGGGAATGTATTTTTGGGACCGGAGAATGTGTTCTACGCCTTTGGTGGCCATTTGGTCGGTGGTGTTGGGATGAATATGTTGATCTTAGATGTAGTTTATCATTATGTCATTGGGACCCGATTCGTTCCCCTCATGGGTCTTGATGGCAAGAGATTGTCGAGATCAATTATTTTGATTTCTTGGAGTTATTTATTCTGATGTTCCATTGATGTTGATTGTCTTTGGACCTCCATCGACAGATCTATCAACAACTTATTCATTTAAGCGTTAGTCATTAGTGCTTTTAGAATGATGACTTGTAATGAGACACCATCTCTTGGTAGAGGTGGAAAAAAGGTTTCATCAACTGGTACGGTACCCCTATAGGTAGTTGATGCTCATGGTTTGCTGGAGAGGCAGGGACGACCTCTATCATCGATAAAGGTGGAGTCAGATCTTTTTTATGCAAGGTGAATGTTGTGAATCCATCATTGAGGTTGTGATTTACCCGCATAATCTCTCTAGCTACGCATTGACGATCACGATTGGAGTTTTAAGTGGTTATTTTTATGGTTCATCATTCTGGTGTTTTAATAGAGTGTTGAAACGTTGGATGAACATTATCCCAAATGGTGCCAATGATCCTTTTGAATAGGAGTCACTATGTAGGTGTAATATTAATCAATTCTAGATTGTTTTTAGGAAATTGTAAAGTGCTTTAAGTCTAGTCTAGCATCAAAGAAGGGGTGGTAGATGCATTCACTCTGACGTTCAAGCTAGTGACTATCAGATGTAGTATGTCTTTTAGATTTAAAACTGTGCACCTTGATTTTATGTCTGCCTTCCCTTTTTATAGTCATGTTATAAGATTTTGAGAACGTAAAACCTTCTTATGCATGATAGATGTTTGATGGGATTGGTGTCAAAGTATAATTTGTTATGTCATCTAACGATTCTCCTTCTATCATTTTTTCGGATCATGTGTTTCTTTAAGACATGTCTATTCTTGTAATTGATGTCATAAAACCTTATTTGGGTCCATAAATGAAGGAATGACAATTTTTCTCCAATGTCATTGGTATTATATCGTGGCTATGATCTCGCTTTTCATCATATAATCTTCATTCTCCATAATAGTTGTTGGACCTGACATATTCGTCACGTGTAATCATCTTATTAGGTTGCTAAATACACCCCCAACTTAGACGAGAATAAGAAGTAAAGCTGTCAATTTATGGGGCTTTTAAGAAAACTAAATTTCTCGACTATTTTTCTTTTTTAAAAAATTTCAAAAAATTGTTTTTTTTGCTATAAAGTATTATCGAAATTATTTATCTTTTTTTGGTTTTTAAAAAAATAAATATAAATTTTAAAAAATTAAATTAAAATATTTTATTCCAAACAATTTTTAAAAAGATAAAAAAAAAATAGGACCTTATACTCCTTTACTTAGGTTCTATTTGGTAAAATGACCGGTTGGTTGATAAGTTAACTTATAGCTTATATAACTTATGACTTATGATTGATGACTGATAGTTTATAACTTATAGCTGATATGTTAATTGAAGTGTTTGGTAAAATTAGCTGTTCAATTAATTGATAAATTAAAATGACATAAAAGATATTTAATATATAATTATTTTATTTAAATAAAATAAATTATAAAGGGTAACAGTAAATTTTGGTTAAAATAATAAGGATAAAAATGAAAGAAAAAATTATAAACTATAAACTAAAATCCTATTTAAAATATCGTCTAAAAAATAAGTTATAAATTAATAAAATAAATTATAAATTCGTGATAAAAAAACTATTATCATACATATTTTTTATTATCAAACTATAAGTTCAAAAAATACCTTAATATTATGGAATTAGGAACAAGAAAATACTCATTCAACATGAGAATTCAACATGAGAGCTAAACATAAGAGGCAACATAAGAAACCTAATTAACGAGGCTTTGTCACGTAGATTTTTTTTTACAGATATAACAAGAAGCAAATTTTAGACTTGTAAGAAGTAAACGCACATATTGAGTATTTCTTTAGCATTGTAGAGACAAATATTAATTTTAAGTAAATTAATTATGATATAAAATTAAATTTAAATATAAAAAGTGCATTTAATTATCTTTTTACTCAATCACGTTTAAATTTAAAAGTTATAAATTTTAACTTCATCTATTATAAATTCTTAAGATAAAATTAATTTCATATTAAAAAAAACTAAACATATTAAAATTAATTTTACACTTATAAAATTACTTTTTACTTTTTCAATATTAAAATCAAAATACGTTCAGGTTTTCAACTTCTGCACTTAGGCACATGTTAACAATTTTTAAAGATTATTGATAACTTTCATTGACTTATTTATCATATATTAGTTACAGCTGTTAGCTAATTTAAAGAATCTTATTCAAGATTTTTTCAATAAATATTCTTATTTAAAATAAAAAATAAATTACTTATAAAACATTAATTTCTTAAGCCAAACTTATTTTTGAATTATTATTGTTAATTACTATTTGCATCATTATATATGATAAATAAGTGACTGAAAAGACAAGGCATGGGTTCGCAAACTAACACATATGTGATGTTTGTGACTTTTGTTGGTTGGAAGAAACAGTGAATTTACTTGTCCTACAACTATAGAGTACATATAACTAAACCTGATTAAGTGATATCATGCAATGTTTTAAGCGAGAAATGTATTATTGTGTGAAGGTTGGCCAAATTAGGTTAGATAGGCATCAAGAGCCGAGTTTTTTTTGGACGGTTTTTAACTCCCGAAAGTCAAACTCGAATCGTCTCAAACGAATTCAGTTTGAGTTCGATATTCTGCATCCACCACCATTTAATTAATGAAACTCTTTTTTATAAAAAAAATTCTTTCAAAAATTAAATTAAATTATAAATAATAAAATAAAATAATTTTAAAAAATTTCAAACTAAAATAATAAATATAAATTAAAATATTAAAATATTGACCATATATTAAATATTTTAAAATATCAAAATTAAATAATAAAATATTAATCGAATAAAATCCAAACACAAACTTAAATTCAATAAAAACAGATTTTCTGAATCAAATTCACGGATACAAGTTATTTTACTATGGCGTCCATGCTATCTTATCTTAGACTTTTTTTAATAAAGAGATTATGAATTTTTTAAAAGATTACTTACTAATTACACCATCCATCTATATTATAAATAAATTTGAAATTTTTTTATTTATGAAACATCTGATGTACAACTTGTCTTAGTTATAAACAAACTTATTTTTAAAAAAAAAATTAAATATAAGTAAATGTTAATAAATTTAATTATATTTAATATCTTTATTTTAAAATTATCACTATAATAATTATTTTATATTATTAAAGAATGATAATTTAGCTAAAGATATATTTGTAATTGTGCTAATTATTTTATATGAAATTAAAAAATTAAATACATATAATTCTCAATCTTAATAAGTATGAAAATTATTAATTTTCTTTCTTATAATTAAAGGACGAATAATTTCTGTTAAGTTGTTCGATGAATAAAAAAATCAAATTTATTTATAATAGAGATTAGCGAGAATAAACCAGATTACAGACTATAAAAATCTATTGAAGGATCCATTGAATTGAAATTTTAAAAGATTACTTAAATAAAAAAAGTCTTGACAATTTAAAAAAATTATGTAAGATTATATTCACTTTCCCTTTTTAAAAAAAGAATATTTACAATCAATTTTTTTATTTATATTTCAAAATATTTATAATACCGATTTTTTATTCAAAGTACTTTATGAGTTTTGATAATTTGAGAAGATTATATATATATATATATATATATATATATATATATATATATATATATATATATATATATATATATATATATAAAGAGAAAACAAAAAGAATAATAAATAAATTCTGAAATCAATGCAAAATGTTAAATATTTTAACAATAAAATGATTCTTGATTAAGGTCAAGTCTATAAATGTAAATGTTCTAACCTTAGGGTTGAGAAGATCAATCATTTTTAAACAATCAGAACCTAAAAGAGGCCAGACCCTCTTGCGTATCTCATCGCATGCAGTGTACGCTATATTGTACTTACCATAAGTATTATTAACTTCCACCACATGACCTAGTAAAACTGACCCGGACCATACACTCATATCAAATTATATTTTCCATAATCGTCCTTCCGAAATGGTGAGACAAGACAATGTCACCGACAACAATGGTGATGATGAAGCAATAACGACGATGTAGACCGCTATGGAAGAATTACATAACGTCGACGAAGCTCTGTGCTGACCAATAATATGTACCTTTAGCAACAATGACATGCCATCGATCCCCAACCCCTTTCCAACGGGATGCTCCCATGCTAGAAAACTTCAAGACACCCTATATGATATCCTTCGATTAAAAGAGAGACCTGCAAGAGCACACTATGACCATTAACACTCAGATGGTGATAATAGGCACCACTGACTCCTTAAAATCCAAGCTTCTATCTAGTACGTTCAAGGAGACATTGTTGAGGTGGTACATGAACCTCCCTAGATTATCAATGACTAGCTATCAAGATCTATCAAGGAAGCTAATCCACCATTTCTCAGCGAGCAAACATCGAAAATTATCGATCATCAGCTAGGTCAACATTTGTCATGGGGACTTTGAGTTCCTATGAGAGTATCTCTCTAAATTAAAGAGGAAACCTTAAAGGTGGTCAATCCCGATCATGAAATGTTCGTGGGAGCATTTCAAAGTTCCTTGAAATCCTGACACTTCAATGAATCTCTCGCCCAAAAAGTCGTTACATCCATGTTCGAGATTATGGCATGGGCTAAGTGCTACATATAGGGAGAACAAACAAATGCAGAGATAAAGGAGAAAAATTCCAAAGAGTGCACCATTGGAAGTTATGAGTCCTCCAAATAGCCACATAAGAGCCATTACACGTTTACCGTTCAAGACATGGCAACCTTCAAACACATTGGGAAGCCCTTAGACAACTAAATGTCACTTAAAACTATGTGAATGCAAATTTAGATGAAGTACTCTAGACTTATGACATCCCACCTCCTTCAAACCCAAAGTGGGAAGTCAAGGGGAGTAAGTCCAACAATTGGTGCAAATACCACAAGGGTAAAGGCCTACATACTGACGACTTCCACCAACATAAAAGGGAAATAGGGTGGCTTATACATGAAGACCACTTAAGAAAATATGTCTACAGAAACTCTCGGAAAAAGGAGGGTAGATATCTCACCTCTGGGAGGGACCAATTCAAAATCCCCTGGTCTAATAAAGACAAATATTCATATCAGGAAGAGAGGACATACTAGTTTTACATGCACTCAAAACCATCGTCGGAGGGTGCGCTGGAGGGGAGAGTCCAAATCTTCTTGAAGAAGATATGCATGTCCGACATTGACCATGGGGAACTCACCTCTGAAGCCAAGATCAATTCTTGAGCCCAAATTCTTGTTCTCTTGAAAAGATGCTTCAAAAGTTCTTCCCCCACGAAGGTGACCCCATGGTGCTAAAGGTGAAACTATCAAACTGGGAAATAAATTGAGTTATGATAGATCTTGAAATCTCGGCTAACGTCTTGTACCAGGACACTTTTAGTTAGATGATAGGCCTAGATCTAGAGAGGGGGGGGGGGGGGGGGGGTGAATAGATCCCGAGTTAAAAACTTGACTAAAATAGGTTTTAAAAAATTTATGGCGCGAAAGCAAGTTACAAATATCACGGATCAAAAATTGTCTAACCGAACTCACTATCAAAAAGCTCGGATATGCATATTAAATGCAACAATATGATAATGATTCATAAATCAATCAACAACAACTAATCACAACTAGTCGAATGCTAAGTAATACAGAAAATTCTATCTTCAATGATAATTCACACAAAAATACATGTGAGGCAATTTGTCGAACACTTAGTGTGCGATCAATAATGTTTGGAATTCTGTATAGTATTGTTGTTCTAGAAATCCAATCAACAAATGATATATGATCTACATAACAACACCAATTTCAAAATGTGTTCAAAATTATGATCCAAACAAAATTGATCAAACGATCAATGCAATCGACAACTTTCAAACCGAAAATAAAAGAGAGAAAGAGAAATATATATATATATATATATATATATATATATATATATATATATATATATATATATATATATATATATATATATATATATATATATATATATATATATATATATATATATATATATATATATATATATATATATATATATATAAAGAGAGAGAGAGAGAGAGAGAGAGAGAGAGAGTGATTACACAAGGATTTGCTTAGACAGTTCCCCAATCGACCTCGCTATAGGTACGTCTGCCCTCAATTCAAATTGCAAATGTGAGAATACAAGAGGTATTGAAATCTAACCCTACAAACCCTAGACTTGACGTTGATTCTACCACCTCTAAAACCCTTGAACAAAGATTGATCAAGTAACCAACAATGTCGTTTCAATTCACCGTCTCACGCTACTTCTTTGAATGAAACCCCTTATTATTCAAAGCTTTCACTAGGTTGAATTAATTCCAAGTGCACACTTGTTGAAACCCAAGATTTAGGAATGCGACCTACCGTCCAACACCACTCTTTTGCCCAAGAACCTCTCGTTCTTCAAAGACTTCACTCGGTCGGATATAGATTGCGTAATCTTGTTAAAAACCTTCAAATCCTAACGATCTTGAAATAAAACTCCACCTTGGTTTTATGATTTGAAATCCTCAAAGTTCTCATCCCAATATCAACAGTACAAACAACTTAATTGGATGTTATCAACCCTAATCTAGATGAAACCCAATAAAAAAATGATTATGTGTAGTTTGATTGTGTGTATGCATAGAAGAGAGATTGAAGATGATGAGAATGCTTTGAAATCCCGATTTTTATCCTATCATCTATCTATGCCTTAACATACTTATTTTTCATCTGCATGTCTTATATTATTAGGTCTAGGTCAAATTGAGCTTATGATCAATTAGGAAAAACTTTTCGAGGAGCTTCAGAATTGCTTGATCTGGCTTCTAATTTGGCTTGGCTTGACTCTAGAAGCTTGCAGAAGATGATTTGAATGGTTAGAAAGCTTGGACTCTTGGAGTTTCAATCCTAAAACAGAAGGAGAATTGAAACTCAGTTTCTCAAGAAACCTTCAAGTTTATCCTTTCAATGGGGTTTGGGGAAGAATGTGGGCGAAGCTTGGGCAAGAGGGATTACAATTATGAGCACCAAGGCTTCTATTTATAGCCAATGTGAATGATATTTGCACACTTCCAAATTTGGAAAATTTTCAAATTCTCCCTTGCATGGATGCATGGGCATGCATGAGGCCCATGAAATGATGCCATCTGATCCAAAGTCCAAAGTGCTTTATGCTGAAATCATGTTAGAAGCTCATGCAAATGTATATGAAAATTGGAACTTGAAATTATCCAAATGGTGTCCTAACTTACACCCATGCGCAAATCCCTCAATTTTAATCCAAATTATATGATCTTGGATGTTTTGGAAATGTGAGATCAAGAGGAACAACTTTCATGTTTAATACTTTTCCATTTTAAGCTTGGATCATGACTAATTTTGAGGTGGAAGTTTGGGAAATCAAACATATTTAAACAATTTCTAAGTCCCAAGTCATATGTTCATTTCTCCCACCTTGAATAACTTTTTCTATGAACTTCAAATGAGAAAAGTTCCTTCATCAAAGTTGTATCTCTTTCAAATACCTTCAATTTTGTCACAAATTTCACCTCATTTGGATTTGGCATGAAGGAGTTATGCATTTTAAAAGTTGAGGAAAATCACTTGTTCAATGGTATTGGCCCAAAATGACCTATAATGTTTCCTCTTGGCACATGCATTTGCAAGTTGAATTTGCAATTCCTCCAAACATCAAATTTGAAGTAGCCATCTTTAATTTGATCATTCAATTTGAATGGCTTTCATCTCATAAAAATTGAGCAAGTTATGGTCTTTGGGAGTTTACCTCCAAACTAGGGTTTAGACAAAATGACCTATAATATTTCACCATAAAAGTTTTTTGGAATGTCATTTAGAGTAACATTTATCTTGGAATCATTTTCATATGACAAACATTATATGAGATATGGTCTAGGGAACCCCAGTTTTGACCAGTTGACTTTCTCTGGTCAACCACCATGAACCACCTTGCTAGCTTGATATTCTTTTGACTTTTGGACTCATGGAGGATGATATATGCATAATATGATGTAATATGAAGTACCCCTTTAAATATTTGATCAATTATTGAAGAAACTTGTTGAAGAAGTCACATAAGATACCCAGATGAATTAGGGTTTCCAAGGCAAACAAACTCCAAACTCTTGATGATTTCTTGATCAAAATAACATGTGAAGATCATGGGGACCATATATGATACTTAGAGCCAATGTGAACCATTTCTTGATTGAGCTCCTTTCATTGAGGGTCTCAACCCTAGATATGAGCTTGATGGAGCATATGTGAGAATACACACTATCTACAAAAGCAACAAACTATACATTGACATATTTTTGGTATTTTGGTTAGTAAATAATGAAAAACAAAGTATGATACAATCAAATGTGCTTGGTGATCTCTCCCACTGCAAACCCAATGAATGAGGGGTAAGGAGGATGCCAAGGTGTGATCCCAATGCCAATGCATATGATGAGATAACATGAGGAATCTTAGGGTCAAAATTGGGGTCTTACAATGTATTGTAGGCATAAATATGATATTTATATTTTACTAATAAAGACATTAAGTTGATTACAATGCGGGATTATAAATGAATGTGAAAATAATCAAGTAATTTATGAAAAAAGTTAAAAGATAACAAGTAGCATACAAAGAGGTGAAATGTGTCAAAATGCTTCACGAGTATTAAGATACGAGCTCAGTGAAATTGTCTTGAAATCAATAAAATCAAGTACAAGATGCTTCATGGTCATTACATGCTAAGGGGAATCGCCGCTTGATATTGGATAGGGTAACATTGTCACCTCATTATACTACTTTGTTGGACATTGATAAAGGATCCTTGCCACCTCATTAGGCTACTTTATTGGATCCTGATAAAGAATCTTTGTCACCTCATTAAGCTAGTTTGTTGGTGGTATACCCTAAATTTTCCCCCATCTTAAACCATTCATCAACATTTCTTTCTTATGACCATTTCATCTGGTCATAAGACTTCATTTCCATGCATAGGTCAAGAACCAGAAATTAAAGTTTAAAAGTTTAATTTAGACTATATGATTTTCTCTTTAACAATTCATGCATCATGCATCATTTAGAGTTTTTGACTAAAGGTTGTGGCATCCTTAGTTGAGGTACAAGGGTGTGAGTTTTGCGGTTTGCTTTAGGTTTTTTGTTCTATTTTTTTTCAAGTTCATTTGGGCTTTGTTCCAAAATTAATTCTTTTCATACTTCTTAAACCCAAAGTCATATATGCAATTCCCTCTTTAGTTTAAATCCCATACCATTAAATTTGCATATATTCTTATGAACTAATCAAGTCATGAGAAGTTTGACTTGTGTTTGAGTTTGGTTTTTTTATGTTTTGAAAAGTAAATATTTGCAATGAAATTAGAGTTGAATCACATTTTACTTTGGAAACTCATAAGATAAAATTACACGTTTACTTTCCAAATCACCTTTCATTCAAATTCCTAAACCAAATAACTCTTGTTCATCTCATTCACATTCATTTATCTCATTCACATTCATAATTCATTCACTTTCATGTTCATTCACATTCATAACTCATTTCATTCATGTCATTCACTTTCATGCTCATTCAAATTCATAACTCATTCATTAATCTAATTCATATTTAATAACTTGCATTCATATCCAACTAGAGCATTCATTCATACTCCAACCAATTTATTGGCAACCATTTGCATACAAAAAAGGTACACCAAATTTTACAAATGTACAAAGTTTTCAAAGGTACAAGGAAGAAATTTGTAACCCTTATAAGGTACATCAATAATATCACAAGTTTGAGAAACCTAAACCTAATGAGTTACAAGCTAATTGAGCTTTATTTTTCCAATAAGCCAAGCAATAAACCAATCCCTTTATGTTCTAAACCACATACATTTTTATTTGCATTCAATAACTCATTTCACATTTAACCTAATACCTATCTTATAAGACCTAATGCCATTGTCAGATAGGGGCCACCAGCTTCTAGAAACAACCTAAACTTCACTGCAGATAAACAAAATACCAGTCACAATTCCTCTTGGTCCCCACTAAATCTACATAAAAAATCTTCCAACGGATTGAAGATTTGGACAAATTTTGACTGCTCATGATCAAATCCAAATCTTTACTCACTCAAGAGGAATATTCCTAAATCCTCCCACTATATAAATTAGAGCTTTGTTGCTCATTATAGACAAAAATAATTACCCTATAAAAACACTGCCAAATTTTTCCTACAACCTTACCAAAGCTCTTCTCTAAGTTCTTTGAGCTTCACATTGAAGCTCATTTTGAACTGAGCTAAAACCCTAACATCGTAACAACAAGAAACAACGCTCGCAAGAAGGAAGTCGCGCTAGCGGGAGTGAAAGAATGAGGGAAGATACCTGAGAAGAACATCATTAAACACCCATTCTTTGGGTAGACTTTTTATTTGTTTCATGCCATTTAGTTTAACTTTGTTGAATGTTATCTGTATCTATGTAACACTGCAGAAAAATGAAAACATAAAGGGGTTTTGGGATTGTGGGGATGAGGGTTTTATTGTGTGTGGTTTTGATGTTATGTTTATTTTCTTAGTTTGATTGTTGTGTTGTTTTGTGTTTTTAGGTTGGATCTGAACTGAGTCTAGGTCAAGCTTGACCCTAAGGACTTAGGCCTCTTTATCCTTTGGGATGCACCCTCTCCACAAACAGTGCACCTCCCATCCAACCCAATTGCTTTTTGTTTTTTTCTTTATTTATTTATTATGATCTAAAAGAAAATCATAATATTAAAAAAGAACAAATAATAAAAAGGGAATATCAACCTTTTGATAAAATAGAAAAAATATTGAGTTTTTTTTATAATAATAACCTTTTAGTTTATTTTAATTCAACTTATTTTCTCTTTCAAAATCAAAAATAAATAAAAGGGTTTCACATATATGTGTGGATAGATCTTATATCATCCAATTCCATTTTCAAAAGCCCAATAAATCTCTTTTAAGACTCAGTGCTTAGAAACAATCTTGATTGATGGTTGGCTTATTTTGTTTGATCTTTGATTGAAGGGGTGATTGCTCGCATGTCTTATTTTCTACTTGAAATTATAGGCGATTGCACGTCATATATGATTATGTGCTTTATTTAATCTTGTACGTATGAAGACCTTTGATTGTTAAACAAGACATGAATGTGCATAATAAAATCAATCTTTCAAATAAGAAAAAACACTTGATCAACATCAAGTTAGTCTTCAAAATCTCATCATTCTCAAAGGTACTTCAAACCATTTTCAAATCATTTCTCATCTACACGAATCAAACCTCGATCAACATTGAGTGTATTTTCTTAATCAGTTTTAAAAACTTGTTAGCTTTTTTTTACAACAACATGGATGAAAAAGGAAGGATGGTTTAGACTTTCTCCTTCCCCGGCTGGATGGTAATGTTGTAGAGCTCTATGTCCGAACATTCATCCTCCATACTAAAACATAACAATCACTTAAATTGAGTTTAGTTCTCTTATAGAAGAAAAGGAAGGATTGTGTAGACTTTTCCCTTCCCGATTATTTGGGCAACACTGTAGAGCTCCTTGTGTGAATAATCATCTTTCATTAAATGAACCTTAATTAAATTCGCCATATAATATTTATAATCAATGGGAAGAAAAAGGAAGGATGGTGTAGACTTTTCCCTTTCCCAAATACTTGGACAATGTTGTTGAGCTCTATGTTCAAATATTCGTCTTTCGCTTTAAACATACTCAATGTATCAAATATATCTTCTCACCGCCCCGCGATCGAAAACTCCTTTAAAATATGAAAGATATTTCATCTCGAGACGAGGCAAAACAATGCTTAATCTACAAATGTGTGAGTTGAGATAAGCGATGTTTTCCTGCAAATGTTGATATTTAGAAATCCATTCGGTGTGATACAAATGTCCACTCCTCTAAACTATTATGGGTACATAATGTTTTCTGTTATTGTTGACAAGTTTTCTTTCACTAAAATCAACCAACAAACAAAACATTTTCTACCCGAAATATGAAGCTTTGAGTTTCTCGTTGTACCAGAGGATACGTAGGAGCGAGACCTGTAATCTCGTCAAGCACCCTAATAAAAAACTTTTTGTGACCCCTTTTCTTTTCTTTTTTGTTCTCTCAAATAAAACAAATGACATAAGCTAACATTCAATTACAAATCTAACTACAAGGTTCCTGCTGAGTACAATGAATATAAGGGGTGTTAATACATTCCCCTTGTATAATCGACTCCTGAACCTGAATATGGTTGCGATGACCATCTTCTTTTAAAGGTTTTATAGATATTTCATGTTCCTTTATTGGATTAAATAAACTTCGGTGGCGACTTTGTTCGAACATATTCTCCGCGAGTGTGCAATATGCTTCGCGAAGGATCATATTTTTCGAGGTATGACAACTAGACCTTGATAAGGGATCATTTCTGCCTCATTATGCTAATTTGATGGATATTATAAGGAATCCTTGTCGCCTCATTGGGCTACATTGTTGGACCCTGATAAGGGATCATTGCCACCTCACTGGGCTATTTTACTAGACCATGATAAGAGATCGTTGCTACCTCATTAGGCTACATTGATAGACCCTGATAAGGATCATTTCCACATCATTAGGATAATTTGTCGGACCCTGATAAGGAATCCTTGTTGCCTTATTAGCTATTTTGTTGAATCCTGATAAGGGATCCTTGTTGCCTTATTAGGCTACTTTACTAGACCCTAATAAGGGATCCTTGATGCCTCATTAGGCTACTTTGCTAGACTCTAATAACGAATCATATATGTCTTATTAGGATACTTTGTTAGACTCTGATAACAGATATTTGTCACCTCATTAGGATACTTTGTAGGACCCTAATAAATTATCATTTCTTCCTTATTAGGCTACTTTGTTGGACTCTGGTAAGAGATACTTTCCACCTTACTAGGCAAGTTTGATGGATCCTATAAGAATTCATTGTCTCTTTAGCAGGATATTACACAAAATATGAGTTTTCTAACTCAAAATGAAGGAAACGTACAAAATAGAGGAACGGGTATTAGAACACTGATAACACTGAGTCAATAAACATATCATCCAAATGCATAAATATTGTCATTAAAAAACCCTCTAATAGGTGAGAAATATAGATAGTACAGAATCAAAGTCTAAGAGTTGGAAGGGGTGGATTGTCCCTTCCAAGTATTGCATGAGGGGATTTTAGTTTCAAGTCTCGCCTAAGGGAATCACTTTTACAAGTATCGCTTGAGGGACTCGCCTTTATAGGTCACGCCTGAGATAGTCGCTTTTACAAGTATTGCCTGAGATACTCATATTTTTAAGTCTCGCTTGAGGGAATCTCTTTTACAAGTATCATATGAGGGACTCTCCTTTCAAGTCTCTCCTGAGGGACTTGCCTTTTCAAGTCCCTCCGGAGAGAATCACCTTTCCATGTCTCGCTTGGAGAGGGATTAATGTCTACCTTGTTTAATCACTTCGACCTTTTTAGATCTCATGCTTGAGAAACTATGGACTGGGATAAATTTTATTAGGCCCTAGAATAAATCGACCCATAACTCAATCGGCCCAAAAAATGTTGTTAGAAGTTAGAAAATAAATTAGACAGGTTTAAAATGGCAGGTCATGAGGCCGCCCAACCTGAACTATCTCACTCAAGACATAGGCGCCCAACCAAAACCGCATTTATTGGGTTAAAATTATATAAATGTGTGGCATACCAAATGTTCTTTGAAGGGATACTATTGCCATCTTTTAATGAGTGCAATAACAACTCCCTATTAAGGGGAAGATTGGTTCTTCCTAATCCAACATTCTAGTCGAACAATTGGATATTGGAATATGTCTTTCATCCATAACCTAGTCCATGGGTCATGTCTCTAAATACCTCAAACCCTAGGGTTGAGGGTTGAGGTGGAAAATAGGCATACCCGCTTGATTGACCATCATAAGATGTCAAGCTTACATCACGGTCATGTTTTCTTCACACTTATGTTTCTGCCAATTTATCTACTAAAATAGTTTGAATTTGTCTTGGGAGTAGACTTACTCGCCATCAGGACTTTTTGTGTTACATAAACTTTGTAAATTTATGACATTTTCTCGCCTAACACTTGTTTGGTTTTCCTGAAAATTTGACTAGATTAGTTCTTGATACTTTTACGAAACAAAGACATAATAACAATAAAAATTAACTTAAAGATTACTATTTTTAATGTATGTATAGAAATTAAAAGTTTTAATGTGATATATATATATATATATATATATATATATATATATATATATATATATATAATATATATATATATATATATATATATATATATATATATATATATATATATATATATATATATATATATATATATATATATATATATATATATATAATTTTACATCGGCGAAAGGCTCAATAAGATTAGACCCACTCGTCTCGCCTGCTTCATTGATCATAAGACCTAAGGTATAAATACATTTCAAGAGGGTTTTAAGGACACAATCTCTAATTTCTACTCTCACTACGATTATCTTGAACCTTAACTGACTTGGGCATTGGAGTGCAACCCATGCAGTCAAACCCCTTATGGTCCACCGTACTAGATATTAGCAACACCAGTTCAAGATCAATGTCTCTGATTCAAGATGTGTCACGATCGTAACCTTTGGTCCAAGAAGCCTCATCACCAAATCGCTCACAGAGCTTTGTTCCACCGTAGCTTTCGCAATCTCCTCCATTTCTGGTTCCTCAAAGGAGTCGGGGGGACAGACATGTCATAAGGTGTGGCCTTAAACCTTTGGCACGCCCCACACAAAAGTGCAGGCAAAATAAGCATTAGTCGAGACACAAAAGCCCAAAAAAGTCTTACATAAATAAAGAAAAAACAATAGAGAAATAGGAGCCAAAAAGATCCTCAAACGTTAGTACCCGACTCCAATACACCTTAACCATCTTCGTCGTTCTCTCTATGAATGGCTTGGAAGGAAATCAGTTGGTCTGAAGTGACAGAAATGTAGGGATAAAATCCTCGCGTCAACTCTAACATCTGATCACAGACATGGTACACGAATTTCATAGACCATTTAATGGAATCCTGAGATTTCTTTCGCGGAACAGCAAGTTCTCCTAAAGGCCTTTCACAAATTTGGCCCAATCATCTTTCTTCTACTGAAGAGCTTTACGATCTACTTCGAACTCACGTCACGCCTTCACCACACCTTCAGAAGTCTTTTTCTAATATTTCACTCCCTCGTTAAGAGATGCCTTCAACTCTGCTAACTTAGCAGCCAAAGCCGACAAAGAACTATATTGCTTCACCTTCTTCTGCAAAGAGTCAACAAGCTCGACCTTTTTCCACAACTCAACCAATTCCTCCTCAGGTTTGGAATTCTCTCGCACAAGGGTCTCACACTTCTTTTTCAGTTCTTTTCGCTCCCTAACATCTTCGCAAAAACCTAACACATCATCCTGGCCAGCGGCTACCATCGAAATCAGATATTCGGCCTTGGATAGGGTGTAAGAAGCATCCACAAAAAGACCTAGTATGTCATCCACAAATTGGTTCTGGATGAAAGCTAGGTCCTCAGTGGCCACACCAGTAGCAAATTCCTCTGGAGTGATGGGTACCCGAGAGGGAAGAATGGTAGGGAACCGAAAGAAAGGAGTAAGAGCCTCAGACTCAGCATCCCCTGACAAAATGACATGTTTAACATAACCCCTTTCAACAGTAGTGGATGCGCATGAAATTCTAGTTAACAGACTTTCGATGTCACACGGGATGTTATGACATCCAATTCTGCGCAGACAAGAATTATGCAGAACTTAAAAAGTAAGTGCAGTAAATAACACAAGGAATTGTTTACCCAGTTCGGTGTCACACACACCTACGTCTGGGGGCTACCAAGCCAGGGAGGAAATCCACTATTAGTAGTATTAATTCAGACCTTAAACCAACTGTTTAATCCTATCACTTAATACCTACCCAATGCAATTTCAATCTTACACTAAGATCAGAGTTCCTACTCACTCCCCCTCAATCACCTCAGTGATTACAACCTTTAATTAGATTAAAGTAAATGGTGAAGTCACACTTCAAACAACTTTTGATTGTGCTTAACAGCTTTAATCAAGATACACAACACTCACGCTTAAAAGCTTAGAGTGACACAACACTTACAACTCAATGAACACCCTAGTCCAATGCAATTATCTAGGAGATAATTGCTTGGCTCACAAGATACACCTAATACAAGACACACAAAAATTACAGCAGTGAAGTATGATGAACCACTAAAATCTTCACGCCTAAAATCCCTGAGTTCTGAATGAAGGATTGCCATCCTTTTTTTATTGCAGCACTTGGGCCTTGTACTTGTATTTCCTGAAATTAAGGTTAAGCAAGTTAACCTAATTTCCACATATTAGGGCACTGACAAATAGGCTATTTGTTAGGTTCATTAATTGTAGCTTAGTTGTTAGTTTCCTGGTTTTTAGCTCAGCTGTTGGATTCCTGAAGAATAGCCTGAGAAAACTGCTGAAACGGAAAAACTAACCAACCTACAATTTAACATATGCTGTCAGGAATGAATGTCACAACATTCAGTTTGACGTCCAAAGCATAGACCATATGCTAAGTCTGTTATTTTCCTGAAAACAGACTGTACGAAATGCTGTACTGTAAAGGACCACTCAGTCCATACTTCAGTATCAGCTTACATTAATAAATGTCAAAACATCCAATTTGACATTTACACATAGAGCCTTATGCCATGGTCTGTTATCCTCCTGCAGAACAGACTGAGATACACACTGAACTGTAGCAGACAACCAACCTGCCTATTTTTCAGTATATGCTGTCAATGATGAATGTCAGAGCATCCAGTTTGACATTCAGACAGTAGGCCTTATGCCAGGTCTGTTATTCCCTTGATAAACAGACTGAAATTAAATACTGCGTTACAACAGACAACCAATTGTTCTATACCTCAGTATCTGCTGTTAGGAATGAATGTCATAACATCTAGTTTGACATTCTATAAATCCTGTATTAGCTAAACCTGCAGCATACTACTTAAGTATGTCATGACATCAGTCAAGACATCAGAGTACAATTAGATGTTCTAACACAAAATGCAGCCAATCAAACATCTCCAGCGCATGTCATGACATCAGCCAAGACATTAAAGTCCAGTTAATGTTTTAACATAAAATGCAGCCAATCAAACATCTACAGCGCAGTCACCCCAATTTTTCTTGATAGAAGAAGGGGACGGTGAATGCTCATGAACATAGAGGTCGACTGCTACAGTAGTCAGTTGGTCCACCTTGGGAGTTTTGTACCTGGGACAATTTAGGATTTTCAAAGTATATTAATTATTTAATGGGGCAACGTTTAAATAGTTAAACGATTGAGGACATGGATCTCCCTCATTGGGCTTACCTTAATAGTCCAACCCATCACGATTCATTCTGATACAAAACACAATCAAATAATTCATCAATAATTAGTATTTAATAAAAATTGATCATAATATAATTAATTAATAATTAATTTTGTCAATTCATATTTGATTAATTATATCATTAATCTAACAATCTCTCACTTAAATGGCAATAATCAATTATTAAAAATATTAATTTTAATATTGAATAATTAATTATGATTAAAAACATTAATCAATACAAAGAAAAACAAGCTTCAATATTGCAGAAATCGAATAAGATAGAAAAAATAAAGCATACATATTGAAAACTATATTTTATCGTAAAAACTTGATTTTTTTAAATTTATTTTAAAATAAATTATTTTGGCAATTGAAGGGAAGCCTCCCGCTAACCATGCAAAAAAGAAGAGAAAAATACAAAGACGGAACTAGAACCATGCCCATCAATAGAAAATTAACAAAATCGAAAGTTTACTAAACTAAGGGCTCGTTTGAATGAGTTTTGCTTTTTACTTTTTAAAAATTATTTTATAAAATTATTTTAGAAAAGTCTTTTTAAGAAGAGAATAAATAAAAAATTTGTTTGATAATTTAACTTTTCAAAACTATTTTAGAAATGAGAAAATAAAAAATTTATTTAATAAGCTAAGTTTCAAAAACAGTTTTAGAGATGAGAAAATAAAAAATCTCTTTGGTAGTCTATTTTCTAAGAACACTTTTATTAACAAATATATATTGAAAATATTTTTATTATAATTAATAATTAAATTTTGATCTATCGATTTGTGCTAACTACTTTACGTTATTGTGATATCTTACGTCTGACGTTCTTTAACTAGGCCTTAACACACTCTTGTAGAATTTTTTCTCTGAACATGTTCAACTCAGTATACTTTGAAAATCTGGATCGGGATCCTCGATGCCCTTCTCTATTGCCGTCCACGTGGCTCCTATTGTCTTCATGCCTTTCTATAGTTAGGTTTTTGAGCTGTATTTTTTAAAAATAATTTTAAGTAAATTTATCATATATATAATTTGTATGTACTTACTATGTAAAACATTTTAATTGAATCAAAATACATGCTAGTGATACATTATTAGATTATTTTTTAGTATATTTATTTGATGTAATTTAGTTGGATGTATGTGTAAAATATTTTAAAATTAATATATATATATTATTTCATTAATGAAAATATAAAAAATCAAAAGAATTAAGTTACTTAAAGAAAAAAAAAACAGAACTTGAATGCATTAATAAAATTAAAATGATCCGCCATTAATATTTAGGATTTAATAATGGCTTTATGCTAAACATTTATACCAATCATAATTATTATTATTGTGGATGTTTTTCTTCTGAAAATTCATCGTACAATATTAATATCCTTTTGAAGTTATAAATAAAAAAATAAAAAAAATCATCAAAATACCATTAATAAAAATTTATTGTTTTCCGTAAATTTTTATATTTTGGATTTTCTTTATAAAAAAAATTGAAAATAAAAATTGAAACTACATATTAAAAACTGAAATTACCTTTACCAATTTTACTTTTTCAGTTTTTAAAACTAAAAAACAAAACTAATTTTCAAAACTACTATTTTAAAAGTAGTTTATCAAACAAGTTTTTTAATTTTTATTTTTTAAAAATTAAAAGACAGTTTTTGAGAATAGATTCAAACAGACCCTAAATCTTGGTTTGCACAAATTTGAATGCAGTCCCATGCAATCTTATTTTAAATGCGAAATGTGCATTTCCTATACAATCAACACAGTTATTGACTTTACAGTAAAAACAAATTAATATTTTTAATTATAAAACAAAGACAAACTTAGTTATAAATTTTAATTTGTAATTATAAAACAAAAATACATTTATTTTTTGGACAGTGGAATTAAGATCAAATGGCTACTATCAAAATATTGACCACAGGATCCATTTTCAAATTCTGACTGGCTATGTTGTGTCACACTATACGTATATTAGCTTGCGCGTCAAGTCCTCTAAGTAACGACTCATTTTCACACTCTCTGCCACTGCATGTTCACCTCCTTCCTCCAAACTTCCTTCAAACCTACTCCACTTTCCTCTTAATCTCTCTCTCTCTCTCTTTGTCACTAATCAACCCACATCACACTCCCAGCCAAATTACCATTTGAAAATTCTACTCCTAATCTCATCTTTAATCACCAAAAACTTTTCACTTTTTGTCATCACCGACAAACAGTAATACTAATCAACTAACCTTTGACATGTTTTGCATATGAAACAAAACTCCAAAACAAGGAAAGACCCTCCCCTCTGCATATTTCCTTTTCACAACTCATTGCCATTTGTTTGTATACAATTGAAAATTACAAGAGAACCTAAACTTCAGGGAAAATCATTTGTTTTAAATGCTAGTGATAAGTTTCTAGTTTATACACTCATCATTCATCAATCAACCTATTCTACTTAGACTTATTTGGCCTCAATATTTATAATATTGTATTGGTTTCTGTTTTTGATGTTGTTTGTTTTGTACTACATTCTACGTGTGAAGTTTATCCATCGTTTGCACTTTTTCTTATAGGATCAGACTCTAACTGATCCAAAACAGACATGTATGAGTAAGACCTCGGAGGGATCCGAAGACACGACAAAGGTTTGGTGAATCTCACTCTGTTCATGCGAGTTTGTAAATAGTGCTAGGTGCAAATCAAATTATCAAGTACTTTTTATTTATTATTTGAATACAATTAAAATCCTATTATAGAAGACAAAGTTTACTCCAACCCAAAATACTGTGGTAGGTACTTAATATAGTCTATCTTGCATGCAGAAATTATTCCTTATGAATTTTAAGACCTCAATATCTAATAACCATTCAATGATCCAACTCTTAAATAAAATTATTAAATGGACCAACCAATAATTTCATATTCAAATATAATTGACAAATGTTGGACATTGCGCACACCATTTGAAAAATCAAAACTATTTCTCTCATATTGTTTGGAGTTTGAAATCTCGACGCACGACATGCTATGAGAAATCAAATTCATCAGAACTGAAAGCACTCATTGCAAATAAATTATATTTGAATTACAGTCTTCTAATACACCCTTCAGATTGGAATCCAGATGCACCCTTTTAAAAGACACGATCACCTTTTCCCTTCTAATTCTCTTCCATTTGAAATCAAGTCTAAAGAACATGAAAAATCCTCCCAAAAATCCGGATTCCACATTCTTTCAACCATATCTCAATTGCTACTCCATTTTTGGTCAAACTAAAAACCTTAATCAATTTCTACACCTTTTCGTTCAAACTAAGCACATTCATCTCTCACGTTTGAAGAATATTCTATAAGTTTTTTTATCCCCACCTTACATTTTCTGATTTTGATGCATGCAATTTCTTCATATATTCTAATTAAGCTACATAATATTTCAACATAATATTTCAACCAATAGAAATGTAATATCTTTTTTCTCCTACTTAGATTTGGTTTGAATTTGAGACATTTAGGATTAAGGTTACGTTGGTGGTAAGAATTTTGATGTGTGTTAGAGTAATTAGGATTTTAAAATACAGACTGTCCATTCGGATTTCAAAATAGGGACTCTTGTTAGGTTCAAATTTGAATTTCGAAATACGGACTATTTCTTTAAATTATAGAAAATGTTTTTTTTCATTCTGTTTATGTTCAATTTGGTAGTTGTTTATTCATTTTTAAAGTGTGCCCTAATCAATTATGTTATGCATTGTCTTGTGTGATTATAGAAAAATGGTTGACGAACAACCACGATACCGACAAGGTCGGTTGTCTCAATATGATTCATTGTGTAGGAAGAGAGTTAAATCCCCACGTGTTGTTGAGGGATTGTCATCTCATGGCAACTCATCTCTGGCACATGGCGATACACCTGTTGTAGTCAAACATGCTTCTGATGTTGATGTACATGCGCATGATCCACATCCTCCAGTAAAATCTGTTATTTCTGCATACGAGGGTTTTCCAAAAGGCCCAGATAACATGTCACTGCTCCTTCTATATACAAATCATATAGACGACTAAGTTGTACAAACTTGCTTTTGACCGCATTATGACGAATGATATTTGATTCACACCATACCTAATCACCGTCAGACAAGACCTTTGAAGATGATATGTTGGTATTCTAGATGACTGACTTGTGGGTCTCGACATATGTACCTATGTAACACCCCGATAAAATATGATAATTATTTAATTTAAGTTTAATAGTATATTATGATGATAATATGAATGAGAGGGTATTATTTTTCAAAATAAAAGATAAACCATTCATATATATTATTATTAGTATATTTATTAATTTAATTAAATAATTGGAATATTATTATTGGAATAATAAAGTTGGAATTGGAACGATTTTTGGAATCAGTAAAGAGTCTCATTTAGTAAAAAGGTTTTTACACGTGAAAACAGATAAGCGACTAAAAAGTGGAAAAAGGGCAAAAAGGAAGAGCAAGAGAAAAAGGGTTGAAGAAGGGAAAAGCTTGAAGTTAAAGGATTTGCCGGATTAACTCAGGTAAGGGGGGAAATCCTTATTATTATGGGTTAGTATGATTGGGTCAATGGGTAGGAACATGTTTTAGGTTGAAATCCTTAATTGGCTTGAATTGGAATTATTAGGTTTTGATAAATACCCTTGAATTGTGATGAATAAATTACGTTAAAACTGTGAATGAATCTATATTTGGATGAGTCGTAATTTTCTGGACGTGTAGCTTTTTACGGAATCGAAATCGGAGGTCCGGAAGTCCTCCAACGGCGAAAAATGCGGGTAATTCTGCATTCTGTTCGTTGTTAGCGCAGGAACAGCTTTCTGTCTTGCGTTAACCGGTTAACCCAGGGCGTTAACCGGTTAACACTGTTATGATAATTAAAAAAATTAATTTCTGTCTTGCGTTAACAGGTTAACCCAGGGCGTTAACCGGTTAACACTGTTGAAATACTGTTAGAATTGCATTCTGTCTTGCGTTAACAGGTTAACCCAGGGCGTTAACCGGTTAACACTGTTGAAATACTGTTAGAATGGCATTCTGTCTTGCGTTAACAGGTTAACCCAGGGCGTTAACCGGTTAACACTGTTGAAATACTGTAAAATTTGTATTCTGTCTTGCGTTAACAGGTTAACCAATTGCGTTAACAGGTTAACACTGTTTGAAAAGTGAAAAATTGATATTTAAATATTGTGTACGTTTTGGAATTGAATTATGTGTACATATTGTATGGGCTTGGCTAGGAAATATGCCATACGCGTATGGGCATGAGGCATACGTGTATGGGCAGAAGTTTGATTTTTCTGAGCTGTTGTTGTGCAGTTTTGGTCGTTTCAGCTGAGTGATGTAATTTAGCTGATGTATGATATAGTAGGGATCATTTCCCGTTGTTTTGAGCAGTATAGGTATTAGTAGAGTGTGCTAATACTGTGATTTATTATTTGGCATGACATGATATGATTCTGTGATAAATATGCTGATGATGTATGATGGTATGCATAATGCTGTGAATATATCTATTATGTATGCAATTGTGGATGGACTGTTTATGGCTTAGAGTGTGAGCATATGTCCATTGTGGATTGTTGTTGATGTTTGCATGCTAGGTGATTTAGCGTGCATAGCATAGCCTTTATGGTGGTAGCTAATTCCCATGGTGAGGAATTAGTGAGGGAGTCACTAGGTCTCAAATGAGTGGGACTAGTGAGCTTGGTAGCCGTATCTGGGTTTGATCGGTGAGGTTGAACTATGTGTTCACGAATAGTCGGTACCGCATGCATGGAGTCTCATTTCATAATGTATGTATGGCGTATAATATGAATGGATGTATTCCAATATTATACGTGTGTTTTGTGTTTGTGTTGAGTATGATTATGAGTTGAGGTTGCCGTTGCTGAATGTGTGATATGATTAGGGTGATGAATGTGTTAATTTACTTAGCATTACATGATATTTTATAATGCTTATTATATCGATTGAGGAACTCACCCTTACAACTATGTTTCAGGTAACGAGCAGTGATTGAGTAGAAGCTAGTGCTTGGAGTCTAGTGTAGTTCCTTAGTGGGTCATGCTCTGGTATATGTAACATCGGGACGGGATGTTTTACTTTGTTTTCATTTTTGGTTGTTGAACAATTTTACATGAAATGTGTTACATGGTTTGCATGTTGTTAGATTTCTATCCGCTGCGAATTGTGCAATGTTTTATTTTGATTAATAAATGAGCATGACAAGTTATTTTGGTGAATGGTGTGAAGTGTCAAGTGTGACACCCTGAAATTGCATATCTACTCTGATTCATATTTTGTTGTTTTAATTAATTATTGGGGTATTTTAGAAGGGTGTTACATTAGTGGTATCAGAGCATAGTCGGTCGAGTCGAGTCGTAATTATTCTGTTTCCCTGTATGTGATAGGTGTTGTGTAACCCTATCAGTACTTATTGTTTTAGCTTGTTGGGTTTTCAGAATAGAGATGGCTGGAAGAGGTAGAGACGATGCTGCGATTGCTGAGGCTCTGGGTATGCTAGCTGGAGTACTTGGAGGGAATCCGAATGTTGTGGGATTGGGAGCTGCTCGTCAACTGAGTGAGTTCCAGAAGAACAATCCTCCAATGTTCAAGGGAGCATACGATCCAGATGGTGCTCAGAAGTGGTTGAAGGAGATCGAGAGGATCTTCCGAGTGACTGAGTGTGCCGATAACCAGAAGGTCAGGTTCGGTACGCATATGCTGTCAGAGGAAGCAGATGATTGGTGGGTTGCTGCCCGCACTGAGTTGGAAGCTGCTGGGAGTGCTGAGATCACTTGAGCGGTGTTCAGAGAGAGATTCCTGAGGAAGTACTTTCCAGAGGATGTCAGAGGAAAGGTTTAACCGAGTTTATATCAACTGTTTTGATAAGACTGTGATCTTTCCTGAGATTGAGGAAGGAAAGAGTTTGTTTCTATCAGCAAGGCAGGTGAATGAGGCAGTAGCAGATGGGGCAGAGTTGTTTATGCTGTTAGCGGCTTTGGAGGCTAAAGATAAACTGGCGATTTGCGATCTAGCCGTGGTGTGTGATTTTCCTGATGTGTTTCCTGAAGAAGTGAATGAATTACCGCCAGAGTGTGAAGTTGAGTTCTTGATTGATTTGGTACCTGGTACTAGGCCGATATCGATGGCTCCGTACCGTATGTCTGCTGTTGAGTTAACTGAATTGAAAAGTCAGCTGGAAGATCTGTTGGATAAGAAATTTATTCGTCCGAGTGTGTCACCGTGGGGCGCACCAGTGTTATTGGTTTAGAAGAAAGAAGGTACGATGAGGTTGTGTGTGGACTACAGGCAACTGAATAAAGTGACGATCAAGAATCGGTATCCTTTGCCGAGGATTGATGATTTGATGGATCAGTTGGTTGGTGCGAGTGTGTTCAGCAAAATAGATTTGAGATCGGGGTATCATCAGATACGTGTGAAAACTGAGGATGCTTTCAGAACAAGGTATGGACATTATGAGTATTCTGTAATGCCTTTTGGTGTGACTAATGCGCCTGGGGTATTTATGGAGTATATGAATAGGATTTTCCATCCGTACCTAGACAAGTTTGTTGTGGTGTTTATTGACGATATTTTGGTGTATTCGAAATCTGAAGAAGAGCATGCTGAACAATTGAGAGTGGTTTTAGGAGTTCTACGAGAAAAGAAGTTATTTGCTAAACTGTCCAAGTGTGAATTTTGGTTAGAAGAGGTTAGTTTTCTTGGTCATGTGGTTTCAAGAGGTGGTGTTGCTGTTGATCCTTCTAAGATAGAAGCGGTATCTAAGTGGGAAGCTCCGAAGTCAGTTTCTGAGATAAGGAGTTTTCTTGGACTTGCAGGTTATTATAGGAAATTCATTGAGGGATTTTCTAAGTTGGCGTTACCGTTGACGATGTTGACTAGAAAGGGGCAAGCGTTTGTTTGGGACTCAAAATGTGAAGAAGGTTTCCAAGAGTTAAAGAGAAGGTTAACTACTGCTCCTATTCTGATATTACCAAGTCCGTCGGAACCATTTGAGGTTTACTGTGATGCTTCATTGTTGGGTTTGGATGGTGTTTTGATGCAGAATAAGCAGGTTGTAGCTTATGCTTCGAGACAACTGAAGGTTCATGAGAGGAACTATCCGACACACGATTTAGAGTTGGCAGCTGTGGTATTTGTTCTGAAGTTATGGAGGCATTACTTGTACGGGTCAAGATTTGAGGTTTTCAGTGACCATAAAAGTTTAAAGTATTTGTTTGATCAGAAAGAGCTGAATATGAGACAGAGGAGATGGTTAGAGTTTCTGAAGGATTATGACTTTGGTTTGAATTACCATCCGGGTAAAGCAAACGTAGTGGCTGATGCATTGAGTCGGAAATCATTGCATATGTCTATGTTAATGGTTAAGGAATCGGATTTAATTGAGCAATTTAGAGACTTGAGTTTGGTGTGTGAGAGTACTCACAATAGTGTTAAATTGGGAATGTTGAAGTTAACGAGTGGTATTCTGGATGAGATTAGAGAGGGTCAGAAATCCGATGTGCTTTTGGTTGATAAGTTGACTCTAGTGAATCAAGGTCAAGGTGGTGAATTCAGAGTTGATGAGAATGGTGTTTTGAAATTTGGTAATCGGGTGTGTATTCCGGATGTTACCGAACTTAAGAAGAGTATTCTTGAGGAAGGACATCGTAGTGGCCTGAGTATTCATCCTGGGGCTACGAAGATGTATCATGATTTGAAAAAGTTATTTTGGTGGCCGGGAATGAAAAGAGAAATTGCGAGTTTTGTTTATTCTTGTTTGACTTGTCAGAAGTCAAAGATTGAGCATCAGAAGCCGTCTGGGCTAATGCAACCGTTGGCTATTCCAGAGTGGAAGTGGGATAGTATCAGTATGGATTTTGTTTCTGGTTTACCGAGGACAATTAAGAATTTTGAAGCTATTTGGGTGATTGTTGACAGATTGACAAAATCGGCTCATTTCATTCCGATCAGAATGGATTATCCGTTAGAGAGATTAGCTGAGTTGTATATTGAGAAAATTGTAAGTTTGCATGGTATTCCGTCGAGTATTGTTTCGGACAGAGATCCTAGATTTACATCGAAGTTCTGGGAAGGTTTGCAGAGGGCTTTGGGAACTAAGCTGAGATTGAGTTCTGCATATCATCCGCAGACTGATGGTCAGACTGAGAGGACGATTCAGTCACTGGAGGATCTTTTGAGGGCTTGTGTTTTGGAAAAGGGAGGTGCTTGGGATTGTTATTTACCTTTGATTGAGTTTACCTACAACAATAGTTTTCATTCGAGCATTGGTATGGCACCGTTTGAAGCTTTGTATGGTAGGAGATGTCGGACACCTTTATGTTGGTATGAGTCCGGTGAGAGTGTTGTGGTTGGACCGGAGATTGTTCAACAAACTACGGAAAAGATTAAGATGATTCAGGAGAAGATGAGGATTGCTCAGAGTCGTCAGAAGAGTTATCACGACAAGAGGAGAAAGTCACTTGAGTTTCAAGAGGGAGATCATGTGTTTCTTCGTGTTACTCCAATAACTGGGGTTGGTCGAGCTTTGAAGTCGAAGAAGTTGACACCTCGATTTATTGGTCCTTATCAGATTTTGGAGAGGATAGGGGAGGTAGCCTATCGTATCGCTTTACCGCCGTCACTTGCGAATTTGCATGAGGTTTTTCATGTGTCTCAGTTGAGGAGGTACATTCCTGATCCGTCGCATGTGGTCCAAGTAGATGATGTACAGGTGAGAGATAACCTGACTGTTGAAACATCACCTATGAGGATCGAGGATCGAGAGTTGAAGCAGTTGCGGGGTAAAGAGATTGCTTTGGTAAAGGTAGCTTGGGGAGGACCAGCAGGTGGCAATGTGACTTGGGAACTTGAGAGTCAGATGAAGGAGTCTTATCCAGAGTTATTCGCTTGAGGTATGTTTTCGAGGACGAAAACTCTTTTAGTGGGGGAGAGTTGTAACACCCCGATAAAATATGATAATTATTTAATTTAAGTTTAATAGTATATTATGATGATAATATGAATGAGAGGGTATTATTTTTCAAAATAAAAGATAAACCATTCATATATATTATTATTAGTATATTTATTAATTTAATTAAATAATTGGAATATTATTGGATTATTATTATTGGAATAATAAAGTTGGAATTGGAACGATTTTTGGAATCAGTAAAGAGTCCCATTTAGTAAAAAGGTTTTTACACGTGAAAACAGAGAAGCGACTAAAAAGTGGAAAAAGGGCAAAAAGGAAGAGCAAGAGAAAAAGGGTTGAAGAAGGGAAAAGCTTGAAGTTAAAGGATTTGCCGGATTAACTCAGGTAAGGGGGGAAATCCTTATTATCATGGGTTAGTATGATTGGGTCAATGGGTAGGAACATGTTTTAGGTTGAAATCCTTAATTGGCTTGAATTGGAATTATTAGGTTTTGATAAATACCCTTGAATTGTGATGAATAAATTACGTTAAAACTGTGAATGAATCTATATTTGGATGAGTCGTAATTTTCTGGACGTGTAGCTTTTTACGGAATCGAAATCGGAGGTCCGGAAGTCCTCCAACGGCGAAAAATGCGGGTAATTCTGCATTCTGTTCGTTGTTAGCGCAGGAACAGCTTTCTGTCTTGCGTTAACCGGTTAACCCAGGGCGTTAACCGGTTAACACTGTTATGATAATTAAAAAAATTAATTTCTGTCTTGCGTTAACAGGTTAACCCAGGGCATTAACCGGTTAACACTGTTGAAATACTGTTAGAATTGCATTCTGTCTTGCGTTAACAGGTTAACCCAGGGCGTTAACCGGTTAACACTGTTGAAATACTGTTAGAATGGCATTCTGTCTTGCGTTAACAGGTTAACCCAGGGCGTTAACCGGTTAACACTGTTGAAATACTGTAAAATTTGTATTCTGTCTTGCGTTAACAGGTTAACCAATTGCGTTAACAGGTTAACACTGTTTGAAAAGTGAAAAATTGATATTTAAATATTGTGTACGTTTTGGAATTGAATTATGTGTACATATTGTATGGGCTTGGCTAGGAAATGTGCCATACGCGTATGGGCATGAGGCATACGTGTATGGGCAGAAGTTTGATTTTTCTGAGCTGTTGTTGTGCAGTTTTGGTCGTTTCAGCTGAGTGATGTAATTTAGCTGATGTATGATATAATAGGGATCATTTCCCGTTGTTTTGAGCAGTATAGGTATTAGTAGAGTGTGCTAATACTGTGATTTATTATTTGGCATGACATGATATGATTCTGTGATAAATATGCTGATGATGTATGATGGTATGCATAATGCTGTGAATATATCTATTATGTATGCAATTGTGGATGGACTGTTTATGGCTTAGAGTGTGAGCATATGTCCATTGTGGATTGTTGTTGATGTTTGCATGCTAGGTGATTTAGCGTGCATAGCATAGCCTTTATGGTGGTAGCTAATTCCCATGGTGAGGAATTAGTGAGGGAGTCACTAGGTCTCAAATGAGTGGGACTAGTGAGCTTGGTAGCCGTATCTGGGTTTGATCGGTGAGGTTGAACTATGTGTTCACGAATAGTCGGTACCGCATGCATGGAGTCTCATTTCATAATGTATGTATGGCGTATAATATGAATGAATGTATTCCAATATTATACGTGTGTTTTGTGTTTGTGTTGAGTATGATTATGAGTTGAGGTTGCCGTTGCTGAATGTGTGATATGATTAGGGTGATGAATGTGTTAATTTACTTAGCATTACATGATATTTTATAATGCTTATTATATCGATTGAGGAACTCACCCTTACAACTATGTTTCAGGTAACGAGCAGTGATTGAGTAGAAGCTAGTGCTTGGAGTCTAGTGTAGTTCCTTAGTGGGTCATGCTCTGGTATATGTAACATCGGGACGGGATGTTTTACTTTGTTTTCATTTTTGGTTGTTGAACAATTTTACATGAAATGTGTTACATGGTTTGCATGTTGTTAGATTTCTATCCGCTGCGAATTGTGCAATGTTTTATTTTGATTAATAAATGAGCATGACAAGTTATTTTGGTGAATGGTGTGAAGTGTCAAGTGTGACACCCTGAAATTACATATCTACTCTGATTCATATTTTGTTGTTTTAATTAATTATTGGGGTATTTTAGAAGGGTGTTACAACCTACATCTATCCGAGGGAGTATTGCGATAGTTCATCTATATGCATGGTATACCTAGGGACCCCACATTGATTTCTCCTGTCACAGTCCTGCATAGAGGTGTTGATGAGATATTTGCAGAGTATCACGAGCATCTTATACTTGAGGATGCATGTGTTGTTCAAACTCCTTGTCCATGGAATATGCCATACGGTTACATCTAATGGTTTTATAAGAGTTTCTCATTCATATATGACACCAGTGTCAGATGGAGATCCTCTAGGTCAACTAATCAGGAGATACTAAAGGAGAAACAAACAAAGGTGGGCCGTGTCATAGATGTTTTTCCTATATGTCAATGTATTGTCGCTATAAGAAAAGATACCATCAATAGAGGAGAGTTTCACGAATGCACCTTCAAGAGGGTCACTTTACAGGCAATATTATCAAATGCTTGATTTATACTACAGTATAAAAGGTATAAGAGGAAAAAAGGGTGTGCAATATACCTAGTAGTTAGATTTTAAATCATGAGTTTCTAATGTATGACTTATTATGCGACTTATGAATATATGTTCTATGTTTTAAATGTGCCATAGTTGTATTTTATGTGAATTCATTATGAATGACTGAGTAGTATGTAGTATGTTTTGCAACCCCTGAGTAGTATTTTATGTGAATTATGAATGATAAAAATATTCAAGACAATATTGTCTACAAAGTAATTATGTCTCAAGGGTGTGTGTAGAGATTGGAATTCGGATACACCGTGTTTTGAAGCTTGTATGAAAAAAGACACCCAAATATTGTCTCAAGGGTGTGTACAAAGATTGAAATCTGGATACACCCCACTTTGCAACTTGTATGAAAATAGACACCCAAATATTGTCTCAGGGGTATGTATGGAGATAAAAATTCAGATACACCATGTTTTATCACATGCAAACAATAGGCAAGGTATTATTATCAAGGGTGTGTCTGGAGATTGGAATTTGGATACACCATGTGTTATCATTTACGAATTATAGACAATGAAATATCGTAAAGTTTGTGTCCGAAGATTGGTATCTAAATGCACTTTGTGTTTCTAAAAATAGACAAACAAAAATCATCTTAAGGGTGAGTTGTTAGATTGTAATCCGGACACACCCTATTTTGCAACAGACCACTAAAATAGACACCGATTGTTTTACTAAACAACAACTTAAAACTTTAATTACGCTATTTTTACAATTAATGTTAGATACACATCAAAATAGGGTCAACATTACATCCATGAAAATATCAAAGTAATATTACATCCATTAAAATACCAAAATTTGTACAGCAAATGTATCATAAGATAAAAACTAAAACTCATCAAAAAATGTGTCACCATCTAAATCTACGTGTGATTCGGCCTTTGACTTTTCTTGATTTGAATCTCTTTCAATATTGTTCAACTTCTTCATCTTATCCAAAAAAGGTATATGACCAAGTTTCAGCTTCTTTTGTAACATGATATGTTCACTCAATGGATGCTCGTGGTATAGGACATCATCCCTATTTCAAGTAAACTTGAATAAAATATGATGATTTTAAAAACCATTCAATACATATAATGCGTCAGGATGGATTTTGAGGTGGGTCAATTTGAAGTGAAAAAATTGTTTATGAGAAACCATACCTTGAACGATCAGTACATTATGTTATACGCACTTGCTATAAAATGATCCATTTTAGAGAAACACTTTTATTTTTTCTCCGGTGTTGGATCCTTAACACAGGTAATCAGAGCATAATGAATTTCATCGTATTGTTTTTTTGTATAGCCTCATATAACTTTCCTTATGGGCATTCAACTATTTCATATGATGTTGAAGGACAAGTGTATGATTCTCCTCCCCTTACCTTGAAAAGCTGAAACAACCTGACATTCGTACTTGTCATCACCTTTAACAATTCAACCAATGTATTTTTGTATCAAAACAAGCATATCTTTAATGTGTTTTATTTTTTGTAAAGGTGGCGAAGGAGATGACTTGCCAATGCGAGCACCCTTAATAGAACTTTTTGGATTGTGAAAGTGGAGAATCCAGATATAGTGAGTTGACATGATTGAAATAGGATAGTGACCACTTGGTTGAATTGTCACTCGGTATTGGTTTGACCTTCTTAGGATCACCCTTAGTTTTTATCATTGTCGCGGGTGGTTTCATTTATGTGGTTTTTGGATAGGATATCTTGCGCAATTGCTCTTAGATGTTTAGTTTCATGTTATAACTAGCATTCAAAAATTTCTCTTGAATCATCTTCCATTATGTCATTATAGATGTATTTAATTTACCATTCTTAGTCACACCATCATCATCCAACCAAAGCATTTTTCCAATGCGTGTAAACTTCATCCATATGAATAGATCTATCAAGTTTCATCTTCTTGGAAATTAAACAGGCATGCAGAAGAGTGTATTTTCTTATAAGTGTACAATCACACTTAGAGCTATCTGAACTTGTTTTCTCTACTCACACAACTTCGTGATAACTAAAGTTTAATCCCCGCTCGAGATATATTATGGACCAACTATGAATACAAATTTGTGTCTCTAAAATTATGTTTTAATAGTGTGATTCTGTAATCAAATGATGTATGTATCTTATTATGATGATTTTGAATCATTTGGTGGACTGATTCCCAACCCTTACGAAAATCCCCCTTACTATTTTCAACTAGTTCTTCAATGTATAATTATAAAATTCAACTTTATTAGTTTTGGTTTTTCCAAAGTGTCTGGATCCATGCACGAACAATTTTATCTTTCACCTAGTCTAATAATGTACTTTCAAGATAGTTCAAGAAATTTGGATATTTCGCATACACCATTCTAAACTATATGATATTTAAATTATAACTCCTTTGTAACATTTCAGGCATCCATTATGATTTCCAATATCTAACTAGGTTTGACCATTTTTGCGACTTCACCCTTGATTTGTTTGGTCCATACCAAATGCTTAAGTTTACCTCTCACATTTTTTTGTCATATGATACTTGTTGTGCCGCGAAAAATATAGAGTTGTCGTCGAACTTTATTTATTCCAGAGGAAAGGGAAAATATCGATAAAACCCCTAAAAGAAAAGAAGATATTCGTCACAACCAAGAGCGGATTCGGGAGTCGATTATGCAAGAGGAATATATTAGCACCCCTCATATCTGTTGTACTCAATAGGAACCATTTTGTTTGTTCTTTTTACAAATGGGTGTTATTATCTAAAGGTTACTTGCGATTGGTTTTAATTTAGAGGGAAAAATAAGTTTTTAATTAATGTGATCACCAAGGATTCAGACCCTCGTGCCTACATATTCTCATAATGCAATGAGAAAATAAGAGCTCCATAGTTTGTGGTAGAAAATATGGATTTGTTGGTTGTTTTTAGTGGATGATGTTAACGTTTGCATTATAGCAGTTACATGTAGCTTGTATGCTCGCGCATGGGAGACTTAAGTATTTGTTTGTTTGTAGTAGAATGGAAATAACATGTCCTTTGTAAAAAGTTTTGAATGTGCTAAGGCGGAAAATTGGATTTGATGGGCTGTGATTGATTTTAGAGTCAGAGACACGTATCATACCACAAACTAAGTACGGTCGACAATCCGAGTATTTGGGAGCTGAAAGAACAATTGTATCATGACCTCTCTTTTTCGTACAAAGAGTTTTTTTGTTTATGAAGTTTGTGAGACGGGTTTGATCGTTGGTACTTATAGGGTGACAAGCATCTAACCACATGCTAAGGACGACCGACAATCAGAGTACTCGGGAGCTGAAAGAACAATTGTATTTGGACCTTTCTTTTTCGCCCTAAGAGGACCGAATTAAACTCGTTTATTGTTAAGTGTTTTTAAATGGAAGAAAACTATGAGGCCACAAGCTAAGCACGACTGACAACCCATGTACTTAAGAAATGGTGTGACCAAGTACGTACACCCCACACTTTTCATCTACTTTATTATGAAAATGTTTTGAAAATGACTTGACGTTGGATCAAGTGTTTGAAGTTTTTGAATGTGAAAGGTGAGAATTGTGATAATGGAATGGATATGTGAGAATTTATGAAAATGAAATGGGAGAGATACTTGATGTTGGATCAAGCGCTCATGTTGCATTCGATTGAGTTTGATTTTGAAAATCACTTGACCCTTAAGGCCGCCGCATGCAAACCTTTATGCCTGATATGCATGACTCAAATCTCATATCAACCTTGTTCTTGGTATTAGACAACTCAAGAACTAATATAAATGTTTTTACATGGTTATGTTCAAGAAAAATCGAGTCAATGTCCATAGCCTCTTCATAAAAGGATCTTTGGCTTAGAAGTTGAGAGGGTCGAGACAGATCTAGTCGGACTTGAGGAAGAAGACATTAAGTCAGTGTCACTATCACTAGGTGATCCAAGCCTTGAACTACCATTAGACAAACTTTCGTAACTACCAAAAAGCTTCATCTCGACAAACTTCTAATCTACTTTCCTCGTATCCTATTTTGATCTCCTTAAGTATTGATTCCATAACTCACACCTCTCAACATCATTTTTAGGCTCTATGACCCTCCTAGATGAGTCACACTCTCAAATAAACACTGTGAGTAGAAAGAAGAAATTAAAATCACAAGGAAAATGGAGTGTTATTTGGTGTCGTGAGCGGTTGAAGGGGATGCAAGACAAGGAAGGGAGGGAATGGTAGGAGATGCATGTTGCAAACATACAAGGTGAAGTGAATATGTGAGGGAAATGAAAAACTGTAAGTCTATTTAAAAGGTTAAATGGCAGACAAAATGGTGGTTGCATTAAATATATTTTCCTAAGGCTCCAGGAAGTAGGGATATACCATGAGATTACTCTTATTCCCAAGGAATCTAGAAATTATAACAGCTAGTAGAAAGATGTTACATCTAGTACAAATGGAACAGTCAGAAAATAGGTTAGGAAATCAACGAACATTAACCGTTCATAGTCAAAGGTCATCATTTCCATAAAAATTAGAAATTTTTTGCCCAAGAGGTATTGCTTGTTTAGGCATGTCGGGCAATCACTAGCTAGTCTCAGAAAAGCATTTCCCCTACGTGGCTCATGTTTCAGGGGATGTGTAAATGTTTGGCCTCTCGGTAGGTATCATGTAAGCATTTATCCCACATGCGGATAATACTTGAGAGACTATGTACATGTCCAACATATTTTGGATCATGCCATCAAGATTGGGGTGAGGTGTAAGTCAGAACCAAGGTCAGGTTGAGGAAGCTGATGAGTCAGGCCGATCCTATCGGCCCAAAATTAATATGGAGGGAATATTCGAATTAAGATACATGGATAATGTGTTTATGGCTAATTAATAACATTATGGCCCATGACCTAACAATAAAGTTTGATTCTAATTATTGTTAAGAGGTCACATAAATTAGGGACAATCACCTCAATGATCCTTGATGGGTCCTAAATGTGGAATGAGCCATGTTACTATATAAGAAAATGATCACTAAGGGAATAAATAAACACATTTTCACTAAGAATATGATTGAGATTTTACTCGCTCTCGCTATTTTTTTATAAGCAATTTGCACATAGCGGAATTCGAACTCAAGACCTTGAGAGAAGCACACTCTCAAGGCCTAATTCTTCACCACTAGGACGCACACACACATACACATACACACTGGCTCGCGCTAATTTTAGGAGGAAATAAGGCATATGGTATCCTATAGTAGTTTGTGTAACTCTATGAGTAGTTGTAAAACTGGTTGTTTATGGTGGGGGAATCACCAATGTTGGAAACGTCGTCGAAATTAACATTTGACTTATAGCAGGAGCGATTACTCCAACAGACTGATTGATTGTTCTTCTACATTTGGAACATCGTTCTTGGGAAAGGAAGAATATTTTGACGTTGGATGAGTCATCACAAGAATTTTACCACTCTCGGGTGCATAAACACTCAGAAATTGAAAACATTGCAAGTAGGAAGAACAAAACATACAATAAAAACACAAACACTTTTCTACAAAAGTTTAAATTTCTTGCACAAAAGGGTCTCACTGGACGTGCCAATTTGTTTACAATTGTGTTTAGTAAATCAAATCATAAGTTTTAGTTCACTTAAATGATTAAAGTCGGAAAAATCCCAAGGACATATTGTGCAAAAAGTGTTAGAGAAAGTGCATTTCTGCTTGTTAACTTAACGTTTGAAGGTAGAACAATTGGATAAAAATCCTAATAAGTAAAATGCAAAATTGCTTGAAAAGGTAAAGTAAAGGAAGAAAATCACAAAAGAAATCAAATAAAATGTTTAGATTAAAAGTGAGACGCTGATTCATTCAGTTCTCACAAATTATTTTATCTATGTAACTTGGATGTTAAAATTCTATAGAGAACAATAATGAAAAATTCTAACTTTTGTTACAGAGATCAAATTGACTTATAACCGTTAACAACAGCTAATTCTCTAAAATATGGCACATACTTCATTACGCGGTCTTTTGTCCTTTGCATTGCTTCCACATATTTTTAGTTTTTAAACTAGTGCAAAACTACCACGTCTGTCGAGATCAACTTCACCAACTTCATGTCTTCCAACTTCCTTTATCAAAAATCTTTGATGTCAAACTTTATGACTTTGATGTCAAAAACATAATTTGATCACCTATCCATAGTATTTTCATTTCTTTTACCATACTT
The DNA here is from genome assembly GCF_024323335.1 of Lathyrus oleraceus. Classification (NCBI taxonomy): domain Eukaryota; kingdom Viridiplantae; phylum Streptophyta; class Magnoliopsida; order Fabales; family Fabaceae; genus Lathyrus; species Lathyrus oleraceus. The sequence goes on along the minus strand of NC_066582.1, from coordinate 198,232,065 downwards.
TAATGGCAAACTACTAAACTCAAAATTTCATACCGACAATATGTCATCTCATCTAATATTTGAAGGTTAATATGAACACAATTAACTTTTTTAGAAATACTAGTTTAACCAAAAAAAAATGCCAAAATTATTAGGTTCCACGTCTTAGAACTTTTACGATTAGTTAATTTATTGTATATTTAATTTTATTTTAAAAATATTTAAATGGATTTTACATTTGTAAAAGTAATGTTGGTTTGATTGCATTTTTCAATATAATAATAATCATAATTAATTTTATCTTTTAAGTATTCAATTCTAAAAATCATAGAAAAAAAAAGATGAAATAGTAATTTAAACCTTTTCTTTTAAATTTGATTTTAGTTTAAATTTAATATAAATGTATTTAAATACAATGGCATGTCTTCAGAATCCGACTCTCGCTTCACTTTTACGCGATTCAATGCCATTTATTCCAAAACATTAAAAAGTTACCATAAGCAGCTTCTCAAAATGAATTTCTACATGATTAAAAACAAAAGCAATAACATTAGTCGGAATCATTTTTAATATTTTCTATAGTAACCACTTATTCAAAATCAATTTCTGATACGCCATAAGTAAACCCATTTTTAAAATTGCTAAATTCCAATAAATTGAAAAGAAACAAATATGAAATAAGTGGATCTGATTCAACTAATTTAATCTCATCTATGTTAAAGAAAAATCTCTACAATCTCACAAATTAATTTTTTTTCTTTTTATGAATATATACAACACGATTAAATCTTTTCTTCCGAAACTACCCCTACTCCGGTATGCAACTCAACTCCGCCACAAACTTCCCTCTGCCACCACCGAAATTTCTCCCGCTCCTCGACCTACCAACACTAACAGAAATATCCGGCGACACTCGCCGACCGGACTTCCCGTTCCCTTCACCGGAGAACACCAGAATCCGTTTCCGTCGAAACCCAACTTTCTCTCCGGCACCACATTTATTAAGCGCGGAGCTAGCCTTCACGGCCAGCGCGGCCATTTCCCTCATCGGTAACGGCTTTTTCAACCGGTTCAACGGCAAAGCGAAATAAAGCTGTCCAAGTATCAAAACCTCATCTTCATGCATGGCTACAACGACGTCGTCGAACCCCATCTCATCAGAATCGCATATGAAACACCCGGGGTATAATTGTAAAAGATAAGAAACCTTAACCGCGTACGAGAATTCCTTCATGGTACCGTCGTGTGCGACAACCTTAGCTGTTTCGACCTGCGACGAATCGAACGAAGAGCAGTTACCCATTAATATGATGTTTTAGCGAGTTCAATTTTTGAATGATTATAATTCCTAACTCGCGAGTTTGGTGTGTGTTGCGGCTATATGTAGCTTTTTTTAGTTGGAAAATTACGAAACCGTGTGCGATGTGTATTTATAGAACAACAATGGAAAAAAAGACAATTTTTTTCCGCGTAGGATAATTTTATTTAAATAATATTTTTTTTTAATAATTGCTTACAAAAAGTGAGTACTCATCTACTCATATGATTGTCTGTGAGGTTTGAAGGAGCGAGGAAATAAGGAGAAACGGCTTTCCAGGTTGGAAACAGGGTGTGTGTTTTTGTTCTTTACGGTACCTTTTGTTGTCTGTTTTATGTTTTTTAACTGAATTTTGTTGGTCTGGATTTATATATGTTTGGTTTTTTTTACTAACTATGACAGCACTGTTGTTTGTTTAAATATTAAAACTATATGCTGTGTAATGTAGATTGTAATAATTTGTTTTCAAAGTGCAATATATACTAGTATAAATTAACATCTTCATCTCAACAACAACTCAGACAAAAATCACATGGTCATATAATAATTTAAGTAATATCTCAAACTAATAAAAAATATATATTAAATTTATATAGACAGTCAAGAAGGTTCATAGTTTAAAAAATAAATTATGTGGTATAGTTTGCTTTGTGTGAATTATTTAAAAAAATATATATAAGACAGTCAAATTAAATGCAGTTTATTATTTTAATTTTTAAATTAAAATTACATTAAATTTTATTAATATTAAAAATTATATTTTGGAAATAATTTTAATAAAAACAATTTTATTAATATTATGATAATATAATATTATTTTATTGGAAACTATAGTATATTGAAAATTAATCCTATAAAATAAAAATATTTATTAATGTTTAAAATGTATGAAAAAAAAATTAATGAGTAAACTAATAAATGATAAAGTAATGTAATATACTTTTTTTTAAAAATTAAAAATTAAAATTTATGTATACCCTTTTGTTCAAATAGTTTTAAAAAGAATTTGAAATTTGATCTAATCTATGCATTTTTCACTAAATAACATCAAATTTTAATTTATATTGTGCATTTTTTAAACCAATTTATTACTTTAATTTGAATTTGTTTTTATATGAAGAAATCATGTATTTACCGAGAGTGGGTGATCATCGTTTTTTATACCAAGAGTGGGTTTGCTACCCCTAGTTTTGTTGTTATTGTAGTACTTATTTCTTCTGGAATTTTAGTTAATTTACTTTTGCTCCTTGTGTTGAGAATAGGGCGTTTTTTTTCTTTTAACGGAAAAATGTGGTGCTTTCTTTGTTTTAACTAAAATTGGTAACTGATCAAATTGAAATTATCCCGAATCATAATTGCGTAAGTGCTTACAGCGAAAGCAAAAGTAGATAGAAGGGAAAACTGAATTTGATCACTTAAAGTTGAACATAGATTTAGTTTTAAATTTGAAATGAATTATATTATAATTTATTTAGGTAAAGAAAATTCTATTCAAAGTAAGGACTTATTATTAAATTTAAAACAATTGTTATTGTTTTAGTTGATTATTCGGTGGTTTAGAGTTTTCGATGGGTTGGAGAAATGATTGATATGCATGTTTAATAATTCAACACTCAAGTTAATAAAAGAGGGAAAAATAAAACTTGAATAGGAATCAATTAATGTTCAAGTTAATAAGAGAGTGGAAAATAAAATTTGAATACGAATGAATTAAATTTTTGTATAGTGACGCGCTTTCCGCTTTAAATAAGAGACGTGATTGATATCTACACGTGTGTGGTATGGTGTAGGATGCATCCAACCGTTGGACTGATTTGGAAGCTTAGCATGACATTTTCGTGAAGGGCACTTTGCGATGCGGAAAAAAACGGGTGTACATGTTCCTCGTGTGATGATTTACTTCCTTACAGTTGGGTCTTCGCCTCATAGGCTTTGTGGACGTTCCAGACTGTTTCCACCCAAGCCTTTGAGCCTACTTTTCGAGACGAGGGTTTGTGACATGTATTATTGTCGGACCACAAGATTTTTCGAAGTGGAAGTCTTAGAAGGGGTGTTACCATTATTGGGAATGGGCACATTAATGCCTCTCTAGAGAGTCATAATGCAGTGCCAGAAATGATTGATATGTTTTCCTCGTTAACTAGCAACGATGTTTCTTAGAAGATCCCAACAGTTGGTAGTGCATGTTAAGTCTTCTGGTCCTAGGTACTTGAATAGAGTATAAAGGATTTTGAAAGCGCTCTCTTTCCTTTTTCATTGTAAGCTACCGGTGAAGAAAGTGTTTTTGTTTCCTCCGCTGTTCTTATCTGGGAGTGTTTCGTATTGGTGTCAAATCAAACTCAACAATTTTGTTCGTCGACACTGATTTTCCATGCTGGATTAATCCTTCTTTTGGTTCTGAAGTCCATGTTTTCTTCGTTCTTGCGACCTTTCATTAGGGATTCCAAGATAAGGATCGCTCAAACATTATTGTATTGGCATCGATTCTGTTAAAATTATTTAAGTTTTAATCTTGTTAATAACATCAAATTCAAACCAAGAAATCTGGTAGGGATATTAATGGTGATTGGATGGATCACATCATACTAAGGACTGCTTTAACCTTTGATTGCAAATGTGTTTTTGACCAAGCTTTGATGGACATGGGTCCCAGGATCGACTGAGAGGTGTTTCCCCTAGATGAAGATAAAAGGATGTGCAGTTGGTATGGTGGATGTGCTATCCTTTTCCATGAATGCTTGTTATGTATCATATGATATCGTCTTCCCTTTGACGAATTTTAAGTTGGCGTGTTGAATCATTCGTTGATCGCCTCTTCACGGTTTCATCCAGTGAGTTGGGCATTCGTTAAGGTCTTTCACCACTGGTGCGAGTACAAAGGAGGTAAGTTGACTATGACGTTGGTTTTCCATCTTTTTAAGATACAAAACAACCCCAATCATGAAAACGGTTCTTGTTTGCTCTTTTTGAGGCAACATATCTAGTACATTGAAGCTTATTCTAAAAGCATAGAAGATTTCAATGGTCACTTTTACCTGGTTACTCTTTGACTGAGAAGGGGCATGCGAAGATCTGCCACTTGGAACCTGCTCCTCCATTTGCTTATTCATACATCTTCCATAAGTAATGGACTCAGGGACACTACTTAACGGTGGTGGCTTTTTATAAGGAGCTTAGTTGTATTGGTGGTGCTTCAAGAAACTAGTCAAAGAAGTGTATTTAGATCCGCTGGCTGGAAAATGTCAAATCAAAGAAGGGGACGAAGAAAGTATTTGGTAAGTGGTGTCAGAGCCATGTTTTCCTTGATTCCTTTCTTGAACCTTCCTTGATGTCTCTTTTCTCAATCCTGGTCTGAAAACAAATAAATAATTTCGGTCTTTGGATTGTGATGAAGATTATTCTTATTTCTTGGGTCTTTTTTAGGAAGCTCGACAACGAGAATTAGTCAAACTATCCTCCATACTCATTGAACATCGATTATTTTGGAATTTGGAGTTCCTGGTCGAGGAGAGCTTTCTTGTCAGACATCCTTCGACAGGAGGGGGAGAGGCTTTAGGAATGGATCAATGATCTTAAAGTCAAACGGGGTCGTTATTGGGAGGAGGTCTTAGGTTCTTCCAAAATATTCTTGGCCAAAGAATTCATTGTAGAAAAGGTACAACGGGTTGCCCAAGAGGTAGTTGAGAAGAATTAGGTTTTGGTAGCCTCTCATTTTCTTAGGCATTAGGGGAATGAGTATGGAGTCTGTTTCGCCGGTGACTTGGATACTTTTAGATCTCTTCTAGACCCTTTCTTGGCTTAGGGGTGGCAATTTTGTGCGAGGCTGCCTCTTGCATAATGTTGTTCTTCATATGGTGTTGTGTAGACTTTCTTTGATTCGAGTAAGAATTTTTGCCAAGGCCTAGTAGTTCTGATGTTGAACCATCTTATACACATTGTTCAACAATTCATTGTCTCCTTGTAGGCCAAGATTAGCTTGCAAGAGTTGAAATCTGCGGCGCTCTTCTCGTCCGAACATTGTGGGAGGTAACAGAAGTCACAATGAAAGTTCTTCTAGGTGAAACTACGATGTAAATGCAATGAATGGAGGAAAATGATATGCTCATTGATTTGTCCTAGGTTGGACAAAATTTAGCTGCGGAGGAACGTAAGGAACAACAATTAATAGTTGATTGTTTGTCGTTTGAGGAGGAGTCAGAGAATTCCTAGTCACTTCAGCGACTGCAGCGACTTGTAGTTGGACGGAAGAACGAGTAGCTTTGGAAGACCTCATTGTTTGTAAAATATGATAGAAAAGAGTTTTGACTTTGAATTCGAAGGAATTGAATTAAAGATGTAGATCTCTTTTTGATTGAAGGAGATCTAGATTTTTACTTCGCTTGAATAGAGAAACGTTAGGTCATGGATATCGTAGAAATCAAAAGTCAATTCCCATAGAAAACAAAAATGTTCTTCTCTATAACTAGATGATGATAGAAAAGGAAGAATTTACTGTTGGTTATAGTAGTTCAAAGTTTCCGATGTGGTGAAGAAGTAGCTGACAGATTGTAAAAATAACAAGTGTACTATTTTGCCTCTTGCAGTAATACAGGAGAAATTCCTCGAATGTTGATCTCAAGGACTGCGTGTTAATATCGAGTTTGAATAATTGTTCAATTAAACAAAAACTAATGTTTGGGATTGTTTTGTCAAAAATAACAATACAGATAAACAAAATTAACAAAAGCTAGAATGAATTTGACAATAAAGAGTAAAATGCTAGGGATGGTGTATGATTGTTCATGTAATAACCTTGAATCCTTATTTTAACAACATAGTTTCAATAATAAATTACCGTTTCTCTAGTTTATTTTCTCCTAAGTCCTTAGGATGAAAACCTTTAATCATTCATCATAAACCCTATGTCCAAAGAAGTTTATAGATGAACTTAAGCAATTTTATTATCAAGAATACTCCGATTGTTATAGGGTATCCCTAGTCCTAGGTGATATCTACTACAACATGTTCTCAATAAAACCTTATTGTCGGCAGTCCAACCTAATCAACAATCGTATTTCAATCTCAATTGGTCCAAAAGAGAAATCATTCAAAATATATTGAGAATAATTTATACTGCTAGAAAATATATTGTTATCATACTAGGAATATCAAAATAATTACACAAACCAAATCAAGGACACCCCCTAGCATTGGGGGGTTTAACTACTCATATTGTTCAAAATAATTTCAATATAAAAATTAGACATTAAAAGTAATTGGATAACTTGGATCTTCAATTGTGTCCGCTCATGAAAATCTCCCGCTCTCCGAATTCCTTGATCTCTCCAATTTTCAATCGTGTAACAATTTTTCGTGTTTCCCCAAAAGTCCTTCATTCCTAGTAAAAACTCTCCTAAATAGTGAAAATCCATTGGCACTGGTTAGAAATCCCCAAAATACCCTTTTAGCTCAATACTTGATAAAAATACAAAAGAGCAAAAAGAATCAGCGCCTGAGGCAACACGGGCCGTGTCAGCTAACACGGGTGGCTGTGTTGCACCACTGATTTTCCAATTCCTTTTTTTTCAAGCTCAGGAAAACTTACATGGCCCGTGTCAGGTGACACGGGCGCCTGTGTTACGCCACTGATCCTTCTATTTTCTTGAATTCTTGTAAGACTGTCATTCTGCCACGGCCAGTGTCAAGTGGCACGGGTGGCCATGGCAGGCCTCCTATAGTTTTGCCATTTCCTTTCCGAAACACCGGATTTCTCCACTTTATCGCATTGAATGTTTTGGGTCTTCTACTTGGACCTGAAGAAAATCAAAAATAGACAACCAAAGCATAAAATGCAGAAAACTTGAAATAAAACTCAAAATGATAAAACGAGCAAATAACTTACGGAAACTAAAACTGACTCAAATGGTAGCACAATACGAAAAAAGTACTACATAGTACCTGGATTCTTGTCGAATACGCGATGAAAATATAGTACTAATGGTGATCGATCACAACCCCAAACTTAGCTCATTTCTTGTCCTCAAGTAATGTTCCGAACGACAGAACGTGTCACCCCCAAAATACACGAAATTTTACTTACCACAATACTACTGAGATCTTTCGCCACTAGCCCTCACTCTTTCTTTCATATTCCCTGCTTTCAACAATTGATTTTCCACCATACTTCCATATAGACTTACCACTTCTTATCACCGCAGCAATAACATTATTATGCTCACGAGGATTTGTCACTGTGCCACTAGGTAAGGTACCTGGAGCTTGAGAACTTGGGGCCAATTTTTGTGATATCTGACCCATCTAAACTTCAAGATTTTTTATAGAGGCAGTGGTGTTTTTCTGATTTTTTCTAGTCTCTTCTTGGAACTGAATATTGTGAGCGGCCATTTTCTCAATGGAAATCTCCTAGTCTGCTTTCTTTGGAGCTTGTTGTTGTTGCTGTTGTTGATATTGAGTCTGATATTAACCTTGACCCTGTTCTGGAACATTCCCTTTTTGATCTTTCTAGGAGAAGTTTGGATGATTCTTCCAACCTGGATTGTAAGTGTTGGAGTAGGGATTATTTTTCTTCAAAAACTTTATCTCTTCATTTTGTTCAGGGGTTGCAAAGCAATACACCGTGTGGTGAGGTCCATTACAAATCTCACAATTGACGGTCTGGGCAGGTTGAACTTGAGCTACCTGTTGAGTACCTATATTCATAGCCTTCAACTTCCTTTTCACTTCAGCAACTACTGTATCTTCCAACCGGATTTTATTAGTTTCCAGCTTCAGATCAATAACTCCCCCAGGTTTGCTCGTACAACTATCATACAACTCCAAATGCCCATTTCCAACTATCACTTCAATGGTCTTTTTAATACCGATAGCTGTTGAGAAATTGGTTGAGCCACTAGTTACTGTATCAATCAACTATTTTGTCTTTATTTTGAGACCATTAACAAACATATGCATCTGTTCAGTCCGATCCATATTACGAGTTGGGCAAGCCACCAGGACCCTTTTGAATCTTTTGTAGGCATCTCCCAAAGACTCACCCTCCTTCTATTTGAAGTTCAAGATTTCATACCTTTTTCTCATAAATACCGATGCTGGAAAATACTCATTTAAGAAATCCTTTTCGATCTCTTCCTATGATGTAATACTTCCAATTGGGAGAGAATAGAACCATTCTCCTGCCTCTCCAGCTAAAGTGAACTGGAACATTCTTAACTTCTTTGCTTCATCAGTATGACCATCAATTTTCAAAGTAGTACTCATGGTCAAAAATATATGCAAGTGCTTATTTGCATCTTCATTCACCTTTCCGGTGAAAGGTTTTCTTTCAAGTTGATTGATTGTGCTTGAATACAGTTGAAAATTAGGCACTTTCACCGGTTGGTTGACAATTGTTAATCTACCACCCGGTACATTTGTACCTCCATAGTCACCAATGATCCTTTCTGGAGGTGGAGGATCATCAATCATTATTTCTGATTCTGAGTCTGAATCTAAGTGAATTGAGGGAACTTCCTCTTCGGAATCCAGTCTAGCCAATCTAGCTTGTCTGAGTCTCTAGTGAAGGATTCTCTCAATTTCTGCGTCAAAAGGAAATTCAGCTGAGGGATCTCCTCGCATAAACAAATTAGACAGATTAGTGAATGAAATTATATAAATAACAGAAAAATAATTTTATTGCAGAGCAACAAATTTTTAATTAAACTAAAATCAAACTCTAGATTTTGGCAGTCTCCGGCAACGGTGCCAAAATCTTGATAGGGAAAATAGCAAGTGCACTATTTTGCCTATTGCAGTAATACAAGAGAAATTTCCCCAATATCGATCTCAAGGACTGCGTGTTAATATCGAGTTCGAATAATTATTCAATTAAACAAAAATTAATGTTTGATATTATTTTGTCAAAAATAATAATATAGATAAACAAATTAACAAAAGCTAGATTGAATTTGACAATTAAGAGTGACATTCCAGGGATGGTGTATGATTGTTCATGTAATAACCTTGAATCCTTATTTTAACAACATAGTTTCAATAATAAATTACCGTTTCTCTAGTTTATTTTCTCCTAAGTCCTTAGGATGAAAACCTTTAATCATTCATCATAAACCCTAAGTCCAAAGAAGTTTATAGATGAAATTAAGTAATTTTATTATCAAGAATACTCTGGTTATTATAGGGTATCCCTAGTCCTAGGTGATATCTACTACAACATGTTCTCAATAAAACCTTATTGACGGCGGTCCAACCTAATCAACAATCGTATTTCAATCTCAATTGGTCCAAAAGAGAAATCATTCAAAAAATATATATAAAACAATTTATACTGCCATAAAACATATTGTTATCATACTAGGAATATCAAAATCATTACACAAACCAAATCAGGGACACCCCCTAGCATTGGGGGGTTTAACTACTCATATTGTTCAAAATAATTTCAAGATAAAAATTAGACATTAAAAGTAATTGGATAACTTGGATCTTCAATTGCGTCTGCTCATGAAAATCTTCCGCTCTCTGAATTCCTTGATCTCTATAATTTTCAACAGTGTAATAATTCTTCGTGCTATCCAAAAAGTCCTTCATTCCTCGTAAAAACTGTCCTAAATAGTGAAAATCCATTGACAGTGGTTGGAAATCCCCAAAACACCCTTTCAACTCAATACTTGATAAAAAAACAAAAGAGTAAAAAGAATCAGCGCCTGAGCCAACACGACCCGTGTCAGTTGACACGGGTGGCCGTGTTGCATCACTGATTTTCCATTCTTTTTTTTTCAAGCTCAGGCAAACTGACACAGACCGTGTCAGGTGACACGGGCGCCCGTGTTGCGCCACTGGTCCTTCCATTTTCTTGAATTCTTATAAGGCTATCATTCTGCCACGACCCATGTCAAGTGATACGGGTGGTTGTGGCAGGCCTTTTGTAGCTTGGTCGTTTCCTTCCCGAAACATTGGATTTCTCCACTTTCTCGCACCAAGTCTTTTGGATCTTCTACTTGGACCTGAAGAAAATAAAAAACCGACAACCAAAGCATAAAATGAAGAAAACTCTAAATAAAACTCAAAATGATAAAACGAGCAAATAACTTACGAAAACTAAAACTGACTCAAATGGTAGCACAATACGAATAAATTACTACATAGTACTTGGATTCTTGTCGAATAAGCGATGAAAATATAGTACAAATGGTGACTGATCACTGACCTACAAGGTTAGTACTCCAATGCTTAAGTCAGTAAGAGAGTGGGAAATGAAATTTGAATGAAAAGGAATTGAATCCATGTAAAGTGACAAACATTCCTCTTTAAATAGAAGAGGTAGTTAATAATCACACATGTGTGGAATGACTTGGAATGCATAACTGTTGAATTGACTTGAAATATTAGTATGACATTCTCGTGAAGGGAACTATTCAACACGGGAAAAATACATGTATACATGTTCTTCGTGTGATGATTTACTTCCTTGCCATTAGGCCTCCGCCTCACGGGCCTTGCGGACGGCCTAAAATAGTATCAATTTTTATTTTCATTTCTTACATATGACAATAATGACTTATTTATAAAAAAAAATATTTTATTTTTTTTAAATTTCAAATGCACTTTATTTTTAGTTGTATTATCTATTTATTAATAGGATCGAGATATATGTTAATAACAACAATAAAAAATAAAAATAAAGTCTAAGTATTCAAAATCGCCAATTCACAAGTTCTAATACAAAATATTTATATTTAACTCTTAATTTTTTTTATAAAGATGTTGATTTAAAAATATCAACAAATTGTTTATATTAATGCATTAATATAAATAAATGTTATCGTCAGATATTAAACATTTGACCAACAAATTACACCCATTTAACTCTTAACTTGTGTTTGTAAGTTTTTTTTAGAGTTCGGAGGTAAAATGAGTGCATAACTTTGAGAAGAAATCGAAGAATAAAGTAAAAATAATTGAATATTTTAGGTGGAGTGAGTTTTGGAGAGTTTAATTTTATTGATAATACAAAAACCATAAGTAGTAAAAATTACGTCTTTCGTGCACTAGAGTTTTAGTTTCCTGGGAGTGTGTGCTTCATCGGGTCGACCTTCGTTCATGGTGGTTTAAACTCCTAATCTTAGGATTAGGGACCACCCTGAAAGAAATCGGGTCTGAGGGGTTTCCTTTCTCTGTGATTTGACCTCCTGGGTGCGAATGGTTGATCAATGGAATTTGGGAATTATCCGTGTTGAGTTAGGGTTTCATGGAGCATCAAGAAGGAGAGCCTGGAAGGGCAAACACAAGGAAGAATCTTGATCCAGATGAGAGTCATGCCCATAATGTTATGGGGATTAAGATTCAAGAGCTGATAAAGGATCTTGAGAATTCTCATTCTCAAACAGGTTCCAGGAAGAAAATTTAGGAGAAAGATGAATAATTGCAGAGGAAGGAGCAAATTGATCAAAGAATTTCGTACAAGAATATGATTACAGTGGAATCTTCTAAAGCCTCTGGGATTCTTAATCAACATGAGGAGGAGATGGAGGATATTGAACAAGATGATAATAGGATATGTATAGAGGAACACCAGGTATGAGGATATGAATGTCCAAAGTTTGTTCTATCTGTGATGGAATAAAATAGGATAGCAAAACCTTGGGAAAATGGTTTAATCATCAAAATTTTGGGGAGCAAAATAGGTTTCAAGGCGCTTGAGAATCGTCTTCAATAGTTATGGGCAAGCAAATAAGTGTTGAGTATTGTAGATTTGGGACAAGATTATTATCTTGTTACTTTCACTAGTGAAGAGGGTCATCAAATTGCTCTTTTGGAAGTTCCGTGGCTCATCTATGATCACTATCTCACTGTACGAGAATGAAAACCTAATTTCTATCCTGCTAATGATGTGGTTGATCAATTGTTTGTATGGGTTCATATTCTAGGACTTCACATTGAGTATTATGATCAAAATGTTCTCACATTCATAGGAAATCGAATTAGAAAGGCTATTAAGCTTGACAGGAACACAATCACAAGGGAGATGGGAAAATATGCAAGACTTTGCGTCCAAGTGGATCTTTCTAGATATCTCCTTGCTCTGTTTGCGATCAAATGATAGAATTACAAAGTAGAGTAAGAAGGCCTCCATTTACTTTGTTTAAGTTGTGGAAATATGGGCACTATGTAGAGAATTGTCCTGAAAATGGTGTTACGGAACTTGGCAAGGGGGAGGATAAGGATTTAGGAAACCACAATGTGGAAGGAGCTGCGTCAAAATATATGGGCCCGGAAGTTATAAAAGGACCTTGGAAGATAGTACAAAAAATGAGAAGAATGTAAATTAAGATTGTTAAGACCAGTCCTAATACAAGTTTAAATACAGGCATGAATGTGGTCAACAAGAGCAAAGGATCATGGTTTTCCACCCTGATGGAGGAAGGAGAAGAGGAGACAGTTGTCATACCCCAAAATTTTACTCCCCTTTTCATTTCTACCTAACCTTTTGGTTTGAGATTTCATCTGCATAGCCATTAGCATCATAGTACATTCATTTGCATTGAGGAACACAAAATCATGGATTCAAGGGTCTTGATCACATAAAGTATTGAAGGGAGGTTGAGTCCTAAGATAGGGTTCTTACATGACATGCTTTTATTGGTGAACCCTTCACCTTGGTTGTCTTTATCATGGAGCATAATGGAAACCCTAATTCATTGGTGTTGGGTGTAAGCAACATCAAGGCAAACCAAACCCCCCAAAACCTAGTTTTTGATTGTGGCACTATCATCCATTGTGTGTGCATTCAAGTTTAAGGTGTCATCTGATTCATTGGTTCCATTATGGGGGATTCATTGGCTTAATTATGAATTCATTCAAGGCCATACATGTTCATGATCTCGCTGCTTAGTTAAGAACTCATTCAAAGTTTTACATGTCCATGATCTCTTGCTTGATTGGTGTTCATTGGTTCAAGTCTAATGCAATGACCTTACAAAGTTCACGTGATTCAATTCATGGCATGGCATTATCCATTAGATCATCCACTCAAGGTTTATTCCATTCATTCATTTAAGTCATGTGTTATTCAAATTCATATCATGATTCAATCCAAGTCCATTCCTTTCAAAACGTTACACCATTACATCACAAAGTATCATTACACTACATTACATGTCATTTCATCCAAAAAAATATATATTTTTACATAAGTTGACTTTTAGTCAACTATTGACTTTTTGGTCAAACAGTTGACCAAAGTTAACTAACCAACTTTGACCATCTCCTAAACCCTAATTCCCATTTCTTTTTCAATCTTCAAAGTTTTACATCCTTTCGATTTTTTTCTTCCCATTGTTTCTTCAAGTGCAAGTCATTTTTGCCTTGATTCCATCATTCCACTTTTGCATACCCTACAAACCAACATAGCATAACATTTCAAACAACAACATTTCAAGCATGACCATACATTTCTAACAGCCCTAGCCTACAAACCAACCAAACCATCATGTTAACAAGTTACAATGACATACCACATTTCCAAACATGATCACACACAACACGTCAAAGCAGGCTAAGCACTCATAACTTTCATCATAGCATTTCACTACCAAACATAATAATTCATCGCAAATCATTGTAGCAACCCATAGCATTTTTTGCCATATACCAAACCTTGCAAGCCATAGTAAATAGAAGCAAACCAATTGACATGTCACAACTGGCAACAGTACAATTCACATCATTAGCAACACAACAACAATGCGTTAGCAGTAAAACATTAATTCAAGCAAGGATGCAACATCAAGTCCAAAGTAAGGCAAACAACTTAATAGAATATCAACCAACACATATCACGAGAGATGGGCTTGACAAAGGTGCCACCATAACTATTAGATGGTTCATAGGTGATGATAATGATGATTGAGTTGAGCACATTATCTCGAATTGCAGCCTACATGGTCGAAAATTGAATAAATGCGGCTTTAGAAGCCGATTTCCAACAAAATAATGGTTGTCGAAGCCAATTCAATTAAAAATAATAAATTAAAGGAGATTGTTGAAAATCATGTTTCTAAGTTGGTAGACATAAAGCATTCAATAGTGATTGAGAGAGAAAATCATAAATCCAAAGTGTCGATTGCATCTATTATGATGAGCCTTTGGGATTTGAAAAATATCCACCAGTTTCGGCCAAGAAGATCCAAACTTAATACCCTTTAGAGGAGATCGATTTAGGGGATGAAACAATAAAAAAGCCAACATACATAAGTACAAAGATTGATCCAAGCCTGAAAATACATATGATTGAGTTGCTTAAAGAATTCAAGGATTGTTTTGCTTAGGATTACAAAGAAATGCCATGACTTAGTCGAGATTTGGTGAAATTAAAGCTGTCAATTCTACCTGATATGAAGCCAGTGAAGCAGACACCAAGGAGATTTGCGCCAGAGGTGACATTGAAGATCAAAGAAGAGATTGAAAGGATTTTGAGAAACAAATTCATACGAACTGCAAGGTATGTTGAGTGGTTAGAAAATATAGTCCCTCTTAGAATTGGTGGATGATGCCTTCTTTGCCTATTAGAATTGGTGGATTGTGTTTATACTCGACAATAGAGGTTTCCTCGTAAGATTTTTATGGCTTTTAGGACCTAATCTCAGATGTTACAAGATCATATATTGAAAGACAATGAGATATATGGTATTGACTCTGATATTTGACATGACCACAAGAAAGAAAGTAAATTTTGATTATTTGCAAGTATCATATGCTCAAGAGGTTATCTTAGCCATTCATATTGTTAAGTTAGACCAACATATGTCATTGATAGAGTATCATATTATCCTTAGATATCACTTTATGATTCTCTTATTTTATATTGACGAGGTTTGTCCTGCTTATGGTGAAGTATGCTTGGATATCTTTGGAAAAGACGTAGCTTATTGCAGGGAGCTTATATGCTTTAAATATCGATATGATTTTTTTAGAGATGTCCTATTTCGACAAGAAGAAATATTTGTGAAGACAAAGTAGTTGTGAATTTCTTGACCAATTTACATGATGGAAGTTTGGCACTTAGGCCATAAGATGTTCTAGTATGAGTATGAAAAAAGCATGCATGTGTGAACTTAAATGAAGTTTTTCCACTTGTAGAACTAAGGACCGAAGATTTTACTGTCATACAGATAACCCTCAAATTTGTTTCAAATAAAGTGGTCAAACATGAGAAAACAAGTTCTGACAATCAACGTATTTTTATTCGATTTACAAATTACATTTGACACTTTTGACTTCCTAGCATAAGTGAAAGTCAATTTCTTAAAAAAAATAAAATAAAGAGAATCATGCATAAGAATATTGTATTTTCTTATTTAATAATTTTTAAACAAACACTCGATACCCTCGAATTTAGTTGGATACTGATATCTTCATCCAATCAAAATACTATTCACTTCCAACATTTTATTCACCCACAGTTTCGAGGCTTGAATATCTGACTTTACAATTGATTTTAAATAGGTTTTCAAGTGAAAATATAGAACACAATTCAATCTAATGTGGCAAAATGGTCGCCTAATCCAACTTTTTCACCCCGTGTAGATATTGAAACAGTTGAGGACCTTGCAGATAGTGATTATATATCAGTATTTAAAAAAACTAAAATTATACTATCACCGATACAATTATAGTTTTAACGAAAAAAAAGTTATTTATTCGAATGATAGAGACAAAATTATAAATAAAATAATTTAAATTAGAAGTAAAATTGAATGAAAAAAATAACTACTTTACATAGACTGTCAATTTGGTCACGTGATCATTTATTTATTTTCAGCTCTAATGTGTGTCACATGAGGTTCATTTAATATATATCATCTGTGATTGATCAAGAAGTTTCGCAGTAATGACAATACCAAGCTTTATAATCAGTATTCGATATGGTCAAAGATATTGCTAAATAGCATACATTGTCTCTGTGTCGAAAACATCACGAGACATGAAATATAATCTGTACGACATAACATAGATTAGGATTGTTGTTTTTGTCAATGTCTTTAATCTAAAGTATATAATACATTATTGTGTTATTGCCTGTTGGTAGGTATAACCTCAATAAAACTTGTGATTCATGACCCAAATTATTTAGCCTAGATACATCAATAATACAAAGATTATAATCTCCATTATAGCGTAGAATTAACATTAGGTGGCCCATGTTCAACAAATATTAAATTAACATTGAAGAATTAATGTTAGAATAATTATGGATCTATACAAATTTATACAATGATTGTGAAGATGATACACGGTGAGTATGATTTTGAAACTTTTAGAGCTGTTGGGACAATTTGCATCTGGTTAAAGATTTTTTTAACTCGTACTCAAGTGAATATTACTTAATATATATATTAATGTTAAGTTAATTGTCTACGATCAGGGATGAAGTTATAAAATTTAAGATGCGGAGGCAATATATATTATATATTATTGAAAAAAATTCAAAAATCTTTATATAGAGTGACACTCTTCATCTTCAAAATCGATTTTATAGGGATGAATTAAATTAAACTTTAATCCTATTATATATTTTTTCATAACGTAAAAATTAATTGTACATATATTAAATTATTTATTATTATTATTATTATGTCACTTTTTATATTATTTATAAAATATTTGATAAAATATTTATATCTGTGAGATAATGTGAGATAATTAAACGTAAGTGTAATCTTTTTATTAAAAATAATATGCATACTAATTAAATTATATTTAAAATTATAATAATATATTAATTTTGTATGTAAAGTATATTTAACTTTAAAAAATAAATATTATTTTTTAAACAAAATAATATTAATTAATAGAGTTATATAATTATGAGATTTCAGATTCAAATTCAAATCAAAGTTATAATATTTATCATTTATTAATATAATAAAATTTTAGAGACAATACTAAATCTTGTTTATTGATAATAAATATTACAACTTATAATATAAAAATTATGAATAAAAATATAATATATTAAATTATTAATATAATATAGTAATTTTAATTAAAATTTATAATTATCAATTGTCTTATCTTAAAAATATAATTAATTATATGTAATAGATATTCAAAATATACTAGCTATTTTATATTAATAGATATTACATATAAAACACATTTAACTATGCGATTGAATTTGAGTTTTTGAAAATTTATCATATAAAGCATAATATTGTTTTGTATATATTATTATTATATACTAGCATATGAATGGAATATTAATTGAATATCAATGAGGCATATGCCCCCTTACTCTTATACATACTTCAGTCTCTGTCTACAACGATCGACTAAACAACACATGTTACGTCTTCGGCTTCATGTAACCTTTGATTTTGACAAGTTTCCACGTGTCCTTGAATAACGGTTTAATCCTATCCATGTACACTTCATTTGACTGCGTAGAGTGTATATTGGAACCTCTGAATTTCACTAAGTCCCAAAAACCAATAAGCGCCATGATCTCTGTCTAATTACCATTTCGACCATAATTAGTACTCATTTTCGACAAGTCAAATTAGTCGAGATCTTCATGGCCATTTCTAGCCATTTCGACTTTTTAACAAAAACCACTATCACATGACATTTATCACATTTTTAATGCTGGTGCAAATAATATGAGATAACAACAGCACACCGAAATCGTTATTATCACCATAAGTAATGCTTCACCGATTCTCGTCTGAAACTAGCTACTCGCTCATGAATCCCCATCATATGACCATAGCACACCAAAAATCACTAATATCACCATAAGTAACGCTTCACCGATTCCCATCTAGAACCAGCTACTCGTTCTTGAATCCATACCACTGAAATAGAGCACACCAAACTGGACCGAAGTCCGTACACCATGATGTATGACTCTCAACAACATGCTTTATCACCAAAATAATCACAAAAAAAATCACCAAACAAATCTCCAAAATCATTACCATGCAATCGCCACAATATGCATAACATTATACTCAATACACAACAATTGATCAATGCTACGATAATTAACAAACAACACCAAATAACATCACCTCATCAAATGCATGTCCGCATGACATTCAATCATATTAAATCATTATAACATCAATTCATCATTAAATAAATACAACAAGTCAAACAATTCTACACACACTTCAAGACATACATATATAATTCAAACATGGAAATTCAGCTTACAAGACACTACCATAATGTAGCTTTGCGCGTTAGCTTTTCAACGCTTCGAACTGCGCCTTAATCTGATTCCCCAAACTCAAGTTATGATCAAAACCGTATGTATACCAAATCAGTCTGGTCGTGACGGGTGGATCGTCATGAATATGACAACCGCCAGTTCGCAACATAATGTAGAACCACTGTAAAATATAGAATTCTACGTTTTTTCACCATTGGAGGCTCAGAATTTGGCACACAATAATTATATCATATTAAACATGTTAATTTCCAACACATTAACATCATGAATCATATAAATAGACACACAATTCATTCATCACTTTCATCAAATTCATGTCCATGCTCAAAGTTTCAAAATTCCAAAAATGACATAAAACGACATACTCATAAACAGAACGATACACACACAAATTCAATCACAAAAATCACTTAACAACACAATAAATCATCAATTTTTCATATTATCTCACAACAATAATAAATCATAATAGAATCTACACAATTCCTAATGAGATTAAGAGTCTCTCTTCTCCACCCTATCATGCAATACACCCATAGTGAAAGCCTTTTCTCCCCCCTTACCTTATAGTTTCAGCAAGCAAGCTCTTCTCCAATGGTTTTTCTCTCCTCTTCTAGCTCTAGGGTTTTCCTATTGCCTCTTTCTCAAGTTCTCTAAAAATTGGATGAAACCTAACTCTCCTTCACCTATTAGAATATATATCAGAAAAAAACGTGGACCACTTGATCTCCCTCATTAATTGAGGCGGCAGATCAAGTGGCCACCAACGCGCGTTCCATGGTGCGCCTGAGTCAAACGTCCACACGCCTAGTAATTAAAACGTACGCTCATGATTAAAATAAATTGAACTCATCTAATGGCTCAAGACCACGCCACATCACTACCGGAGCAAAGCGCCGGTCGTCTTCTCAGGCGACCTTGGTCGGACTGGTCCATTCATCACCACATCATAAATAAAAAAGGAGGACATGATCTGAAAGGAAAAATGATGTAGATCACAAATATCACCTCAATTTTAACTAACTCATCACATATAGAAAGATATTAGGAGTTGAAATTTGAGGTATGTCAACTGAGTTGCTTCGATTTGACCTCTAAGCAACTCAATCTTCTTGCCTACATTGGTAGGACTTCAGACAATCAAAGAATCAAGAGAATTGAGCAAGATTGAGAGAGAATCGAAGAGATGAAATTTTCTGGAAAATACCTTCAATGTAGGTCTGGATTCAACTGTTCTTGCCTTTGCTCATGCTTGATCTCACTCAGAATGCTTGCAGGAGTAGAATGAAATGCACAAAAGGTCTTGGATCCATGGAGTTTTGAATCTCAAAACAGTGAGATTCAAACTCAATTTCAAGATGAAATTCTCAGGTTTATCCTCTCAAATGGAAGGGTTAGGGGTTTAGGATCAAAGCTGGCGTGAATGTGTGTTCAATTTTGATGCTAGAGGGCTCTATTTATAGCTGCAACTCATGATATTTGCACCTTCAAATTCACTTTCCAAAATTGGTAATTGATGATGCATGGGTGCATGGGCGTGTACAGACCCATGAAATCATTGCTTAAGGTCCACAAATGAATGTAAGAGAGTCTAAAATTAACTTGGATTGCAAGGCAAGTGTGTGTGAAGATTTGAAGTTTGATCTTTGCCAAATGATGATACCATGTTCATGCCATCCACAACCCTAGCAATTCTTGTCAAAAATGGATGAAGTTGGACTTTTTGGAAAGGATAGATCAAGAGGAACAACTTTCATGTTCAAGACTTTTCCATTTGAAGCTTGTATCATGATGAATTTTGAGGTGGAAGTTTGTAAATTTCAACATGTTAAAATTTTTTCTAAGTGTCAAGCTATATATCTCAATTTTCCACCTTGCTTAACTTTTTATGTGAGCTTCAAATGAGAAACTTTTCTTCAAAAAAGTTTTATCTCTTTCCAAGACCTTCAAAATGGTCATAAATTTCATGTCATTTTGATTTTAAATGATAGAGTTATACTTTTTTGAAGTTTGGAAAAAATCATTTGTTCAATGGTATAGGTCAAAAGGGACCTATAATGTAGCCTCATATCACATGCTCATAAAAGTTGAATTAGCTCTCACTCCAAACATAAAAGTTTAAGTAGAAATCTTGAATTTGATTTTGAAACTTATAAATATTTCATCTCATAAAAATTGAGTAAGTTATGGCCTTGGGAAGTTGACTTTCAAATTAAGGTTTAGACAAAATGACCTATAATGTTTCAATATAGAAAATGTTTTTCCAAGCAAAAATATCTCTAGGTATCAACATGACAGTTGTTTGGAATGTAATTTAGAGTAAGTTTTCTCATGGAAGCATTTTCATTTGGTGAAAATTTTAGGAGATAGGGTCTAGGGAGACCCAGTTTTGATCAGATGAATCATCTAGCCAACCACCATCAACCAACTTGCTAACCTTCAATTATCTTGACTTTTTAGGCTCAAGGTGGATCATATATGCATAAGATGATGAAATTTGAAGTTTCCCTTGAGAAATTTGATCAATTGGTGAGATAGCTTGTTGGAGAAGTTACTCAAGATACCCAGTCAAACTAGGGTTTCCAAGGCAAATTACCCTCAAACTCTTGAAGAAAACTTGACCAATATAACATGTAGGAATAAATAGAAATCATATATGATGCCCATAACCATTCTTGAATCAATTCATGGTTGTGCTTTTTGTCATGAGGGTCTCAAGCCCTAGATATGAACTTGATAGATCAATGGAGATCATGCCCTACCTACAAAAGAGTTAGGCAAATGCAAAGACATATTTTTGGTATTTTGGTTATTAAAATGATAAAATACAAGTATGATACAATCACAAAATGCTTGGTGATCTCTCCCCAAACAAACCCAATGAAGGAGGGGTAAGGAGGATGCTAAGGTATGATCCCAATGCTAATGCTTATGATGAAATTATGTCGCACCTCGAAAAATGGGGATACGACTTTAAAGCGAAGCGCGATCGCACGCTCACAATGATGGACTGAACAGAGTCGCCACCGAACTTTATTTATTCCTAAAAAGGAAAGGGGAAATATCGATAAAGCCTCTAAAAGAAAGGATAAGATATGGTCATCGCAACCAATATCAGGGTTCGGGAGTCGATTACGCAAGGGGAAGGTATTAGCACCCCTCACGTCCGTTGTACTTAACGGGAACCATTAGGTTAGTTGTGTGCGTTAGTGTTAGTTGAAATATTAGGCTTTTCGAATTATTAGGTGGGAAAGAAAGAAAGGATGAGAAGAGAATGTTTTTGGATTTTTGACGAAGGGCTAAACCTAAGTTTTTTATTAGTGGGCCTGACAAGATTTATAAATCCTGCTCCTACGTATCTCAAAAGAGAAATCAAGGCTTACGTAGTTCTGGGTAGAAAAATGTTTGTTTGTTGGTCGATTTTAGCGAAAGCTATACTGTATTAATCGACGAAAACATTGTTTTACCCAAAACAGATGAGGAGTGGACGCGTACCACACATCGAACGGATTTATAAATCTACATTCGGAAAAGCGTCACTTATCTCGACTCAACAATCGTGGCCGAAACATTGTTTTGCGTCACCTTAAGACAATATATCTTTCATTTATGAAAAAGGTTCTTTGATTAGTCGCACAACGGCGAGAAAGAGTTTGATTGGTTGGATTTATTTTAAGTGATGACGAGAACTTGGATGCGCGAGATATCCATCTCGAATCCCAGTTTCAGGAGTGCACGGTATACACCATGTTCCATTTCTATCTTTATTGGCAAAAGTGTTTAATAAAGATTAAGTATTTTTAGGTTTGATTGAGAAAGGGTTTGAAGAAACCGCATTGACAATTTTAGACGATGGCGAGAGTTAAGATAGGCGAGGCATCCGCCTCGAATCTTAATCTCAGGAGTGCACGGTATACACCATGTTCCATTTCCATCTTTATTGAAAGAGGTTAAGATATGAATTAAGTATTTTGGAGTTTGAAAGATGAATACTTGTGACTTGCAAGGTCTTACAGCTTGGGTCTAGTACTCGGGACTACGTCTGGACATTCCACCCAGGCAATCTGTTTCTTTCCAATTTTATTAAGAAAATGATTCGAATATTTACGAACGTTTTGGAGGGAAGACGAATATCTATGGCTTGCAAACTCTTACAGCTTGAGCCTAATATTCGGGATTATAAATGGATATTCCATCCACGATAATCTTTTTCTTCAAATTTTATTAAGAAGATGGTTTGAGATATTTACAGGTGTTTTGGAGAGAAGACGAATATTTATGGCTTACAAGCTCTTACAGCTTGAGCCCAATATTCGGGATTATAACTGGATATTTCATCCACGATAATCTTTTTCTTCACATTTTACTTAGAAAAAGATTTGAATATTGGAGTGTGGAAGAGAAGACGAATATTTACGGCTTGCAAGCTCTTTCAGCTTGAGCCTAATATTCGGGTTTATAACTGGATATTCCATCCAGGATAATCATTTTCTTTACGTTTTATTGAGAAAAGAAGTTTGATTAATAATGATTAATGTACAAAGGTTTGAAATTATTGAAAATTATGTTGGTATTGCTTAAAAGCTCATTGTAAGAAGGCCCAAGAGTAAGCCGATGGACTGGAATAAACCGAAATCGAAAAAGCAACTGAATTTAGCTCTAAGCTAACTTAAAGTGGACTCCTATATGAGTCACTCTACAAGAAGTTGAGCACTAAAATTTATGCATCTAAACAATTTTCGATAGTCAAATTGAATTTTAACTCCGAGATCGCAATACAATAAAAGGCAACGACAACCAAAATATTATTATAGCAGTAGCACAAATTTTATATTAACTCAAAGTAATTGAAAAAAACAGAAAACTAATACAACAGACACAAATGTTGTCTATAATAAATTTGCATTACTATATAATCGAAATAGAGTTAAAAAATAAAATATGAAAACAAATATTAACACATTATAAATATATATAAAACTAAAAAAAAGAAGTGACATATAACTGAAAAAAGATTATAACTAAACAAATATAAGTATATATTAACTACAATATATCTAAACTAAAAAAAATAGTAGAAGTATATATTAAAGCTAAAAAAAATAATAGAAGTATATATTAAAGCTAAAAAAATAATAGTATATATATTAAACTTTAACTAGTATAAACAACGAAAATGAAACGGCACGGCATGTACATATATTAAACTTATATAAAGTAGGTACATATTAAAATATAAACAGTAACATCAAATATTTATATTAAATTAAACTAGTAGTATAAAACTGAATGTAGTATCTGTAATACTAAAAGTAATTAGTTTATTATAAAACTAAAAAAAAAAGTATTAATATGGTATATAGAACTAAAAAATAAAATATAATTAAAAATGGAAACGTAAGAATATATAAAAATAAAGAGATAATGAGTAACAAAAGCAAGTAAAATATTAGAATTTCAAGACAAAAGCAAACAATGTATATCCAACAAATTAAAATACATAATACTAAAGTAAAAAAAAGAGATAAGACTGAATAAAAGATTTATTATGAGGTAAGGGAGTGTGTTATGTTTGTGTATAGTGAAGGAGAAGAGTGAATATTTATGGTTCTTACATGGAAGAAGAATGTGGAGTTGTGAAAGTTTTTGTTTGTGAGTTTCTTATGAACATGAAGGTGTGAAGAAAGGTTGGAGAAAAATAGCTAGCAGGATGAGGTTGTAATAAAGTGGTTTTACAAGTGTGATAAGTGATGTGAGTATTGAAGGTGGTGTATGATCTGTCCACGAGAAAGAGAGACAATTGAAGTGGCGGCTGTGTATGTTATGGATTCGTTTTATTTCTTTGCACAACATTCTCTTTTATACTGTAACCTTAGATTTTGCTAAAAATCCAATTTACCCTTTCTTTTCTTATTATTAAAATTTTACTTAAAAAATGATAAGGTAATAATACAAAGACATAACATTACTAATTACTAATTAATATTAAAATAAAGTGACATGTTAATAGTAAAATATAACAGTAATAAAACTAAAGAAATAAATTAATAGTAAATAAAAAAACAGTATATATATTTTCAGTGGATAAAAAAGAGTGCTTATTTACTTCTATTTAATATTTTTTATATTTTGGAAAAAAAAACATAAAAAGGATTAAAGTAAATTTAAAAAAATCAAGTGCAAAAATGTTAGAAAAAGAAAACTGAATGCACCAAAATGATCAGTACAAAATAAACTTCTCGGAAATATACAAAGTTTGAACCAATTTTGAAATAAATTTTGGCCGGTTAAAAGGCTCAGACTAACCGAAATGCAACTGAAAAAGTAGTCGAAAATTAAAACGAGCACGCCAGGTTAAACTACGTGATCCGTAGATTAATAAAATTGACGTCTGCAAGATCGATCTTGAAAATTTTTTGCCCGCTGTTTTGACACACATTTGATAATTGATTCAACCGGTTTATCTGTAAATCCCAAAATTATTTCGACTGATATTTTAGGCACTATGGGGTATGGAATGCATGGTATGCTATGTAGACATGCAATATCTATGATGAATGTATTGAATCAGCGATTCAGGGTCAAAATTGGGGTGTGACAAATTGCATGAGGGATCTTAGGGTCAAAATTGGGGTCTTACAATCTCGCCTTCTCGTTTTTTACCGTAGGGAACAAAAGGTTTCTTCGATGCACTAGAAGTACTGGCAGAGTTCTGGATATTTCCCATTTTAATCATATTTTCTATTCTTTCACCGGCTAAGACTAGGTCGAAAAAGCCCGAAGAGGTGCTTCCTACCATTCTATCAAGGTACGGACCTTGCAGGTTTCCCATAAACATGTCTATCAGTTCTCTTTCTAGAAATGGGGGTTGTACCCTAGCAGCTAATTCCCTCCACCGTTGGGCATACTCTTTGAAGGACTCCTCAGACCTCTGAGTCAGATTTTGCAACTGCGTGCGATTAGGTGCCATATCAGTGTTGTACTGATAGTGCTTGAGGAATGCCTCAGCCATTTCCCTCCATGTGTGAATATGGTTGCCCTCAAGTTGCATGTACCAATCCAAAGATGCCCCTCAGAGGGAATCCTGGAAAAAATGCATTAAAAGTTGATCATCGCTGGAATTGGCAGCCATCTTTCGGCAGTATGCCCTAATGTGCATCCTAGGGTCGCTATTTCCCTTATATTTTTCAAAGTCCGGAACTTTGAACTTGGTTGGAATGATGACCCCAAGTACCAAGCACATTTCTACCGCATCAAGGCCCAAAACACCAGTGCTCCCCATTTCCTTGAGCTTTTCATCAATAGCCTTCACCTTCCTCTCCATCTCGTTGGTTGTTGAACCGAAGGCGTCACCCTGAGAAGCATCCATTGGGCTGAAGAATGCATTGTGTTAGTCGTCTGTCTCAAAAACATGAGGACGAGGATTTTTGTTTGGAACACCGCCGGGTGCATTAATGTTAATTGGAGGATCAACTTGAGGAACTGGAGTCGGAGTCTCGATCGCTGGAGGGGTAGGAGGATTGGTAGTATTGGCACGTTGGTTCATTTCTTCTTGCATTTATGCCATAACCTTTTGGCCTCTTGCGACTGCTTGAATAGTCTCCATCAACTGCCGCATTTGGGACCGCATCTGGGATACTTCTTCCTGAAGGACAACTTGGTTCTCTTGAAGTTGCTTCATGACAGCTTGTCGATGTCCTCGTGTATCGTACCGAAAAGTCAGCTTTGGAGAGTGGTTCTGGTCAGAAAAAAGGGTGGATGGATGAGTTTTTTTTATGTTTTTGTGTTTCGAAAGATGCAGATGATGCATGAATTTTTTGTGTTAATGCAAAGCTCTTTTTAGTTATTCATGTTTATTCATTGCAAAAACTACTTGATGATTCACGTTCACAATCATAAATAAAGGAAAACACAATAGAGAAAAATCATAACTTTTATTCATCCTTAGAAGGGAAAATAGATTGCAATACATAGAAGTTGCAAAATACAAGTAATGGAAGCAAATAAACCAACTAGATATCCACCCTAAAAGTGACCCCTTGAGACTTGCGGAGAGCCTTAATGTCGGTGATGAGTTCGGCCATTGTTCTTTTGCAGAACTTGACGAAGTGGTAGACCTCTTCGGGGGTATTATCTGGGCACATGATCAGATCCGCCTCCTTCAACTTGTCGGGAAAGTCTTGAAGGGCATAGTTAGTTAATACCGTCATGTTGGTGTACTTGTCCCTCCATTCTTCATAAAGGGATTGAAGATTATGGATGATTTCGTCCCTTTGAACAATGGCAGCTTCGAATCCATGGCAACACTCCTCCCAATGTCTGCAGTTGTTTTGCAACTCTACATAGGCTTGGTCATAGATTCCCCTCTTCAAGTTCTTGATTTGCTCGCAAGCTCGTCCAAGGTTGAACTGCTCACGCATGAAGCTTCGGTGAATCTTTTCTTTCTCTAGTTGCTCCTTGGCTAGAAAGTCCTTATACTCTTTTAGAGTGGTCCTTAGTTCGAGAATCTGGGCCTCGTAATCTTCCTTCACTTCTTTCTCCATGGCATTAAACCTCTCGACAGTATTTTCAAGGTCCTTGATGATTCGGGACGCTCGATCCAACTCTTCGTTGCGGAAGTCTAGCTCAAAATTAGCTCCTTGTAAAGCTCCACTAACCCAAACTCTTTGTCCCTCGGCTAATCAGAGCCTTTTCTTGCTATCTTCAAATTTTTCACAGACTTGCTTACCCTTATCCTTGATCACACAGAATCACACCGTGTTTTTGCTCGGATTTCACATGTTTTTTAGGTCTTTATTATCATTTTGCTTGTGTTATGCTCTCTTTTGTGTTGTTTTCAGGTATTTAGCTCTTTCAGGACCTTTTTAGAAGAAACGAAGCAAAAAGACCAAAAAATTAGGGTTTTCGGCAAATATTGTACTCGCGGCGTTCTGCACGGCGCCCGCTATAGGAGAAGCCATGACACATCAGCCCACAACCAGGAGGAAACTGCCACGATCCCATGAACTTCCCCATTTACTCACATGGCGGGCGCCATGGAGGGGTGGCGGGCGCCACCTTTGAATTCCACATTCCCACTAAAGAGAAGTTGAAGGACATCCTGGTCTTTGCATGTTGCCGAGTTCCTCTATAAATAGGCCGTTCTAGTTCATTTCCAAATCATCCAACTTAGTTTACAACACTAAGACTATAATATCATCTGTAAAAACGGTAATCTGTCACATCGAGGGGTTATCGCACCTTAGTGAAATTAAGTTGGAGCACTTGATTTTGATGTCATCTTTATTTTCAAAGTCAAAGGTTTATTTACTTCCTTGTACCAGATTTAAAGCCTCCGTTTGGAGCAGGTTCTAATTTAATCGCCCATTTATTTTACTTGTCATGCTTTACTTTATTTAATTCCTTGCCATGCTTTACTTTATTTAATTCCTTGTCATGCTTTACTTTATTTAATTTCCTGCCATTGTCTTTACTTTATTTAATTTTCTCTCCATCATCTTTATTGCTCGTTTTAATTGTTTTACACGCTTTACTTGTTCTTCACGCCTTACATTCTAAACTTCTTTTCATCATGTTCAACATCGTTTATTTTTGTTTGTATTACCATGTCTGGCTAAATCTTTCAAAGGTTAGAATGTAAGGATCGCGGTTAAAGAGATGTTTCACATATTGCATCTGTAGAAATGCTTTAGGGGCTGTTTTGATTTTTAATTCGAGTTTTCTGAAACAAACTTAGTTAATTTTAACTACTCAAGGAGTGCGAAAGCACCCTGACTTAGTTAACTAGGAATTTTTATCACTTTAAGGAAGAACGATTTTTGAAACTGTTTTCGGACGCGTTGATAGATTTAAAATCAAGAAACTCCTTGGGTAAACTTTCTGAATCAAAACCACTTTTCAACTAAGCTTACGAGTCTTATTTCTTAAAAATAGGTTTACTACTTTAGCGTTCCGCGGACCTTTTATAAGTGATAATAAAAGGCCTTAATTTAAGGGTAAACTCTGTTCTGAATACGCGAAAGCGACAATTCCGGTTAAATGGATTCTTTTTAAGAGTAGAAAATATTGCCCCATAAGTAGTTCTATTTAGACAATCGAAGCATCGTTTAACTGACCTGAAATACATTCAAGCCTATCTTTATCTGCACTGTATTTATCATTTTCTTTATTTACTGTTATTTTGCAACATCAATATCTCTTTTGTACCGCCTTAGATAAACATCGTAACAATAGTAATCGATAGATTGACGATTTGGTCTCTGTGGGATCGATATTCTTTTATATTACTCTGACGTGATTCGTGCACTGCGAATATAGCGATCAAGTTTTTGGCGCCGTTGTCGGGGACCAACTTCGTCAAATTTCGTACCCTGTTGTTACACCGTCTAGACTAAGGCATTATTAGCCAGTAAATGCAAAGAACCCGTAGTACCGGAAACTTATTAGATCCTTTAGAGGAACCCGAACGTTACACTCGTACACGTCTCTTACTCGTCCAAATTAAGAAAGTTATGGCCGAGAATCGCGACCAGAGACCTCTTAAGAAATTTGCCCAACCCTCTGACGAGGAACCTAGTTCTAGTATAGTAAACCCCCTCATTCCTCCCAACAATTTTGAACTAAAACCATCCTTACTGCAATTAGTGCAACAGAACCAATTCACGAGTCTCGCTACTGAGAACCCAAATCAACATTTAAAAGTCTTTATCCAACTGGCCGACACCTTTAAATCCAACGGTGCTTCACCTGATGCGATTCGTTTAAGATTATTTCCTTTCTCCCTCAGAGATAGAGCATGTTCATGGTTAGATTCACTTCCAGCTAACTCAATAACTACCCGGGAAGACCTTAGGAGAGTATTCCTTGCTAGATATTTTCCCCCTAGTAAGACTACTGTTCTTCGAAACCAAATAACTAAATTTACCCAAAACCAAGGAGAATCACTTTTTGAAGCTTGGGAGAGATACAAGGAGCTGTTAAGAGTCTTTCCACACCAGGGCCTAGAACAATGGCTGATCGTTCATACCTTCTACAATGGACTCCATTATAACACAAAGATGAGCATCGATGCTGCCGCTGGTGGCGCGCTGATGAACAAACCTTACCCTAAAGCTTGTGACCTAATTGAGGATATGGCCCAAAACCATTACCAATGGGGAATTGAATGAGAATCAGTAGAGAAAAAGGAGACCCAAGGTGGAATACATGAGATACGTTCTATGGACATAATACAAGCGAAAATGGACGCTTTATCCCTTAAGGTCGAACATATTTCTACAAACTCTAACACCGCAGCGGTAGTCCATACAGAGTGTGAACTTTGTGGATCTAAAGGACACGAATTGGCGGAATGTAACCTTTTGAACGACCTGAACACCGACCAAGTGAATTACGCCCAAGGTAACCCATTTTCAAACACTTACAACCCTGGATGGAAGAATCACCCAAATTTTTCCTATAAAAACCATAACCCTATCCAAAATTGTGCACCTCAAAGACCACAAGGTTTTCAAGCCCAAAAACCAAATCAACCTATGCAAGTTGTGCCCTAGAAGACTAACCTTGAGAAGATCATGGAGAACTTTATATCAGGCTAGACTCAGCAAAATAAAGAATTCCTAAACCAGAACATTCACGTAAACGAACTGAGAACGCAATTAAGGACTAAAGTTGATCAGATAATTACTCACAATAAGATGCTTGAAACCCAGATCTCACAGGTAGCACAAAACCAAGCCCCGCAAACTACACCTGGAGGACAATTCCCTGGACAACCTCAACTCAACCCTCGAGGGCAAGCTAACGCTATCGCATTACGAAGTGAGACCGCTTACGAAGGGCCTTATAACCCAGCAATGAGCGAGTCCAAAGCTTCTAAAGAAAATATACCTACCAACCAAGGAGAGGAACCAGTGGAACCCAAAAAACAAATCGACCAAGAAGGAGAAGCCAAGGATAAAACTTACAAACCGCCACCCCCGTACAAACCACCAATCCCATATCTGCAAAGACTTAAACAAACCAAAATCGATAACCAATACCAAAAGTTTATAAAAGTAATAGAGAAGCTTCATGTAGAGATTCCTTTCACCGAAGCCATCACCCAAATTCTATCTTACGCCAAATTTCTCAAAGACATCTTAACCAACAAGCGTAGGCTTGACGATCCCAAACCCTTGGAATGCAACTTTATTTCCGAGAATAAACTTGCTAAGAAGGAGAAAGACCCTGGGAGTTTTTCTATACCTTGCATTCTAGGGAGTCATGTGATCGACAAAGCTTTCCTAGACCTAGGCGCTAGTGTGAGTTTAATGCCCTTAGCTGTGTGTAAAAGGTTAAACTTAGGAGAATTACAACCAACTAAGATGTCCTGTAGGCGTATTAGAAGACATCCCCGTTAGGATCAGTCAACTTTATATCCCGACAGACTTTATGGTCATGGATATCAAGGAAGACGACGATATCCCTATCCTTTTAGGTAGACCATTTTTATCAACAGTCGGAGCTATAATAGATGTTAAAATAGGAAAATTAACTTTCGAAGTAGGAAATGAAAAGATAGAGTTTATTCTTTCAAAGTTCCTGATTGCACCAATCATAGGAGACGCATGTTACGCGATTGATGTCATAGATGAATGCATAAGGGAATTTGATCAAGAAGAACCTATGGTCGAACCATTTTTGAACCCGGATGAAAAGGATGACGAGCTAAAGGAAACAGAACCTCACGCTAACGAATGTTTGGCCCTTACTCCAGACCTTTCACCAAACTCTCAAAAACCAGCTCAAGAACTTAAGGAATTGCCCAAGAACCTAAGATACGAGTTTTTGGATAAAGAAATGAACCACCCAGTAATAGTTAGTGCCACCTTAAACCAAGACGAGACAAACCAACTCTTGAATGTTTTACGAAGATACCCCTCTACCTTAGGATACAACATCTCTGATTTAAAAGGTATAAGCCCATCCGTGTGTATGCACAGGATCTCACTAGAGGAGGATTCAAAACCTTTCAGAGAACATCATAGAAGAATCAACCTTGTAATGAGTGAGGTGGTGAAGAAGGAAGTCCTTAAACTGCTAGAAACTGGTATAATCTATCAGATCTCCGATAGTAAATGGGTAAGTCCTGTACATATGTACCCAAAAAGGGAGGCATCACAGTCGTGCAGAACGAGAAGGAAGAGCATGTGGCCAAACGTATAGAAGGCGGATGGAGTATGTGCATAGACTATAGGAAACTTAATAAGGCAACTAGGAAATACCATTTCCCCCTTCCATTCATAGATCAAATGCTTGAGCGTCTTGCGAGACACTCTTACTTTTGTTATCTGGATGAATATTCTGGATCTTTCCAAATACCCATACACCTCAAGGATTAAGAGAAAACAACCTTCACTTGTCCTTACGAAACGTTTGCTTACAGACGAATGCCGTTTGGACTCTGCAGTGCGCCAGCTACTTTCCAATGTTGTATGATGTCGATCTTCGTAGATTATATCTACGGAATTATGGAGGTGTTCATGGATGATTTATCGGTATGTGGGTTTGACTTTGAGAATTACCTCATTAATCTTGAGAAAATCCTAGAAAGATGCGTAGAAGTTAACCTTGTATTAAACTGGGAGAAGTGCCACTTTATGGTTAAAGAAGGCATAGTGTTAGGACATATAATATCTGAAAGAGGCATTGAGGTCGACAAAGCAAAGATAGAAGTGATAGAAAACCTTAACCCTCCTAAGACTGTTAGAGAAGTCCGAAGTTTTCTTGGACACACCGATTTTTACCGACACTTTATCAAAGATCTCTTTAAAATAACAAAACCCCTGACCAACCTTCTGATGAAAGACGTTGAATTCATTTTCAATGAAAAATGTATCGAAGCCTTTAATCATTTAAAACAAGCGCTAATTTCAGCACCCATTTTACAAACTCCGGATTGGACTCAACCTTTTGAAATAATGCGTGATGCTAGCGATTTCGCCGTAGGATCTATTTTAGGACAAATAAAAAATAAGAAATTACATGTGATATATTACGCTAGTAGAACCCTAGATACCGCTCAACTCAATTATACGACAACGGAGAAGGAACTCCTAGCTGTATTTTTTGCAATTGATAAATTTAGGTCTTATCTTGTCGGATCTAAGATTATAGTCTATACAGACCATGCAGCTATCCGTTACCTTCTAAGTAAAAAGGATGCGAAACCTAGGTTACTCCGATGGATCCTTTTGCTACAAGAGTTCGACTTAGATATCCGAGACAAAAAAGGAACAAAAAATGTAGTTGCTGACCATCTTTCCAGACTAGAGCATTTGGAGCGAGACCATTTACCTATAAATGAGGATTTTTCCTATGACAGATTGATAGCTAAGTTAGATATCGTTCCCCTTGAACCTGATAGAGACAACCTTGGAACAGTTTCAGAGATTAGCAGAGTACCATGGTACGCTGATTTTGTGAATTATCTAGCCGCTGATATCATACCACCTGACCTCAATTATCAACAAAAGAAGAAGTTCTTTAAAGATGTAAGCATTTCTATTGGGACGAACCACTCCTTTTCAAAAGAGGAACAAATAACATCTTTCGACGTTGCATCTCAGAAGAAGAAGTTAGAAATATCATAGAGCATTGTCACTCTTCACTCTATGGTGGACATTCAAGCACATCCAAGACATACGCTAAGATCCTTCAAGCTGGTCTTTATTGGCCAACACTATGGCGTGATGTCCATACTTATATTGTCCAATGTGACCGGTGCCAGCATGCTGGAAACATCTCAAGACGCGACGAAATGCCTTTGAAAAACATCCAAGAAGTGGAATTATTTGATGTTTGGGGTATTAATTTCATGGGACCTTTTCCATCTTCGATGGGAAACAAGTATATTTTGGTAGCCGTCGACTATGTGTCCAAATGGATAGAAGTTATAGCCTCACCCACTAACGACATAAGAGTAGTCATCAAGTTGTTTAAAAACAATATTTTCCCCAGATTTGGAGTACTACAACTTGTCATAGGTGATGGTGGATCACATTTTATATCCAGGATATTCGATAAACTCTTAAGAAAGTATGGAGTAAAACACAGAGTAGCAACACCATATCATCCCCAGACTAATGGTCAAGTGGAAGTATCAAATAGAGAGATGAAGCAAATCTTGGAAAAAACTGTTTCAATATCCAGAAAAGATTGGTCTGAAAAGCTAACAGAAGCATTGTGGGCTTACAGAACTGCTTACAAAACCCCTACTGGAACTACACCATACCAGTTAGTCTATGGAAAGTCATGCCACTTACCTTTTGAACTTAAGCACAAAGTGTATTAGGCCATCAAGACCCTGAATTTGGATTACCTAGCATCTGGCGAGAAGCGAATCCTCAATATCCACAAATTGGAGGAACTCCACCAGAATGCTTACAAGAATGCCATTATATACAAAGAAAGAACCAAATCATGGTATGACAAAAGGATTGTGAAAAAGGACTTTAATATAGGCGACTCTGTTCTCCTTTTTAATTCCAGATTATGACTTTTTCCAGGTAAGCTGCGTTCGAGATGGACAAGCCCCTTTAAGGTTTCGAAAATCCTCAAATTTGAAGCAGTTGAAATCCGGAACAATTCCTGTAATCCGTTTGTGGTAAATGGACAAAGACTGAAGCAATATCAAGGAGGTGACATCCCCACAGAATGCCCTGGCCATAATCTAATTGACCCTCCCGCTCCTACCTCTGACATATAAAGATCAAATCGTCAAGCTAACGAAGTTAAAAAAGCGCTGCATGGGAGGCAACCCATGATTTCTTTTTCCTTTACTTCACTTTTACTATTTCAATTTATATTTTCATATTATATATATATATATATATATATATATATATATATATATATATATATATATATATATATATATATATATATATATATATATATATATATATATATATATATATATATATATATATATATATATATATATATATATATATATATATATATATATATATATATATATATATATATATATATATATATATATATATATATATATATATATATATATATATATATTTATGTTTAGACTAACAATTACAATATTTGCGATTTCAGGTGTCCTCTATTTTTAACCTAACTTTTCAGGATGGAGAATTTCGACACTATGCCAATGATCTTTCGTGACTCAGTACAGGAGCAACGCTACACCATGCTTTCCCAGCGTCCAATGCTACCCACCAGATATCCTGATTCAAGCTGCATGGAAGCATTAGGCATTGAGCCTAGTGTCAGGCATTTGTGCAGTCAGCTGCAATGGGATGAGTATACTGAAGCGATGAATGTGACTTACAGGAACCTCACTTTGGAGTTCTTGAGCTCGCCGAACTACGAGCCCTATGTTGGTCACGCTAGTGATGGTGACTACATTAATTTCAGGATGTTTGGGATAGAGTACACCTTTAACCACAAGCATTTCGGTGACTTATTTGGATTTCAGACTACTTATGATGCCTCATCTGAGCTCCCCATGAGCTATTTCCTGAGTAGAGACGTTGAGAAGTTCTGGAGTGACATTACATGTGGAGGCAGCCCTGGCCCTTCCACCCAAATCTCTAACAAGATCCATAATCTTGCTTTTAGATATTTTCAGATGATTATTGCCCACACCTTCCTGGGGAAGAGTGACACTGATACACACGTAAGTGTTGAAGAGATTTTCTTCATGTACTGTACCACTCAGTCACGCCCAGTAGCTTGCGGAGCTTTCCTGATCGAGAGTCTCTATCTTAATGCTCGCTCCGCTGTGAGTCCTATACATGTTGGAAGCACGGTAACCCATATAGCCTCCACCCTAGGACTTGATAGAAGGCTATTTCACCTAACATCTTACTACAGTTATACTTTGATGGATATTGACTTCTGTCTGGACCGTGGCCTCATGAGGAGATCTTCTTTCCACCCAGACCAATACAGGTTCCTGATCGAGGGTGAGACTATCCACTACTTTACTTTACCAGACCCTCAGGTAACTTGTTTTTATAATCAGGCCAACTAGGCCTATGCCATAGAAAGCAGAGGCGAGACAGTAGATGAGCAGAGAATCCCACCTGAAGCAGAGCATCATCCAGCACCTACCAGAATCAAAGTCCTCACCAATAATCCAAATCTTCAGAGTCAAAGCTTGCATTCTGAGCTTGTTAAGCTTCATATGGAGATAGCCCAGCTCCGCCAAGGGCTTGCTGACGTTGCTTTGCAGGTCGAAGTGTCATATGTCACACATGCCACTGAAGCCGATATACTGAACAATGAGATCGTTGACCTTAGACACCAGATTGCAGAGCTCCGAGGATCCGAAGTTGAGGAGACTCCATTATTCCCTAGACACTGATGATATCACTGACCGAGAGATGCCGTTTGCTTTACTTATTTCCTATTATTTATTATTTATGCTTGTTTTTATTTTTCCTTTTGACTTTATGATAGCTTTTCCTTTCCTAGCATCTCTCGACCCGTGACTTATTACTATCTATTCATATATATATATATATATATATATATATATATATATATATATATATATATATATATATATATATATATATATATATATATATATATATATATATATATATATATATATGTGTGTGTGTGTGTGTGTGTGTGTGTGTGTGTGTGTGTGTTTGTGTGTGTGTTACTATTATTATGTTTTTATTTTATTTTTACTTTACTTTACTCTTTTTTTTTGTCATTTATCAAGCTTAATCAAAAATAAAAAAGACAGCATGTTATGGAATCCTATGTACACCTCCTTTGCAAAATGAGGAAAAAGTTGAAGCCCAAGAACAAGAAATAAGGCCGGCCCAAACACCAAATTCGGCATCATGGCGGGCGCCATAAGCCTCACGGTGGGCGCCATGGGGTTTGTACATTTAACGGGACAAAATTCCTAAATCTCCCATTTTTGCCTTCTCCAACCTCTCAAAACCCATTTTTCCTCCTTCCACCTCCATTGAAGTCCACAAAAAATCCCAACTTTATCATTCTAACTCCAACCCATTATCATTCCCAAACTTCACTCATCAATTTCCTCCACCAAAACCCATTACAATCCCATTTTCACTTCCTTACCAAAAAACCCATTTTCTCTTCACTCACCATCAATGGCCGGAATGGAATTCAACAATATCATCCTTCACGGAGGGAAACCTGGAGAGCATCAGAGCAAAATTTTACAAAACTTGCAAACACGGGAAATTCTCGCCACCAGGTATGTAGATGAGGACTATTTGTATACTTTAGTGACATATCATAGTGTTTTTCATATGCTAGATAATTTAGGATTGCATGAGATTTTTGCTAATAAGGAACCCACCTATGATAGGCTAACTAGGGAATTTCTAAGTTCCCTAATTTACACTGTTCATCCTGGCACTGCTAGCAAGGTTGGTACCATATGTTTTAGAATGTTCAATGTTGAATATGAGTACACTACTGATGCCTTAACGGGTTTGTTAGGAATGCCTTACGGAGAGGGTGCCATTTGTGAGACACTCTTAGATGCTGAATGAGCACTCAAAGCATTTAAATTTTGGAATAGATTATCAAATGTGGCTGCCACTTCTTTTGAAGGACTTTTAGCCTCCACTATTCATAACCCGACCATCCGTATTTTTTGATATCTTTTGGCATGTACTATTTTTGGTTGGGAGAATTCTGATAAAGTAAATGCTCGCGAGTTGCTATTTTTACAGGGTTGCCTTACTAATCAAAGGATCAATCATGTTCCTTTTGTGCCTGCACATATGTCCGCCATTTTGAAAAAAGGAGGAACCATT
Organism: Lathyrus oleraceus; assembly: GCF_024323335.1. Lineage (NCBI taxonomy): Eukaryota > Viridiplantae > Streptophyta > Magnoliopsida > Fabales > Fabaceae > Lathyrus > Lathyrus oleraceus. The sequence continues at coordinate 198,194,705 of NC_066582.1, read as the reverse complement.
TCTTTTGGTGGATTAATTACTTCTATTGCTAGAGCACTAAATCTCAACGATGAGTTAGCTACCTTAGAACCGCTCCCTCACCGCACCATTAACTTGAAATTTTTGAAGGATATGAAATTATGCAAGGTGCGGCGAGCGGGCGGTTATAACCTCCTGATACATGGTGTAGCTATACCGAGTGTTGTTTTACCTTGCTCTCAGTGTACAAATGTGTGACATGCAAGGAACTGGACATATGATCTCGATGCTCCACCTTTTACCGGTCCTTTGCCACCTAATGTCCCTATGGACGATGGGCAAGGGGCCGATGATGAGTATGACCGACACGACCAGTCCCCTGCTCATGATATTCCTACACACACTGCATCACCTACACAGACTGCACCTTCTTTTTCTGACCATTTTGCAGGTACCACTCCCAGTTTTTACATCATTGAAGAGATGTGGCGCGAGCACCTGGCTCGGGAAGAAAGGTGTGACGCCCTTCTAAATACCATAAACCAACAATTGACTGATAATATAAGTTTTATGGTAGCCTCCCAGTAGCGCAGTGAGCAAGCACATCAGACTATCACTGAGTCCTTGCTTGCGATCACTAATGAGCAGCATTGCCAGCGACAGGCTACTGAGCGTCACTTAACACTTATCGAGGCCAACCATGGGTCTCTTTTAGGTCGCTCTAGGCAGCTGCTGGAAGGTCTTAACTGTCGTAGCAGAAGTCGTCGACCCAGGCATCCTGACCAGGGCGGTGACAGTGCCGGTGATCAGCCATAGTTCTCTCTCTTTCAGGTTACTCCTACCCTATCTCATTTTGAAACATTGAGGACAATGTTCGGTTTAAGTGTGGGAGGAGATTTTTATCGCTTTCCTTTATTTTCAGTATGTTTTGTGTGTTTTAGTTATTTGCTTTCCTTTCAATAAAATAACATGTGTTTGACGAGTCATCTGTGTGGTGTATCCGTACTTCTCCCATTTCTATAGCCTTACCAAAAAATATGTGAGCCAAAAAAACAATGTATTTTGAATATTCAGGCTATAAGACAGGTTTATGATAGGATGTAAAGATTTGGGAAAACTTTTTCTAAAAATCGATATCGTCTTGACACCGTAGGCTTCATGATTATAAGAGTCGATCCCGATACCCCATATGATGTGGCCCTAATTTTTGTTCCAAATAAGTCCTTAAGTTGTTTATCCTTGCAGTCAGCTCCGGCTTAAGCATGCTCTACGTAGGGGACTGATGAAAATAAGTGAATGATCATAAAAATTTCTGCTTTGTTCTCTAGTTGTATGAAATTCCGGGCTAGGTGACTCTCACACGGTCATTTAACCCAGCAAAATAAAGAGGTTTGCGAAACATGCAGCAAAATAAAAAAATAAATAATAATATGCCAATTGTTGGTTGGTTCAGAGGTATCTGGTGCTGAACTTGGTAGGGTGGATTACAATCCAATCCCCCACAACTACAATTGGGTTGAATAAAGGGGCCACACCAACTTATGTACTAGAGCCCCATGCTTAAGATCATAATCACTAACCGGTCACCTTACTATGAGTACGTATGGATAACGAGCTTAATGTGATTGTACCTGAATGAAAAGGACTTGAAGAAGACGAAAAGAAGGCCTAGGTATGGTGGGGTGATATGGACTGATTTGTATAGGAACGAAGCCTATGACCGCATTTGCAGAAAGTGTCACTACAATATCCTTAGTTCGATTCGTTAGTACCTATCGATACATCCCTTGAACGAACTTATAAGTTCTTTTTAGCCTTTAGTGTGGGAGAATTTGATCACACTGAATCACACCGCGTTTTTGACTCGAATTTCACATGTTTTTTAGGTCTTTATTATCATTTTGCTTATGTTATGCTCTCTTTTGTGTTGTTTTCAGGTATTTAGCTATTTCAGGACCTTTTTAGAAGAAACGAAGCAAAAAGACCAAAAAATTAGGGTTTTCGGCAAATATTGTACTCGTGGCGTTCTGCATGGCGGCCGCTATAGGAGAAGCCATGACACATCAGCCCTCAACCAGGAGGAAACTGCCACGATCCCATGAACTTCCCCATTTACTCACATGGCAGGCGCCATGGAGGGGTGGCGGGCACCACCTTTGAATTCCACATTCCCACTAAAGAGAAGTTAAAGGGCATCCTGGTCTTTGCATGCTGTCGAGTTCCTCTATAAATAGGTCGTTCTAGTTCATTTCCAAATCATCCAACTTAGTTTACAACACTAAGACTATAATATCATCTGTAAAAGCGGTAATCCATCACATCGAGGGGTTATCGCACCTTAGTGAAATTAAGTTGGAGCACTTTGATTTTGCTGTCGTCTTTATTTTCAAAGTCAAAGGTTTATTTACTTCCTTGTACCAGATTTAAAGCCTCCGTTTGGAGCAGGTTCTAAATTAATCTCCTTTTTATTTTACTTGTCATGCTTTACTTTATTTAATTCCTTGTCATGCTTTACTTTATTTAATTTTTTGTCATGCTTTACTTTATTTAATTTCCTGCCATTGTCTTTACTTTATTTAATTTTCTCTCCATCATCTTTATTGCTCGTTTTAATTGTTTTACACGCTTTACTTGTTCTTCACGCCTTACATTCTAAACTTCTTTTCATCATGTTCAACATCGTTGTATTTGTTTGTATTACCATGTTTGGCTAAATCTTTCAAAGGTTAGAATGTAAGGATCGCGGTTAAAGAGATGTTTCACATATTGCATGTGTAGAAATGCTTTAGTGGCTATTTTGATTTTTAATTCGAGTTTTCTGAAACAAACTTAGTTAATTTTAACTACTCAAGGAGTGAGAAAGCACCCTGGCTTAGTTAACTAGGAATTTTTATCACTTTAAGGAATAACGATTTTTGAAACTGTTTTCGGACGCGTTGATAGATTTAAAATCAAGAAACTCCTTGGGTAAACTTTCCGAATCAAAATCACTTTTCAACTAAGCTTACGAGTCTTATTTCTTAAAAATAGGTTTACTTCTTTAGCGTTCTACGCACCTTTTATAAGTGACAATAAAAGGCCTTAATTTAAGGGTAAACTCGGTTCTGAATACGCGAAAGCGACAATTCCGGTTAAATGGATTCTTTTCAAGAGTAGAAAATATTGCCCAATAAGTAGTTCTATTTAGACAATCGAAGCATCGTTTAACTGACGTGAAATACATCAAGCCTATCTTTATCTGCACTGTATTTATCATTTTCTTTATTTACTGTTATTTTGCGACATCAATATCTCTTTTGTACCGCCTTAGATAAACATCGTAACAATAGTAATCGATAGATTGACGATTTGGTCTCTATGGGATCGATATTCTTTTATATTACTCTGACGCGATTTGTGCACTTGCGAGTATAACGATCAATCCTCTAAGACGTGGTTACTTTCCTTGGCACAATTCAGTTGGACTCGTAGTTGAGTGTTTTCCAACTCGAGCTCTTTGATTTGGCTGGTAAGTTTGTCCATGTCCTCTTGTAGGATAGGCTCGGGCTTGGGCATCAACGGGAATGAAGAAGGATCTAAAAGGAACGACATCTTAACAATCCTAGCCCTCTCTTTTACCCACACATAGTAGGGTTCCTTGGCTAGGATGTTTTTCTTACCCCATTCATGGTCAATACGGATTATGCTTGTCCAAGCTTTTCTCACTCTTTTCACGTTTGAATCAAGTGGATCCATGGTATTGATGACAAATGGAATGAAATATGTTTCCTCGGGGGGACTCGTCATGGCGTACCCTAGTTGTCTCTTGAGTATAGCAGGATTATAGTTGATGCAACCTTGCGTTCCTATTAAGGGTACATTAGAGAACTCTCCACATCTTATGATGACGTCCTTTGTATCCCATTCCCTCTTGTACCATAGAATTGAGTTGGCAGAGAGAGATGTGAATCTTTGCGGCCATGTCAGTTTATTTTCGACGAAGGGTCCACTTTGAGGCATGCGGGCCCTCATCTAAAGATGTAGCATAGGAGCGCAACAAAGGAAAGTACCTCCCTTCTTCTCATGCCTTGTATGGAAGGTATGGTAGAAATCGGAAAGTAAAAAAGGCACCGGATTCTTTGTTAAAAAGACTACAACTGCTAACTGATCCACGAACTTGTCCACATTTGGGAAGAGGACAATTCCATGAATCAAAAGTGCCAAGGTTGCACTACAAAAGTCGGGTCTTCCTTTTTTAATCATTTCCCAAGCATGGGCTTCTAGGAACTTTTGGGTTAAACCTTTGATGGATCCTTTAACGCTCCAATTGTCCACTAGCTTGTTGGCGTTGATACCCAAGGTGAGTGAGAGCTTGGTCAAACAGAAGCCTTCTTCCAACTTCGGGAAAGGGTTGTATTCTTTGATTGGTCGACTGAGGAGTCTCTCGAGGTCTTCCAAGGTTGGAGAGATTTGGAAGTCGGGGAAAGTGAAGCATCTTAAAGGGACGTCATAGTATTGGGACATTGTAGTGATAGCACCATAGTCAACCTTCTCGGGTAGAAGATCTACGATGTTCCCAAAATTGGCTCTAAACTTGTTGTCTTTGAGAGCTACGACCTTTGAACAGAGGACCTTTAATGAACTGATGTCGGGACTCTTGAAGCGGAAAGTAGAAGTGCTTTTCCTTGTTGAAGTATCCATGATTGTGTCGGAAAATAGTCTTGTAATTTTGCGTCTGAACAAACAAAAATTTTAAGAGCTTTGCTTATTATTTTAATGATTAATGAATGTATGAATGAATGATTAGTTTATTATTTCCACAGGATTTTAGGCATGGGTTCATGGTTTTGGACCATCGTGACGAAGCATGGAGTTAATAATGACTGCTTAGTAAACCAAGGTTCTCGCTTTGTGTGATCTAAGGCTTTTGGAAAATTGGCTGTAAGACACTGCCCCTAGAGTCATGGGCTTCCTTGACTGTCATTCGCTTATGTCAATTTACTTTCCAGGCGACTGCTCCATCAAAGTCATCTACTCTAAGTGAGATCTTTGTATCGACCCTTACGAGGAAGGCACCTCGGTGGCCTATACTATGTGACCATCGATCTAGGCTAGCCATAGTTTTAAAGGTTCTAAAAGGGGTCTTAGGGTCACTGACTCTAGTAAAAGAAAAGATACTTACGCCGAAAGCACGACGGTCATCAATCCCCTTAAAAGAATCTACCACTAAGTGAGGCTCTTGTACGACCCTAACGAGGAAGGCACCTCGCGGATCAATACTACTCAACCTCTCATATCTCAAGCAAAACTCTCAGACTCGGGTGGGGACACCTTCACACAAGGTTTTTTCCTTTACAATCATTATTGCTTCTAAAAATTCTTCGTCACAGAACCAAAGTTTTGGACCAACAGGCAAACAAAGAAAATATGTACAGGTTAGCAATAAAAGCAGTATATACAGAAAAAAAGATAATAGATAAATATCTATGTATGTAAAAGAGAAACAACCCAAACTAGGCTAGACTTGCTTAGGGAATTTTGGTGTCCCCAGCAAAGTCGCCAGCTGTCGCTACCGAGATTTCATGATAATGAAACCGGGACTAAAGAGATGCTAAAGAGAGGCAAAGTCAGAAGAGTCGCCACCGAATTTTATTTAGTTTACCTCTATCGGAGAGGAGAGGGGGAATAGTCGATAAAACCCTCAGAAAGGAGACGCGCACGGGAAGCGCTAAAAGAGAATAAGGAATCGGTCTCGCAACCGAGATTTGGGTTCGAAAGTCGGTTACGTAAGAGGAAGGTATTAACACCCCTTACGTCCATGGTACTCCATGGGAACCATTTGGGTTGTTTTACATGCATGGGATTTATCTATCATTGTTTTATTTTCAAAAGAATGTGTGAAAAAAGGGGGTGTTTTTGTTATTATAGTGCTCACCAAGGATTGGGGCCCTTGTGCCTACGTATCACTCATTCGGGGAAGAGGAATCAGAGCTCCGTAGTTCGGAGTAGAAAATGTTTGTGTGTTGGTTGATTTTATCTTTGAAAAAAGGGTTTTCAGGATGATGCCCTAAGGCACAAAAATGAGTTTAATGAGTTGTATTATTTTTACCTTGAATAAGGGTTTTATGAAATGAGTGTTTGTGATTATATCGTACTAAAGTCTATGGGCTGAGGTGATTATTCTAGACAAGAAGCCAAGCGTGTTGCGTCCAAAATAATCAGAGTAAGGGTAGGAATGCTCCATTCTCACTCATTCTCCACCACTTAAGGCTCGTGGCGCACAATAATAATCGTAATTATTAAGTATTTTTGAATTTGGCTAAGAAAATGCCACTTGATGTTGAATCAAGGGTTTATTTTATTTTGATTATGAAATTTGGCTTATGCAACATGAATGCAAAGTAACCAACAAGAAATTAAAGAGTCTCATTGTAAGGTAGCCCAAGAGAAAGCATTTTGTGTGCAAAAGTGACCTAAGCTAAACAAAGGATAATGGTCTTACAAACATGTCCCCCTAAGGTGGTGCCATGATGCCATTCTTACAACATGAATGGTTAGTGAATATAAATGATATAAAACAAATATAAACCAATAATACCAAAATCACAATAACAAAGGTTAATGATAAACAAAATTAATGAAGTATAATTAGTGGTTAGTAACATGTACAAAAATGAATATTTTTTAAGACTATTTTCTTAGACCAAAAAGACTTAAAATATGACACATTAAGGGATAGCTTATCATTGATGCAAAGTATTGAAATGATTAAAAAATCAACTAACAATAGATTTGTAACAAAGAAAGTTATGCAACCTTGTTGGTATTAGGTTAGAGTATCGGGGTTTATTATCGTCTCCACAAGGATTGTGTGATATCGCCGCCGTTCGACAGTTGTTAAGTTCTTAACTTATCGTAACAAGGGGGTTTCTAGTTTTAGGTCACGGTAGCTTGCATAAAAAGTAAGAAATTACGGTAAAAGTTTTGGTTTTTCAATATGAGAAAGATTGTCAAAGTTAGGGTTCGACGATCACTTTGCATGCATATGTTCGATCAACAAAACTCATAAACTCCATTAGATGTTAAACACATTCACAAAGTCCTCCCAATGTGTTTATCTCTAACACACATGTGGGTTTTCCCATTTTGATCCATGGTTGATCTCTCACACAATCTATCAAAATGATAACTTTTAGGGTTAACTTTTTAGTAAACAAACTCATTCATTACTATCTCTAGCTAAAGAACAAGGATGGATGAAAACCTAGGTCAAGAGTTGGAAAACATCTCTCGATCATAAACCAACACAAAGAGTTATCAATAAAACAAGGTTTTCACCATATATTCATCATCAAATAGTTTACAAATGAAGATCATCCCATATACATACAAAGCTTATGATCATCTACATCTAACCTTGACAAAATGAAGGACTTAGCTACTCATTTTCATGGTAGCTTGGTCAACAAGTTTCGGTCGAAGGTTGATCAACATCCGAGTCGAAGAATCGAGATTGGATGGGAATCCACCTTCTTTTTGTCAAATATTGTTAAGAGAAGAAGAAGTATGAGAAAAATGGGTTTCTAGGTTACAAAGTATGATCCCAAGAAAAATGCTGAAAAATATCTAAGTGTAAAAGTTCTGTCCTTTCCAAAAAGTAGCCCCTGCTAGTTATAGTACTGCTATCTGATCTGTCATGCTCACTAGGTGAGCAAAATGGTTCGCCTAGCGAGCCCCAAATTAGCCACCAGAGGCACCTGCGTCCAGAGGAACATCCCAGAAAAGTTGCATATGTTCGCTAGGCGAAGCCCTCGCTTCTCTCCTTCGCTCCAGCGAGCCATGATGAATTTGCTACTGGAATTGCTCGCTACCTGCTCGCTGGATGCTCGCCTAGCGAGTACTTGGCTTCTTCCCTTGCCACAACGAGTTCTGAAGGTTTTGCTACTGGAATTGCTCGCTGCTTCCTCGCTGGATACTCGCCTAGCGAGTAACTGCTAGCATTGGTTTTGTCCAAGTCTGGGAGTGTTCGTTGGAATCTCGCTGAGTGCTCGCCTAGCAAGCACTTCGCTACCTCACTCGCCTAGCGAGCTTGCTGATGTTTGCATTCTTTCTTGGTTCCTTTGCCATCTTTCTTGTGCCTTTGTTTTCTACTCTTTCATGCCTAATTTCTGCACAATAACACACAAATTAAAGGTACCAAGATCATTTCACATTGTATTGCAAATCATCAAAAGCAAGGGCGGTTTCAAACACTTTTTCTACAAAAAGGAGTGAAAGATGCCCACATTTGATAGCTCAAATAAACACACTTTGGCATCTAACAACTCTCCCCAACTAGATTCTCGCTTGTCCTCAAGCAACGTATGCCTCTTGAAGGACAAGAGGATTTGCTTAAAGAAAAAGGTTTCTCCGAAATCGGATAAAATGGCTCAAACACAAGAGAATCAACCAGACACAAGTTCCCAATGGTTATAATAACACAATACACAAGAACTAAAGCCTTATAGAAATGCAAAACATGTATCAATCCACAACAATGTTATCCTGAATGAATCACCCTATCTCTCCTCTTCGAATAAGGATTGAAGAAATTACGCGTTTGCAACCGCGGGGACAATTTCACTCTCCAACAAACAATGCAGAAATCAATTCAATTCATATAATGTCTAACAATTATAAATGGAAATGCGGAAGCACGAAGATCACTAAGGTCTTTTCCCGTTGTAGCTTGGTTAGGTTTACAAACAAGGGTCATATCTAAGGCCATTAAAAACGAACTTGCCGACGCAAAAGAGACATTCACTGTACAAGCTATTCACACATCTCAACTTCGTTCCACTTGTTTCTCATTTGAAACCTTCACAACTCTTATTTCACAACTCAATTTTGTTTTTCACTATTTTTCTTCCAAGCAAGCATTCATTTTCATTTTCTCTATTTTTTTTTCTTTTCACATCGTATACACAAAACAAATGTTTCTCTTTTCTAATTTTTTTTCAATGCTTGCTCGGTTATTCAAGAGTTATGGCACCTACCAATTCTCATTTTCGTTCTCCCCAACTTATCTTTTACTCACCCTAAGTGAATGCTCTTGACTTTTTACGGCAAAAGAACAATTATAAAAAATTTCAGGGTTTCAAGAAAAAAGATTTTGACATCTCGCCTTATTTCAAGCTGAGATTCAACTGTTTAAGCTCAAAGGGGTTCATGAATACTCTTTGCTCATGGGTAAGTTGTATTTGGAATTGGTTGTGCTCGAAAGAAAACAAGCGCCTTGATCATTTCTAATTGCTTCCATAAATTCACAATAATAAAAGACAAAGCATGAATCTAATGAATCAACAAAGTTTATTAGAATCCAACATTTTAGTGTACAATGGAGGTTTCCTCACAATTTGTGGTTTTAAGTCCTAGATGAATCACTCATTCAATTATGTTGCAAAAAGAACAATATTCGATTACGAAAAGAGTAAAGTTCTTAATGCATTCTAAAATTCTAACCGGAGGTAACCATGTACCTTAGCATTATTCGCTTGTTTATTTTTATCATCGCCATCCAAGCTCAGATTCACCTTCATTGGATACTTCTTTGAGGAGCAACCAATCTAGAAGGTTTGACCCTCAACAACCAAAAATTTATTAAACAAAAGAAATTTAAACCAAACATAATAATTTAAAACATAAACACAATCATTACTTCAAAATGTTAAAAATGTGCGTGGGGGACAAAACACCCAAAAAGTACATAACCAAATATCTAAAAATACAAGAAAATAAAACATAACATAAATAAAAACTTAGTCCTCATAGGACTCAAAACTCTCTTCACTATCGGCCTCAGAACCGGAACCATCCTCATCATCACCATCATCATCATCATCAGCACCACTAGAAGTATCAGCACTAGAAGCACCAACATTCGCCCCCTCTCCGAAAACAGGCCTGTCCACAGGCCAGCTAGCGTGCTGCAGGAACTGCTCACACGTCATCATCGGATGCTCTCCGGAAGGGTCACACACCTACAACTGTAACAACTGCATAGAATCGTAAATATCAATCATGGCGCGCTGAGTCGCCGCTATCCAATCCCAATTATAATTACAGACAGCCTGCTAGAAAGGATCAAATCCCTGAGCAAAAACACCAGGACCATCAGAAGCCCCGGTATCACCAGCACCTGTACTACTCCTAAAGTACTTGGCCACATATCTGTCGTCGATGGCTGACGGAATCCTCACTTGACTGCGGGAGGGTAGCTTCACCCTCGACTGTTGGCACAAAGCCATGATGAGACAAGGGAAAGCAAGGGGGCAGTTAACTCGTGCCCCCGACTTCAACCCGCTCTCAACCACGGACTTCATCTCTAAAGCAATGATTCTCGCCACATCAATCTGAATATTAGTGAGAATGCAGTGGACCAAGTGTGCCACTGGGATCGGCACGGTCGAAGTGTGGGACTTGGGTTTAATATTGGTCAGAACCAGCATTAGGATAAGTTGAGCCAAGGGAATCATGTCCTCCCTATGGTACCTCATAGGAACCCCAGATGGGTTCACCTCAACTGACTTCCCCTCAAATAACAGGGCTGCAGAAATATAATCAGTGTCCCTGTGAAGCCTCAGATCCCTGTGGTATGTATCCCTCTCATTCTCTCCCAGATGGAGCGGTTCATCCAGCACACAGTTAATTGCATCCCGATCGAAAGCAACCTAACGACCTGACACTCTTGTGGTCCAAGTGAAAGGCTCATCGCCATTAGGCAGTGCGTTCGCATAGAACTCACGCACTATCTCGATGTCATAGCTCTCGAGTGGAGAGATCAACCGATCCCATTTCTTGCTATGAATCAACACAGCAAATGTCCGATAATCGCCTTCGGGGTTGATCATAAACCTCTTCTCTGGCAAGATTTTTCTTTTTTCTAAAGCCACATAACGTGCGGCTTGCTTTGCCCCGATGAACTTGTATGTGTCAAATTGTATTGGCACAGTACGGGAAGTGCTCCCGACCTTTCTCTTCTTCGAAGCGCTCGACCTGGATGCCATTTGTAAAGTCATAGAAAAGAAACAACACACAACCATAAAACAGATTAGAGAACAAAACAGAAAAACCAACCACTGTCAAGGTCGTTACTGCTTCGCTTAGCGAAGACCCAGCGAAGCTTCGTGTCGCAACCTGAAAAATGGAATGCGAAAAAAAAAACAATCGGCGAAGAAAGACAGGAGAGTCGCCACCGTGCGTTATTTATCCCAAAGGAGGGAAAGGAAACGCTCGAAGTAAACCTGGAAAAAGGAAAGGACAAGACAGGGTCTCGCAACCAAATCTTGGGTTCGGGAGTCGATTATGCGAAGGGAAGGTATTAGCACCCCTACGCATTCGTAGTACTCTACGGGATCCACTTTTGTAGTTCTTGTCTAAAGGGTGTGGGTTTATCTAATGTGTTATTTACTAAAAATTGGGTCAAAAGAAAATGACTCGCACGGATGTCGCATCCACTGCATACGTATCTCATCTGAATATGAGAATCAGAGTCTTCGTAGCTCAACTACCTAGGGGTTAAGGGTAATTGTGCTCACTAAGGCATCACGCCTTATGCCTACGTATCTCATCTGGAATGAGAATCAGAGCAAAACATAGTTCGGCTAACTACGGGGTTATGGATTGGGTTTTGGACGAACGACGTTACTACGCAATCTACCGGATGCTCGACCTTTGGAGACTTACTCGCCTGTAGTAGAAGGAGTTAACGTGTTCTTAGGAGAAGAAAAATCAATGAGTTGGTAGGGTTAGGGATGCTCATGCAGAAGGGAAATCCTAGACGAAGGAACCTGCATAAAGTAAACACACAAAACATTGCCTTCTATCTAGGTCTTCCAGCTAAGAAAGCGGTAAAAATACGGGAAAATGTAAAAGTACCACACGGATAAAGATCCAAAGTAATAGTAATTAACGGAACAAGGAAACCCTGAGATCCTCCCAAGCTAACACCATCAAAGAAAGTGAGTCAGTACAGGTAATCGGAATGAAACCTCCAGGCGGTATCCCACAAATAAAGTGGAACACCAAGCAAACCATCTCTGCAAGAGTCATATGCGCCCTCACAAAACAAAATTCAACAAACAGGTTAGAGAAACAAAATAGGGTAACCAAGAGTTGCCCCCAAATCAAAATGTAACCACATGAATCATGCCATTAAAATTCACAAAAAGCTCACAAAAAGCAACCAAGGGTAGGAGGCCTAAACCTCTTGTCAAACACATGCATCAAAAGGGTATCAAATTCACCCATAATACCTCATACATTTAGAGCATTCAAATTAAAGGCATAAAGATGATGGATATAGGGCAAACCTGATTGGAGAGATCGGTTGAAATCAAATGGCACGGTTGGATTTGCAAACCAATGTTAGGGTTTGCTTGAGCTGAAAGTGTGTGAGTCAGAATGAACCTTTCAGAGTTGCCTGGAGGTTGCTGCAGATTAATTCTCACTCTCTCTGTCTAGGTTTCTCTCCAGGTTTTGTCCAGGGTTTTGTTCCAAGGAAACCTCAGAGTGTTTTGCTTCTCTTCCTTTTTCTGTCTGTTCTCCCTCTTTTATAACCTAATTTTCATGGCTTTGTGGGCTCAAATGAGAGAGGTCCAAGTCCAAGATTTTTCTATTATATTTTATTTATTTATTTATTTAATTAATTTTTTTTTTCGTCGTTTTTTTTATTTAAATAAAGTTTCTTGGATCTGATTCTGATTGACATGATGAAATGCAATATGAAATGTTAAATGACCTAAAAATGAATGCATGAATGAGGAGGGAAAATTTTGGGGTGTTACAGCTGCTCCTATTCGATCATCAGCTAACCCGAGCAGGATGAGCTGTGATTAAATACCAAAGACAGACCGAAAATTTGCGCTCCGAGAACACCACAAAAATGCTGAAATACACCGCGCTGTTTATTTCTCTTCCGATCCTCTGGCTGAATCTGAATCAGTCTTCTGACTTAATATGGAGTTTCGATCCCCTGGCTGAATCTATACTCAATTTAGTCCTCTGGTTGGATGTTAATTTTGATCCTCAGGCTGGATACGGTTTCAATCTTCTGGCTAGATCTTCTTCGATCTTCTGGCTAGATCTTCTTCGATCTTCTGGCTAGATCTCCTTTGTTTTGATTCTCTGGCTGAATCTATTTCCTTTGATTCTCTGGCTGAATCTACTTCGATCTTCTGGCTAGATCTGAATCGTTTCGATTCTCTGGCTGAATCTATTTCCGGTCTTCGGGCTAGACCTGACTTCGATCTTCTGGCTAGATCTTCTTCGATCTTCTGGCTAGATCTGAATTGTTTCGATTCTCTGGCTGAATCTATTTCCGGTCTTCGGGCTAGACCTGACTTGTTTCAATTCTCTGGCTGAATCTACTTCGATCTTCTGGCTAGATCTGAATTGTTTCGATTCTCTGGCTGAATCTTTTTCCGGTCTTCGGGCTAGACCTGACTTCGATCTTCTGGCTAGATCTGGATTAATTTGGTGATAAATTCCCATCATCAGGATCTCGCATCTGGGGCATGCGCTGGTTGACCCTCTTTCAAAATCTACAGTCTTCATGTTAGATATGCAGCTTCAAGAATATCCCACTCTTGGGCTTCGTACATATTCTTCAGGCTAGAACATATCGTAACGACTCTTCAATTGCGATCCACGGGCTGGATCCTCTTGTAGGTTGATTTTCTGTTGAACTGTCAATCTACTCCTCTAGCTGGTTTGCTGGGGAAATAACGCTTGTAGGCGACTCTCAGCTGAATCTTCAAAATGAACCTTAGGCTGGCTTACTGGAACACGATTCTCGGGCTGAATCTTCAAAATGACCCTCAGGCTGGATCACTGAAACACGATTCTCAGGCTGAATCTTCAAAATGACCCTCAGGCTGGATCACTGGAAAACGATTCTCAGGCTGAATCTTCAAAATGACCCTCAGGCTGGATCACTGGAAAACGATTCTCAGGCTGAATCTTCAAAAATGACCCTCAGGCTGGATCACTCACACTTGATCCTCTGGCTGGATCTCATGACTCTGGTTGTAAAGTAATTTTTCAGTCTGCTTTGGAGGACCTGTTTATCAACTTATGTGTATGCTTGATATGATATGCATGCAAATGCAAATGTTATGCATGGTGCAAAAGAAAAAAGAAATCTGCTTGGGGAAGCAAATCTGGCAGGGAGCGGATCGCTGTATCAATCCTTGAATGCTCTGTGGGGAACGATCCGTCTGCCGGGATCGGGGAGCCACTGAAAATAAATCGGCCTTTTTTGAAAAGTTGACCTTGCTGGGGGAAGTATCAACTATGGAAACTTTGCTTGGCGAGGCTCTGTGAGGAGAGTCTGTGCGGAAAGCACTTCCTGGGGAAATGTTGTAGGAATCGACCTTTCCTGGGGATATGAACTTGCTACTCGTCCTCAAGCTGGGGATTAGAACAAATCTGTTAGAAATAATCTGCAGGGGGAATGAGATGAACACTGGGAACACCACCGTCTTGTCTGTTGGGTATGCGACTACTCCGCTGTTGCTGGGAAGATACAGTCTGGCACTGTCGACTCCGCTGGGGATATACAGTCTGGATACTATCAACTCTACTGGGGATATACAGTTTGGATACTGTCAACTCTATTGGGGAACCTACTCTGCAGAGGAGAGGCTTTGTCAACCGCTTGGGGGTGAGGATTCATGACTTGGCATCCGGTTCCTGTGACCTGTAACCAAAAAATACACGTATGCCCCGGGGAATTACTCGGTTTGAATTCACCGTCCGGGATTAAGCACATTCAAAGCAATTTTGACTGTTTTCCTGCGCAAGTCATCTGCAAAAGCCACCATTACATTCAGATGCAATATGTTTCCTCAAGAATTCAGACATCTTTTGCAAATAAACTGATAAATGAAAAGTAAAGAGGCTTTTTAACTGAATTATTCGACTTTTGTTGGTTGAAAAATTTGTGCCAGGAATAGGCGAGTACATCAGGAAGCTGATCCCTGGAAAGAGGCGGTCGCTATAAATTGAACAAGAGAAACTATCCTAATGGCAATGTGGAAACGGGGTCCCACTGAGTTTCGACTCTACTATGGCTCGTATGTCCTCAAGACGCTCTGCTCATCATGCTTTCTGAAGTGGATGGTTAGACGATCTTTAACCTTCGAAGATTGCCGGATTAAATGAAATGGTGATGGAACACAGGTGAACTCAGATCACAGTTATTCACTTATTCCCTAACTTTTGCGTGGACCGCCCTTTTGGGTTTTCAATCCATCGGGATACCCTTTTTTGCCTGAGCCGCCCTTTCGGGTTTTCGACTCACCGGGTGTACATTTTTTTTTATATCCCTAATTTTTGCCCGAACCTCTTCATTCTTTTTTTTGGTTCGTCAGGATGCCCTTTTTTTGCCTGGACTATTCTTTTTACTGTCCAGCGGGTCTATTTTATGCGAAGTATTTTTTAACTGCGTCTGAGTTGACAGGGGACGGGAAGTCTTCACCATCCATGGTTGTTAGCATCAGAGCTCCGCCAGAGAAAACTCTTTTAACCACGTATGGACCCTCGTTGTTCGGTGTCCATTTGCCCCTGTGATCTGTGTTGGGAGGAAGAATTCTTTTGAGTACCAATTCACCGACTCGATACTCCCGAGGACGCACTTTCTGATCAAACGCTCTCTTCGTCTGTCTCTGATATAGCTGGCCATGGCATATAGCTGCTAGTCTCTTTTCCTCAACTAGGCTTAGCTGATTGTATCGAGAACGGACCCATTCTGCTTCGTCCGGCTTCATTGTTGGTGCAGGGAAAAGTTATTCTGGCACAAAATGGCATATGAACCCCCTCCGGTGTGATCAACACTGCACCAACTCCGCGACCATTGACGTTGACCGCCCCATCAAACATTATAATCCATTTGGATTCAGGGTCAGGCCCCTCCTCCGAGAGTGGTTCCTCGCAATCTTTCGATTTGAGAAACATGATGTCCTCATCAGGAAAGTCGAACCTCATAGGTTGGTAATCATCAATCGGTTGCGCGACAAGATAGTCTGACAAGACACTTCCTTTGATGGCTTTTTGTGAAGTGTATTGGATGTCATACTCTGTCAGCATCATTTGCCACCTAGCAACCCTTCCGGTAAACGCTGGCTCTTCAAAAATATACTTGACTTGATCCATCTTTGATATTAATAGAGTCGTGTGAGTCAACATATACTATCTTAGTCGGCGAGCAGCCCATGCCAAAGCGCGGCAAGTTTTCTCGATCAGTGAGTATCTTTGTTCACAGTCGGTAAACTTTTTGCTAAGGTAGTATATTGCATGCTCTTTTCGACCTGACTCGTCATGCTGACCGAGCACACAACCCATTGACCTTTCTAACACAGTCAAGTACATGATCAACGGTCTTTTCCTCTCGGCCTGTAGACTGGCCCTGATCTTGATCTCTTTCTTGTCGTCTTCGATACCAATGTTGATGGTCTCAACCACCTCCTGATAAGGTGTGATAGCTCGGTCCTCCTGTTTCAACAACCTGGCTAACTCCTCAGGCAATTCACAATCTTCCTCAACCCCTTCTTCGGCTTGATAGATAGGATTGTCGAAGTCATACTTGACCATAGCAGTGTCGTTAGCAGTGAGATCCGGGTGATTAGTTTTACGAGGTGTTTTTTTGGAAAGAAAAACGAAAAAGAAACATGAAAAAGAAACATTGCCGTTTTTGTAAAAGTAAAAATAATTGAAAGAAAGAGAACACAAAATTGTTTGCAAAAGCTGTCCTTTATTGATGATGAAAATAATTGCGAAATGTAACTAAATGGATGGCCCTACAGATGAGTCATTACACCTTGGTCAAAGTGTAAGACTTTATTATGCATGTGATAAAAGGAAAACAATAAAAATTACTCCTTCAGTAGAGTAAACCGGACGACTTTTTCAGACGACCAATTATCGAGCTTTTCTTCTGGGACACACGGGCGAATCCAGCTATCTAAGTCACAGTCACCGTCAGCCTTGTCTTCATCTGCAGCATTGACGGTGTGGGGAGAAACCAAACCCCTGCTGGAGAAAGTACCGGCTTCATTCTTCTGAGACCCCAGAGTATACCCCAATCCAAACTTGTCTTCTTTTATGATTGGCTCCATAAATTTGCCCCAGCCTTGGGCATTACGAGCCTTAACCACTTCAACAACTTGCTTGTATAAAGAGATAGAAGTCCCGACCTTCTCAGACTCAGGTGAAAAGACAGTTTCGGGCGCGACCTCACTGATGTTTATGGCTTCGAAGCCCTGACACAGCATCTCATGCATCTCGCCATCCATCTCCACATACTTAAATGTAGACAGGTGGCTAACAAAAATATCCTCTTCACCACAGACAGTGACGATCTGACATTCTAGTTCATATTTGAGCTTCTGGTGGAGGGTAGAAGTAACAGCACCGACATCATGAATCCAGGGCCGACCTAGCAGACAACTATAGGCAGGCTGGATATCCATCACATAGAAGGTGCTCTTGAACACCTGCGGTCCAATCTTAACTGGAAACTCAACTTCGCCACAGACAGCTCGCTTAGAGCCATCAAAAGCCCTCACAACCAAATTACTCGGCCTCAGGGTGGCGTCATCGCAATCCAACTTCATCAAGGCTTTCTTTGGAAGAACATTCAGAGAAGAGCTTGTATCAACCAAGACATGGGAAAGCACCGTCCCTTTGCATTCCATTGTGATATGCAAGGCTTTGTTGTGATTCCTGCCCTCAGACGTCAGGTCATAATCGGTGAAACCTAGCGCATGGCTAGTGTGTACATTCGAAACTACCGACTCCAGCTGGTCAACAGTTATCTCTAGGGGAACATAAGCCATATTCAGTACTTTCAACAAGGCTGCTCTGTGTGCCTCAGAGCACATCAATAGTGAGAGAATGGAGATCTTTGAGGGTGTCTGATTTAGCTGGTCGACTACCTTGTAGTCACTTTTCTTGATAATCCTCATAAACTCATCCACTTCCTTCTCGAATGCGGTCTTAGGAGGAGCTTCCTCGGTAGTAACCTCTTCGGTGGACACCTGTTTTCCTTTAGCCTTGGAAGCTGCCTCAGCTTCAGTATTCGTACGCAATGTTGATGGTGCAAATAGGCGTCCACTGCGGGTGAAGCCACCAATTCCTCCAACATTGTCTACAGCGGAGCTACCAATGTCAATGTCTTCTTTGTTAACTTTCTTCCTCTGGCAGTAGATATCAGCCCCATAGTGCCATGGGATAGAATTGTCTTTCTCATACGGAACAAGTCCTGGTACCGTGATGGTGACCGGACTAACCAAAGTCGGTTGCGGGTTGTCAGAGTAAATTGGTGCAGGACTTTCTGGGAAATATATTGTCATCGGAGCGGGTCTCTCGGGAACATATATTTCTTCAGGAGTGAAATAAAACGTTATTATCGACACATCATTCTTCACTGGACGAGTCTGATCGAACTGAAGACAACCTTCATCTATCAGTTGTTGAATACCCCTTCTCAAACTATCACATCCGTTCTCGGCGTCTTGACAATTTCTGCACTCTTCCCCACAGCCCGAGAAAATCCGTCCTTTCAAGAGTCGGTCTTTGACCACCGATAGCGAAGTCTTCACTTTAGTCACATCAGAAACCAAATTCAAAGTTTCCCCACTATCAACAGCATTAATCCTCTGCCCGCCGTGAGCTGGCATCGGGTTTTGGATAACATTAGGCACCGGAGAAAAATTGATGGCCTGGGCATCTCTCAAATCTTGTACCTTTAGCTGGATAGCCTTGCAATTATCTGTAGTATGGCCAGGTGCGTTGGAGTGAAAAGCACATTTGGCGTTGACATCATAACCTCTAGGCAGATTGTTGGGATCGACGGGTGGGGCCAGAGTTCTCAACGTAACCAGATTCATTTCAATCAGCTTGGGAAGTAATACAGAATAAGGCATTGGGATTGGCTTAATGACCCGGTCCACCTGCCTTGGACGTTGTTGATAGGGTCTCTGCTGACCCAGATTACCTCCTTGTTGTTGATTGTTGTACCTGGGTTGCTGTTGCGAATGATACTGCGGTTGAGGAACAGGTGTTGGAATAGTGACTGCGGCCACTTGATCTTGATAATAATTAGGGCATCCTCTGCCCCTGCATCTGCCGACATATACAACACTCGTCTCACCTTCTCTTCTTCGCTGACCGTTACCAGCAAACGGTTTCTTGGGAACTGATGAGTTGGAAGCACTGTTGTCTTGAATTCGGCCCATCTTCAACAGACTCTCGATCCTTTCTCCAGCAATCACTATCTCTGCAAATCTGATTGACGGGCAAGCAGCCAATCTCTCGATATAATTGCCTTAAAGAGTGTTCATGAACATGTCCGCCATCTCCCTTTCAGACATAGGGGGTTGGACGGATGCAGCAATCTGTCTCCAACGCTGAGCATATTCTCTAAAGGTTTCCTTGGCAGTCTGAGACATTCCTTGCAACAAGGTCCAATTTGGAGCCATGTCCAAGTTGTATTGATATTTCTTGACAAAAGCCTCTGCTAAGTCTTTCCAGCTCTTGATGGTAGTACGAGACAAATGAGAATACCATTCACGAGAAGCTCCAGTTAAACTGTCTTCAAAATAGTACATCCACAACTTTTCATCTTCAGTGTGAGCTCCCAACCTTCCCAGATAAGATTGGAGATGAGTGCGTGGGCAAGAAGCCCCGTTGTATTTCTCAAAAGTAGGGGGTTTGAACTTGTGAGGGATCCTTACTCATTGAACCAGACCAAGATTGGTGACATCAAAACCTAAGGAATTTTGAGACTCCAAAGATTTGAGCTTCTCAGCAAGCTCATCCATACGGCGAGTGGTCTCGAGGGCCTCGTCGTGCAAAGAAAATTGATCATACTGACAATCTTCAATAACGGGGCGCCCGTTAATCCGAATCCCTTGATTCACATTGTACCTTCCGCCAATACCATTCCCAACATTTCCCGTGTTGCCAACATTACCCGGGTTTCCATCAACATTTGCGTTACCCGCGTTTCCAGTGTTCACAGGGTTATCAGCGTTCCCAGGGTTACCGGGGTTCCCAGGGTTCCCAGGGTTACCAGGATTCCCCTCAGCACTTGGTATTTCCACCTCTGGATCGGGCCTCAGTTGCTCAACCAATTCCTTCAGCTTCTCCTGGCCTTCTGCCATGACCGGTCATCAATGTCATGAACTCATCCATCCTTTCACGCATATCAGCCAGTTCTTTTTGTATCTGGTCCATTGCTAGTCGTGGACGGTTTTCCTTTGTCGGGTACCTGTGAACTCGCTTGGGACCAATAACTGCCTGAAACAGGGAACAAACATTAGACACTGCGGTGACACCTGCAAAACAAACAAGGGTTAGTATGCATGGTATGCGATGCACTGCTTATTCAATTTTAAGGCCCCCCTTAAAAAGGGAATACCCTGCAAATGAATAAGCATGAGATGTTGGATGCAAATATGCGAATGATGTTATGCAATGCAATGGCATGTCAATCAGGATGGCTGGATCCGCTTGAACATCTGTCAGGTTGCACTGCCTGGAGAGAAATTAAGAGGATCAAGCAAAGCACACCAAACAAAGGTCATGGGATGGATCATGTTATCCTTAATATCAACCATCCATTTTGGTGGATTATGGTTTACACCTTATCAACATCCAAGTTTCATTGATATTAAGGATACCTGAACGGATCGACCATGAATCAAGGGTTTGTTGTAAGTCACGAGCATGGAGTTTAGGTTAAGAACCACCCAAAGGGAGTGTACTAAGGTTTAAACCTGCCAAACATGTTCTACAAAAGGTTCCCATAGTCATAATCCCATCTTTCGGATATTATTGGAGGAACGACTACTCGTATTCCAAAAATATTCTCAAGAGAGACTCTTATGAGTGTAGTATCGCGTAACAATCGTATCAAATCTTACACTTGAACGACTTTCGCACTACGTCCTACGAATAGGCCAAGATGGGTTTGGTAAACTAAGGTCATTGGCCTCTAAGGTCTATATTGGAAAAAGTAATGTCTAACCACAACTTACTTGTGTGACATTATTGATCCCAACATGACCTCCACCAAGTGAATGGGCTTGCAAGTCAACTTGCTAAGGAATAACTCCACACAAGTCAACAAGACTATGCCATTCTCCTATCCTAAGTGCACTCGAGTTCGGGTATAGAACTCATCTCACAAATAGAACCAGCAGATACGACATTCATATGTACACAATGCAATAAAGCAGGTAAATGCTGAAAGATAAATAACTGTACAAAAGAATAAACACCCAATAAACAAACAACCTACAAAAGCTAGGAGGGAATCGCTTAGGGAAATCGGGTCCCCAACAGAGTCGCCAGCTGTCGCAACCTAAAAAATGGAATGCGAAAAAAAACACCCGGCGAAGAAAGACAAGAGAGTCGCCACCGTGCGTTATTTATCCCAAAGGAGGGAAAGGAAACGCTCGAAGTAAACCTGGAAAAAGGAAAGGACAAGACAGGGTCTCGCAACCAAATCTTGGGTTCGGGAGTCGATTATGCGAAGGGAAGGTATTAGCACCCCAACGCATCCGTAGTACTCTACGGGATCCACTTTTGTAGTTCTTGTCTAAAGGGTGTGGGTTTATCTAATGTGTTATTTACTAAAAAAAGGGGTCAAAAGAAAATGATTCGCACGGATGTCGCATCCACTGCATACGTATCTCATCTGAATATGAGAATCAGAGTCTTCGTAGCTCGGCTACCTAGGGGTTAAGGGTAATTGTGCTCGCTAAGGCATCACGCCTTATGCCTACGTATCTCATCTGAAATGAGAATCAGAGAAAAACGTAGTTCGGCTAACTACGGGGTTATGGATTGGGTTTTGGACGAACGACGTTACTACGCAATATACCAGATGCTCGACCTTTGGAGACTTACTCGTCTGTAGTAGAAGGAGTTAACGTGTTCTTAGGAGAAGAAAAATCAATGAGTTGGTAGGGTTAGGGATGCTCATGCAGAAGGGAAATCCTAGACGAAGGAACCTGCATAAAGTAAACACACAAAACATTGCCTTCTATCTAGGTCTTCCAGCTAAGAAAGCGGTAAAAATACGGGAAAATGTAAAAGTACCACACGGATAAAGATCCAAAGTAATAGTAATTAACGGAACAAGGAAACCCTGAGATCCTCCCAAGCTAACACCATCAAAGAAAGTGAGTCAGTACAGGTAATCGGAATGAAACCTCCAGGCGGTATCCCACAAATAAAGTGGAACACCAAGCAAACCATCTCTGCAAGAGTCATATGCGCCCTCACAAAACAAAATTCAACAAACAGGTTAGAGAAACAAAATAGGGTAACCAAGAGTTGCCCCCAAATCAAAATGTAACCACATGAATCATGCCATTAAAATTCACAAAAAGCTCACAAAAAGCAACCAAGGGTAAGAGGCCTAAACCTCTTGTCAAACACATGCATCAAAAGGGTATCAAATTCACCCATAATACCTCATACATTTAGAGCATTCAAATTAAAGGCATAAAGATGATGGATATAGAGCAAACCTGATTGGAGAGATTGGTTGAAATCAAATGGAACGGCTGGATTTGCAAACCAATGTTAGGGTTTGCTTGAGCTGAAAGTGTGTGAGTCAAAATGAACCTTTCAGAGTTGCCTGGAGGTTGCTGCAGATTAATTCTCACTCTCTCTGTCTAGGTTTCTCTCCAGGTTTTGTCCAGGGTTTTGTTCCAAGGAAACCTCAGAGTGTTTTGCTTCTCTTCCTTTTTCTGTCTGTTCTCCCTCTTTTATAACCTGATTTTCATGGCTTTGTGGGCTCAAATGAGAGAGGTCCAAGTCCAAGATTTTTCTATTATATTTTATTTATTTATTTATTTAATTAATTTTATTTTTTCGTCATTTTTTTATTTATTTAAATAAAGTTTGTTGGATCTGATTCTGATTGACATGATGAAATGCAATATGAAATGTTAAATGACCTAAAAATGAATGCATGAATGAGGAGGGCAAATTTTAGGGTGGTACACTTCGCTACGGGTTCGCCTAGTGAAGTGGCAGCGAATGCTCGTCCCTGATTCGCCTAGCGAAGATGCTAGCGAATGCTACGGGATTCTGGGTTCTCCATTGTTAACAACCAAATTTCAGAAAACCCTAAGTCTAATGGTACCCATTTCAGAAACAAAGGGATTTAACATTTAAGGCATCGTTCTAAACATTCATGCAAATCTAAACCCACATGCAAAACCTAATGATACCCATTCTCCCAAATTCACCCTTAATGTCTCATACTTCAGAATTTACAAATTGAAAGCATAAAGTAATGGAGATAGGACAAACCTGATTGGAGAGATCGATTGAATTTGAAATGCACGGTTGGGGTTTGCAATGCAAGTTAGGGTTTTGTTAGATGGAAGTAAAAAGTGACTGAGTTCGTGAGGTTCAGACTAAAACAATTTAAAATGGTTTTGGGCCCAAATGAGTGGCCCTGTGAAACAGAATTAAAGTTCTGTCATGCTACACTCGCTACTGCCTTCGCCTAGCGAGCAGCTAGCGAATCAGCTCGCCACTGCCTTCGCCTAGCGAGCAGCTAGCGAGCATGACAGTATTTTGTTTTTTCAAAATAGCATGCAAAGCACATTTCAGCAAGGTTCTTCAAATTGAACACCAATACCACATAACAGAAAGCTGTAAATACTTATAATGTTGGGGTGCCTCCCAACAAGCGCTTGTTTAACGTCAGATAAGCTCGACGGTTCGAGATGCTCACAGAGGAGCATCCAAGGAGATAGCACAGCTCTCGCGATCCACATGACCGCCAAGATAAACCTTCAAACGCTGGCCATTAACCGTCCAAATCTCTTTCTTCTCCAAGTCCTCAATGACAATAGCTCCATATTCTTTGACTTGTTTGACACGAAATGGCCCGGACCATTTAGATTTCAATTTTCCGGGGAATAGCTTCAACCTGGAATTGAACAATAGGACCAACTGTCCGGGCACAAATTCCTTCTTCCTAAGCTTTTTGTCATGATACTTTTTCACCTTTTCTTTGTACAACCAACTCGAGTGATATGCGGCATTGCGCATTTCTTCCAACTTAAGCAATTGCACTTTTCTTTTTTCACCGGCCAAATCCTTATCAAAGTTTAATAATTTCAGAGCCCACAAAGCTTTGTGCTCTAATTCAACTGGCAAATGACAAGTTTTACCAAACACCAATTGAAAAGGAGTTAGCCCAATTGGAGCTTTAAAAGCGGTACGGTATGCCCATAAAGCTTCATCCAACTTTTGTGACCACTCTTTTTTAGAATTTGACACGGTTTTTTCAAGAATTCTCTTAATCTCACGATTAGAGACTTCGGCTTGACCATTTGGTTGTGGGTGATACGGAGTCGCCACTCTATGTGATACACCGTAATGTTTCAAAACGCTTTCTAACGGTGCATTACAAAAGTGCGACCCTCCGTCACTAATCAACACACGGGGGGTTCCAAAACGGGAAAAGATGTTTTTCTTCAAAAAATTTATTACCGTTTTAGCATCCGCCCGAGGTGAGGCAATCGCCTCAACCCACTTAGAAACATAGTCAATCGCCACAAGCATATATTCATTACCATATGAGGGTGGGAATGGTCCAACAAAGTCGATACCCCAACAATCGAATACTTCAACCTCTTGGATGTTTTGGAGAGGCATCTCGTCTCTCTTACCAATCCCACCACTTCTTTGGCAACTATCACAACTTTGCGCATGGGCATTTGCGTCTTTGAAAATAGTAGGCCAATAAAATCTTGACTGAAGGACTTTAGTGGCTGTTCTTACCCCATTGTAGTGTCCGCTGTAAGGCGAGTTGTGACAATGCCAATGAATGCTTTGCGCTTCTTCGCTCGTAATGCACCTTCTCAAAAGGTTATCACCACCCAACTTAAACAGGTATGGGTCATCCCAAACGTAGTACTTGGCATCCGAGAGAAATTTCCTTTTTTGGTTCGAAGTTAGGTCGGGAGGCACCAAACCACTAGCCTTGTGGTTCGCAAAGTCCGCAAACCACGACCTAACTTGAACTTTGAAAAGTTTTTCATCAGGAAACTCTTCCCGAATTTCCTTCTCGGAAGCAGTAACCTCCACATTAACTAAGCGAGATAAATGATCCGCCACCAAATTTTCCGATCCTTTCTTGTATTTGATTTCAACATCAAATTCTTGCAACAAGAGGATCCAACGGTTGAGCCTTTACTTCGAGTCCGGTTTGGTGAGAAAATATTTAATCGCCGAGTGGTCGGTTTACACTACAACCTTGGACCCAATAAGATAGGACCTAAACTTTTCAAGCGCATACACTATCGCAAGTAATTCTTTTTCAGTGGTGGCATAGTTAACTTGAGCCTCATTAAGAACTTTACTTGCGTAGTGTATCGCATGAAATTTTTTCTCTTTTCTTTGGCCTAATACCGCTCCGATTGTATAGTCGCTCGCATCACACATGAGCTCAAAATTTAAATTCCAATTTGGAGCGACTATAATTGGAGCGGTAACCAATTTTTCCTTTAAAATTTCAAAAGCTTGTAAACACTCATCAGTTAAAAGAAATACCTGATCCTTAGCTAGCAAGTTACTCAAAGGCTTTGCTACCTTTGAGAAGTCTTTGATAAAGCGCCGATAGAAACCGGCGTGCCCCAGAAAGCTTCGGATTCCCTTCAAATTCACCGGAGGAGGTAACTTTTCAATCACTTCAACTTTAGCACGATCAACTTCAAGCCCTCTTGAAGAGACTTTATGGCCAAGCACTATCCCCTCGGTCACCATGAAGTGGCACTTCTCCCAATTAAGAACAAGATTTGTCTTCACACATCGTTCAAGAACCGTTTCCAAGTTGTCCAAGCATAGACCAAAAGAACCACCAAATACGGAGAAGTCGTCCATAAAGACTTCCATTGTTTTCTCGATAAGGTCGGAAAAAATAACTTGCACACATCTTTGGAAGGTCGCCGGTGCATTGCACAACCCAAAGGGCATTTTATGGTATGCGAAAATTCCAAAAGGACATGTGAAAGCCGTCTTTTCATGATCGGCTGGGTCAACTGCAATTTGGTTATACCCGGAATAGCCATCTAAGAAACAATAGTATTGTTGCCCAGAAAGTCTTTCTAGCATTTTATCCATGAACGGGAGTGGAAAGTGATCTTTTCGAGTTGTGGTATTCAACCGCCTATAATCAATACACATACGCCACCCCGTTGCCACTTTTGTCGGGATCAACTCATCCTTTTCATTTCGAATCACGGTAATGCCACCTTTCTTCGGAACCACATGTACAGGACTAACCCATGGGCTATCCGAAATCGGGTAGATCATTCCCGCATCCAACAACTTAACAACCTCCTTTCTAACAACTTCCTTCATAGTAGGATTTAAGTGGCGTTGCGGTTGAGCTACCGACTTAAAGTCCTTTTCCATTAAGATCTTGTGCATGCAATAGGAAGGACTAATTCCTTTGAGATCGGAAAGAGTCCAACCCATGGCTTCTTGATTCTTTTTCAAAACATTGATCAAACGGGCTTCTTCATCCTTTGACAAAAGATTGCTTATGATAACCGGCTTTGCTTCGGTCTCGTCTAGAAATGCATACTTCAAAGTAGAAGGTAACATTTTTAATTCAATCGGCGATTTTTCTTCATTAACCTCCTTCTTCAATACTTCCTCCTCAACTTCCCACGGATGTAGCTCGTTTAAACTATCAAGTTCCCTTAGGCATTCATCAAGAGCTTGCTCTTCTTCAATTGTGAAAACTTCAAAGGAGTCATCAAGAGCTAACTCCATAGGATATATCTCATGAATATGTTTAGAAACCTCAGAAGTTGCCTCTTCGATCACATCAATGTGAAAGCTATCACTTCTATCCTTTGAATGCTTCATGGCTTCGAATAGTTCAAAAGTAACTTCTTCATTTTGGACCCTTACATTCATCAAACCGTCGTCAACGTCAATCATCATGCGTGCGGTTTTCATGAACGGTCGGCCAAGAATAAGTGGAGCATCGTCATCCTCTTCCATATCAATCACAATGAAATCAACCGGGAAGAAGAATTTGTCAACTTTGACCAAAACATCTTGAGCTAACCCATGAGGATGGGTAGTCGACTTATCGGCCAATTGCAAAGTCATCCGGATGGCCTTCATTTCAATGTTGCCAAGCCTCTTCACAATAGACAATGGTATTAGATTAATGCTTGACCCCAAATCAATTAGCCCTTTTCCGACATAGACATCACCAATTTTAACCGGCAAAGTAACTCGTCCCGGGTCAACCTCTTTTTTCGGAAGCGTCCGTTGAATGATTGCACTACAACTAGCATCTAGGACGATTGTCTCCGGTTCCGTGTACCTCCGCTTTTTAGTAAGTATGTCTTTCATGAATTTCGCATACTTAGGCATTTGCTCCAATGCTTTGGCAAATGGAATGTTCACTTGAAGTTGTTTGAATATATCCATGAACCGGGCGTAATGTCGTTCATTATCCCTTTTAGATGGAGCATGTGGATACAGAAGGTTTTGGATTGGAGTAGCGCCCACTACCTCCTTTCCTTTAGAAACTCTAGAATTCCTCTCTCTTTTCTTTTTTACTCCCTCCACCATCACTTCATCACTCTTATTTTTTTCGACTTCCACACTTTCTTTATTTTCTACTTCACCATTTTTTTCATTCTTTTCAACTTCTTCCTCACTCCACTCCCCAACTTCACCATCAATGCTATCCTCTATTTTTTTCTCCTCATCTTTTTTCTCATCCTCTCTTTTTTCACTCTCATCTCTTTTTTTACTCTCACTAATCAACTCCCTTCCACTTCTCGTCGTTATCGCTTTACAATGCTCTTTTGGATTCGTTTGCATGTTCGCCGAAAAAGATGGTCCGGGTTGTTGTTCCGCTAGTTGTTTAGCAAGTTGACCGACTTGAGTTTTGAGATTTTTGATTGCCGCATCGTTACTCTTTTGATTAGCCATGGACATTTGCATAAATTGTATCAATGTCTCTTCTAACTTTGAAGTCACGACCGGCGGTTGTTGAGGTTGGTAAGGATTTTGACGGCTTGAAGTACCACCCCCATAACCTTGGTTATGGTGATAGTTACCCCTTGGTTGGAACCCTTGATTTCCTTGAAAGTGTTGTTGTTGATTTTGAGGATGTTGTTGATACGGTTGTTGTGGTTGTTGCCTCGGTTGGTAATCTCGTTGGTTCGCCATGTAATTTACTTCTTTGAACCCGGGAGGTGGACAAAACCCGGTGTCATGATCACCCTTGCAAAGCTCACAACAAGCTATTTGTTTGGCTTTTGAAGGCTCTCTCAACTCTTTTATTTGTTGAGTTAAGAGTTCAACTTGTTGAGAAATGAGTTTATTTTGGGCAAGAATAACATCATTCATTCCAAGTTCAAGCACTCCCGGTTTCTTCAAAGTTTTGCCTCTACTTTGACTTTGGAGGTCATTTAGAGTCATTCGGTTAATGATATCAGTAGCTTCTTCGGCACTTTTAGACAACAAAGAACCACCTGAGGTAGCATCCAATAAAGTCTTTCAATTAGGTTGAAGGCCATTCTTGAAAATGTGGATTTGCGTCAATTCGTCAAAACCATGCCCTTTGCACTTTCGAAGCATGGATTTAAATCTCTCCCATGCCTCATTCAATGATTCGTTGGTTCCTTGCGAAAACACGGAGATAGCCATTTTGGATTCCATGAACCGGTTGTGGGAGAAAAATTGTTCAATGAACTTCTCTTCCAACACGTTCCAATCCGTCATGACTGCAGGTGTTTGATCCAAGTACCAATCTTTGCCTTTGCCGAGCAAAGCATGAGGAAATAGTCTTTTGAACAACGGTAGCTCTTGAGCTTGATCAACTCCGGCCGCCAATGCTATCTCGTAAAATTTGGTGAGAAAAGCAAAGGGGTCTTCATGGTCCATTCCGGTGAATGGACTTCTGTATAGTAAGTTACGAGTTCCCGTTTTCATCTCGGCTTGCCTTCCCGTGTGGTTGGCAAATTGAGCTGTATTCCTCGGACTGTTGACACATGGTGTGGAAATGGGCGGTGGTTGTGGTGGTTGATCCATGATAGGTGTGAAAGGTGGTGGATGTGTTGTAGAAGAACTTTCTCCTTGTTCTTGTCGTTGTCTAGCTTGTTGCCTCCTTCGTCTCGTTCTGCTATTCAGTCTCCTTGCGGTTCTTTCGATCTCAGGATCAAAAAGAAGTTGGTCCTTAGGAACCTGCCCTCGCATAAAACGAAAGCTGCACACTAAACCAAACAAATTAACAAGCACAAGTCAAAATTTCAGAAGTTAAAAATTTAGCAACTATTGCGATGCTCGCAATATCAATTCACAGTCCCCGGCAACGATGCCATTTTGTTGGTATTAGGTTAGTGTATCGGGGTTTGTTATCGTCTCCACAGGGATTGTGTGATATCGCCGCCGTTCGATAGTTGTTAAGTTCTTAACTTATCTTAACAAGGGGGTTTCTAGTTTTAGGTCACGGTAGCTTGCATAAAAAGTAAGAAATTATGGTAAAAGTTTTGGTTTTTCAATATGAGAAAGATTATCAAAGTTAGGGTTCGACGATCACTTTGCATGCATATGTTCGATCAGCAAAACTCATAAACTCCATTAGATGTTATACACATTCACAAAGTCCTCCCAATGTGTTTATCTCTAACACACATTGTGGGTTTTCCCATTTTGATCCATTGTTGATCTCTCACACAATCTATCAAAATGACAACTTTTAGGGTTAACTTTTTAGTAAACAAACTCATTCATTACAATCTCTAGCTAAAGAACAAGGATGGATGAAAACCTAGGTCAAGAGTTGGAAAACATCTCTCGATCATAAACCAACACAAAGAGTTATCAATAAAACAAGGTTTTCACCATATATTCATCATCAAAGAGTTTACAAATGAAGATCATCCCATATACATACAAAGCTTATGATCATCTACATCTAACCTTGACAAAATGAAGGATTTAGCTACTCATTTTCATGGTAGCTTGGTCAACAAGTTTCGGTCGAAGGTTGATCAACATCCGAGTCGAAGAATCGAGATTGGATGGCAATCCACCTTCTTTTTGTCAAATATTGTTAAGAGAAGAAGAAGTATGAGAAAAATGGGTTTCTAGGTTACAAAGTATGATCCCATGAAAAATGCTGAAAAATATCTAAGTGTAAAAGTTCTGTCCTTTCCAAAAAGTAGCCCCTGCTACTTATAGTACTGCTATCTAATCTGTCATGCTCGCTAGGCGAGCAAAATGGTTCGCCTGGCGAGCCCCAAAATAAGCCACCAGAGGCACCTGCGTCTAGAGGAACATCCCAGAAAAGTTGCATATGTTCGCTAGGCGAACAATCCTTCGCTAGGAGAAGCCCTCGCTTCTCTCCTTCGCTCCAGCGAGCCATGATGAATTTGCTACTGGAATTGCTCGCTACCTCCTCGCTGGACGCTCGCCTAGCGAGTACTTGGCTTCTTCCCTCGCCACAGCGAGTTCTGAAGGTTTTGCTACTGGAATTACTCACTGCTTCCTGGCTGGATACTCGCCTAGCGAGTAACTGCTAGCATTGGTTTTGTCCAAGTCTGGGAGTGTTCGCTGGAATCTCGCTGAGTGCTCGCCTAGCGAGCACTTCGCTACCTCACTCGCCTAGCGAGCTTGCTGATGTTTGCATTCTTTCTTGGTTCCTTTGCCATCTTTCTTGTGCCTTTATTTTCTACTCTTTCATGCCTAATTTCAGCACAATAACACACAAATTAAAGGTACCAAGATCATTTCACATTGTATTGCAAATCATCAAAAGCAAGGGCGGTTTCAAATACTTTTTCTACAAAAAGGAGTGAAAGATGCCCATATTTGATAGCTCAAATAAACACACTTTGGCATCTAACAAACCTTAAGTCCATCTATTAATATTTTTAAAAAAGTGATTTGTTCTCTTTCTTTTGTTTTTATTCCTCTTTTATTTAACAAGATAATAAGGTAGTAAATAAATTAGCATAATGTAAATGATATAGTTAGATAACAATAAACATAAACATAAAATACTTTAAATAAGGTGAACAATAAAATAAATTGCAAAAAAATAAAGTGCAATAATATAAATGTTAGAAGTTAGTAGTTAGTGAACATAAACATAAAGTAAATGAAATAAAATGAATAATAAAATAAATTGCAAGGAATTAAAGTGCAATAATATAAATGTTAGGAGTTAGTAATTAGTAGTTAGTAACAATAATAAAATGGATTAGAAAATTAATGTAAAGACATGGTTTCATCTATGCATCAAATGACCCAAATATGGTTAAAATAGAGGCAATCTATCAATGCCTCAAAGTATCATGAATGATCTATTGATCAACCATTAATAGATTTGAAATATTGAAGATTTAATCAACTCTAAACAACCATGGTCATGATCTAATAGACCTCATCAACCAAACAAATACAACAACAAGTCCACAATAAAAGAAAATGATAACACACACAAAGCAACCACAAAATGGTGAACAAAAAGATAGTAAGAGTAAAAAATCTCAAAAACAAAAAGTGAGTAAACTAAAGTCAATAATTTTTGCAATCTTGAATATAAATCATCTCAAAAGACCAACCAAGAACAAGCAATCATTTTTAATAAAAAAAAAGAACCAAAAAGTTAAAAAGTTAAAGTTAAAATCATTACCCATAAAATGTGAAAAAAGCTAGGTAGAAATGGTGTTGAGCTTGAATGTGAAGCAAGGGGTTTGGGATGAATATATTTGTGGTGAAAGCTTAGTAAAGGGGTTGGGTTATGGGTGTTAGAGAGGGATAAATTTTGAGGAAAAAATATGAAAATGGAAAAAAGTTGGTGGTGGTGACTTTTGGGAGAGAAATATTTTTTTTTTAGTTTTAATTCAGGTTTGGAGAAGAGGGGTTGGATGATATTTTTTCAGAATTTTTGGGGGCTAGAAATCATGAAAAATGAGGGGGAATAGTGCATCTATTTATAGGGAAAGGAAGTGGGAAAGTGGGGGGAACCAAATACCCTTTGTGCAAAAAAAAGGCTCATTTTTGGTGTTTGCGTAGGGGAAATCGACTTACCTAATTGGGTAAATCGATTACCCATTTTTTTTTAAATTCATGCCTTGAGCCCATGCAATATGCCTTTGGTCATGAATGTTAATATAATTATGGTGACGGAGCAATGAATAAATGTATGTGTAATAGGATCATAGATCTGATGAAAGTGGTTTCGGGGTAGGGTGAATTTTGGGGTATGACATTGCTGTGGATGGAAGGATCAGAAAGAAGCCAAAAGCTGATAGAGTTAGATGGAGTACTTCTATAGTTGTTGAGGAACAAAGGAAATCTCTTGAAGAAGTTGAAAAAGAAATCAAGCAAATGCACTGAGACTATGAATCTCTCAAGGCCTCCAAAGCCAAGATGGAGAGAAAATACAAGGCCAAGATTAGAGATTTGGAGAAACAACTTCTAGTTAAGAATGTCCAATTCAAGGAGGAAAATACCCAGAGGCTAGGAGTGTATATCAAACTCAGAGGAAGCAATATCCAGTTGGGGAAAGCTTTGGAGGAGGTTGCAACGAGTGTGAGAAGTTGATTGATCAATATCGATATCTGGATGGCATTATTTTTCGAAAGGATGTGGTTATCTGAAGTCTTGTCCAGAGGCGCAATCAAGAGGAGACATGGAAGCTGTTCAAAGAGTCCAAAGCTTGGATCCTGGATTATCTCAAAAGTGGAGGACCTATGACCTATGTGGAGTGGGAAGATTAAATCTATCTTTTCCATGTATTTATCACCATAAATATTATTGATGGGGTCTTTTGATTTGGACTGTTGCTTTTAGTTGTTTGTTTCTTTTGTAAGAGCTACTTGTGTTACTCTGGGTTTTCAGTTTAATGAATTTGATGTTTAGCCTATCCAGTGTTCGTTGGGTATCCTCTATTTCTTTCGCTTATATAACTTGAATCAAAATTTTAGAACCTTGAAAATACATAAACATGTCATCACATGCATCACATCCATTAATGCACTCATACTACTTTCATAACAGGTTTTCTGGTCGGCCCTCGCATATTTATTCTGCTTTTCTTAGCAGAGATTGCAAATCCAGTAATTCATTGTTACACCACAAGAAGCAACCAGAGACGTCAGATGGATCAAATTTAGGCTAATATAGAGTAAATGAGGAACCAAATAGATGCTAGGATGACACAGTTCGTGGAGGCCATTACTAATGTGACTCGCAATCAGGAAGAACTGAGGGCTCTTATGGAGAGACCTCGTGTTGAGACTAAACGACCTGAGTTGACGTTCGAAGATATTTTTGTAGGGAAGCCTCGTCCCAATGTTGCTATGAATTTTGTTGGGCCAAATTTTAATGATCAACATGCTAATGGTTATCATGTTTGTAACCAAGGCCTGCATGGAAACTTTCCACCACCACCACCACCATACAATCATGGAGGACCGCCTCTCATTGTTGGGGATATGCTGGGGCATCCTAATGCGAGGGGGAGTCCTCAAGTGTAAGAGTCGGAGATAGATCGTAATGAGGATATGTATTCAATGCATAACAATGACTTGAGTGGTCATGGTGATGATAGAAAGTATCGTTTGTTGGAAGAAATATTGAAAGTTGTAGAAGGGCAAGGTGTTTTAGGAATGGACATTATTGACCTGGGGCTGGTGCCAGGGGTAAGGGTTCCACCTAAGTTCAAGGTTCTTGTCTTCGATAAGTATACTGGCACGACTTGTCCAAAGACACATGTTAGAGCTTATTACCGAAAGATGTCTGCATATTCTGAGGACGAGAGGTTGCTAATTCACTTTTTCTAAGATGTCTGCATATTCCGAGGACAAGAGGCGTCTTTGGAATGGTATATGCATTTGGAGAGAACATATATCATAAACTGGAGGGAATTAGTGGAAGCATTTGTGAAACACTACCAATACAATACTGATATGGCACCGAACAAGACCCAGTTGCAAACTTTGACCCAGGGTCAAAATGAACCATTCAAAGAATATGCTCAGAAGTGGCATGAGCTAACTGCTAGGGTTCAACCTCCAATGATGGAGACAGAACTGGTTGACATGTTTATGGGTACCTTACAAGGTCCGTACTATGACAGAATGATGGGTAGCACTTCTACTAGTTTTCTGAGTTGGTAATGGCTAGAGAGAGGATTGAAGCTAGTTTCAAAAACGGCAAACTTCAGTTGTCCAATGATGGTAATTCTGCAAGTGAGGTTGGTATGAAGCCGTTTAATGGAACCCTAAGAAGATGGAAGGTGAATCAAGCGATGTTTATGCTTAGAGAGGTAGAGGAAGACCATAATATCAATAACAATGTTAGCAACAACAACTGAATGTTATAGCCATTCCGGCCGCCACAAATCCTCAACCACAACAACCACAATATCAATAGCAACAACAGCAGAACGCTCCTCGTCGCAATTATAATCAGCCAAGACAACCCATAATTGAGAAAGTATTTGATCCGCTCCCGATGTCTTATTCTTAAGTGCTTCAACATTGATTGCAATTGAAGTTGATTAATTTGAGGGGCATACCACCTCCTCTTTAGAGCTTTCCTGCAGGTTATAATCCTAATGCCATGTGAGTTTGATTCTAGCAGTATAGCCCATGATGTGGAGAATTGTTGGGCTCTTAAGTACAGAGTGCAAGAGTTGTTGGATTCTAAGGTCATTCAGTTCACTCCGGACAATGGACCTATAGTTATCTAAAACCCGATGCCAGCTCATGGGGGACCTACTGTTAATGTTATGGAATATGGTGAGAACTTGAATTTGATAATGGATGTGAACCTATTGTCTACTCCATTGTCGCGTGTTAAACGTTATCTGATCAAGAATGATATTTTTCCTGGATGCTTTCCAGAATGTTGGGAGTGCCAAAATCAGCCAGAGGGTTGTGTTAATTTGAAAGTTATGATTCAGAGTTTGATTAATGAAGATTTCCTACAGTGTGATAGAATTGTTAAAGATGAGGAAGTTGAAGAGAAAGATGTGGCAATAATTTCTATTATGTAAACTCCTGCAAATGTTCCAGCGTCTACTAGGCCTACTCCCTTAACAATCACATTGCCCGTTCTTATTCCTTACTCAAGCGAGAGTGTTATACCTTGGCAGTATGGGTCAAATGTCTATTATCATGGAGTGAAGCAAGAGGGGAAGCCTTCTGAGGACAAGCCAAGTGAAGATGCAAGTTTGAATGTTGACAATTTTGCCGTTACGAGAAGAATTACCAAACGTGGTAGGATATATTCTCCACAGAATACTCAAGATAATGTTGATGTCTTGGCGAAATCTAAGGGTAAATAAGTGGTAGGTGATAATTCAAAATTTGTGCTAGTTAATACTCCTAAACCAAATGCAGTGCCTGGAAATTCTTCGTCTCAAGAAGTTGAGGAGTTATTGAGATTAATCAGGAAAAATGACTATAAAGTGATAGATCATCTGAGCTAGACACCGTCTAAGATTTCAATCGTGTCCCTGTTGTTGCGTTATGAAACTCACAGGAATTCTCTGGTGAAATTGTTAAGTTCCGCTTTTGTGTCGCAAAAGATCATTGTCAACTAGTTAGAAGGGGTTGTGGCCAGTATATCAGCTGGAAATGGCTTGAGTTTTACAAACTTTGATCTCCCCCCGGAGGGACGCAATCATAATAAAGCTTTACACATCTCTATGGAATGCAAAGGAACCTCAATATCCCGTGTGCTGGTAGACACCAGATCATCCTTGAATGTGCTACCCAAGTCTGCTCTGATGAATATTGACTATGCGAGAGTTGAATTGCACTCAAGTGACTTGATAGTCAGGGATTTCGACAGATCTCGAAGAGTTGTTTTTGGTAAAATGGATCTACTTGTTAAAATTGGACCACAAGTTTTTGGTACGACATTCTTCGTCGTGGATATATAACCCACGTATTGTTGTTTGCTAGGTCGCCTGTGGATTAATGGGGCAGGTGTTGTAACATCCACTTTGCATCAGAAAATGAATTCCCAATTGGTAGTAAGATTGTTACTGTTTGTGGCGAGGAAGAATACATGGTGAGCCATTTAACATCTTTCCGATATGTAGAGGTTGAGGGGGAAGTACATGAAACTCCTTTTCAAGCATTTGAAATTGTTCAGATGATCAAGACTCCTCATTCTGAGGATAAGAAGCCTACAGTTTTTATGTCTTCTTTGAAAGATGCTAGAGAAATGGTTGAGAATGGTCACCCTGAAGGTTGGGGTCGTGTGCTAGATCTTCCTCCAAATTTTGATAAGCTGGATCTCGGTTTCAGTCATTCAAGGCAGGGTTTAGCCCCTGAAGCTCCCAAGGTTCCAAGTGTTCTCACTCCGATGAAGTTTGCAAGTGCTGGATTTATCAATATTGGTCAGGCCAATGCTTTTGGTGATGATGCTGACAGTGATTACAACGTCGATAATTAGATTCAACCAAGTGTTCCAGATGAAGATCTTTGCAATTAAACTGCAGAGGATGTCATCCAAGTCACGCTCAATTAGGAGTAATTTTCTTTTTGTTTATTTTATCATGCAAGAATTCTTGCGCTATGCCCAAGGCATAGTGAATCATGTAGGGCCATCATGTTTTATTTTTAGATTTTTATCATGAAATAAAAGACGTTTTGCATTCAAATCTTTTGATCTCTGTCTTTCAATTTTTACCTTTTTATTTTTATTTTTAAAATGGCAATGTTTTCTTTTCACCACACACTTCCTAAAAGCATAAAAAACATCATTAATGCAGATTCACGTCCATCTCAGATTCCATTGATAACGATTCTGCTATCGCTCATTATGACTTTGACAATTCGATCTACGAGTCTAAAGAAAAAGGTGATGAAGATTGTGAACTCCCTGAAAAGTTAGCAAGGTTATGGAGGCAAGAAGAAAAGGTCATCCAGTCGCATCAAGGAGTGGGGGCTTCTTTAGAGGAAAGTGTGAAGGCAAGGTTGTAATACCCCAAAATTTACCCTTCATTTTTTTCATGGAAGCATGGGATTATGTCTTACATTTCATTGGCATCGTCCTAGGTCATACTCATTGCATACTGCATTAGTGATATGGAAATCAGGTTTTGATCGATCACTCCTTAACAGAAAGAGCCCACACAAAGCAAGATTGAGAATTGGACTTCATTTTCTAAGTATACAAGTCTCAAGGGTCTCAAGGGGGTCCAAGTGTCTTATTATGGTCCTTAGTTCATCAATGAAGGATTCAAAGCTATCAGAGTGTTCATCTGGATTTAATCAGAAATTAAGGTTTCGTGGCTACCTGCAACAGGCAATGTTTAGTTGGAAGTAGAGGAGCTCATCCATGTCATGATTAGAGAGGCATCTTGGCCTGGGAAGATTCACAATTATCTCAGAAAGATCCATTGGCAATTAGTGCAATCAATTCCCGATCAGTTTTGCCCTAAAACTAGGGTTTGGTATAAAATCAGTTTATTTCTGATTCTTTGGGTGAAACTCTTTTCCATGGCCCTCCATATGTCCACAAGGATCTACATACAAAAAATCAGCTCTTTATTTGAGCCAGAGGTGCTTCAATTGATCATTAGAATCAGGCATCAGACAGTTTGGGAAAAGTCAACTGTGGAGCTAGAAAAGTCAACTCCTGACATTTTGAGAGTGGAATCTCAAAATCCATGCCTAGGGGATCCTACATGTGAAATTTGATCAAGGTTGGATCATGGATTCATCATTTAATCAGAAATTGGAAAAGTTACTTAATTTGGAAATGGTTGACTTTCCATTTACGGCAAGTTTTCATGATCATTGCACTCACTTTAAGCCTATTTTGCATCAAGATAAAAGCTCCATTTGAAAATTTCTCCAACATGTAAGTTGTTCCTCTTGTTCCAAGCTTTCTAGAGATATAAAGTTTGCTCCATTTGGATTAGAATTGAGAAAGTTATGCTTAGTCAAAGTGAGATATTTTTTTAGGACACTTAGAAAAATTTCTAAGTCCAAAATCTTCAAAATTTGTCAAGACTTCTTGGCCAGTTTTCTTGCACTTCAAGGAATTATTTGAAAATACTTTCTTCACAATAATTTTGCCTTTCCATGTCCTCTTTCACATACTTTTGGAATCATCTCATTTGGATCCATGGTTTGAGAGATACATTAATTTAAAGTGGGCACCATGACTTGATTTTCTAGGCAGATTTTGGGCCTGGCTGGCCCAATCAAATTTTCTAAGCATGCTGCACAAACCAGTCACGTTTTTTTACCTCTTTTGGCCATGCATTGTACATCCATTCACTTAAGTTTGGCCCAAAATAACAACATTTTACACCTCGCTTCACACTTTTGTTCTTATGGATAAATCACTTATTAAAAAGCCCATGAGAACACCTAATCCACCCTATTTAAGAAGCTGAAACCCTAACCCTAAAGGAGCATTGGAATTTCGTGGCAAGGAGGAAAAGCTTCATCACATATCAGATTCCATTCCTCTTCCATTCCACTTCTATTTTCCATTAGGTAATCATCTCTTCCATGGTCATGTTTTGATATATCTACGCTTGCTTACCATGTCCATCACCATTAATCCTTCCGTTTTCATATTTCTTTTTCTTATTTAAAATATTTTCTTCGTCCATAAAATTACCCAAAAATATTTTTCACTTTTCTTAACGTTTTATTTATTTTATATAATTTTTATTTTCGTATTTTTTTTAATATTAATATTTTATTTTAATTATTTATTCTAACTGGTCCTTTTTAACACACTTTTTATATTGATTTTATTTTTATGACTTAAAATTATTGTTAGCATTTGATTTTTGGGATGAAGGTTGACCACTGCCTCATGGTCAACCTGACCTTTTATTGGAATTTTATTTCACATTTTCAATTTATTTTAGATTTATTTTTGACCTAGTTTGGTAGGTAGACTTTTAATTTGACTTCTATTTTATTTTAATTAATTGACGTACCAATTTTTATTATTTTTAAAATATTTTTGGAGGATGATGATGTCCTGAGACCACCTTATTTAGTTTAATTTTTCATAATTTTCTTGATTAATTTACTATTTATTCTTGATTTATTTCTAACCTAGTCTCATTAATTGACTTTTGGGTTGACCTCGGTTTTATTTTAATCAATTTATGTATCAATTTTCGTTAATTTTAAAATCTTTTTAGGGGATGATGATGTTATGACCCCACCTTATTTAGTTTAATTTTTCATAATTTTCTTGATTAATTTACTATTTATTCTTGATTTATTTCTAATCAAGTCTTATTAATTGACTTTTGGTTTGACCTATGTTTTGTTTTAATTAATTCACGTGCCAATTTTCATTATTTTTAAAATCTTTTTGGGGGATGATGATGTCCTGACCCCACCTTATTTAGTTTAATTTTTCATAATTTTCTTGATTAATTTACTATTTATTCTTGATTTATTTCTAACCTAGTCTTATTAATTGACTTTTGGTTTGACCTATGTTTTGTTTTAATTAAGTCACGTGCCAATTTCCATTATTTTAAAAATCTTTTTGGGGGATGATGATGTCCTGACCCCACCTTATTTATTTTAATTTTTTATAATTTTCTTGATTAATTTGCTATTTATTTGTTATTTTTTAAGTTGACTTAAATTTTCAGTTGACTTCTTTATGATCGATGTTTGACTTAGGGATTGCCTATGGCAATTGAAGAGATCTTTTGATCCTCCCTCGTTCATCTCATATTCCATGTATTAGAGGCCTTTTACCTTGATTTTATTTGTTTGATTCATCTGTTATCTTTTATACTTGTTTCTCTCATTCATGCTTTCTATTGCTTGATTATTTAACATGTTCATACTCCCATGCATTGTTTAAATGCTCCATTATTTGATTCTTTGATTTGATTATATATTGTTTATTTATCCGATCTGATTGATAACTGTTGCCTACTTGTATGATGTATGAGGCATATATTCTTATTGTTTGTTTGCCATGAACAATCCCCATTCATAACAAATGTACCCATCTCCCATAAAGTGTATAATATTTATTTCTATATTTCTTTAGTCACCTGTTAATACAAGAATTAAAATGAACATACGATAACCATTTCAAAATAAGATCAAAAGCTCGATCCAACGCCGAGTAATCATTTTCAAAACTTAACAGAACCAGCACGCATTCATCCATCCTCTTGTAATTTGATTGCCTCAAGCATCGCCATCTACCTGTAAGTCAATTGCCTCCGACATCGCCATCTACCCTTATCCGTAACTCCTCTCGGCGCTCCATCTATCGACTCTTGTTCCGTTTAGGTAGCACCCATTAGGTAGAACCCTTTGTATGATAACATAGGTAGAATTCCCTTATTCTTTGCATGCTAACATTAGGTAGATGTTCCCCTTTGTAAATCCTAACACATAGGTCCATAAAGCATGACAACTCTAGAGCAGAGATTCCCCACTTTTAGACCTTCCGTGCATCTCCGATCTTGTGGCATGTCAGTCTGTTCTATTGCAAAGAGGTAACTGCCTAAGACTCGATTCAGCGAGTTGCGACACCTACTGCTAGGACGTTGAACACACTGCCCACCCTCCTTTGACACAGCTGGTGTCCTCTTTTGTAAGTCCATGTTCAGATGGAAATCCTTAACCCCTAGTTAGCCGAGCTACGAAGACTTTGATTCTCATACTCAGATGAGATACGTAGGCAGTGGATGCGACATCCTTGCGAGTCATTTTCTTTTAACCTTCCTTTTAGTAAATAGTACTTTAGAAATACCTACACCCTTTAGACTAGAACAACACTTATGAAAAGGGCTCCCTAGGAGTACCTAGGATGTTTTGGGTGCTTAAAACCTTCCCATTGCATAACCAACCCCCTTACCCAGATATCTGACATTTTTACTAGTTTTTGATTCGATAAAACTTTTAGGTTTTTGTTCGCTTTCTAACCATTCCTTTGGATAAATAGAAGTGCGGTGGCGACTCGACTTGTATGGTTTACCTTAGATTTAGTCAATATCTCTAATTGTAACGAATACCCCGCTACCGAAAAGTGGCGACTCTGCTGGGGAATATCATTTGCCTAGTGGGTTTTGCCTACTTTTCATATTTGTTGTATTGTATGGTATATTGCTTTGTGACATATTTTTGTGCAATTTGGGATTACTGTATTGTATGTAATGATTGAATTGTTTGAATATTAATTCCTTGTATTCTTGGTGATCTTTGTGAGATGAGTTCTATACCCGAACTCGAGTGCACTTAGGATAGGAGAATGGCATAGTCTTGTTGACTTGTGTGGAGTTATTCCTTAGCAAGTTGACTTGCAAGCCCATTCACTTGGTGGAGGTTATGTTGGGATCAATAATGTCACACGAGTAGTCGTGGTTAGGCATTACTCTTTCC
This sequence comes from Lathyrus oleraceus, assembly GCF_024323335.1. NCBI lineage: Eukaryota > Viridiplantae > Streptophyta > Magnoliopsida > Fabales > Fabaceae > Lathyrus > Lathyrus oleraceus. The sequence goes on along the minus strand of NC_066582.1, from coordinate 198,153,303 downwards.
AATATATGCCTTAGAAGCCAAGGACCTTAGTTTACCACGCCCATCTTGGCCTATTTTTAGGACGTAGTGCAAAGATCGTTCAAGTGTAAAATTTGATACGATTGTTACATGATACTACACTCATAAGAGTCTCTCTTGAGAATATTTTTGGAATACGAGTAGTCGTTTATCCGATAATATCCGAAAGATGCGATGATGACTATGGGAACCTCTTGTAGAACATGATTGTCAGGTTTAACCATAGTACACTCCCTTTGGGTGGTTCTTAACCAAGACTCCATGCTCGCGACTCGCAACAAACCCTTGATTCGTGGTTGATCCGTTCTTGTGTATCCTTAATATCAATGGAACTTGGGTGTTGATAAGGTGTAAACCATAATCCACCAAAATGGATGATTGATATTAAGGATGACTTGATCCATCCCATGACCTTTGTGTGGTGTGATTTGCTTGATCCTTGAGTGTGATTGTTGCATCCATGCATTCATGCATTCATACACATCCATATCATAAACAATGAGAAAATTTTCAAGGAACTTAAGAGGTCTATTTGGAAATTTTCAGACATGGATAAGGAAAGAAGGAATACGAAGAAGTACAGTTTCAGACAACCCGACTTGAAAGAGTTAAGGAGTTTGACATCCTATGTATTAGATCCCTTGGAATTCAAGGCTCGTCATGGGAAGCTTCTGTCTATTCTGGCTACTCAAGTGGATGAAGGTCTAATGAGTGTGTTGGTGCAGTTCTATGATCCCTTGTACCGTTGCTTCACTTTTCCGGATTTCCAGCTTTTGCCCACGCTTGAGGAGTATGCCTATCTTGTGGGCATACCTATCCTAAACCAGTTGCCGTTCAGTGGCTTAGAGAGAGTTCCTTCTTCTCAAGAGATTGCTGATCTATTGCGTATAGATGAATCTATTATTGGTGCTCATATGACTACCAAAGGTGGAATTCAAGGTCTCCCGTCTGATTTCCTCATTGATCAAGCTACTATGTTTGGGAAGGCCATGAGTGAGGACGCCTTTGAGGCCATATTTGTACTTCTCATCTATGGGCTAGTGTTATTCCCCAACATCGACAAGTTTGTGGATGTGAACGCCATTAGGATTTTCTCTACTCTTAATCTCGTTCCTACTCTGTTGGGTGACACTTATTTCTCTTTGCATATGAGGAATGCAAAGGGCGGTGGTACCATTGTGTGCTATTTTCCTCTGTTGTACAAGTGGTTTATTTCGCACTTGCCTCAGACGCTCGCCTTCAAGGAGAACAAAGGATGTCTAAGGTGGTCCACGAGACTTATGTCTCTCACTAATGATGATATCTTTTGGTACAACCGTGTATATGATGGTGTGCAGATTATCGACTCTTGTGGTGAATTCTCCAATGTACCTCTTCTTGGTACATGCGGTGGAATTAACTACAACCCTATTTTGGCACGTCGTCAGCTTGGGTTCCCCCTAAAGGATAAACCCAATAACATTCTGTTAGAGGGTGTGTTCTTTCAGGAGGGTAAAGATCCCTAAGGCTTGAAGGGCAGGATGGCCCGCACTTTGCGCAAGATCCATAAGAAAGGAAGGAAGGAGCTAGGTCCGAAGAACTGTATCACTTTGGAACCCTATACCTCTTGGGTTAGGAGGAGAGCTTCCAAGTACCTCATTCCTTATGAGTATCCAAGACCCACACCTTTGGTTGTGGTTGGGCCTTCAACCCTCCCTAGCCAAGGAGTAGAGGAGTTGAGAGACGAAGACCGTTCGCGTGCTTGGATCCGTGAACGAGAGGAGTTGCTTCAGCAGATCAGAAAGAAGGATGCTTTAATAGAGTTCCTTGAGCACCAGGTTATTGATGATCCTGATGACGCATTGACTTCTCTACTTCCTCAGTCTTCCAAGTTTTGGAAGAGGAAGTATGATCGACTCACCAAAGAGAAGGCAGATATGGAGGCAGCCTATGAGAGGGAGGTGAAGAGGCTTCGTGCAACTTATCTTCCGGTCTCGAGGGCTTTGGACGATTGCTTCTAGGGATCCATAGGATGTTCATTTTCCTTCTCTCTTGTATCATATTTGGTTACCAAGACTGTACTTCTTTGGCGTAAAAACATTTCCAAATATTAATTGACGTGATATTTCCGTATGTGATAAACGTTTAATATTTCCAAAATTTGCAAATAAGACTCTAAAGTTCCTCTGATATAAAAATTAAATCATAAGCATTGCATGTATCATGTTTATCTATTCCCAGGGGTTTATATCTTCTTCTTGATTCTAGTCGGGGTTTTCTTACACTGTTTATCTAATGTGAGACTGGAATCAAGGGGTAGAATACCCTTTGAAATTGATAAACATGTCATTACATTTGCATATTCATTAGCATGTCTTCGATGGTTCTAAGAGGTCGGTGTTCGGAGAGGTAAAATTGCCCATTCAGATTGGATCACAAACCTTAAACATCGTCTTCTATGTGATGGATATCAGTCCTTCGTATAGCTGCTTGCTGGGTCGTCCTTGGATCCACAATGTTGGGGCAGTCTCCTCGACCTTGCATCAGAAGATCAAGTTCCTGGTCAACGGAAGAATTATCACTGTCTGTGGTGAGGAGGATATTCTGGTCAGTAACCTATCTACATTCAAGTATCTAGAGGTAGAAGGTGAGATTCATGAGACCCTGTGTCAGGCCTTTGAGGCAGTTCAAGTCAAGGACGCAGCTCCAGTGGAAGAGGTTAAAGCAGGTGCCTCTATTTTGTCCTTCAAATAGGCACAAGCCCTGTTAAATTCAGGTGTTGCTCCCGGTTGGGGATGTCTGGTGGATTTACCTGTAAAGGAAGACAAGTTTGGGATTGGGTATCAGCCGGCATTGACTTCTATGACTTCAACGCCTCAGACTCGTCAGGGGCCGATTACTTTCTCCAGTGTTGGTATCATTCAGTACGGCCAGGTCTCTGCAATCAACGAAGAAGATGGGGATAGTGATTGCGACATTGATAACTGGGTGCGTCCAAGGGTCCCAGGTGAAGTTCTCCGCAACTGGTCTTCTGAAGAGATTATCCAAGTCACTCTTCTTAAAGAGTAATTTTCTTTGTTTATTCATGCATATCCAAGTCTTACGTTCCGCCCAGGGCGTGATGACTCATTGTAGGGCTCATCTATGTGGATACCTGCATTTTTTATCATAAATAAAGGACGTCTTTTTGCATTCAAATATTTTGTTCACTGTCTTTCTATTTTTGCAGTTTTCAAAATAAAATAAATATATATATATATATATATATATATATATATATATATATATATATATATATATATATATATATATATATATACATTTGGAAATGTTTTGTTTAGTTTCCACTTCTTGTTCACACTCATAAGCACATACCATCACTCATGCAGATGCACGTCACCGGATCCTATTGATAACAGTTCTGCTATGGCTCGCTTCGACTTTGAAAATCCAATCTTTCAAGCTGAAGAAGAGGGTGATGAAGACTGTGAACTCCCTGAAGAACTTGCCAGGTTGTTAAAACCTGAATAAAGGGTCATTCAACCGCATCAAGAGTCTACTGAAGTGATTAATCTCGACACCGAGGACGTCAAGAGAGAGATCAAGATAGGGGTTACTTTGGTAGATAATATGAAGAAGGGGCTGATTGAATTGCTGCAAGAGTATGTTGACATCTTCGCTTGGTCTTATCAGGACATGCCAGGGCTTGACAGAGACACTGTGGTACACCGTTTGCCTCTCAAAGAGGATTGTCCTCCGGTCAAGCAGAAGCTCAGAAGAACAAGACCGGAGATGGCTGTCAAGATAAAGGAAGAAGTGCAAAAACAGTTGGATGCAGAGTTTCTAGCGGTTACAAATTATCCGCCATGGGTTGCAAATATCGTTCCAGTACCTAAAAAGGATGGAAAGGTACGGATGTGTGTTGACTACCGGGATCTGAACAGAGCTAGTCCTAAAGATGATTTCCCATTACCTCACATCGACGTTTTGGTGGATAACACGACTCAGTTCTCGGTATTCTCCTTCATGGATGGCTTTTCTGGCTATAATCAAATTAAGATGGCACCAGGAGACATGGAGAAGACAACTTTCATAACCCCATGGGGCACCTTCTGCTACAAGGTGATGCCGTTTGGTCTGAAAAATGCTGGGGCAACATATCAACGAGCTATGGTAACTCTTTTCCATGATATGATTCATCATGAAATCGAGGTTTATGTTTATGATATGATTGCCAAATCTCAGACGAAGAAGAACATCTGGTGAATTTGCAGAAACTGTTTGAGCGTTTGAGGAAATTCAAGCCGAGGCTTAATCCGAACAAGTGTACTTTCGGGGTGAGATCTGGAAAACTGTTGGGTTTTATTGTTAGTGAAAAAGGGATTGAGGTGGATCCGGCCAAAGTGAAAGCGATACAAGAAATGCCTGAGCCAAGAACAGAAAAACAAGTCCGTGGTTTCTTAGGAAGGTTGAACTACATTGCAAGGTTCATCTCTCACCTAACAGCCACGTGTGAGCCAATATTCAAATTGCTGAGAAAAGATCAGGCCATCAGGTGGAATGATGATTGCCAAAGGGCTTTCGAGAAGATAAAAGAGTATTTGCAGAATCCTCCAATCCTTATGCCTTCAGTCCCAGGGAGACCGTTGATTATGTATTTGACAGTACTTGATAATTCCATGGGTTGTGTTCTCGGTCAACACGACGAGACAGGTAGGAAAGAGCATGCCATCTACTACCTGAGTAAAAAATTCACAGATTACGAGTCGAGATACTCAATGCTTGAAAAGACATGTTGTGCACTTGCATGGGCTGCTAAGCGATTGAGACAATACATGCTGACTCACACGACCTTACTGATCTCCAAAATGGATCAAGTCAAGTATATATTTGAGAAGCCAACTCTCACCAGAAGGGTAGCTCGTTGGCAAATGGTACTGACAAAGTACGACATCCAGTATACATCCCAGAAATCCCTCAAAGGGAGTATTCTGTCAGACTATCTTGCTCAACAGCCGATTGATGATTATGAGCCGATGAAGTTTGATTTTCCTGATGAAGACATCATGTTCCTCAAGATGAAAGACTGTGAAGAGCCAATTGTTGAGGAGGGACCTGATCCAGATGAAAAGTGGACTTTAATGTTTGATGGGGCCGTCAATGCCAAAGGAAGTGGAATTGGTGCTGTCATTACCACTCCGAAAGGCGCCCACATGCCTTTCACCGCTCGTCTGACTTTTGAGTGCACCAATAATGAAGCTGAGTATGAGGCCTGTATCTTGGGTATCGAGCAAGCCATTGATTTGAGAATCAAGACTCTGGACATCTTCGGAGATTCATCTCTAGTGATCAATCAAGTGAATGGTGATTGGAAAACTCTCCAGCCTAATCTGGTCCCCTACAGAGATTACACGAGAAGACTGTTGACGTTCTTCACAATAGTAAAGTTGTATCATATACCTCGTGATGAGAACCAGATGGCAGATGCTCTTGCTAGTTTGTCCTCCATGATCAAGGTGATTCGGTGGAACTATGCTCCCAGGATCGATGTTATGCGCCTTGATAGGGCCGCGTATGTGTTTGCTGATGAACTGGTAGTTGATGACAAGCCCTGGTATCATGACATCAAGTGCTTTCTAAAGAATCAAGAGTACCCTGCAGGGGCATCCAACAATGATAGAAAGACTTTGAGAAGATTGGCAGGCAGTTTCTTCTTGAACAAAGACGATGTGCTGTATAAGAGGAACTTCGACATGGTTTTGCTCAGATGCGTGGATAGACACGAAGCGGACATGTTGATGCAGGAAGTTCATGAAGGCTCCTTCGGTACTCATGCCGGCGGATATGCAATGGCCAAGAAATTGTTGAGAGCAGGTTATTACTAGATGACCATGGAATCCGATTGTTTCAAATATGCTCGGAAGTGTCATAAATGCAAGATTTATGCTGATAAGGTGCATGTGCCGCCAAATCCTCTAAATGTGATGTCTTCGCCGTGGCCGTTTGCTATGTGGGGCATTGATATGATTGGAAAGATTGAGCCGACTGCTTCCAATGGGCATCGTTTCATCCTTGTTGCCATCAACTATTTCACCAAGTGGGTCGAAGCAGCGTCAATTGCGAAGGTCACCAGACATGTGGTTTCCCGATTCATCAAGAAAGAAATCATTTGTCGTTATGGGATTCCCTAAAGAATCATTACTGATAATGGTTCTAATCTCAATAACAAAATGATGAAAGAGTTGTGCAAGAACTTCAACATTCAACATCACAACTCTTCCCCTTATCGTCCTAAGATGAACGGTGCTGTTGAGGCAGCAAATAAGAACATAAAGAAGATTGTGCAGAAGATGGTCGTTACGTACAGAGATTGGCATGAGGTGCTACCCTTCGCCTTGCATGGGTACCGTACTTCAGTACGTACATCGACCGGGGCAACCCCTTATTCCCTTGTGTATGGTATGGAAGCACTCCTACCAATTCAAGTGGAGATTCCTTCTCTAAGAGTCATGTTGGATATCAAGTTAGACGAAGCTGAATGAGTTCGGACAAGGTTCAATGAGTTGAGTCTTATCGAAGAGAAGTGAATGGAAGCCATTTGTCATGGGCACTTGTATCAGAGTCGGATGAAGAGAGCCTTTGATCAGAAAGTGCGTCCTCGATGCTTCCAAGTCGGAGATTTGGTGTTGAAAAGGATCCTTCCTCCTAAGACAGATCATAGGGGCAAGTGGACTCCTAACTATGATGGACCGTATATTGTCACCAAGGTTTTTGATGGCGGAGCCTTAATGCTTGCAACTATGGATGGTGAAAACTTCACTTCCCCTGTGAACTCAGACGTAGTTAAAAAATACTTCGCATAAAATAGACCCGCTGGACGATAAAAAGAATAGTCCAGGCAAAAAAATGGGCATCCCGGCGAACCAAGAAAATGAAAAAGGTTCGGGCAAAAGTTAGGGATTAAAAAATGAAAATATTATACACCCGGTAAGTTGAAAACCTGAAAGGGCAACTTAGGCAAAAATGGGTATCCCGGTGTATTGAAAACCTGAAAGGGCGATCCAGGAAAAAGTTAGGGATTAAGCGAATGACTGCGTTCTGAGTAGTTCTGAATATCATCTCGTATCGATAACCGGAAACTTCCGAAGGATAGGAAACAGTCCAATCACCTTTTTCGGAAAGCTGATCATCTGGAGGATCTTCAAGACGAGCGAATCATAGCAGAATTGGAACCCGATAGAAATCCATTTCACATTGCCATTAGATTAATTTCTGTTTTTATCTGTTGTGCAATTACCTCTTTCCAGGGATTGCTTCCTGATATAAATACCTATTCAGAGGCCACTCAATCAATAAAATCATGTTTTTCAGTACATCTCTGTATTCATTTTCATTTTACTGTTTTGTTTGCAAAAATGACGTCCGAATTTTTGATAAACATTGCATCATGAAACATAAGAGCTTTACAGGTACGTGCTTAATAAACATTGAAAATTGCTGTAAATTTTAAGTGCTTTGGATTGTCTATTCAGAACAGGTACACTCGGGGAATTTCCTTAAGGTCCCCATCAAATGATCGCGGATGTTTTTCCTCAACAGTTGGAATTTGGTATCTTATCCCTGCAAAGCTGGTCCGAGCGTTGGATTCTTCAATCCCCAACAGGCTCTCACTGTTGTACTTCCCCAAGCATTTGTTTCAGATTATACATTCACCAGCGGAGTTGACAGTGTCTGACTGTATATCCCTAGCGGAGTTGACAGTGTCTGACTGTATATCCCCAGTGGAGTTGACAGTGCCAGACTGTATCTTCCCAGCAGAAGCGGCTGCTCCTCAGAGTTCGATGCCAGATCGATGATCTCGACGCTAGACCCATGGTCTCTTCCCTTGAAGCAGAATCTCGGTACCGTATCGGTGTTTGCTTCCCCTGCTGAGTCGTCTCTCTTGCAGATTATGGTTGCCATAACTATTGTCGCTTTCCTCAGCAACAAGTTTTCAGTGCCATTATCTCCCTAGTCAGAGCCTCAGTATTTTGTTATTTGCCAGAACACCGTGTGATGGGTCATTTCCCCACAAAGTTCTTTGTGTTGTGCATCTCCAACAGCCTTGCTAGGGTCCAGAAGATGGTGATCATTTCCCCAGCAGAATTCCTTGCCTCAGCTTGACGTTCTCTTTAATCAAGCATTTCACATCCCTGCATGTAGAATCATATTGCATTGCATCCTCCCAAATTGCGTAGCATTTCCATTTTCATGGAGCATTACGCCATTGAAAAATTCAAACATACGCATGTAAAGCATAAGGCATTCTCGGTATCCCAAGTGATAAGCCAAAAGTTGTTTCAGTACTCAGACTGAAGATTGTTCATGACTTATCTTTATTATTCCCAGCAAGGGTTGTTGGCCCATGCGCCGCCTCAATTATCATTTTCCCTATTTCTACCGATGCTGACAGGCATGAAAGTTTCTGGAATTCAGACCGAAGTGGCATTCAAGCCAGTTTTTCGATGTTCAGATCGAAGAAGTTTCCGACGTTCAGGTTGACGCAACTTGTGGCATTCAGGCCAAGTTTCAGGTATTCAGACCGAAGTGGCATTCAGGCCAGTTTTCCGATGTTCAGATCGAAGAAGTTTTCGACGTTCAGGTCGGCGCAACTTGTGGCATTCAGGCCAAGTTTCCGGTATTTAGACCGAAGTGGCATTTAGGCCAGTTTTTCGATGTTCAGATCGAAGAAGTTTCCGACATTCAGGTCGACGCAACTTGTGGCATTCAGGCCAAGTTTCCGGTATTCAGACTGAAGTGGCACTCAGGCCAGTTTCCTGGTGTTCAGACCGATGTTTGATAATCTAATATCTTCCGATGTTCAGATCGAAGAAGTTTCCGACATTCAGGTCGATGCAACTTGTGGCATTCAGGCCAGTTTTTCGGTATTCAGACCGAAGTGGCATTCAGGCCAGTTTCCCGGTGTTCAGACCGATGTTTGATAATCAAGTATCGTCCGATGCTCAGATCGAAGTCATTTCCAGTATTCAGATTGATGAGCGGCATTCATGCCATGGTTATTTTTGTGTTACCATTTATTTTGGTATTCATGCTAACATTCTTTGTTTCGGTGTTCAGACCGACTCTCACTGTACCAGACGGATTCTTTTTCAAGACCACCTCTTGGTTGATTCTGACAGGCATTATTACTTCATTTTTTCACTTCAGTGTAAATTTTCGGGCTTTTATCGTATTCAATCACTTGATACCTCGAAAGTGCGAAAGCCGTTGCTATCTTCCTTTCGGGTTTCTAGTTGATTGAATAGGGGCATCTGTAATACCCCAAAATTTACCCTTCATTTTTTTTCATGGAAGCATGGGATTATGTCTTACATTTCATTGGCATCATCCTAGGTCATACTCATTGCATACTGCATTAGTGATATGGAAATCAGGTTTTGATCGATCACTCCTTAACAGAAGGAGCCCACACAAAGCAAGATTGAGAATTGGACTTCATTTTCTAAGTATACAAGTCTCAAGGGTCTCAAGGGGGTCCAAGTATCTTATTATGGTCCTCAGTTCACCAGTGAAGGATTCAAAGCTATCAGAGTGTTCATCTGGATTTAATCAGAAATTAAGGTTTCATGGCTACCTGCAACAGACAATGTTTGGTTCGAAGTAGAGGAGCTCATCCATGTCATGATTAGAGAGGCATCTTGGCCTGGGAAGATTCACAATTATCTCAGAAAGATCCATTGGCAATCAATGCAATCAATTTCTGATCAATTTTGGCCTAAAACTAGGGTTTGGTATAAAATCAGTTTATTCCAGATTCTTTGGGTGAAACTCTTTTCCATGGCCCTCCATATGTCCACAAGGGTCTACATACAAAAAATTAGATCTTTATTTGAGCCAGAGGTGCTTCAATTGATCATTAGAATCAAGAATCAGACAGTTTGGGAAAAGTCAACTGTGGGGCCAGAAAAGTCAACTCTTGACATTTTGAGAATGGAATCTCAAAATCCATGCCTAGGGGATCCTACATGTGAAATTTGATCAAGGTTGGATGATGGATTCATCATTTAATCAGGAATTGGAAAAGTTACTTAATTTGGAAATGGTTGACTTTCCATTTAGGGCAAGTTTTCATGATCGTTACACTCACTTTAAGCCCATTTTGCATCAAGATAAAAGCTCCATTTGAAAATTTCTGCAACATTAAAGTTGTTCCTCTTGTTCCAAGCTTTCTAGAGATATAAAGTTTTCTCCATTTGGAATAGAATTGAGAAAGTTATGCTTAGTCAAAGTGAGACATTTTTTTAGGACACTTAGAAAAATTTCTAAGTCCAAAATCATCAAAATTTGTCAAGACTTCTTGGCCAGTTTTCTTGCACTTCAAGGAATTATTTGAAAATACTTTATTCACAACAATTGTACCTTGCCATGTCCTATTTCACATCCTTTCAGGATCATATCATTTGGATCCATGGTTTGAGAGATACATTCATTTAAAGTGGGCACTATGACTTGATTTTCTAGGCAGATTTTGGGCCTGGTTGGCCCAATCAGATTTTCTAAGCATGCCGCACAAACCAGTCACGTTTTTTTTACCTCTTTTGGCCATGCATTGGACATCCATTCACTTAAGTTTGGCCCAAAATAACAACATTTTACACCTCACTTCACACTTTTATTCTTATGGATAAATTACTTATTAAAAAGCCCATGAGAACACCTAATCCACCCTATTTAAGAAGCTGAAACACTAACCCTAAAGTAGCATTGGAATTTCGTGGCAAGGAGACAAAGATTCATCACATATCATATTCCATTCCTCTTCCATTCCACTTCTATTTTCCATTAGGTAATCATCTCTTCCATGATCATGTTTTGATATATCTACGCTTGCTTACCATGTCCATCACCATTAATCCTTCCGTTTTCATATTTCTTTTTCTTATTTAAAATATTTTCTTCGTCCATAAAATTACCCAATTTTTTTTTCACTTTTCTTAACGTTTTTATTTAATTTTATATAATTTTTATTTTCGTATTTTTTTAATATTAATATTTTATTTTAATTATTTATTCTAACTGGTCCATTTTAACACACTTTTTTTATTGATTTTATTTTTATGACTTAAAACTATTGTTAGCATTTTATTTTGGGATGAAGATTGACCACTGCCTCATGGTCAACCTGACCTTTTCTTTGAATTTTATTTCACATTTTCAATTTATTTTGGATTTATTATTGACCTAGTTTGGTTGGTGGACTTTTAATTTGACTTCTATTTTATTTTAATTAATTCACGTATCAATTTTCGTTATTTTTAAAATCCTTTTGGAGGATGATGATGTCCTGACACAACCTTATTTAGTTTAATGTTTCATAATTTTCTTGATTAATTTACTATTTATTCTTGATTTATTTCTAACCTAGTCTCATTAATTGACTTTTGGGTTGACCTCGGTTTTATTTTAATCAATTTATGTACCAATTTTCGTTATTTTTAAAATCTTTTTGGGGGATGATGATGTCATGACCCCACCTTATTTAATTTAATTTTTCATAATTGTCTTGATTAATTTACTATTTATTCTTGATTTATTTCTAACCTAGTCTTATTAATTGACTTTTAGTTTGACCTATGTTTTGTTTTAATTAATTCACGTACCAATTTTCATTATTTTAAAAATCGTTTTGGGGGATGATGATTTCCTGACCCCACCTTATTAAGTTTAATTTTTCATAATTTTCTTGGTTAATTTACTATTTATTCTTGATTTATTTCTAACCTAGTCTTATTAATTGACTTTTGGTTTGACCTATGTTTTGTTTTAATTAATTCACGTGTCAATTTCCATTATTTTTAAACTCTTTTTGGGGGATGATGATGTCCTGAACCTACCTTATTTAGTTTAATGTTTCATAATTTTCTTGATTAATTTACTATTTATTTGTTACTTTTTAAGTTGACTTGAATTTTCAATTGACTTCTTTATGATCGATGTTTGACTTAGGGATTTCCTATGGCAATTGAAGAGATCTTTTGATCCTCCCTCGTTCATCTGATATGCCATGTACTAGAGGCTTTTTACCTTGATTTTATTTTTGGTCCTTACCTCATTTCCTGATTAAATTATTCAGTGGACCCTTCGTGTGCACATTTTCATCTGTTTGATTCATCTGTTATCTTTTATACTTGTTTCTCTCATTCATGCTTTCTATTGCTTGATTATTTAACATGTTCATACTCCCATGCATTGTTTAAATTCTCCATTATTTGATTCTTTGTTTTGATTATATATTGTTTATTTATCCGATCTGATTGATAACTGTTGCCTACTTGTATGATGTATGAGGCATATATTCTTATTATTTGTTTGCCATGAACAATCCCCATTCATAACAAATGTACCCCTCTCCTATAAAGTGTATAATATTTATTTCTTTATTTCTTTAGTCACCTGTTAATACAAGAATTAAAACGAACATCCGACAACCATTTCAAAATAAGATCAAAAGCTCGATCCAACGTCGAGTAATCATTTTCAAAACTTAACAGAACCAGCACGCATTCATCCATCCTCTTGTAAGTCGATTGCCTCAGGCATCGCCATCTACCTATAAGTCGATTGCCTCCGGCATCTCCATCTACCCTTATCCTTAACTCCTCTCCGCGCTCCATCTGTCGACTCTTGTTCCGTTTAGGTAGCACCCATTAAGTAGAACCCTTTGTATGATAACATAGGTAGAATTCCCTTATTCTTTGCATGCTAACATTAGGTAGATGTTCCCCTTTGTAAATCCTAACACATAGGTCCATATTGCATGACAACTCTAGAGTAGACCTTCCCCACTTTTAGACCTTCCGTGCGTCTCTGATCTTATGGCATGTCAGTCTGTTCTATTGCAAAGAGGTAACTGCCTAAGACTCGATTCAGCGAGCTGCGACACCTACTGCTAGGATGTTGAACACACTGCCCACCCTCCTTTGACACAGCTGGTGTCCTCTTTTGTAAGTCCATGTTCAGATGGCAATCCTTAACCCCTAGTTAGCCGAGCTACGAAGACTTTGATTCTCATACTCAGATGAGATACATAGGCAGTGGATGCGACATCCTTGCGAGTCATTTTCTTTTAACCTTCCTTTTAGTAAATAGTACTTTAGATATACCTACACCCTTTAGACTAGAACAACACTTATGAAAAGGGCTCCCTAGGAGTACCTAGGATGTTTTGGGTGCTTAAAACCTTCCCATTGCATAACCAACCCCCTTACCCAGATCTCTGACATTTTTACTAGTTTTTGATTCGATAAAACTTGTAGGTTTTTGTTCGCTTTCTAACCATTCCTTTGGATAAATAGAAGTGCGGTGGCGACTCGACTTGTATGGTTTACCTTAGATTTAGTCAATATCTCTAATGGTAACGAATACCCCGCTACAAAGGTTGATTAATATGTTGTGAGAGTTTATTTACATATTTTCTTGATCTTATCAAGACATGCCTGGGCTCGACACAGATATTGTGGTGCATAGGATACCTTTGAAATAGGAGTGTCCCCCTATTAAGCAGAAGCTTCGAACGACGCGCCCGAATATGTCCAAGAAGATCAAATATGGAGTTCAAAAGCAGCTTGAAGTAGGTTTTCTGGAAGTTACTTCTTATCCTCCGTGGGTAGTTAATATTGTTCATGTGCCTAAGAAGGAAGGTAAGGTACAAATGTGTGTTGATTATCGGGATTTGAACAGAGCGAGTCCCAAGGATGATTTCCCGCTCCCTCACAGTGATGTATTGGTCGATAACACTGCTCAGTTCTCCGTATTTTCTTTCATGGATGGTTTCTCTGGTTATAATCAAATTAAAATGGCTCCGGAAGATATGGAGAAGACCACGTTTATCACACCTTGGAGAACCTTCTGTTGCAAGGTCATGCCTTTTGGTTTGAAGAATGCAGGGGAAACTTAACAACGTGCAATGGTAACCATATTCCATGACATAATCCATAAGGAGATTGAGTGCTATGTGGATGATATGATTGCAAAATCCCATACAGAGGAGGAACATGTATCAACTTGCGGAAATTGTTTGAGAGATTTAGGAAGTTCAGACTGAGGCTAAATCCCAACAAAGGTACTTTCGGGGTGAGATCCGGTAAATTACTTGGCTTTCTGGTTAGTGAAAGAGGAATTGAGGTTGATCCTGCAAAACTAAAAGAAATTCAAGAGATGCCTGAACCAAAAACTGAAAAAGAAGTGTGTGGTTTCTTAGGGAGGTTAAACTACATTGCTAGATTTATCTCAAATCTAATAGCCACATGTGAACCAATGTTCAAATTATTGAGAAAAGATCAAGCCATGGTGTGGAATGACAATTGACAAAGAGCGTTCGAGAGAATAAAAGAGTACTTGCAGTAATCTCCGGTTCTTATGCCCCCAATAGAGGGAAAACCATTGATCATGTATCTTACTGTCCTTGACGAGTCAATGTGGTGGGTATTAGGCCAACATGACGAGTTTGTCCAAAAAGAGCATGCAATATACTACATGAGAAAAAAGTTTACCAACTGTGAAATCAAATATTCATTGCTTGAGAAAACTTGATATGCTCTAGCGTGGGTTGCTCACCGGCTGGGAGAATATATGTTGACTCACACTACCTTGTTGATCTCAAAGATGGACCTGGTCAAGTATATTTTTGAGAAGCCTTCTCTCATAGGAAGGGTTGCGCATTGGCAAATGATTCTAACAAAGTATGATATCCAATATACGACTCAAAAAGCCATCAAGAGCATTATAGTTGCTGACTACTTGACTCATTAACCTATAGAGGATTACCAGCCAATGAAGTTTGAGTTTCCTGATGAAGATGTATTGTTTCTCAAAGAATAATACAACAGACTGGGCCTAGACGAAGGCCCAGAACCAGGACCGCGATGGACACTCGTGTTCGACGGTGCTTCGAATGCTTTGGGAAATAGTGTGGGAGTTGTCATTACTTCTCCGATGGGTTTTCATATTCCTTTCACTTTCGAATCTGTTTCGACTACACAAATAACATGCTAGAATATGAAGCTTGTATATATGGGATTGAAGCTGCTATTGATTTAAGAATCAAGTATCTTGAGGTATATGCGGATTCTGCTCCAGGTATCATCCAAATCAATGGAGATTGGGAGACTCGTCACCCGAATCTGATTCTGTTCCGAGAGCACGTGATGAAATTGATTCCATACTCTGAGGAGATCACTTTTGATCATATTCTAAGAGAAGAAAATCATTTAGCAGATGCACTGGATACTCGGGCATCCATGTTTAAAGTTAAATGGGCGAATGAGGCCCCTTTCATCAGCATTATGAGGTTGGATGATCCAACCTTTTTCTACACTAATGATGAAGCACGGGATGATAAACCTTTGTTTTATGATATCAAAAGATACCTCGAGAAATAGGAATACCAGGAGGATGCGTCTATCCTAGACAAGAAAACACTAAGGAAGCTGTCTTCCAGGTTTTTCTTAAATGGTGATGTGTTGTATAAGAGAAATCATGATTTTGTTTTGCTCATATGCATGGATAGAGACGAAGCAGACAAAACTATTGAGGATATTCATGAAGGTTCATTTGGAACACACTACAGTGGTCATTCCATGGTGAAAACGATTTTGAGAGCAAGTTACTATTGGATGACCATGGAAACCGAAAACCACATTCACGCCAGATCATGTCACAAGTTCCAAATTTATGCTGATAAAGTGCATGTTTCTCCCATCCCTTTGAATGTTCTTACTTCTCCGTGGCCCTTCGCAATGTGGGGTATTGATATGATCAGGCGCATTGATCCCACTGCTTTAAACGAATATCGTTTGATCTTAGTGGCTATTGACTATTTCACCAAGTGGGTGGAAGTTGCTTCTTATGCCAACGTGACTAAACATGTGGTTGCTTATTTTGTCAAGTAAAATATCATTTGTCATTATATAATCCATGAGAAGATCATAACAGACAATGGGTCCAATCTCAACAACAAGGTGATGACGGAGTTGTGCAAGAGTTTCAAGATTCAACAACATAATTCCTCTCCTTACCGCCCGAAGATGAATGGGGCAGTTCAGGCAGCCAATAAGAACATTAAGAAGATAATACAAAAGATGCTTGTAACCTACAAGAACTGGCACAAGATGCTACCTTTTGCTTTACATGGTTACCGTACTTCGGTACATACCTTGACTGGGGTAACTCCATTTTCATTGGTGTATGGCATAGAGGCATTTCTGCCTATTGAGGTTGAATTCCCTTCTTTAAGGTTGATGACGGATGTGAAACTCGACGAGGCCAAGTGGGTGCATAATAGATTTGATTAGTTGAACCTCGTCGAGGAGAAAAGAATGATTGATATCTGTCACTGGTAGTTGTATCAAAAGAGGATGAAGAAGGCATTCGAACAGAGAGTTCGTCCTCAGAGTTACAAAGATGGTGACCTCGTCTTGAAAATAATTATTCTTCCTCAATCTGATCCTAAGGGCAAGTGGACTCCTTATTATAAAGGGCCATACATTGTAAGAAAAGTCTTCTCTGGCGGGTCCATGATGCTTACAACTATGGATGGTGAAGACTTCCTACTCCCTGTGAACGCAGACGTAGTCAAAAAATACTTCGCATAAAAAAGGACCCACTAAGTCGACGAATTAGGAAAAAATGGGCATCCCATTGAACCATAAAAAATGAATAAAAGGTTCGCGAAAAAATTAGGGATAAAAATAAAAATAAAAAAGAGTACACCCACTAAGTTGAAAACCCGAAAGAGCAGCTTAGGCAAAAAAAGGGTATCCCAGTGGATTGAAAACCCGAAAGGGCGATCCAAGCAAAAGTTAGGGATTTAAAGAGAACGACTATGTCTTACATTAGATCTGTTGATTTCATCTTACTACTACAGTTGGAAACCCCAAAGGGTAGGAATCAGTTCAATCATTTTCTTCAGAAAGCAAAGGGATGAGAGCGTTAAGGTCATAAAGAGTTATAGCCGAATCGGAACCTGATGGAAATCCGTTTTCACATTGCCGTTCTTATAATAATTTGTTATTTTTGTTTATGCAATTACCTATTCCTAGGAATTTCCTCCTGATGTAAATGCCTATTTACATGAAAATTCTCAATCAATAAATTTTTTTTTTCATTCAAAAGCTTGTTCTTTATTTTTCCTTTGTTTTGTTTGCAAAAATGTCTGAATTTTCTGGTAATCATTGAATTTGAAACTTTTGGGCTTTACATGACATGATAAAAAAGACATTTGAATATGCTTGTGATTTTTTGTGTGGCCGGGTTGGTATACAGAGTAGGTCATGATATACCTGGGGCATTTTGGGTGTGTTTTGTGTTGCAGGAGCGATGTTCACTCGTAGATGTACGACATACCAGCACAAAAGCATGAATCATCGGGATGACTTTTAATATCACTTTGTTCCCCAACAAGTTTGTTTAGATTTCTTTTCTCCCCAAGCAGAATTTGTGGCTGAAGGGGATGACTGATGAGGTCCTTGGTTAAGAATCCTCATTCCCCAGTTGGTACTTGATTTTATCTTTCCCTAGTTGATCCTTGGTTGAGAATTTTCTTATTCCCCAGTAGAATTGCATTATCGAGACTTCTTGTTCAAGACTTCTTACATCTCCAGCAGAGGAGGTGTGTTTTTGAGTTTCGTACGCAAAGTTCATCTCATTCCTAATAAGAGTCCATTGGTAATCTTCCTCGGCAATGTTCAATCTTCATTGGTGTCCCCACCCAAAGTTTGCATTGATATTTTTGTTTCTTCAGTAGAGTTTGCAATTTATTTTTGTAAATTCCCCTCAGAGTTTGTAGCCCATGATTACCGGTCACTCTGTTTGTTACTCCCCCACAAAGTTTCAGATATTTCAAGGATTTTTTCTTCAGCAATTCCTTATATTTTATTTATTCCCCCGTAAAATAATGCATCATTGTTCCGCATCCCTAAAATTGCGTAGCATTCCCATTTTACATGGAGCATTATGCCATAGAAAAATTCAAACATGCATCAAAGCATAAGCCAATGGTGTTTCCTTGCTTCCTCAAGGAAGTTACCAGTCTTTTGGTATATCTCCAGATTTTTATCCCCACATGATTCATTTGATTGTACTTGCAGATATCCATGGAGCAATTGTTTTCCTTGGTACTCTTTTTCAAATCTAATCTTTTCAAATCCAATTTTATCCTGGTAATCTCTTCAACTCCAGTTCTATCCTGGTAATCTCTTCAAATCCAATTCTATCTTGGTAATGTTTCCAAATCCAGTTTTATCCTGGTAGTCTCTTCAAATCTAGTTCTATCCTAGTAATCTTTCCAAATATAGTTCTATCCTAGTAATCTTTCCAAATCCAGTTATATCCTAGTAATCTTTCCAAATCCAGTTCTATCCTAGTACTTTGTGTTGGTGATGTAGTTCTTTCCAGGAGAAACATCTTTTGTTCACATACGTTCTTGTATAGATTGGTGGTCTTTGTGATTGTTAGGTCCAGTTCTATCATGGTACTTTTGTTGGTGGTCCAGTTCTTTCCTGGCGCAACATCTTTTGTTTACAGACGTGCCCTTATATATTGGTAGTCTGTGTTCTTGGATATTTTTCTCGAATACACCATAAAACTTCAAAACTTACGTACCAACCTCTTTGCCTCTTCTCCAGAGTGCAAATTTTTGGGCTCTTTTGGTATTCAATCCTCTCCCCCCTTGAACATTTGAAAGTTGTCGCTATTTCAACCTCTCGGGTGCAAGAAGATTGAATAGGGGAAGATGTTGTACCCAAAAATTTACCCTCTTCTTTTTAACCCTAATTGGCTTATGTTTTACCATCATATACATTCATGCATACCATTGGTTCTATGGTTATGGGATCAAGGTATCTCTCTTTTGGTCTTCTTCAAGCTTTAGAAAAGAGAGATGTGACAATCAATGCAAGGAGGGTGGGATATCCTTAACTTCATGATTACTCAAGCTACAAGGGGTTTCTTATGCCCTAGGACAAATCAAATGGTCCATTACTTCATCAGTTGATTGAGAGTTGCAAGGGATTGGAAGTTGATCACTTATCTCCTATCTTTTGGACTAAAATTAGGGTTTGTGATAAAATCAGTTTATTTATGATTTTTTGGGAAACACTTGATTCCATAATATTCTATGTGTCCCTAAGTTTCTATGTGTGAAAAATTAGCCATCAATTTTAATCAGAAGAGGTTCAATTGCTCAGATGATCATTAGTTTGATTCAATTGGGGGGAAACTCAACTGAGCAGATCAAAAAGTCAACTCTTGATTTTTTTTGTAATAATTGTGTTCTACAAGTCAAATATGGTCTATGGTTGAAATTAGAGCAAGAAAATTCAAGAGATTCATCAAAAATCAAAGATTATGAAAATTTTCCAAAAATGGAAATTATGGTTTTGAAGAAGGGTTGCTATTTTCTGCTAGTTTACAAATAATTTCAGTCAACTTCATGGCCATGTTTCACCCAGATTCAAGCTCCATTTCGAGACAAGTTCGAAATGAAGATTGTAGTACAAAGTTTCCTCTTTCCAATGGTTCCAAGAACTACTCATTTGGTTGGATACAACTAAAGATATTCTCTTCTAAAGTCACGACCTTAAATTTGTAATTGGGTTTGTACTTGGTAAAATTTTTGCTAAGTGTTTAATCAGTTTCTAGTAACTACTTTCGAGGCCACTTTTGAGCTACTTCTTAGCTTCAGAAAGTTTCTCATTTGGTGGCTTAATGAGCAAGTTATAGAGTTGCAAAGTTGGGTCTTCAAAGTTTCCAAAGGACCTATAATTTACATGCATGCATGCAGTTTCAGGTTGCTACTTTCGTGGCCATTTTTAATGGACTTCTAGGCCTTATCTCAATTTTCCTCCAACATGAAACTTGTTCATCTCCCTTCCCTCTTTCCAAAAAGTCCAGGTTTGTTTCATTTGGTCAAGAAACAATGGATATATGATAGCTTGAACATGGCTGATCTGTAATTTCCATTATCACGAGCGTTGTTGATTTTGTGCATGTTATCATCAATTGCTTGCAGCATGGCCATTATTGCATGCATGCCACGCCTTTTCCTTGCCTATAATGACCAAACCACATGCATATGTCATGCATGCACACCATGCATCATTTGGGCGAAATGAGTAAATGTTCCCTTTGTCCAAACTTGCTCCAACCACTCTCTCCCAAGTCCCACGTGCTGCCTCTTTTCCACTCTCTTTCAGCTTCCAAAAATGACACAAAACCCACCATAATGCCATTCAAAATGCAGCATACAGTCACATTCTCACTCACTCTCATTTTTTCCCAAATTGAAGTAACAACTTTTGGCATGCACTGACTCTTCTATCCTCACCTAGAGCCCATATAAAACTCACTCTCACTCTCTAAACCTAAGGGTACATGTTGGAAGGAAGGAAACAGATCTGAACATTTCCATTCTCTCATTTATTTATTTTCCTTTTGAAGCTTCCTCTTGAGAATTTATTTTGCTCACCCTTGTTCATCATCTTCCTCTTGGTCTTGTTCTCCTTCTTTCTCAAAGAATCAAAGGTGCAGTGGACACTCTCCACTAGGTAAGCTCTCTTCACCTTATTCCTCTTCATGCTTATCTATTAACCATGATTAGCCTCATGCATCTGCATCTAGAAGATCTACTCTTGAGTAGATGGTGGAGCTAGGCTCACATTTTTGTTTACAGCTTTGAATAATTTTGCTTAAACATGTTTGGACCCGTGTGTTTTTGCTTATATTTCTCCATGTTCTTTCATTCATTTGTGAAAACTAAAGATACCATGTTGTTATACTAAATGAGTACTTCAATTTTGATTCAAATTTCGTTTGATTTAGTGGAGAAATGAGAAAGATATTTGAGGGAGAAGAATGCATGTGAGGGTCGGGTTTAGGGTTTCTTGATGCATGGCCGAAGGTTGAAGATGGAGAGGTGGCAGCATGTGATTGGTTGTTGTTGTTTTTGTCCTTTTGCGTTTAAAAAATGTGACCGGTTGATTTGTAGTGTACCACATGAAATAAAATGTGACATCCACTCTTTTTATTTCAATTTTATTTTTCTATTTTTTGTTGGACTGGGCTGTGTGCAATTTTTCCCCCACCCCCCTTGTTTTGGCCCATTTTCCTTTTAACTGATTGCCTTCTATGTGATTTGCTGGCACGCACCCCCTTTATTTATTTCTTTAATATTTGTTTATTTTTCTTTCTAATTTTTATTTAAATACTTCCTTTTGTCCAAAAATACCAAAAGAATTCATTATTGATCTTTTGTATGTTATTTAATTTTCCATATTTTTTAATTTCATTTTTGATTTATTTTAATATTTGTTTTGATTTTTATAACTAAATGTGTTTAATTGACTTAGTTTTAAATGTTAGGGTTTAATTTTTGATTTTCCCTTTTTGATTTTGATCCAAATTTTTGTACACCTGTAGACACGTGTAATAGGTCCTTTGAGTACTCATTTCTTATTTTGGTTATCATTTTTGAATCATATTTGAACCTATTTTTGAAAATGGCTTTGTGTGATCATTTCTTTGTGCATTGCTCCAATGTTTGGATTATTTGAACATCTTTTGCACATAGTTTTAAGCATACTTTTAGGAAAATTTGAGCTCCTGACTTCATCTATATATGTCTAATTTTTCATAATTTTTCCATGCTTGTAACTATTTTTCTTGTATTATTCAAAGTGTGTTTGTTTCTTTTGGTGCATTTGCACCTAGTTGTTTGTTTTGGTATGCACTTGTGCAATCATTTGGGATTTCTTTCCCATTATTTCTTGACCATGTCATCATCATTTAGGAGTCCTAAATTCACTCATGTGGATGATTTTAGGTATCTCCAATTTATGCTTCTTTGCTTGATTGTCTTGAGTACTATTTGCTTGCTTTTGAGATCTTAGTTTGGATTTTGTCTTGAACATTCCAATTTGAGTATTATGGGTCCAAATAGATTTGATCCTTCTTGTTTTTTCTTATGACTTGTTTGTTCTTGGTATCCTCATACCATACTCTTATGATTCTTTGAATGGTATTCTATTGCCACTTCATCATGATGACACATTAGGAGCTAAATTCTTCTTTTCTTGACCTAGTTTTGAGTTTAGTGGACGGTGAAGCTCTTAGGAGCTTAAGATCCATCTTTGTGTAGTATTTTGTTGTTCTCATTTCATTTATTTATGTATTAACTTCACCTTACATTGCTCATTTACTTTGATTGTACATGGACTTTGAGTTTGTTTGTTTGTTGATACCTCTTGAAGTTTGGTGGTTGTACTTGATGCTTTGAAGAGGGATTTGATATTGTCCCATGACCTGTAAGCATCCCTCTCTTGATCTTTGTTTATCTTGTTGAATTTTTATAAAGGATTCCTTTGCTAGGATGATATCTTTACTTGTTTACCAAGTTACTTGACTTTGATTTGTGTATGAAGTTTGGAGGACTTATCTTGTTGCTCTTGAACCTTATATTGAGTTAACTTATTTCACATGTCACGCATCCCTTGATGTCATGTGTGTGCCTTCGTTTTTTGATTACATCTTGCTTAAGTTTCTTTGAACTTGTGTGATTGGTTGCCTATCTTTTGGCCTATCTTTGAACATAGTTTGCGTGATTCTTTCATGATGCTTTAGTGATTTGTATGTGGAGTTTAATATGTCATCTACTTCTGACTTATGTGGTTTTATACCATTTTTCCATAATATTACTTCATCTATATTTGCTTGAAGTTCATTAGCCTTTAGGAGCATGATTAGGGTTTGATTTTGATCATTACTTGTCTCAATCTTTGAGAGTGCTTTGGTATGATACCTTTGTGATGTCTTGATTTTCTTATGTATATTGACACCATGTCTATACTTATGATCTAATTCATTTTTATATACTTTGCCATGTTTAATTTCTCATACACTTGTGTTCATTTCCCTTTACAACTTTGAATGATGCTTGTGTACTTTGGTGCTTGTACCACGGATTCAATGTATTTTTGATCTTCTTATTTATATTGAGACTTTTGTTAATTGAATAACATGTATATGTTTTTCTCTCCTTCCTTCCACAAAATCCATTCTCTTTACTTGTTTTGCTTGTTAGCATTGCATGAGGACTTATTTCCATTTATGGTGATGTGTTCGCCTTTCCTTGTATGTTTTGATTGAGAATATTTCTCAAGTATGCTTAGGTGGTGATGATAGGTCCTTAATATGTTTGTTACTGCCTTTTATGACTCCTCATCTCTTTCCCTTCACTTCACTCTTCTCATTCCATGTTTGTTTAGGTACTTGACACATTAGGACTATTACTTGCTAGTATGCCTATTTGTGTGCTTTCCTTGAACACTTTGATGCTTAAACCATGTAGGTATGACCTTTAGGAGCTATACAGCATGTCCTTATGTTTACATTGATGTGATGTTGCTGCCGATTTTGGTTTGATAACTTTTTGTTTGCTTTAGTTGTATTCACAACTTGTTAGAACTCTGTCTCCTTCTTTCATGACAAGTTTGATTGAGTAGTTATTATTTGTTAACATGTGACCTTTTGGTGATAGTTTGTGATGTACTAAAGTGTGTTTATACTTAAGAATTCACCTTTTATCTCTTTCTAGCTTGATTTGGTTCTTCTCTTTCATGACTTGATATGGATTGTTTATCTTGCATTTGTTCTTCCATGACTTGATATGGATTACAAGTACTTTCCTTCCTTCCATGACTTGATATGGATTGTTTATCTTTTATCTGTTCTTCCATGACTTGATATGGTATTGTTTTGTTTATTTGTTCCATGACTTGATATGGATTGTCATCTTCTTCCATCCCTTTTCCTTGTGTGGATAACATGCTCCCCATAGGATTTCTTTGGTTCATTCTTGGTTAATATTGAACTAAAGTAGACCTTAGGTTTGTTAACCAAGCATGACAACATTAAGTAGAACCATTGATCCTTAATCATAGGTCAATCTTTGCATGCTAATTTAGGTAGATGTTTCCCTTTTATCGTAACTTTAGGACCACTATTGCATGCCAACATTAGGGTTCTCTTTAGAATTTCCTTAGATTTTACATTTATCTTTTGCATTCATTCTTAAACAAAACAAAAATTCTCAATCAAAATCCAAAAACATTCTAAATACTACTTGAACTCTTTCAAAAATAAGAGAGAAGTACTCAGATACCTCCTGCCTTGGGTGGACCATTTGATGTATTCTTTTTCCGCTTGGATTTTCTTATGAAATTTTTTAATAAGGGTGGTTACCCATAAAAAAACACCAACAAATCAAAATATTTAAGAAGAACTATGGTGCTCTGAGTCTTTTTGATACGTAGGCATTGGGTTGCAAAGCCTAAGCGAGCGCAATAATAAAAAAATTCTTTTTCTTTATAAATAATTCAATATTTCTACATTCATTCCCTTTTAGTTTGTAAGCTTTAAAATAAACACACCCTTTTGATTAGAAAGACAATAGTGGGTCCTGTAGGGTACTACAGACGTGAGGGGTGCTAATACCTTCCCCTCACGTAATCAACTCCCTTACCTATCTCTTGGTTGCAAGACCATTAGATGCATCCTTTTGTAGGTTTATTCAATGTTTACTTTCCCTCTCTTGGGATAATAACAATGGTGGAAATGTTGTTTTGTGTGCGCATTTTTTCGAGATGCGACAGCTGGCGACTCTATTGTGGACTCCCCTTAGCAAGTCAGTCCTAGCTCTTGATTGTTTTGTTTTCGTTGGTTTTTTATTTCTTTATGCTTTAATTGCTTATTTCATTCATTGCATGTTATTTCTTTCCATATTCTGGATATTGCTGATGTGCTAGTTGCTGGATCTTCTGTTTTCAGGTTGGGTGGGATGTTACTATAAGGTAAAAGGCCCACTACCCATGCCAGTGACACATAGGTTAGAATGGATAGTTATGTTAACTCCCGTGGCGCCTGACACGTAAGAGTTTGCATGACATACCACGCCCAGACGAGGTTCTAGTGGGAATGCTCTTGTCTTGCATGCCTTATGCACTAGACAAAGTGTTATCATGAGAATCATCGACTCTCGTTGCCATTTAGATGCATGTTTTGTTCTAACTAGAACCTACCTGTGATTTGGGGTGGGTGTTACAAAAGAAGCCTTCATCATACCCGGTTTTCTCAGAATTACGTCGAACCTTTGAACTTGTGGCATTTAGTTATTATCAAGCACAACAACTTTTCATTGATATGGAAGCCATACTTGCATTCATAAGCATTGTTATATTCATTCCCTTAACACACATGTTTTTGTATTTCCAGGTATTTTTAATTCTTGATTATTGTTATTTAAGCCTTCTCTAAGGATGGATACTAGTAAAGGTGGGCATATTTCTTATAAGTTTCCTGAGGTTGATCTCGACTTCCTTCTTCATATAGCCGAGAAATCACCTTTTGGAAATTTGGAACTTTCCAAAAGAGACTATGGGAAGATTGTATAGTACCTCAAAACTCCTCTCAATAAGTATCAACACATTGCACTTCATACTCTATTGCAGTTCTATGATCCTCCCTTGTGATGCTTAACTTTCCCAGACTATCAGTTGGCACCAACCTTGGAAGAGTATTCATGTATTCTGAAATTCATATCAAGCTTCAAGTTCCTTTTCACCCGTATGGAGGTTTCTGATTTTGAACAGATTATTGCTGCCCTTTATTTGGGAAAGTCTATGGTGGATGCTAATCTCAGAACAAAAGGAGGAATCTCTGGTTTTCATCTGAGCTTTCTTTTAGAGTCTTTAGGTGCTCTGGCTAAAGAAGAGAAATGGAAGGTTTTCAACATTGTTTTGGCTTGCAGTGTCTATGGCATTGTCTTGTTTCCCAATGTGGTTGATTTTGTTGATATGAACGCCATTCGTATCTTCATAATGGGAAACCTAGTACCAACGTTTTGGGGGGATGTATGTCATTCTATTCATTCTGGAAATCACAAGAGAAGAGGTGGCTTAGTGTGGTGTTGTGCTCCTCTTTTGTATCATTGGTTCTGAAGCCACCTCTCGTGCAAACGAGCATTTGTAGATACCAAGGCGACCTTGAAGTATTAAATATTATTTAAGTATTTATTACTCATTTGTGTAAATCTTCTTTTAAAAGAAGCATCTTGTAACACATAAACTTTTATTCAAACTGTTAGTTTGATTCCTTAAGGAGGTTATCCTTGAGAAGACAAAGAAAGTTGTTCTTTGTGAATTGTTGAGGAGACTAAGGTCTAGTTGGATCCTTGAGAAGACAAAGAAGGGTACTCTTTGTATTTATTGTAATTTGTTGATTATAGTGGATTAAGTCCTTATGTATAAGGCAAATCACCTTGGAGGGTGGACTGGATTAACTTTGAGTTTCAAGCAAACCAGGATAAAAGTCTGTGTTTTTATCTCTTCATTATTTAACTTGTTAATGGTGTTTTTGTTTTGGAAAAATCTTTTGCTTGTAAAACCCAATCCAAACCCCCATTTCTTGTGTTTTTCACACCTTAAATTGGTATAAGAGCTCTGGTTCTGATTATCATAAAAAAAGTTATCAACACCTCATAGTGTTGGGTATCGACTCAGTTGTGTGAGAAACAATGGTTGCTGCTAACGCTGCTAACGTTAATAATGATAAAGATCATTACAGTGCTAAACCACCTATTTTGGATGGTGAAAAAATTGACTACTGGAAAGTCAAAATAAAAAGTTTCTTTCTTGGTTATGATGTTGATCTCTGGGATCTCGTAGTTGATGGCTATGTTTACCCAGTAAATACTGAAGGAAATATGTTAGCAAGAAGTGCTATGTCTGATCAACAAAAGAAAGACTTCAAAAATCATCATAAGGCCAAAACCATTTTTCTCAATGCTATCTCTTATACGGAGTAAGAGAAGATAACAAACAGAGAATCTACCAAATCCATTTTTTACTCTTTGAGAATGACTCATGAGGGAAACGCTCAAGTAAAGGAAACAAAGGCGTTGGCCTTAATCCAGAAATATGAGGCTTTCAAAATGGAAGATGATGAAAATGTTGAAACCATGTTCTCAAAGTTTCAGATGCTTGTTGCAGGACTTAAGATTCTGGACAAAGGGTATTCTACAGCTGATCATGTTAAGAAAATTATCATAAGTCTTCCCAAAAAATGGAGACCTATGGTAACTGCTCTAAAGATGGCTAAGGATCTTAATAGCATCAGTCTTGAAGAACTTGTTAGTTTTATAATAAGTCATGAGATTGAGTTAGAAGAAGATGAACCTCAGAGGATAGGTAAATCTGTAGCTCTAAAATCTAAGCCTGAGAAGACTAGAGCATATCAAGCTGAGGAAGAATCAGAAGGATCTGATGAAGACTCAGAAGATGACGAACTATCTCTAATCTCAACAAGAGTCAATAGACTCTGGAAACACATGCAAAGTGGTCAAGGGAAAATCAAAGGATTCAAAAGGATTGTTGGTCACTTCGATACCTCATCTAGTCAAAAGAAGCAAACTTCTAGAAAAGAAGTTATTTGATTTGAGTGCAAGGAGCTAGACCATTACAAGAATGATTGTCCCAAGCTGAAGAAGGACAAAAGGCCTAAGAATAACTTCTCCAAAGTCAAGAAGGGGATGATGGCTACCTGGGATGACTCAGAATATGAAGAAGAAGATTCTGACGAAGCAAAAGCTAATGTTGCACTGATGACAACTATTGAGGATCCCACAAGCTCCGAGGAACCAAAAGACAAGGTTTTGTCAGAATCACAATCAGACTCCGGTTCTGAAGAGGTATTCTCTAATGTATCTCATTTTGATATTGAAAGTTGTCTTTATGAAATGATGGAAAAGTACCAGAGTTTTTAAAGAAAATACAAGGACCTTAAACAAGTCCAAGTAACTGCTTCTGAAACTCAGAAAGAGCTTGAGAATGATATTTCCTCTCTAAATGAAAAAGTATTTTCTTTAGAAAGTAATAACTCTGCTTTGAAAAGAAAAAGTTCAAAAATAGAGGAGGAAATAACTTCAAAAGCTTCTAGTACTGATTACATCATTAGATATGACAGAGCATTTCAATACTTTCTGGATAAAAGCATAGATAGAAGCAAAATGGCTTCTTTGATCTATGAAGTCAGCAGAAATGGCAAGAAAGGTTTGGGTTGTACAGAAACTACAAAACCTGAAGAAAGTCAGAAGGTTAAACCAAAACCTCTCTATGTGCATTTCGTGCCTACTGGAACTGAGTCTGATATTACTGCACAAACACATAAGCATACTAAGGAAAAGAAATTTGTTCTGAAACCTAAATATCATGCATAAATCTCTCATGATTATCCTTCTGCTAAAAGATCCAAAGTTGTAAGAAACTCTAGAAAAATTGATAAAATAGGACCCAAAAAGTGGGTACCTAAGTGTAGCGGTAGATTCATGACCACTGAATTATTGGTTAACTCAACGTCAATAAAACCAGAGTCGCCACCGCGCTTTTATTATTTCCAAAGGAAAAGGGAGAAAGTACGAACCAAACCCAAAGATAAGAAGTTTTCAAATTAAAACTAATAAAATGTCATAGATTACAAGTAAGAGAGTTAGTTACACAGAGGGAAGGTATTAGGACCCAAAGTGTCCTAGGTACTCCTAGGGAGCCCTTTTTCTGTGTACTTGTTTTGGTTGAAAAGATGTTTGTTTTAAAAATATAATAAGGGGATGAGGAAAGAATTCATTATTTACATTTTATGTTTGACAAGACTTTTAGTCTGATGCCTACGTACCAACATAAATGAGGGATCAAAACCTCGTAGTTCGTGGTAAAAATTTCAAACATGGATGGATTGATTTTAACAAAAGCTTAAAGATCTTTTGTTATCAATGGGAGAATACTCAAACAAACATCCACTGATAATGAGGGTTTTACAACATTTAAGAGGGAGGGTTCCAACTCGAATTAAATCAACAAGTATGCCTCTAACCCCTAGTAAATGTAAAGTCTTACACTCAACATACCATGAAACCGGAGAATTACATCTCAACCAAGGATAACTGAAATCTAAATGCTTTCTTTTTGTAAAGCTTAAAAGGAAAAATGCACCAAGTGTCCAAAATGATTAGATGAGGTTATTAGTTATTTTTTTATGTTTTCTTTAGAATAAAGTCAATATTATTAAGTCTTATTACAAATTTGATTAAGAAAATAGTTTGAAAATCAATGGCATAAGGCCAAGGTTTATATTCATTAAAACAAGTATAAGTTGAAAAATAACAAGCAAAGAAGTTTTGGGAATGAGAAGGAGATTTTGAAATTAAAGAAGAAGGAGGTGGAGATGAAGAGGATATCTTAGACAAGGTTAAGAGTTTTAAGTTGAAAAGATCTAACCCATGGGAAACATCCACAAGACAATAGTGTCAGATAGAAACTCATTTCCTTTGGATTGTGAAACAAACAACAAAGCCATAATCATCCAAGAAATTAATAAGAAACCCAATGGTATCAAATAAAGATAATCAACCATCCAAGTTAGCACTCCAAAGCAAGCAATCTTCAATGTCCTTTATATGTATCAGATGAAAAATCCCTTAAAGCATACTCAAAGAGAAAACATCAAATAATAAGATCAAAATAACAATTTAGACAAAGAGAAAGAGTGTATCATATAAACCCAAGGGAGTCTCTCAAGCTTGTGTCGGATGAATGGAATTGGCCATGTTTTTGGTCTCAAATTAATGACGTTGGCCATGTTTTTCTTTCATAGTTCAGGAATGTTGCCTACTCTAAGTCCATAGGTCCAAATCAAATCACAGACAAAGATCCAACAGTCCACCAATGTGTTTTTTAGTGTTTTTGTTTTTATTAAGTGTTTTAAGGTCCTAAGATCACAAAGAAAATATGATCACAAGCACAAATATATCACAAACACAAAATATAATGGCTCAAGTGAGCAAAAATGAAAATAACTAAAGCATAAACATGGGCCCATGTTGGAAAAGATCAAATGACTGAAGCGTAAATAATTTGCATGAATGTAAATGACAAGGAATGATAAAGTGCAAGAATTTAAATTGAATTAAATTAAATGACAAGAAAATTAAAAGTTAGTTGTCAAATTTAGTGTTATGTTAAGCAATCGTAAGTAGGCTTATGTAGAGCCATACCTATTTGAGGCCGGTCAATAATAATGTTGGTGTTAATGTATGCTAGAGACAAGGTATCCAAGACCAAGCTCCTAAAGCATACCACACACAAAAATAAGAGGGGGTGGGCCTATCTCAATCAAGTCTATGTTGATTCATCTAACACAATGTCATTGATGAGTCCACTAGCTAATGATCCATGAGAAGTCATTGACCAAGATATGATTGGGGAAGAAATGAGATGAAAATGGAGAGATGAAATGAAGGGGATCCCAAATTGGCCAAGGGATGAACCTCACTTGATCAATACCATTCATTCATCTGAGGGATGAAGTTTTAAACTTCATCAACCTCCTAAATCCAATGGTATTGACCATGTCAAGGTCCAATTCAACCAAGACGAAGGCCAAATAGAAGTAAGGTCAACACAAAGTCAATACAAAAAAGCTCACCAAAGCATTAAATCAATTAAACTATTTTTAAAACAATTTTAAAAATGAAGAAAATAAATTTTCAAAGATCAAAAACCTAAAACCCATTCAAAACACCAAATAAATGACCAAGATATTTATCATAGGTCAAGTAAGGTCAAAGGACCATTGACTAACTTTTTTGGTATTTTTCAAAAGTCAGAAGTAATTAAAAACTAATTAAAACAAGTTAAAAATCACAAAATTCACCAAAAATATCAAACTTTATCAAAAAATTAATTTTAAATCATGAATTGGAAGAAGAAAATATTTGTGAATTTCCGGTGTTGGTCCCATAATTTTTGGATCAAAAATGAATTTATGGTGAATTTAAAAGAAATGGCTATTTAAAAATCAAATTAGAAAAATAAAATAAAATGGAAAACCGGAGCCATCAGATCAACCCTCATTAATTGAGGTGGCAAATCTGATGATCCAAAACACACGTTCCATGTGTTCCATCAGTCAACGCGTCACACGCATGGTAAACACAAACAAAGGCTCAGATTAAAAGATGAAAGAGAGATCCAAGGGTAAGGGTGATTATTCACCATCTATTCTATGTATTTTGTTACTTATTCGATGAGAATCCATGTAATTTGTATTACTTTGTTTTTATTAATGTTTTGTTAAGTCTATTTCTTTCACTGATAGCTTATTTTACAGTTTTATCATTATTTAGTATCATTTCTATTTTTGTCGCATTTTACACTTTGGGTGTGTACACTTTATGAGTTTCAGGTCCAAGTAGAAGACCCAAAAGACTCGGTGCGAGAAAGTGGAGAAATCATGTGTTTTAGGAAGGAAATGGCTAAGCTATAGAAGGACTGCCACGGCCACCCGTGTCATCTGACACGGGCCGTGGTAGGATGATAGTCTTACAAGAATTCAAGAAAATGGGAAATCAGTGGTACAACACAGCCACCCGTGTCAGCTGACACGACCGTGTCAGGTTGCCTGAGCTTGGAAAAAAAGAATCGGAAAATCAGTGGTGCAACACGGCCATCCGTGTCAGGTGACACGGTCGTGTTGGCTCAGGTGTTGATTCTTTTTGCTCTTTTTTTATCAAGTATTGATTTAAAAGGGTGGTTTGGGGATTTCCAACTAGTGCCAATGTTTTTCACTATTTATGAGAGTTTTTATGAGGAATGAGAGGAATTTTGAGGGAGAGCACGAAGAATTGTTACACGAGAAAAGATTGGAGAGATCAAGGAATTCGGAGAGCGAAATATTTTCATGAGCGGACGCAATTGAAGATCGAAGTTATCCAATCACTTGTAATGTCTAATTTTTATCTTGAATTTATTTTGAACAATATGAGTAGCTAAACCCCTCAATGTTAGGGGGTGTCCCTAATTTGAATCTGTAATGACTTTGAGTTTACATTTGCAATGACAATATTGTTTTTCAGAATTACCGTAATCTTTTGATGTGTTTAATGCTTTCTCTTTCAGAATAATTGGGATTGTTGTATGATTATCAATTAGGCTGGACCACCATTGATAATGTTTTCATAAGATTATTCTACAGTAGATATCACCTAGGACTAGGGATACCCTGTATGAACCAAATTATTCTTGATATATTAAGGCTTAATTTCACCAGTAATTTTCTATGGACATAGAGATTAGGGTTGAACGATTAAAGGTTTTCTCACCAAGGCCTTGGGAGAAAATACCCTTGAGAAATGGTAGTAATTAATTGATATTTGTTGATGCAATAGTGACTTAGAGTTGTTACAGGGACAAATTACACACCTTCTTTGGCATGTTCGTTTACCTTGAAACCCATTTTAAAGCATTATTTATTTTATTTGCCATTATTTTTATAAATTTGAATCTAAAACCTAACACTAGTTTTTGTTTAATTGAATGATTATTCAAAATCAATATTAACACACAGTCCTTGAGATTGACATTCGCGGAATTTCTCCCTTATTACTGCATGAGGAAAAATAGTACACTTACTATTTTTCTGATCAAGTTTTTGGCACTATTGTCGGGGACTGCCAAAATATAGAGTTTAAATTTAGTTCAATTGAATTTTTTTTGCTCTGCAACTAAAGGTTTATTTCTTTCATTTAATTTATTTTTACTTTTGTCAACTAATCTGCCTCTGATATTTTATGTGAGGTAAGATCTCATATGAATTTCCTTTTAATGCAGAAATCGAAAGAACTTTGCGTGCAAGACTCTGACAAGCTAGATTAGCAAAGCTGGAATTAGACAAAGAACAACTAAATGTTCATTCAGAGACAGATTCAGAGCCGGAAAAAGAGCCAAAAAGAGAGGCTGAAGAGGAAGTTCCCTCAGTTCATTCAGATTCAGACTCAGAAACAGAAACAATGATTGATGATCCTCCACCTCCACAAAGGCTCCTTTGTGACTATGGAGGTGCAAATGCACCGGGTGGTAGATTAACAATTGTTAACCAACCGGTGAATGTGCCTAATTCTCAACTGCATCCAAGCACAATCAATCAACTTAAAAGAAAACCTTTCACCAGGAAGGTGAATGAAGATGCAAACAAGCACTTGTAGAGATTTCTGACCATGAGTACTACTTTGAAAATTGGTGGTCATATGGATGAAGCAAAGAAGTTAAGAATGTTCCTATTCACTTTAGTTGAAGAGGCGGAAGAATGGTTCTATTCTCTCTTAGCTGGCAGTATTACATCATGGGAAGAGACGGAAAAGGCTTTCTATGACGGTAAATTCATGACCATCAAGCTATAGATAAAATTGACGTCAATAAAACCAGAGTCACCACCGCGCTTTTATTGTTTCCAAAGGAAAAGGGAAAAGTATGAACAAAACCCAAAGATAAGAAGTTTTCAAATCAAAACTAATAAAATTCCAGAGATTAAAGGTAAGGGGGTTGGTTACACAGAGGGAAGGTGTTAGCACCCAAAGTGTCCTAGGTACTCTTAGGGATCCCTTTCTTATGTGTGTATATGTGTTTGGTATAAAAGATGTTTGAGAAAAATAGAGTGTGGGGATGAGAAAAGAATACATTGATTATATTTTTGTGTTTGACAAGACCTTCGGTCTTGTGCCTACGTACCAACATAAAAATGAGGGATCAAAACCTTGTAGTTCGTGGTAAAAATTTCAAATAAGTTGGTGAATTGCTTTTAACAAAAGTTTAATAAGAAAGGCCCAAAGGACCCAAAAGTTTGAATGAAGTTGTCAGTTCTTTTTGTCTTTTGAAATTTAAGTCAATATGGTTAAGTGTATTTACAAATTTGATTTAAGAAATAGTTTGAAAATTCATTGGCATAAGGCCAAAGTTTCTAATCATTAAACAATGTCTAAGTTTGAAATCATAAGCAAAGAACGCTTTTTTTAAAAGGGGGAGAGATTTTGAAATTTAAGAAAGTGGGAGGAGATGAAGAGGTTATCCTAAGCACAAATTTAAAATTTAAGAGTTGAAAAGATCTGACCAATGGGACGCAATCCAACAGACAAGAATTTCATATAGAAACCCACTTTTCCTTTGGACTTTGAATCAAGCAATAATCAATAAATAAATTAGCAATATCTAGACATCATGAAGGTTAAGGCATCAAATAAAAATAGCCACATCTAAGTAAGCAAATCCCATAGCTAACACTCTTCTTTGCCTTCTCACGTATCAGATGAATTATTCCTTGATCTACTCAGAGCAAAGCATCAGATACAAGATTAAAATAACAATTAAGCACAAAGAAAGAGTAGCAGATGAATCCAAACAAATCCCAAGGTTTACATCTGATGAAGGCTCAGTTCATAATAACTCAGTCTCAGAATGTTGGCATTGGC
The DNA here is from genome assembly GCF_024323335.1 of Lathyrus oleraceus. Taxonomy (NCBI): domain Eukaryota; kingdom Viridiplantae; phylum Streptophyta; class Magnoliopsida; order Fabales; family Fabaceae; genus Lathyrus; species Lathyrus oleraceus. The sequence continues at coordinate 198,118,904 of NC_066582.1, read as the reverse complement.
CAAGTCCTTTTGCATATGGAATGTTGCCTAATCCTAAGTCCAAAAGTTCAGATCAAGATCAACAGTCCACCAGAAGTTTTTTTTGGTTTTTTATTGTTATTAGGTATTTTAAGGTCCTAAGACTACAAACAAAATCAAAACATACAAATAAATATATACAGTCACAAGATATGGCTCAAATGAGCAAAGTGAAAATGACACAAACATAAACAAGTTATAAGAAATGTAAATGGAAATGAATGATAAATGACCTAAACTTAAATTGAATAAAATAAGTTACTTGAAAGTAAAGCAACATTAATAAGAGTTAGTCAAATGTTAGTTAAAAAATAGTCAAGTGTTAGTGGTGATTTTTAATTGATTAAGATATTCTTTGGAGAACACTCAACCATTCATTCACAAATATGAATCCTTAAACCAAGACATCTTCCATGAGAAGGGCTCCAACTTGGATAATTTAACAAGTATGCCACTAGCTCCCATGAAAGGAAAAAAGGTCAAGTCTCCAAACAATGCCAAGAAGAATGGGAGACTTACAATCCCACTTACTAGAATGATATGCCTTGAGGGTCAAGTTTAGCTTTATGTTAAGCAATCGTAATTGGACTTATGTAGAAGTCACAACTATCTGAGGCCGGGCAATAAAAATTTAGATGTTAATGCATTTTACAGATTTGGTATGAAGAACAAAACTCCTAAAATCCAATTAAAAGTGAATTAAAATACATTTTGATTTGGTCAATACCTAAAATCCCTTCAAAACACCAAATAAATGGCCAAGGGATTTATCCTAGGTCAAACAATGTCAAAGGACCTTAGACAAAAAATCTCACCATTTTTGAAAAGTCAAAAATATTTTTAAACAATTAAAAATATGTACAAAAACATTAAATTCATGAAAAATATCAAAATTAATCCAAAAAATAATTTTAATTCGAAATATGGAAGAGAAAAATATTTAAAGATTTTTGGTGAAAATCCCATATTTTTTGGATTAAAAATATAATTTCTATGAATCAAACAAAATAAAGCAATTAAATGAAATTCAGAAAATACAAAAAAATGGAAAAAAAGAGGGCCATCAGATCTCCCTCATTAATTGAGGTGGCAGATCTGATGGCCACACACGCACTATCCACGATGCACCTCAATCAAAGCATCACACGCGTGGTAATTCAAATGAGTGGCTGAGATTAAAACGTTTGAACATGATCTGATGGCCAGGAGGCGTGCTAACACATCACCGGAGCTAGGGCTCTGGTCATCTTCTCCGATGAACCTCACCAGATTGGTCCAACTTCATCTCAATGAAAAATGAAAAATAAGGACACTATTTCAAAGAGAAAATGCTCAGGATCTTGAATCTGGCCTCAATTTTCTCCAATTCCAAGTATATCAAAAGATATAGGGATTTGAATTTTGAGGATCATGAACTAAGTTGCTTCGCTTTGACCTCAAAGCAACTCAATCTTGTTTCCTACATTGGTAGGACTTCAGCCAACCAAAAATCAAAGAGAATGGTGAAGAATTAAGAGAGAATCGAAGAGATGAAATTTCTGAAAAGTTAACTTTGAGGGAGCTTGAATCTTGGTTGATCTTGCTTCCAATTGGCCTTGGCTAGACTTCAGATGCTTGCAAGAAGTGAAATGGATCAAGGAAGGGCTTGGATTCTAGGAGTTTCAACTTCAAAACTGAAGTGAAATTGAAACTCAATTTTCAATTGAAATCCTTCAAGTTTATCATTTAATGGCGAGGGTTAGGATTGTAGGTTCAAAGTTTGGGCAAGGTGTCCCTAATTCTGAGCAGGAGAGGTTGTATTTATAGGCTATGCATTTTCTTTCTACACACTTCCATAAAAAATCCAAAAATAGAAATTTGACTTGCATGGATGAATGAGCATATGATAGGCCCATCAAATGATGCCAGATGATCCAATAGTCTGTGCTATCCAAACTGAAATGATGAAACATAGCCATGCATAAAGGAAATGAAATTTGACCATGAACTTACTAAATGGAACCTTGTGAAGAACTCGTGCGCAAATCCATCAATCTTGGACCAAATGAGGTGATATTAGACTTTTTAGAAAGGTTAGGTCAAGGGGAACAACTTTCATGTTAAACACGTTTCCATTTAAAGCTTGGATCATAATGAATTTTGAGGTGGAAGTTTGGGAAATCAAACATAATTGAAATTTTTGTAAGTCCCAAGTCAAATGTTCACTTCTTCCACCTTGAATAACTTTTGCTATGGGATTCAAATGAAAAAGTTCCTTCATCAAAGTTGTATCTCTTTCAAACATATTCAATTTTATCACAAATTTTAACTAATTTGAATTTGGCATGAAGGCGTTATGCATTTTAGGAGTTGAGGAAAATCTCTTGTTCAATTGTAATGGCCCAAAATGACCTATAATCTTTCCTCTTGGCACATGCCCTTGCAAGTTGATTTTAATTTCTTCAAAGAATAAACGTTGGATAGGACATCTTGAAGTTGATCATGAAACTTGGATGGCCTTCATCTAATAACAATTGAGCAATTTATGGTCCTTAAAAGTTGACCTCCTAACTAGGGCTCAGACAAAATGACCTATAATCTCTCACCATAAAAAATGACTTTACAAGCAAAACTAGATCTTGACTTCAACATGAAAATTGTTTTTAATGTCATAAGGAGTAACATTGATCTTGGAATAATTTTCATATGACACAAATTGTAGGAGATAGGGTCTAAGGAACCCCAGTTTTGACTAGTTGACTTTCTCTGGTCAACCTTCTTGAACCAACTTGCAAACTTGAAGTTATATTGATCTCTTGGACTCATGGAGTATAATGTATGTATAAGATAATTTAATATGAAGTATCCCTTGAAATATTTTATCAAATGTTGAAGAAACTTGTTGAGGAAGTCACACAAGATACCTAGATGAATTAGGGTTTCTAAGGCAAACAAGCTTCAAACTCTTGATGAATTCTTGATCAAAATGATAAATGAAGATCATGGGGATCCATATATGATGCATAGAACCAATGTGAACCATCTCATGATTGATCTCCTTGCATTGAGAGTCTCAAACCCTATATATGAGCTTGATGAGGCATTGGTGGATGTACACATTACCTACAAAAGAAACAAAGCTATATATAGACATATTTTGGTATTTTGGTTAGTAAGTAATGAAAAAAAAGTATAATACAATCAAATATGCTTGGTGATCTCTCCCAGTGCAAACCCCATGAATGAGGGGTAAGGAGGATGCCAAGGTGTGATCCCAAAGCCAATGCATATGATGAGATAGCATAAGGGATCTTAGGGTCAAAATTGGGGTCTTACAGTTGCCCCTATTTAAGGACATTCTAACTGAGGATATGAAGGTTAAAATCTTCGTACCAACTTAGTAGAATGGACTTAAATAATAACATCTAGAAACAAATTTTGGTCCCTAAGAGACCTCATGATGCATATGAATGTTTAAATAATCTTTATGGGGAATATACTGCCATAAAGGAAAAGAAACCGGAAGAGACTGAAAGTCCACAGGAGCACAATGCATTCCATAAGGAAAACTCACTAGGGAGATAGAGACTCTGGGGTGAATAAAAGTTGCACGTAGGCCAGACTATGACTTGAAAACTACTGGAGACATGGAGGGATATCCATGAAAATAAATCAATGGAAGGAATTGGTCTGGGGAACCAGGAAAATATGCAAGGGATATGAATAGATTGGAACAAAACTGAAGTACCTAAACCAAATAGAGCGTTGGCGATTCCACTTATGGAAATACACACTCAAACTCAACTGGGGAAGAATGAACTTCAACACAGGAGTACCAGAGATATATTATCTATTACCGGTTATTGGGTAGAAAGATAATATACTCTAAGAGAGGGAAATCCGTTACCGGTTAGGGTAAATATATCAAGAATGAATCACTGAGGAAAAATAGGTGTATCCATTATTGGCAGCTGGGTACGAATAACCTAATAGGGAGATAACTCAAATAGGATTTACAACTATCGGTTACTGGGCAAAAGACCAAATAGAGAGTATATGTCACCTAATTAAAGTGAACATATCAAGGATAAACTCAAAGGAAGAGTATCCGTCATCGGTTAGGATGAACATATCAAGGATAGACCACCTGGGGAAAGAGGAAGAATATCCATTACCAGTCAGAGTAAACATATCAAGGATAAACTTCCGGGGAGAAATATGAATTATATTTATTAGTTACTGGATAGAGTATCAAAGAGAGAATATCCGTCACCGGTTAGGATGAACATATCAATGATAGACTCAGAGGGGAAAGATAAAATAGGAATTACAACTACCGGTTACTGGATAGAACACCGAAGAAGGGGAGAAAATCTGCCACGGGTGAAAGTGAAAATATCAAGGATAGACTCTCTGGGGATGAAATAGGGATTACAACTACCTTTTTACTGGGTAGAAAACCAAAGAAGGAAGAATATCCATCATCGGTTAGGAAGAACATATCAAGGATAAACCACCTAGGGAAACGTGGGAACGAATCTGCTAGAGAAAACAATGGAAGTAGATTACATTTTACCGAGTATTGGGCAAAAGTAATATACTTAACAATCAAGAAGGATATTACCAGTCACAGGGTGATAAATTCTCAGGGGACCAAAATATCTATCTAGGTAATAACTAGAAAGAAACGGTCAATCAAAGACTCAGCCCAATGAGGATATAACTCAAGGGGAATGGTTCCATCCAGATAATTAGCTGGGGAGGAAACTGAAATACTAATTATCCACAAGGAAATAACTCAATGGAGAATGAGAAAGGTTAAACTTTTTCTGCTTAAGGGGCTGACACTCTACAATTAAAGGAGGACAGACACACTAAATCTGCATGGGGAGATAAAATCACCAAGGCAGGAGATCAGCAGAAAAATCAATGTGATAAAATGCACAATGAAATATCTGATGTTGTATTATATGCATGAGTATGCATGTATGTGATTATGATTATGCTGACAAAAAAACAGCACAAAGGATACAAATAAAGAAGATTTGAATTATCACTATAATACTCGGCTAATCTCAACAGGATGGAAACACCAACTAGAGAAAATGCTAAGGACAAAATTAAATCATCTAGCTCTGAGTAAATCAATTCTGGTTGGGGAAAGGCATGGAGAACATGCTTCTAATTTTCTATGGAAAACTCCGCGGGGAGAAGAGAATATTATTGAGGGAAGATAAACCAATCATGTCGAAGGTCAAAATTGTCAACACTGCGGGGAATTTTAGGTCAACACCATATCGAATGAGAGACAACCTTGCAGGGGACTAAAACAAACTGCTCAGAATCCAACACTATCGGGAACAAGGGATCTTCATATCATAAGATGAACTTCGCCGGAGAATACAAGAGATAAAATTCTGCATGAAGAGTTAGGCAAGTTATTGTGGATGTTATGACATAGATCGTCACATTCCTCAATAATCATCGAAGTCTTCTTGGAAATTGTGAAATAAACCAATTCCAAGGAAAAGATAACCAGATCTGATTCACACAAAGGAGAAACTGCCGAAGTTATGCCACACAATTATGCTAGAGGAAATCAAATAAGGGTTCCAGATCTCTAGAGCCCAATCATAGATCATAAATCGGGGGATGTGAACATGAGCACCTTAGCTGGGGAACATGGATGTGAAAAGGGAATTGATCATCAACTCAACTACTGGGGATGACGAAATATTCAGGAAGAAACTCATCAACCAAGCTGGGGATAAATGACGAACTGTTGGTGAAAAAGGTATTTATCAAACCAACTGCTTAAAGAAGACAAACAATGCTTCACACTTCAAGACTTACCTGTTTTCAGATTGTTGTTGACATTCATTATTGAAATCGATTAGTCTTACAATGATTGTTTTTATTATTTAAGAAAAACAATTATTATTCATTAATTTATTTAAAATTATCATCATAAAAATTTAATTTAGCAGAAGTAAATAAGAAAATAAACAATTGGATAAAAGCTCAACTTTATTTAATAGAATGGTAGTCCGTAAATGACGGGACTCCATAGATCTTTACAAAGTTGAAAATGGTAATTTACATGGAAAAGGTCTACATTGAATATAATGATCACTACTCTCCCTACCAACTTCAATATCCATTGTGCTTGCCCTCAGTTGAGAAGGATGAATCAGAACCAAATGACTTGCTCAAAACTGCCTCCCAGGATTGGATCAACCGAATGAAGTTACTTGCCATAATCCCTAATTTTTCCCTATATTTCCCCAAGGAGGGGTGTTCAATCTACCGGGATAAATTTTCTGTTTTATGTCTCTAATTTTTGCCTGAATCTCCCTTTTGGGTTTTCAATCCACCGAGATGCTCATTTTTTGCCTAAGTCACCCTTTCGGGTTTGCAACTTAGCGAGCTGCTCTTTTCTTTTTTAGGCAAAGTATTTCTTGACTGCATCGGCATTCACAGTGCAAGTGAACTCTTCAACATCCATAGTTGTTGTTGGTTCTATGTGTTGGCATCAATTTTGGTAAAACCTAGAGTTATCACAAGTTGTCACGCGTGTTGTCTTGACATGTGATATCAGTTTCCTGCAGGATGTCTAAATATGGTTGTGCAGGATTTAGCTAAGATGTCAGACCCGATGTTAAGACATGTGTATATAGAACATTCAGTCTGAATGTTATGTATCTTAAGATTGCACTTTTCATGCAAATCTATGTGTGATTATGTGGAGATTGAATGCGTTATTCAAGGAGTAATTTGATTTAAAGCCAGAATGATTTATTTTCCAATAAGGGATGATTAGCTGTCATGAATAAGAAGATACGCAAGGAAAAAAGATTTAGGGTTTTATGATGCCCATGCCCATTCAAAATCTTCTATTTAAAGGCCATGTAAAACCTGGTTTGAACACACAAGAAACGAACGGAATATAGAGAGAGTTTTAGGGTTTTACTCTTGTGTGAGCTTGTGTATTGTGAGCCATTCATTCATCTTATTGATCATTGAATTGGACTGACTTTTGTGTTGTAATTTGTACACTCTAAGATTTAAAGCATGAGTGTGTGTTTACTTGGTTGAAGCTTTTAAGCAAGATCAAGTACATGTTCTTGAAGAGTGTCTTCTTTCTTTGTAATATTTGTTTTTATATCACTGCTGTGATTGAGGGGGAGTGAGTAGGGAATCATATCTAAGAGTTCTTAGATAGAAGTCACATGGGTAGAGATTAGGTGAAAAGACTGTAACTTGAAGTTGTTTACTGAGAGTCTTTGAACTAATTTTGTTTAGTGGATTTCCTTCCTGGCTTGGTAGCCCCTAGACGTAGGTGAGTTTGCGCCGAACTGGGTTAATAATTACTTGTGTCACTTGTTCTATTGTTTCCTTGTCTTTTATCCTGTTTATATTTTAGTTGTTGTTCAGATATTAGTGTCGTGACATTACCTTCGACATCTCATATCTGATATTAGAATTTCAGTTGTAAAAACCAAAGCACCGCCTGAAAAGGATCTCTTAACAACATATGGGTCTTCATAATTAGGAGTCCATTTTCCCCTAGGATCATGTTTGAAGGATAGAATCTTCTTGAGCATGAGGTCATCCTCTCTAAACATATGAGGCCTGACCTTCTTATCAAATGCTTTCTTCATTCTCTACTGATACAACTGGCCATGACACATGGCAGTTAATCTCTTCTATTTAATCAAATTCAACTAATCATATCTGGTCTGGCACCATTTAGCTTATGTCAACTTGGATTTCATCAAAACATGCAATGATGGGATCTCAACCTCCACGAGGAGCACAACTTCCATACCATAGACAAGAGAGAAATGGGTTTCTCCTATTGAAGTGCGGATGGATGTACGGTACCCATGCAAAGGAAATGGGAGCATCTTATGCCAATCTTTATATGTCACAATCACCTATTGAATGATCTTCTTGATATTCTTGTTTGCAGCTTCAACAGGCCCATTCATCTTGGGTATGTAGGGAGAAGAATTGTGATGTGCAATCTTGAAGTCTTTGTAAAGAGCTTCCACCATATTGTTGTTCAAGTTTGATCCATTATCAGTAATGATCTTACTTGGCACACCATAACATCATATAATATGATTCTTGATAACCCTTACAACAACTTGCTTGGTCACATTTGCGCAGGATGCCGCTTCAACCCACTTTGTGAAGTAATCAATAGCCACCAGAATGAAACGATGTATGTTCAAAGATTTGGACTCAATCATACCAAACATATCAATTCCCCGCATGGAGAAGGGTCGTGGAGAGGAAATGGCATTCAACAGTGTCGAAGGAACATGAATCTTATCTGCATAGATTTGACACTTGTGGCATTTCTTCACAAACTTGCGACAGTCAGATTCCATTGTCAGCCAATAGTAACCTGCTCTCAACATTTTCTTTACCATAGCATGTCCATTGGAATGAGTACCAAAGGAACCCTCATGGACTTCAGTCATCAACAAGTCTGCTTTGTGTCTATCCATGCATCTGAGCAAAACCACATCGAAGTTTATCTTGTAAAACACATCACCATTCCATTAGAAATTTCCAGCTAATCTTCTCAAAGTCTTCTTATCTTTTGAAGATGCCCTAGGCGGGTAGATCTGACTTTAGAGGAAACATTTGATATCAAAATACCAAGGCTTTTCATCTTTGACTTCTTCAACAATAAATACATGAGTTGGTCTATCAAGACGCATCACAGTAAAATTGGGAACTTCATTCCAAAATTTCACCATAATCATTGAAGCCAACATTGCAAGAGCATCTGCCATCCGATTTTCATCTCGAGGGATATGATGAAACTCAACCTTTGTAAAGAAAGTTAAAATCCTCCTCGCATAGTCTCTATATGGTATTAAACAGGGTTGATTTGTCTCCTATTCACCCTTGATCTGATTCACGACCAAAGCTGAATCTCCATAGATGTCAAGATATTTCATTCTGAGATCAATGGCCTCTTCAAGCCCCATAATACAAGCTTCATACTCAGCCATATTGTTTGTACACTTAAAGGTTAATCTAGTTGCAGACAGAAAATGAGTGCCTTGAGAAGTAGTAATCACTGTCCCAATGTCGTTACCATATGAATTAATAGCTCCATCAAATAACATGCCCCAATAAGAACCAAGTTCTGGCCCTTCTTCAAGCAATGGTTCATCATAATCTTTCATCTTCAAGTACAAAATCTCTTCGTCTGGAAAATCATATTGAATTGACTGATAATCTTCAATAGTTTGGTGAGCCAAATGGTAAGCCAAGATACTACCTTTAATAGCTTTCTAAGATCGGTATTCAATATCGTACTCAGATAATAACATCTGCCAACGGGCAATCCTCCCAGTTGAAGCAAGCTTCTCAAAAATGTACTTCATTGGATCTGTTTTAGATATCAACCAAGTAGTATGATTCAACATATACTGGCGCAGACATTTAGCAGCCCAAGCCAATGCATAGCATGTGTTCTCAAGCATAGAATACCGAGTCTCACAATCGGTGAATTTCTTACTGAGGTAGTAAATTTCATACTCTTTCTTTCCAGATTCATCTTGCTGACCAAGAACATAACCCATAATCTCATCAAGCACAGTCATATACATGATCAATGGTCTACCTTCAACAGGCGGAGACACAATCGGAGGCTCAAGCAGATACTCTTTGATACTGTCAAAAGCTTTGTGGAAATCCTCAATCTAATAAGAAGACTGGTCTTTCCGAAGAATCTTGAAAATAGGCGCACATGTGGCAGTCATATGAGATATAAATCTTGAGATATAGTTCAAGCGGCCGAGAAAACCTCTGACTTGCTTCTCAGTTTTAGGCGCATGCATTTCTTGTATTGCTTTGTCCTTGGTAGGATCAACTTTAATACCTGCCTCGCTGATAAAAAATCCCAACAACTTACCAGAACAAACACCAAAAGTACACTTATTGGGATTCAATCGGAGTTTGTACTTCCTCAAATGCTGGAATAACTTCAACAAATGCTCAACATGTTCTTCTTCATCACTTGATTTGGAAATCATATCATCAACATAAACTTCAATCTTTTTATGCATCATATCATGAAAAAGAGTGGTTATAGCTCTCTAGTACGTGGCACCAGCATTCTTTAAACTGAAAGGCATCACTCTATAACAGAATGTTCCCCAAGGTGTAATGAATATGGTCTTATCCAAATCTTCAGGTGCCATCTTGATTTGATTATAACCGGAAAATCCGTCCATAAGTGAAAAGACTTTAAATTTATCTATATTATCTACCAACATATCAATGTGTGGCAGAGGAAAATCATCTTTCGGACTAGATTTATTCAAATCTCTATAATCAACACACATGCGGACTTTTCCATCTTTCTTCGGAATAGGCATAATATTTTCCACCCATTGCGGATACTCGGAGGTAATAAGAAAACCAACATCAATTTGCTTATGCACTTCCTCTTTAATCTTAACTGCCATATCAGGATGCGTTCTTCTCAATTTCTGCTTGACCGGCGGGCATTCTGGCTTCAACGGAAGTCTATGCTCCACAATCTCAAAATCCAAACCAGACATGTCTTGATAGAACCAAGCAAACACATCATAATAATCTCGAAGAAGATTAATCAACCCCTTCCTAGCTTCTGGACACAGTTGACACCGAATCTTGACTTCCTCCACATCATCCTCGGAACCCAAGTTGACCAGTTTAATCTGCTCTTCAAATGGCTGAATGGATTTTTCCTCGTGCTCAAGCAAACGGGATAACTCATCAGATACTTCTTCATTATCAATCTCAAACACAGGAGAATCAAAGTTTGGAGAGGGAGTAGGATTATTGTATTCAATGGGTTTGAGAACCAACCTGCATAATAATTTGATATTTTGATTTAAGAGAAGTGGAGTGCAAACAAATATTATGCAGGGGGAAAATTATTATTTATTCATGTTTTTTGTGATTACCATTTTCAGAAAAGCAAAAAGTAAAAATAAAACATCAGAGATGTGGATGAATAAAATTGTATTTTATTGATGATAATAATGAAAATGCCCAACAATGTTCACTTCTTTCTTAAGCATAAGAGAAGGATTAAAAAAAAATTACTTAGAACGATGAATGACAATTAGGAACATCAACAGAAACCCAATTGTTTTAAGTTTGGCCATGCGCCACAAAGTTGGCGCAAGCTTCGTCTTCATCACCATTGTCCTCAGTAATGGCATATGAGTGTTGATCATTCTCATGAATGAACCCTCCACTGCAAAAAAATGGTTGCATAACTTTGACTTTGGCGTTGAACGGCCCTGGTTAAAATCCCAATCCGGCTCTATTCTTGTTCTCGGTAATCTCCACAACACGATCCCATTGATCAATGGTGCCAACCTGAATAGCCTCTTGTGCATCCTTCAAAGAAGACATGGGTGCCCCAGTTTTCTTTATTTCCTCAGTAATAGATAAGGCTTGGAATGACGTTCCAACCTCCTCCTCAGCATCAACATATATGAAAGATGACAAATGACTCACCAATAATTCCTTCTCTCCACCAACAACGACAAGCTTTCCATTCTTCACGAATTTCAGCTTCTGGTGTAGAGTAGACGTCACTGCTCCAGCTTCATGAAACCATGGTCTTCCTAACAAACAGCTATAGGTTGGGTGGATATCCATTACCTGGAAAGTAATCTAGAACACTCAGACCTATCTTCACTGGAAGGTCCACTTCACCATTGACAGTTTTACACGAACCGTCGAACGCTTTGACAACCATGCCATTATACCTCATCGGGGCGCCTTGATAAGAGAGTCTTGACAAATTTGATTTCGGAATCATATTCAAAGATGACCCAGTGTTAACAAACACATTGGACAAAGCGTCCTCCTTGCAATTCATAGAAATGTGCAACGCCAGATTGTGATTTCTGCCCTCCTCGGGGAGCTCTTCATCATAAAAACTCAAATTATTACAAGAAGTAATGTTGGCAACCATGTGGTTAAACTGATCCACGGTCACATCATGCTCAACATAAGCATGTTCCAACATTTTCTGCAATTCCTCCCTATGTGCTTTAGAATTCATCAGTAATGATAACATAGAGACTTTGACGGCGTCTGGAGCAGCTGCTCCATAACATTAAATTCACTTCTTCTAATCAATTTTAGAACCTCATCATCATCATTAGTCTTCAACTTGTTGGACTCACCATACTGACACATTGGAGCACTAACTAGATTCGCTACTGGAATCTTTGCTTGCTTACTTGTTGTAACATCTTCTATTATCTTTGGGAAAACCGGATTGAACACTCGACCGCTACGGGTCACGTTTGTTACATAGGCAATATTCACCACTGAATCTGCGACTGGTAGAGGAACCTCTTGACCATCTTCAATCATTGTGGCATTGTATTGATATGGCACAGCTTTATCGGATTGAGTACGGGACAGGGCCCGCTAACCGTATAACCAACGATGATACCGATCTATTGACTTTGTGGTTGCTACTACTATCAAATTAAATGACTACCCGCTCAGAGGTCTTGAGTACAGACACAATCACATTCACATAATTTATATCCCTTGATTGTTGAATCTGGATTATATTCTCATCCATCAACTTCTGGATATCTCTTTTGACAATCGTACACCCACAAGGGTTCACGCTATAGATGACACAACCATCATGGTCATATTCACAATCACTGATTAAACACAGAGTCCTATGCATTTCTACCAGAGACCTACGGATACATCGTACATTAAATACTCGGAAATTCCCTGGACAGTAGTCCACCATGTTGACAGTAGCATTACCATGAGCAGGCAATGGATTAGCTTTCACGTTTGACACTCTGTCCTCAAAGGACACCATACCACTTTTCACAAGCTTTTGAACTTCATATTTCAACAGATAGCAGTTCTCTATGTCATGGCCAGGGGCTCCCTGGTGAAAAGCACAATGTAGGCCGGGTTTGAACCACCATGTTAGTGGCTCGGGGATTTGCGAAGGATTTCTTGGTTTAATGAGATTTTTAAGGACCAATGATGGGTATAATTCTGCATACATCATAGGAATAGGGTCAAAAGAGACCTTCTTCCTCTCAAAGTTTTGTTGATGATTATTGTTGTTGTTGTAGTTGGTTCTTTGTTGCGGTTGTTGTTGATGTTGTTGCTGAATTGGAACTGATTGATTAGAATTGTTGGAAAAAAACGGAATTACTGAAGAAACTTGATGTTGATGTTGACGAGGTTGAGAACTCTTTCTGACATGAGGCCTCCTCTACCTCCCTACTGATATTGAATTAGTTTCTCCTTCCTTCCTCTTATAGAAACCCCACCATATTCTTGATGGTTGATGCCTCTTCTTTAGATAGACGTCCTTCACATACTCATTCCTCTAGCCTCATCCCCATATTTACCATTTCGGTAAAGTCATTGGGGGCACTCGCGATCATACGTTCGTAACAAAATGAACTCAGCGTCTTCAAGAAGATTTTTGTCATTTCTTTCTCCTCAAGAGGTGGACTTATCTGGGCAGCAATCTCTCTCCATCTCTAAGCATACTCTTTGAATGTCTCCTTATCCTTCTGAGACATTGACCTCAATTGGTCTCTATCAGGCACCATATCCACATTATACTTATACTTCTTGACAAAGGCCTCACCTAAGTCATTGAAAGTACGGATGCTTGCACTGTCCAAACCCATATACCATCTTAAGGTAGCTCCAATCAAAATGTCTTGGAAATAGTGAATCAGCAACTGACCATTATCAGTATGAGTAGACATTTTTCAAGCGTACATCACAAGATGGCTTAGCGGGCAAGTGTTCCCTTTATATTTTTCAAATTTGGGGACCTTGAACTTCATCGGGATCTTAACATTGGGGACCAAGCATAGTTCAGCAACACTCTTTCCAAAAGTCTTTCCCTCTCAGAGTCTTTAACTCTTTGCACAACTCGAGGAATTGATCTTTCATTTCATCCATCTTTTCATACACATCTAGGCCCTCATACGGCTTAGAATGGTAGATAGTGTCTTCAAAACGAGGAAGAGTATGAACAACCGGAGGTGGAACTGACATGACCGAGATAGATGTCGGCATAGAAACAAATGTGGGCGCATACCCCTCAGGCATAAAATTTGACGGCATTCCCCAAGGGAATCCAGCAGGCATAGAAGGAATGGATTGACTGGCAGCAACAACAGGAACAGTTAAGGTAGTAACCTCAGAAATAACAGTCCTCTGGGGAGGAGTTGCAGGAGTTGGTGAAGACTGATTCTGTGCAGCAATGACAGATTCCATCAAAGCTGTTAATCTGGAGATCTCGTCCTTCAGCTCTCAGTTCTCTTGTTCTAGATGCTCCATGATTCTTGGTTGATTAGCGTGAGTATTATAACAGTGATTCAACTTTGCTGGTGCACAAAAGAAGAACTGATAAGACATCTGGAGGAAGAAAACCTGCTATGCAAATGATGCATGAAAATGCAACGTTTTTTATTTGTTTTTAATTTCAAGCAACATACTAAGTTCTATTTGCAAATAATAACGATTATAACAATTTGATTGACCATAAAAATATCTTTTTATTCATAAAATTTGGAAGGATTACATTGAGTACAATTTTATGAACCAAAATACAAATACAAGAGAAAAGGAAACTATCATCCTAAGGATCCCTTAGCAACTGCATCAGACAATCTGGTTGTGGGTGCATACTTCCTTCGGAAGCGTCGAATCTCAGACTCAAAGAATGTCTTCATCTAAGCCTTCTCAAGAACTAGCTGATCAAAAATATTGTTCCAAGCATTGGAAGGCTGAGGCATACTAGAGGAAGATAAACCCTCTGTCTCTCTCTGGCTCTTCACTGCTCGATCTTCAAGAATCTCAATAAGCGTATCCTTGTCTTTTGACTCAAGCTGCAACTCTTCATGCTTTCGGCTCAAAGCATGGAACCGTTTTTCCCACATATCCTTCTCTTGCTTCATCTTGGAGAGTGTGTCTTCCAACTCCTCTACATCTTGGTTAGGGAGAGTTGATGGCTCTTCCATAACCACAGACATAGGTCTTTCATAGGCGTACGGAATCTTCAGCTCCAAAGCTCTCTTTTTCACCCAAATAGTGTAAGCTTCCAAAGCTACACAGTTGTGCGGACCAAGCTCTGATCTAACTTTCCTATGAACATTGTGCCAAGCATTAATCACCCTCTACTTCAAATGTTGGGGATATATACCCTCTTGATAGAAAAGACCTTCTAACTGAGTGTTATTATTAGGTTTATCTCACAAGGGGAACCCAAGTTGACGACGAGCCTAAGTCGGGTAGTAGTTGATTCCTCCTTGTGTACCAATGAGAGGAACATTAGAGAACTCACCACAACTATCAATAATGTCCACACTACTCAATGCAGAATCAAACCAAACAATATCATCATTAGTGAGAGGCATAAGTCTCTGGGACCACCATAGACATTACTTATTTTCCATGAAAGCATGCGTCTGAGGCAAGTGCGAAATAAACCACTTGTATAGAAGAGGATCACAACATACAATAGTCCCATCACTTTTAGAATTTCTCAAATGCAAAGAGAAATACATGTCACCCAACAGTGTAGGGACATGATTCCCAATCAAGAAGATTCTAATAGCATTAACATCAACAAAACCGTCAATGTTAGGGAACAAGGATAAACCATATGTGAGCAATACAAAGATGGCTTCAAAAGAATCCATGCTACCGCCTTGAGCAAAGACAATAACTTTACCAATGAGGAACTCAGAAGCCAACCCAAGAATACCTCCTTTCTTCACCAAATGAGCATTAATCTCATACTTCTTCAGATGAAGATCTTTAATTATGATATGAGATCTGGGAATCTCCTTCAATCCATTAAAAGGTACTTTGTTAGATACGTGTATACCCAAGAGATGGGCATACTCCTCTAACGTAGATACAAGATGATAATCGGGAAAAGTGAAGTATCGGTAGAGAGGATCATAGAACTGAACCAATACACTCAGACATCCTTCAACCACATCAGCAGATAACACAGATAAAAGCTTCCCATGATGTTGCTTGAAGTCCAAGGAATCTAATACAAAGGATGACAACTTCCTTAGCTCTTTCAAATTAGGACATCTGAAACTGTACTTTTAAATCAGGACATCTGAAACTGTACTTTCAAATCATGAATGCAACAATCACAAGCATAGGATCACACACAAGGCAAACACAAACAAAGGTCAAGGGATGGACCAAGTCATCATCAATATCAATCATCCATTTTGATGGATTATGGTTTTCACCTTATCAACACCCAAGTTCCATTGATATTGACAAGACTTGATAAGATCAACCAAGAATCAAAGGGTTTGTTGTGAGTCACGAGTATAGAGTTTGGTTAAGAACCATTGATGCTTGGTCTGACTATATATAAAATATAGTCTATCGGGTACTTGACTGCAAGTGCACAGTCCAGTCGCTTTAGTTTTAAAAGATATCGATCCCACAGGGACCTATGGTCAAACTAGTGTTACTAACGTCACTATGTTTAGCTAAGGGAATGATTAGTAGAAGTTCGGGGGCAAAATAGCAAATCTAAGGGAGATTTAGTTTTAAGAAAGAATTGATGGAAGGGATCAGTATGCAGCGCATTAATTATCAGGGATTCGATAAGTCACCGATGAATAGTTTAAGTGCCAAATATCTCTCAGTAGAAAATATTTATTTAAAAAGCTTTATCTCATACTCTCGTGATTGTTGATTCGGCCTATAGCTTTAAGTCAGAATGTACGCTCTCGCTGTCCCATTTGAAGTTAAAATTACTTTTTGAAAATAAATAAGTTCTAATTTCTTTTAAAGTGCTCTCGCTGTTTTGAAACTCAATGCCTAATTTTTACTATCCAGCTCGAGCCTCACGCTCTCGTGATTGTTGGTTCTCACCTTAGTTAATTTCCCACTCTCGTGGCAAAACCGTATTAAATAGCTTTTCACGCTTTAGTGATAAAGTTAATTAAATTTAAATTAAAAACTTCAGCCTAAAAGATTGTTTGAGAAAAAAGGGTTTTCACCGATTATTATTAAATCCCATTTAATTAAATTGCTACATACCTATACCGGTAATTTAGCCAGACATGTTAAATAAAGCAAACACAATGCATATACAGATCAACATTGCGGCAAACATGATTATAATAGTAATTGGGTAATAATAATAATAATTCAATAAAAACCTGGCAGTCGAAGTAACAGAGTATAGCGATTCTTGGAGTACTTGAGCAGTCCTCCACAAGTCGGTAGGCTTCTGCTTCTTCAATACAAATTTCTTACTAAAATCAAATAAAGTGTAGTAGTTCCCCAGTGTAGGAAACTACTACTATGGCTAACTAGAAAACGGGAAGGAAAAGGGAAAAAGGAAATTCTAAAAAGAATGGCGAATGAATTAAGGTAACGGAAACAAAGTTGCTGAAAAGAAAATAACCTAAAAAGCTAGAATGCTGTAAAAATAAATTGCAGAGCGTAAGTGTAAATGTAGGCGTCCCCAATTTTTCCCTTTTTGGTCCTTTATATAGTGCTCCTTTAGGTCTTGGTGGTTGATATTTTTAAGGAAGACTTGGTTTGAATGAGGAATCCGTGGGAGTCAAGTTATTGGAGGGAATTTAGGCACGTTTGGGTACCTGTGATTGACTGTTTCAAAGCGCATATTCTGGCCGCGTAACGCTCGTCATGGGCTTGTGAGGCTCGTCACAGGCTGGGTCGTGACGAGCGTCATGAATCTGTGACGGTCGTCACATCAACAAATTCTACATTTCTGGTTTTCTGCTTTTTCCTGTGCTTTCTCATTTGTTTCTTCTTCTTTTTCTTCCTTTTCTCCTTTTTTCTCATTAATGCTTGGAGATTTAAATACTTGCAAAAATAACTCAAATACTTGCGGAATAATCGGGACATTAGTTAAAATGGTATGATCTTTGAGTGTAAATCGGGGCAAATATCTTATGTATTTTCGCGTTATCAAACTCCCTTAAACTTGAATCTTTGCTTGTCCTCAAGCAACTACAATTTGAAAACAAAGTTAAACGCGAATACATTACCCATTCGTACGTGGTTGTCAGGTGGATTGTTAAGATGGCCGATAATCGAGTAAAACACCAAAGATACTGTGACGACGCGAGCTTTCAGCCTTAGCGTAGATCTCTCCTTTGCACAAGCCAGTTTGAATCATGCTATTATAGCTCAACCAAGTGTCTCTATTTCTATTTCACCCGGTTTCATTCTAGCGCAATCACATTAAGCCCTTTGCCTCCGCACACACTTAGTGAAGTAGCCGATTAGTGACTTTGATCCTTTTCTTAGCACGGGGGTTTGGTACACTAGTGCGGTACCCCTTTATATATCCCCTTTTCTGAAGGTTGTGGGGGATCGAGCCGTAGTTCGCCCTACCGAGTCCAGTATCAGGTACCTCTGGACCAACCAACTGGGGTTTCTGTTCCTTCTTTTTGTATATCTTTGCAACCTTTTGTATGGTTCGTTTATCAATTTCTTGATAGAAACAGTATGAAGGAGTTTCTTAATTTGTAGGGATCAAACACTTATATTCATCGGCTCTCCACGTGGTTTGCGCTTGAGACGGTGCTGACTGCTAGTATAAACTACTAGGGGTTAATCTAGAATGGAGACTTACAGTGTCGGTATAATGGTTATTCAAACAGATCTCTTAGAAGTGAGGGACCTAGGGTGTCGGGACGGTATCAATCTTGTTAGATCTTTCTCAATTTTCCTAACTAAACCTCCACAAGACAGCCTATATACTCGTAGGGTATGCATTTAGTCTTAAGGAAAAAAATTGTTATGCCAAAATATGTATAAATAATTGAAAAGGACAGACAAAATTTTTCATATTGGTTGAAAATATTAGCAATAGAAACAAGTAGAGGAGTGATAAGGATTTCCTCCCACATTTAAACAATACATTATCCTCAATGCGACAATATACAAAAATAGAAAAGAAAGACACAAAAATCACTGCTCGTCGTTACGCTGCTGGCTTCTGCGTGCTCTGGCTCTTGCTCTTGCGCGCTCACCTCTTCCTCACTGGGTAGGATCCAATCCTACATGCTGAGTGTACTCCTGGATGGCATCTACGCGATAAGTCAGGGCACTTATCTGGTCTGAAAGTTCCGACTGATCATGCTAGTTAGCATAATCGTGTTGATCCCACTGTATTTGCTGAATCGCTTGCATCATTTCTGTTTGGCGGTCTTCCATTCTTTGGTTGTGTCGCAACATCTCGACGTTGATGTTTTCCATGGAGGCGGGTCTTTGCTCGCTTCTTCGCTGTCCTCGGGAAGAAGTCTCTGCAGCGTGCTCTTGAGGTGGTTGAGGCATGCCTCGGTCAAGCTCCTCCTCGATTTCATCAACACCATTACCAGGATTTCCATCATTTGCCTCGGGGGCATCCAGATCAAAAATCTAATTCGCCATATCTCTCGGATCTGTGCGGTTCCTGTTGGGCATGATGATGCTTCTAACTACCTTGTTTCTGACAACAGGATGGTACTTCCCGTCGTCTCTTGCTTTGATCAGGTGTGAAGCACGGCAGTAGTCGATGTCGAGGAATTCCGCCTGTAAGGCTGGTAAGTTGGCTAGCCTATCTCCCAGGTTCAAGCCTAATGCTATGGAGGTGATGATTCCCCCACACTAAAACGCCTGGCTACCTCTCATGCATGCATCCTGGATGTTGGCTAGTAGAAAAGGAGTAACATTGAACACAATTTGGGCAAACACACAATGAAGAAGGAAAAGTTCCTTGCAGTTTACCTTATGGTTGCTGACTCTTCCAAAAACTGTATGCCCTAGGACTCGGTGAAAGTATCTAATGGCTGGGTTGTGAATATATGTTGCGTTAAGCGTATTCCAGTTTGTGGCGTTCATGTTGGTCAGGTTGTTCCAAACTAGAAATGCTATCTCTGACCATCCTTCCGGGATGCAGCAGTGAATTCCTTCTCCATGTCGGAAACCAAGCATTCTCGCTACCTGGGTTTGATTTAGGGAATACTCGGTGCCGAACATTCTAAATGTCGCGACTCCGGTGAGATATTAAGTAGCGCCAGGGAGTGTGATATAGGAGTAGGAACTCAAAAATTCCAGGGTCAGCGCTTCGTAGGTTGGCTGCGGCGTGGTACAGAGTTGCGTCAAGCTAGAGTTTGTTAGCATCCACTCCATGCCCTCCAAAAGTCCTAACTCCGTCAAGCATTCATGATCAACATACCTCATAGCTTGAACAAAGTGGTGGTAGAACTTGAGGTAGTCGTTTCTTTGGCGTTCGCCGGCTTCTCCATTTCGGAATACGACGGTTGATAGGTCAGGAGTAGCTCTTTCTTGACGGACCATTGATGAGGTTTATGAAACTTTTGGTGTTGGTGGGTGAGATGGAATATTTGTGACTTACACGCTTCGAAAAAAATGTAAAGAATTGAATATTGGAAAGCAGAATGGTATGAGAGTGGTAATTGATGAGGAAGAAAATAGAAAGAGCGCCTGCATTTATAGGCGAGCTCTCTGGAATTCATGACGGTCGTCACAGGGGTGTGACGGTCGTCACGCGCAACGGGTGCGTAACGGTCAGATGCTCGTAACGGTCATTTGCATGCCGTGTGACGATCGTGGCAGATCCGTGACGGTCGTCACGTCCGTGAGACGGGCGTCACCCTATATGTGACGGTCGTAACACGCTGATTTTCATTTTTTTCAACACAGGTTGCAGCAGCATATGATAACAGCATTATGATGACTTAGCAATTTAATTTAAAAGCAAAGATGCAAAAATGATTAAATAAATAAATAAATAAGAAGAAATAAATGAATAGCAATTGAATTAATAGATTGAAATTAAATGTAACATAGGAAAAAAATAGTAACGAAACACAATGAAAGTAATAAATGAACAAAAGTAATAAATGTGCTCCCTCCCCACACAAAACAAAGCAGTGTCCTCATTGCTTAGTGCGAGTAGGAGAAATCAATGGTCAGTAGTATTAGCCACGGTTTTGTCCCAATGCAGCGACAACTTCGTTCAGGTGGTGAAACTGCTCAACGGCTATATCCATCAGGTTTAAGATATCAAGACGCATGATCTTTATCTCTTCTTTCACAATTGTGATGTCAGCTTGAAGCATGGCATGATTATCAGTATATGATGGAGGAACCGGTTCATCAATGTTATAATAGTTGGGAGGTTTTTCAGGGTCAGATTCTTCCATATGGATAAGGTCATTGATATACTCATATTTAGGCGGAGTCTCGGGAGGTGAAGGTGGATCAATAGGGTGTTCATCTAAGTCATAAAGCCAGTTATTGCGGTTGTGAACACTCGTTTTCTCATGGTTAGGCAAGGTAAATAGTCGAACCACTTCGTTACTGATTAGATAATCAAAGGTATCCGTCCCAATGTTTCCTATGATTCTGCGGTTAAAGCAAAATTCGATATCCATGGGTCGGATGTTTCCAAATGGTACAAGCTCATAAAGTCGGCGTACAAGTCCTATAACGTCTGTTATCATGGTTACTAGGCCACCTATTACTATTGGGGTACGGTTGTTTTTAGCAAGGTGGATAAATCTTTCCATCATGAATGTCACGATATTGACATGTCGACCTTGATCGACACATAGCAAGAGGAAGAGTTCATCGCGGGACACTATGGTGTTATTCTCTTCCTTACCAAATAAGGTGTGGGCTAGTATTTTATGAAAGTATCGGATAGCAGGGTTATGGATTTTTTATGAATGCATCTCATTCGGGTTTGGGTTAGATTCTCCAGTTATGCTACCCCAAAAGTCATCTAGGTCGATGTCATCGATTAGGTCCTTCTGGCGGGTAGTAAAAACGAAAGGGCCACTAGGGAATCCTAGGAGGTCAGCAAGGTCTCGACGGCTATAGGTGAAGTCCATGCTAAACAGCCTAAAGGATATCAACCCTTTGTTAAGCCCGTAACCATGTTCGGGGTTGTATACAAGGGAGCTAAGGAATTCTAAGGTTAGTTCACGGTACATGACAAACCGTCTCTTAATGGCTGTGTTCTCCCACCCAAGATGGTTAAACATAAATAGGATGCTATCTCGGATGCCTAATTTATCCATGGTAGGTCCATCATAATATATGGTCAATTCCATATCCTTCCGGGCTAGATAATCATACCGCCTTCGTTGAACTCTGCCTCTGAAAACTGTCTCTATTTGTTGCATGAAGATAGTAAGTAACTAACTAGTTAGAAATTTTCCTATTTATCAGTATCCAATATGTCTAAGTTAGTTACTAGTAGCAACAAGAATGACTGCAAAGAATCAAGAAGAGGGGAGCAAACAGAATAAAGAAGAAAATCAAAGAAGGAAAATAGGTTGTCACAAAGATAACAAAAAAAAGAAAAAAGGGTGGGTTGTCTCCCACTAAGCACTTTGTTTAATGTTGTAAGTTCGATAATAGCATCGCGGTGTACTAGGTTTTGGGTTGAGCGGGCAGCTCTATGAGTCTAAGACTGTTCGAATAGTCTCTATTATCAATATTATGATAGTGCTTTAAGCGCTGCCTGTTTACTAAAATAGGGTTAATATTCCTACCATTTATTTCTATCGCACCATTATTTAGGACTTTGGTGACCTCGAAAGGGCCGGACCACCTAGATTTGAGTTTTCCAGGAAAAAGTTTAAGTCTTGAATTGAATAGTAGCACGATGTCGCCCACCTTAAACTCCTCCCTAGAAATGCGTTTGTCATGCCATCTTTTGGTTCGCTCTTTGTAGATCCTAACATTCTCGTAAGCGTCCAATCTCAGCTCTTCTAATTCGTGGATGTCTAGAATCCGTTTCTCGCCTGCGGAAGTATAGTCTATATTTAGGGTTTTAATTTCCCAATATGCTTTGTGTTCCAATTCTACAGGGAGGTGACATGATTTACCATAAACTAGTTTGAAGGGTATGGTTCCTATCGGGGTTTTGTATGCCGTCCTGTAGGCCCACAAAGCTTCGTTTAGTTTTGATGACCAGTCTTTTCTGGATATTCCTACGGTCTTCTCAATAATTTGTTTTATTTCTAGATTCGAGACTTCGACTTGCCCGCTAGTTTGTGGATGATACGGTGTTGCTATGCGGTGTCGGACTTCATACTTCAAAAGAAGTTTACCAAATATATTCGATATGAAGTGGGAGCCACTGTCACTAACTACTAGTTTTGGCACACCGAATCTGGGAAAGATAATGTTCTTGAATAACTTGATCACTACTCGTGTGTCATTTGTTGGAGAAGCTACAACCTCGATCCATTTTGAAACATAGTCGACAGCAACGAGTATGTATTTATTACCAAAAGAAGTTGGGAATGGTCCCATGAAGTCAATCCCCCATACATCAAAGACTTCCACTTCTAAGATTCCCGTTTGTGGCATTTCATCGCGTCTTGAGATGTTGCCAGTGCGTTGGCACCGGTCGCATTTTGTAACCGCATTATGGACGTTTTCCATAGAGTAGGATCCATCTTAAAAGTCTTGGTTTGGAATCCTTCTTACTTAGCAGATATTTAATAGCGGCGTGGTCGGCGTAGATGATAATTTTCGCCCCCACTAGTTAGGAACGGAATTTGTCCAAAGCGAACACGACTGCTAGAAGTTCTTTTTCAGTGGTGGCGTAGTTCATTTGGGCTGGATCTAGCGTTCTTCTCGAATAGTAAATAGCATGAAGCTTCTTATCCTTCCTTTGTCCTAGTACTGCGCCTACTGCATAATCACTCGCATCGCACATGATTTCAAAAGGTAATCTCCAGTCATGTGGTTGCATTATGGGTGCGGTGATTAAAGATGTTTTCAGTTGGTTGAACGCTGTTAAGCATTTTTCATCAAATATGAAATCAGCGTCTTTCATTAATAAACCTGTAAGTGGCTTGGTTATTTTCGAGAAATCTTTAATAAAACGTCGGTAGAAACCAGCGTGTCCTAGAAAGCTTCTTATTTCTCGGACGGTTTTCGGAGGTTGAAGGTTCTCTATGATTTCGATCTTAGCTTTGTCTACTTCAATTCCTCTGTCATATACCACGTGACCTAACGTAATTCCTTGTTGAACCATGAAATGGCATTTCTCCCAGTTTAAAACAAGGTTTACTTTCACGCATCTTTCGAGTACCATTTCAAGGTTTGATAGACATCCTTCAAAACTCTGCCCACAAACAGAAAAATCGTCCATAAAGACTTCCATGAAGTCGTCTATAAAATCGGCGAAGATTGCCATCATGCATCTTTGAAATGTTGTGGGAGCGTTACATAACCCAAATGGCATTCGTCGGTAGGCGAATGTACCATAAGGGCATGTGAAGGTAGTCTTTTCTTGGTCGTCAGGATGGATTGGAATTTGAAAGAATCCTGAATAACCGTCTAGATAGCAAAAGTGAGAATGCTTAGCCAATCATTCAAGCATTTGATCAATGAAGGGTGGAGGGAAATGATCTTTCCGAGTGGCTTTGTTTAGTTTTCTATAGTCAATGCACATTATACTTCCGGTCACAACTCTTTGTGCTATGGACTCACCCTTTTCATTCTTAACAACTGTAACACCCCCTTTCTTGGGTACTACATGAACGGGGCTAACCCATTGACTATCGGAGATCGGGTATATGATTCCAGCATCTAGAAGTTTCTTTACTTCATCCTTGACCACGGTACTTAGGATTGGGTTGATCCTTCTCTGGTGTTCTCTAGAGGTTTTACAATCTTCCTCCAGCATAATGCGATGCATACAGATAGAAGGACTTATTCCTTTTAGATCGGTGATGTTATATCCTAACGTTGTTGGATACTTTCTTAGGACATCTAGTAATTTCTCAGTTTCCAGCTGTCCTAAGTCAGCGTTGACTATTATTGGTCTTTTCAGTTCAGTGTCTAGGAATTCGTATCTTAGGTTCTTTGGTAGTGCTTTTAGTTCCAAGTCAGGCTTCTTTGGGCATGGCATGTGGTTGGGTGTAAGTGCTAAGAATTCGCTTAGACTTTCATTTTTGTATGGTTCATGCCAATTATTTTCTTCAAAGATTGGAGGGATTTGGATTTTCATTATATCAGAATATGTGGTTTCTTGCATCTCCATCTCTCTCACGCACTCATCTATGACATCAAGCAGATAACAGGTGTCGTCTATAGCTGGCGCTTGTAAGAATTGGGTCAAGATGAATTCAACCTTTTCCTCTCCAACTTCGAATGTTAGCTTACCTCTCTTTACGTCTATTATGGCTCCGGCGGTAGCCAAGAATGGCATTCCTAGTATGATAGGTGTACTGGCATCTTCTTTGGTATCCATGATTATGAAGTCTATAGGAATGTAAAATTGTCCTACACGTACTGGGATATTCTCTAGTATACCGACAGGATATTTGATTGAGCGGTCAGCTAATTGAACAAACATCTTGGTCGGTCTTAATTCTCCCATACTGAGCCTTTAACAAATGGTTAAGGGCATTACACTAATGTTGGCTCCTAGATCGCATAGAGCTTTGTCTATGATGAATTTTCCAATGACGCAGGGTATGGAGAAACTACCTGGGTCTTTTAGTTTTGGAGGCATGTTATTCTGGATTATGGCGCTACACTCGGCAGTAAGTGTAACTGTTTTGTCATCCTCAATCTTTTTCTTATTGGATAGGATTTCCTTAAGAAATTTGGCATATGAGGGCATTTGTGTGATGGCTTCTGTAAAGGGTATCGTAATGTTTAGTTGCTTCAGAAGTTCAACAAATTTCCTAAATTGACTCTCAGTTTTAGAACTTTTGAGTCTTTAGGGATACGGAACGGGTGGTTTATAAGGAGGTGGAGGCACATAAGGTTTTTCTTTCTCTTCAGCCTCTTTGGTATTATCTTCTATTTCCTTCGGTTCATTCACCTGCTCAGTTGAGGTTTTATCTGGTTTTTGGTACATGGCAGGGTTTTGGAGTCTTGGATCTATGGGTCCGTCTACTTCTTTTCCACTCCTCAGTATAACGGCATTTGCATGTCCCTTTGGATTAGGTTGTGGCTGTCCAGGAAATGTTCTAGCTGCAGCGGCTGTAGATGCTTGATGTTGAGCCACTTGTGAAATCTGTGTTTCAAGCATTTTATTGTGGGTGGCTAAGGCGTCTACCTTGCTCGCTAGTTGTTTAAGTTGCTCGCTAGTATGTATGTTTTGGTTCAAGAAGTCTTTGTTTGTCTGAGCTTGGGTAGCTATGAAGCTTTCCATCATTAATTCGAGATTTGACTTCCTAGGCATGTTAGGAGCATTATTAGCTGGGTTTTGATATCCAGGCGGAATAGCTGGTGCTTAGCCAGGTGCATACAGGGCGTTGTAATTCTTATACGAGAAATTAGGATGGTTTTTCCAACCTGGGTTGTAGGTATTCGAATAGGGATTTCCTTGTGTGTAATTCACTTGATCGGTTGGGACTCCTGCTAATATTTGACATTCTTGTGCAGTGTGTCCAGGGTTTCCACATAACTCACAATTTGGAGTTACAGCAACCACGGTGGCTGCGGGTGGTATGGTCAAGTTATCTAATTTTTGAACAAGGGCATCCACCTTTGCACGAACATGGTCAAGGCTACTGATTTCGTACATTCCACCCTTTGTTTGGGACTTTTCTACTGGAGTTCTTTCACCTCCCCATTGGCAATGGTTTTGGGCCATGTTTTCAATGAGTTGATAGGCTTCGTTATATGGCTTGTCCATAAGTGCGCCGCCCGCGGCAGCGTCTACTGTAAGTCTTGTGTTATACAGAAGCCCATTGTAAAATGTGTGAATGATCACCCAGTCTTCGAGACCGTGATGTGGACATATCCTCATCATGTCCTTGTATCTCTCCCACGCTTCGTAGAGAGATTCTATATCTTTTTGTCGGAATCCGTTGATTTGAGCTCTCAGCATAGTAGTTTTGCTCGGCGGAAAATATCGGGATAAGAAGATGTTCTTCAGTTCTTCCCATGTTGTGACGGAGTTCGAGGGCAAGGATTGCAACCAAGCCCAAGCTCTATCTCTTAGTGAGAAAGGAAAGAGGCACAGTCTTATCGCATCTTGAGATACACCATTCGCCTTTACAGTATCTGCGTACTGCATAAATTTTGTCAGGTGTTCATTAGGATCGTCCGTAGGATTTCCAGCAAATTGATGTTGTTGGACGGCTGATAATAGTGAGGGTTTCAGCTCGAAATCATTTTGATTGATAGCGGAGGCAGCAATGCTATTGTGAGGTTCTTGTTGGGACGGGGTAGCGTAGAATTTAAGAGGACGATTATGTGGTCCTTCTTCAGCCATGGTTGGCTTTTCTTCTGGTTTAGTAGGAGAGAAGATATCGGGAATATCATACTTTTATTGATATCCGTGTATTCGGCGTCTCACGTATAAGAAACGCTCTAACTCTGGGACTGGTGGTGCTAGGTTATCGCCTTGTGAGCGAGTACTTGGCATACAATCAGGGAAAGAAGGGATAGAAGATTAGTTTTTATTTTTACCTTAGTCTATACCGTGCAACGAAAGAATCGCACTATTCGACTAAAACAGGTCCCCGCCAACAGCGCCAAAAACTTGATGCTTGGTCTGACTATATATAAAATATAGTTTATCGGGTACTTGACTGCAAGTGCACAGTCCAGTCGCTTTAGTTTTAAAAGATATCGATCCCACAGGGACCTATGGTCAAACTACTGTACTAACGTCACTATGTTTAGCTAAGGGAATGATTAGTAGAAGTTCGGGGGCAAAATAGTAAATCTAAGGGAGATTTAGTTTTAAGAAAGAATTGATGGAAGGGATCAGTATGCAGCGCATTAATTGTCAGGGATTCGATAAGTCACCGGTGAATAGTTTAAATGCCAAATATCTCTCAGTAGAAAATATTTATTTAAAAAGCTTTATCTCACACTCTCGTGATTGTTGATTTGGCCTATAGCTTTAAGTCAGAATGTACGCTCTCGCTGTCCCATTTGAAGTTAAAATTACTTTTTGAAAATAAATAAGTTCTAATTGCTTTTAAAGTGCTCTCGCTGTTTTTAAACTCAATGCCTAATTTTTACTATCCAGCTCGAGCCTCACGCTCTCGCGATTGTTGGTTCTCACCTTAGTTAATTTCCCACTCTCATGGCAAAACCGTATTAAATAGATTTTCACGCTTTTGTGATAAAGTTAATTAAATTTAAATTAAAAACTTCAGCCTAAAAGATTGTTTGAGAAAAAAGGGTTTTCACCGATTATTATTAAATCCCATCTAATTAAATTGCTACATACCGATACCGGTAATTTAGTCGGACATGTTAAATAAAGCAAACACAACGCATATACAGATCAACATTGTGGCAAACATGATTATAATAGTAATTGGGCAATAATAATAATAATAATAATAATTCAATAAAAACCTGGCAATCGAAGTAACAGAGTATAGCGATTCTTGGAGTACTTGAGCAGTCCTCCATAAGTCGGTAGGCTTCTGCTTCTTCAATATAAATTGCTTACTAAAATTAAATAAAGTGTAGTAGTTCCCTAGTGTAGGAAACTAATACTATGGCTAACTAGAAAACGGGAAGGAAAAGGGAAAAAGGAAATTCTAAAAAGAATGGCGAATGAATTAGGGCAACGGAAACAAAGTTGCTGAAAAGAAAATAACTAAAAAGCTAGAATGCTGTAAAAATAAATTGCAGAGCGTAAGTGTAAATGTAGGCGTCCCCAATTTTTCCCTTTTTGGTCCTTTATATAGTGCTCCTTTAGGTCTTGGTCGTTGATATTTTTAAGGAAGACTTGGTTTGAATGAGGAATCCGTGGGAGTCAAGTTGTTGGAGGGAATTTAGGCACGTTTGGGTGCCTGTGATTGATTGTTTCAAAGCGCATATTCTGGCCGCGTGGCGCTCGTCATAGGCCTGTGACGGTCGTCACAGGCTGGGTCATGACGAGCGTCATGAATCTGTGACGGTCGTCACATCAACAAGTTCTGCATTTCTGGTTTTTTGCTTTTTCCTGTGCTTTCTCATCTGTTTCTTCTTCTTTTTCTTCCTTTTCTCCTTTTTGCTCATTAATGCTTGGAGATTTAAATACCTACAAAAGCAACTCAAATACTTGCGGAATAATCGGGATATTAGTTAAAATGGTATGATCTTTGAGTGTAAATCGAGGAAAATATCTGATGTATTTTCGTGTTATCAACCATCTCAAAGGAGTGTATTAAGGGTAAAAACCTGCAGATCATGTTCTATAAAAGTGCCCAGAGTCTTAATCCCATCTATCAGATATTATATGTTAGGATGATTGACTCATCAACCCATAATATTCTCAAGAGAAACTCATTTGAGTGTAGTATCGTGTAATGATTGTGATCAAGTTTACACTTGAACAGTCTCTGCACTACATCCTAAGTAGGCCAAGTTAGGTTAAATGCTCTACGGACCTCAGCTTCTCATACCCCAAATCAGAGAAAGTAATGCCTATCCAGAAATAACTTGTGTGACATCAGTAAATCCAAAGAGGTCTCCACTGAGTATATGGGTCTCAAGCCAACTTGTTAAGGTCTACTCCACACAAGTTGAACAAGACTATACCATCCTCATATCTTAATTTCACTCAAGTTCGGGTTAGAACTTATCTCACCACTCAGAGATCACGAAGCACAATAGACAGATTATATCATACAAACAAATATGCAAACATCAAATATACAAATATACAAATATATACACATAAAAAAGTAGGCTAAACCCACTGAGGACTACTCCCCAACTAAGTCGCCACTTAATTTATGTAGCGGTAAATTCATGACCATCAAGCTATAGATAAACTTGACGTCAATAAAACTAGAGTCACCATCGCGCTTTTATTTTTTCCAAAGGAAAAGGGAAAAGTACGAACAAAACTCAAAGATAAGAATTTTTCAAATCAAAACTAATAAAATGCCAGAGATTACAGGTAAGGGGGTTGGTTACACAGAGGGAAGGTGTCAGCACCCATAGTGTCTTAGGTACTCCTAGGGAGCCCTTTTTATGTGTGTATATGTGTTTGGTATAAAAGATGTTTGAGAAAAATAGAGTGTGGGGATGAGAAAAGAATTTATTGATTATATTTTTATGTTTAACAAGACCTTCAGTCTTGTGCCTATGTACCAACATAAAAATGAGGGATCAAAACCTCATAGCTCGTGGTAAAAATTTCAAATAAGTTGGTGAATTGCTTTTAACAAAAGTGTAATAAGAAAGGCCTAAAAGACTCAAAAGTTTGAATGAATTTGTCAGTGCTTTTTGTCTTTTGAAATTTAAGTCAATATCGTTAAGTTTATTTACAAATAAGATTTAATAAAGAGTTTGAAAATGTATTGGCATAAGGCCAAAGTTTCTAATCATTAAATAATGTCTAAGTTTGAAATCACAGACAAAGAAAGTTTGTTTTGAAAAGAGGGGGAGACTTTGAAATTTAAGAAAGTGGGAGGAGATGAAGAGGCTATCCTAAGCACAAATTTAAAAGTTAAGAGTTGAAAAGATATGACCAATGGGATGCAATCCAACAGACAAGAATGTCATATAGAAACCCATTTTTCCTTTGGACTTTGAATCAAGCAATAATCAATAAAGAAATTAGCAATATCGAGACATCATGAAGGTTAAGGCATCAAATAAAGATAGCCACATCCAAGCAAGAAAATCCCATATCTAGCAGTCTTCTTTATCTTCTCATGTATCAGATGAATTATTCTTTGATCTACTCAGAGCAAA
Organism: Lathyrus oleraceus; assembly: GCF_024323335.1. Classification (NCBI taxonomy): domain Eukaryota; kingdom Viridiplantae; phylum Streptophyta; class Magnoliopsida; order Fabales; family Fabaceae; genus Lathyrus; species Lathyrus oleraceus. The sequence continues at coordinate 198,088,148 of NC_066582.1, read as the reverse complement.
GCATCAGACACAAGATCAAAATAACAATTAAGCACAAAGAAAGAGTAGTAGATGAATCCAAATTAATCCCAAGGTTTGCATCAGATGAAGGCTCAGTTCACAATAACTTAGTCTCAGAATGTTGGCATTGGCCAAGTCCTTTTGCATAGGGAATGTTGCCTAATCCTAAGTCCAAAAGTTCAGATCAAGATCAACAGTCCGTCAGAAGTTTTTTTAGGGCTTTTGTTGTTATTATGTATTTTAAGGTCCTAAGACCACAAACAAAATCAAAACATAGAAACAAATATATACAATCACAAGATATGGCTCAAATAAGCAAAGTGAAAGTGAGATAAACATAAACAAGTTATATGAAATGTAAATGGCAATGAATGATAAGTGACTTAAACTTAAATTGCATAAAATAAATGACTTGGAAGTAAAGCAACATTAATAAGAGTTAGTCAAATGTTAGTTAAAAGTTAGTCAAGTGTTAGTGGAAATCATTGTCAACTGTGCAACACGGTCACCCGTGTCAGCTGACACAGTCATGTTGGATCAGGCGCTGGTTCTTTTTTATCTTTTGTTTTTTATAAAGTATTGAGCTGAAAAGGGTGTTTTGGGGATTTCCAACCAGTGCCAATGGATTTTCACTATTTAGGAGATTTTTTATGAGGAATGAGAGGACTTTTGGGGGAGAGCACAAAGAATTGTTACACAATAAAAGATTGGAGAGTTCAAGGAATTCGGAGAGCAGAAGATTTTCATGAGCGAACACAATTAAAGATCAAAGGTATCCAATCACTTGTAATGTCTAATTTTTATCTTGAATTTATTTTGAACAATATGAGTAGCTAAACCCCCAATGCTAGGGGGTATCCTTGATTTGAATTTGTAATGACTTTTAGTTTACATTTGCAATGACAATATTTTTTTCAGAATTACCGTAATCTTTTGATGTGTTCAATACTTTCTCTTTCGAAACAATTGAGATTGTTGTATGATTATAAATTAGGTTGGACTGTCATTGATAATGCTTTCATAAGATTATTCTGCAGTAAATATCACCTAGGACTAGGGATACCCTATATGAACCAGATTATTCTAGATATATTAAGGCTTAACTTCACCGGTAATTTTCTATGGACATAGAGATTAAGGATGAACGATTAAAGGTTTTCTCACCAAGGCCTTGGGAGAAAATAACCTTGAGAACTGGTAGTAATTAATTGATATTTGTTGATGCAATAGTGACTTAGAGTTGTTATAGGGACAAATTCCACACCTTCCCTGGCATGTTCCTTTACCTTGAAAACCCTTTTTACAGCATTATTTATTTTATTTTCCATTATTTTTATAAGTTTGAATCTAAAACCCCCAACACTAGTTCTTGTTTAATTGAACAATTATTCGAACTCGATATTAACACGCAGTCCTTGAGATCGACATTCAGGGAATTTCTCCTTTATTACTACAAGATGAAAAATAGTACACTTGCTATTTTTCTGATCAAGGGACTTGTCAAGCCACCACTGGAGCCCTAGCTCCGTCTTCTTCTCTGGTGAAGGTCATCGGACTGTCAAGGTCAAACTTACCCAGAAATTGATGGATCTAACATCATTTGAAAGGAAAAACTGCAAGGATCACGAATATGACCTCTGTTTTTTCCATCTCTCACTCTGTAATTAGAAAAGTGAAGATTAAACTAGAGGTGTTCAACCTGAGTTGCATTGAATCAAGCCCAAAACAACTCATTCATGTTGCCTACATTGGTAGGACTTCAGCCAACACAAAATTCAGCTTAGATCTAGAGTATGGAGGGAGAATCAAAGAGATGAAGTTTTGAGAAATTCACCTTCTCTGAGCTGCTTCTGAGCTTTGTTTTTGATGCAACTCTTCGTGCTTTCTCTCCTTCTTGATTACAAAAACTTAATGAAGTGGAAAAGGGAATGAATCTTTGGAGTTTTTGTTCACAAACTTGAGTTGAAAAATAACTCAATTTCTCAAGAAATCTTCAAAAAATTCTATGGTGTGAGGTTATGTAAATTGCTAGCAGAGCTTGGTCAGTGTTCTCTTTATTCCTGAGCAAACGGTTTTTGATTTATAGGCCAAACAAATTATATATGCACCTTTCCAAATTTGAATGAAAATGAGAAATTCTTGGTGCATTGGTGCATGGTTGATAGTAAATGCCCAATTAATGATTGAAATACACTCTAAATCATGCAAGTAGGTTACTTAGCTCATCACACAAGGCCATGCAAGGTTGTGCATCGTTGGGAGCTCAAAACTTGCCAAAATAAGCCATGGAAGGACCTCATACTCAAGTCTCTCATTTCTCATCCAAATGATGTGATCTTGGACTTTTTGGAAATCTCTCATCATAAGGAACAACTTTGATGTTATGACTATTTCAATTTGAAGCTTGGAAAATGGAGAAATATGGCCTTTAAGGTGTAGGTATCAAACATACTTAGAAACTTTTCTAAGCTATAAGCCAAATGACCTCTCTTTCCACCTTAAATAACTTTTGATGTGAAATTAAAATTAACTTGTCTCCCTATACGAAGTTGTAGATATTTCATTTCCCTTTAGTTTTACCACATATTTGTCACCATTTGGAGTTTGGATGATGTAGTTATAGATTTTAGACGTTGAGAAAATTTGCTTGTTCAATGATGAGGACCAAAATGGACCTATAATGTTTCCTCTTGGTACATGACTTTTCAAGTAGAATTGGATCTTTCTCAAATAAGAAAACTTGAATAATACATCTTGAAATTAAGCATGAAACTTAGATCATCTTCATATAATAAAAAATGAGGAAGTTATGGCTCTTGGAAGTTGACCTTCTTTCTAGGGCACAGAAAAAATGACCTATAATATTTCACCATAAAAGATGACTTTCCAAGCAACATTAGCTCTTGCGAACAATATAAAAGATGTTTGGAATGTCATTAAGAGTAAATTTTCTCTTGGAATCATTTAGATATGACACAATTTGTAGGAGATAGGGTCTAGGAAACCCTAGATTTAACTAGTTGACTTTTCTAGTCAACTTCCTTGAATCAACTTGCATTCTTGAAGTTACTTTTCTCTTAGGGGCTCATGGAGGATCATATATGCTAATGATGATGTAAAATGAAGTATACTTTGATATATTTGACCAATTGTTGAAGAAACTTGTTGAGGAAGGGACACAAGATACTCAGATGAATTAGGGATTCCTTGACAAACAAGCTTCAAACTCTTGATGAACTCTTGATCAAAATGACAAATAAAGAACATAGGGATCCATATATTATGTTTAGAAACAATGTTCACCTTTTCTTGTTTGAGCTCTTGCATTGAGGGTCTCAAACCCTAGTTGTGGGCTTGGTGGGGGCACAGATGGACGCACACACTACCTACAAAAGAAACAAAGTTATACTAGACATACTTTTGTGTTTTGGTTAGTAAACAAAGAAAATAAAGTATGACACAACGATATATGCTTGGTGATCTCTCCCAATGCAAACCCAATGAATGATAGGTAAAGAGAATACCAAGGTGTGATCCCAATGCCAATGCAAAGTTATGAGATGGAATGAGGGATCTTAGGGGTTAAAATTAGGGTCTTATAACTGCACCTATTTAAGGTTATTCTATTCGGAGATGTGAAGGTTAAAATCTTTGTATCAACGTGGTAGAATGGGCTTAAACATTAACAACAAGAAACAAATTTTGGTCCCTAAGAGACCTCATGATGCATATGATCTTAATGCAAAATATATTCTTCGTGGGGGATATATTGCCACAAAGGAAAAGAATCCGAAAGAAACTGAAAATCCGTAGGAGCACGGTGCATTCCATAAGGAAAACTCACTGAGGGGACATAGACTCTAGGGATGATAAATTATGCGTAGGTCAGGCTATAACTTAAAATCTACTGGAGACACGAGGGGATTTCCATGAAAATAAATCAATGGAAAGACTCGAGCTGGAGAGAAAAAAATCTACGTGTATCGGGATACCACCAACACAGCAGGAAACTATCCACTAGGGATAGGTGTGAATTGGATTATCCACTACCTTTTACTGAGGTAAATTAAGGATAAAAAACCCAAAACAACAAAGTGTCCACAAAGGGACAACATGAAGAATTATCCACTACCATGCTTAATTGGTAAATTAAGGATATTCAAACAAAAGAATTATCCACTACCATGCTTGACTGGTAAATGAAGGATATTCAAATAAAAGAAATATCCACTACCATGCTTAACTGGTAAATGAAGGATATTCAAACAAAAGAATTATCCACTACCATGCTTAACTAGTAAATGAAGGATATTCAAAAAAAAGAAATATCCACTACCATGCTTAACTGGTAAATGAAGGATATTCAAACAAAAGAAATATCCACTACCATGCTTAACTGGTAAATGAAGGATATTCAATCAGCAAAAGTGAGTTGGAACAACACCAAAACACTTAAAACATATTCTAAGGAAATGTGTAAATCAAAACGATGCTGAAATACCCATATGTTCAAAAAGAAGTTCGATTTCACAAGGAGATACGAATTCGGACTCAACTGGGGAAGTCAAACTTTAACACATGAGTAAAAGAGATATATTATCTACTACCTGTTACTGGGTAGCTTAAAACGGAAGATAATACACTTGGGCAGAGAAACATTTGTTACCAGTTACTAGGCAATATATCAAGGATGACTCGCTAAGGAAAAGGAGGAAGAATCACCAACTACCAGTTACTGAGCAGCTTAACAAAGGTAATCAACCACCAGAAAGAGTTACATTACCAGTTACTCAGCAATATACTCAAAAGGGAAGAATATCCATTACCGTTTACTGGGTAAGGATAGACTACTAGGGAAATGAAAAAGTAGGATTTACAACTACCGGTTACTGGGTAGAAGACCAAAGAGAACAAAAGCAGGATTTACAACTACCAGTTACTAGATAATAGACCAAATAGAACAAAAGCGGGATTTACAACTACCAGTTACTGGGTAGAAGACCAAAGGAAGAATATTTGTTACCAGTTACTAGGTAACATATCAAGGATAAACTGCCGGGGAATAAAATTCAATGAGAAGTTTTGTTAACTACCAGTTACTGGGTAGATAACAGAAAAACGACCAGCTAGAAAAAAGGATAAACAATTACCATTTACTGGGTAATTGAGCAATGATAATCTACTGGCGAAAAGAAAAGATAACCCGTTGGGGAAACGAAAGTAAATTCGCTGGGGAAATCAAAGAAGTAAATTACCTTCTATCGGCTACTGGGTAAATCAACATCAAGAAGGATATTACCAATTATTGGGTAATAAACTCTCAGAGGTCCAAAAGATCTATCTAGGTAAGAACTAGAAAGAAACGGTCAAACAAGACTTAACCCAATGAGGATATAGCTCGAGGGGAGTGGTTCCATTCAGATAATGAACTAGGGAGGAAACATAAATAATAATCATCCACGAGGAAATAACTCATTGGGGAAGAAGAAATGTTAAACTCTTTTTGCTTAAGGGGTTGACACTTTACATTGAAGGAGGACAGAGACACCATATCTGCATGGGGAAATGATATCACCAAAGCAGGGGATCATAAAAATTAGTTTAATGCGTAAAATGCACAATAAAATATCTGATGCTATGCTTATGCATGTATATGCATGAGTATGGAGATGATTATGCTGACAAACAAGCACAGAGGATACAAACATGAAGATCCAATCATCACAACTAGATACTCGGCTTATCTCAACAATATGGGAACACCAACAGGAGAACCTGCTAGGGATGAAAATAAATCCTCAAGGATATAAATCCTATCTTAAAATATTCATATCCTTGTGAATAGTACACAACCATGTACTCGAGGGAGGCTGGGGATATCACAATCTGAATTCAATGCTCAACTCTGATTGGGGAAAGACATGGAGAACATGCATCCGACCAAAAACTGTTGAAGACTCAGCACTCATATATATATATATATATATATATATATATATATATATATATATATATATATATATATATATATATATATATATATATATATATATATATATATATATATATATATATATATATCGCAGTCACAAGGATTAAAACAAATCCAACTTCAATACTCGACTCTCAAGAGAGGAGGAATAACTGTTAGGGGATAAGAAATGATTGACAAATATCTTGCATATATATACTTCATAGCAACAAGTCAATGATGCGGGGAATTTTAGGTCAATACCATATCAAATGGGAGACAATCCTACAGGGGACGGCTACATCAATACTGCTCAGAATCAAATAATGTATGAATGGGGAGATCTTTCACCAGAAGAGGAAACTCTGCGGAGAATCTACATCACAACAAGAGGCAAAACTCTGAGTGGGGAACCGGTGAGAAGATAAATTCCAACTAGATATTTCATCAATCAAGATCAACTATGTGGGGATCAAAATCCGTCAGGACAAATTATGCTTGGGGATTATCTCTAACAAAGAAATAAATGTCGCACAGGGATGCAAAATGCAAACAGATTCCTCAAAAGGAAAACAATCAGTCATATGACTCTTCTTGGGGGATTGAGAAATAAATCAATTCCAAGGTGCCAAATATCAACCAGACTTGCATGAACTCATTAAGGGAGAAACAATGCCACGACTATGTAACAACCAAATAAAGGTGTAATGGGGATCTGAAAACCAAATAAAGGTTTTACTGGAGATCCAGGGTTCAATCACAAAATATGCAAACCGAGGATAAAAATCCATAAAGGCTCTCAACTGGAGAAAGATGATGAATTACAAGGAAAACAACACATCAGTTCTACTAGGAGTAAGCAATAAACTATTTACGGAGAAAACACCTCCAAATAACTGCTTGGGGAAAGAAAAAATGCTTCACACATCAAGACTTACCGTTCTCATATTGATGTTGACATTCCTTTTTCGAATTCAATGTTCTTAAAGTAAATGCCTTATTATTTCAAAAAAGGTTATTCATTGATTTATTTATTTCAAAAATTATCATCATAAAAATGCAATTTTATTAAACAGAAACAAATAAGAATAGCAATTAATTGGATAAAGGCTCAACTTTATTTAATATAATGGTAGTCCGCAAATGGCAGGACTCCATGTATCTTTATAAAGATTGAAAATGGTAATATATATGGAAAAAGGCTACATTGAGTACAATGACCATTATTCTCCCTACCGACTTTGAAATCCAATTGTGCTTTGTCCTTGGTTGAGAATGATGAATCAGAACCAAATGACTGGCAATGTTGCTTCAACGATTAAGTCTAGCCGGATGCAGTTACATACCATAATCCCTAATTTTTGCCTAGATTGTCCCAAGGTGGGGTACTCAATCTACCAGGATGATTTTTTTGGTTCATGTCTCTATTTTTTGCCTAGACCACCCTTTTAGGTTTTCAATCCACCAAGATGCTCATTTTTGCCTAAGTCGTCCTTTCGGGTTTTCAACTTAGCGAGATGTTCTTTTCTTTTTTAGGCGAAGTATTTCTTGACTGCATCGACATTCACAGGACAAGTGACTCTTCACCATCCATAGTTGTAAGAATCAATGCACCGCCTGAGAAGGCTCTCTTAACAACATATGGGCCTTCATAACTAGGAGTCCACTTGCCCCTAGAATCAAGTTTGAAAGATAAGATCTTCTTGAGCACAAAGTCACCTTCTCGGAACACGCGGGGTTTGACCTTCTTGTCAAAGGATTTCTTCATTCTCTGCTGATATAACTCACCATGACACATGGCAGTCAATGTATTTTCTTCAATTAAATTGATATGATCAAACCTGGTCTGACACCATTCAATTTAGGTCAACTTGGCTTCCATCAACACACCCATTAATGGGATCTCAACCTCCACAGGGAGCACAACTTACATGCCATAAACAAGAGAGAAAGGGGTTGCCCCTTTCGAAGTGAGGATTGATGTACGGTACCCATGCAAAGAAAATGGGAGTATCCCATGTCAATCTTTGTACGTCATAACCATCTTTTGGATAATCTTCTTAATATTATTACTCGCAGCTTCAACAGCCCCATTCATCTTGGGTCTGTAGGGAGAAGAATTATGATGTGCTATTTTGATGTCTTTGTAGAGCTTTTTCATCATATTGTTATTCAAGTTTGATCCATTATCAGTAATGATATTACTTGGCACACTATATCATCATATGATTTGATTCTTGATAAACCTCACAACAACTTGCTTGGTTACATTAGCATACAATGTTGCTTCAACCCACTTCGTGAAGTAGTCAATAGCCACTATAATGAATTGATGTCCATTTGATGCCTTGGGCTCTATCATGTCAATCATATCAATTCCCCACATGGAGAAGGGCCATGGAGAGGAAATGAAATTCAAAAGTGTCGGAGGAACGTGAATATTATCCGCATAGATTTGACACTTATGGCATTCTTCACGTATTTCCAACAGTCAGATTCCATTTCCAGCCAATAGTAACTTGCTCTAAACATCTTCTTTGCCATATCATGTCCATTGGAATGAGTACCTAAGGAACCTTCATGGACTTCAGTCATCAATAGGTTTGCTTCGTGTCTATCCATGCATCTGAGAAAAACCATATCGAAATTTCTCTTGTAAAGCACATCACCATTCAGGTAGAAGTTACCATCCAGTCTTCTCAAAGTCTTCTTATCTTTCAAAGATGCCCCAAGCGGGTAAATCTGACTTTGGAGGAAACACTTAATATCATGGTATCATGGCTTATCATCTTTGATCTCTTTGTAGCGGTAAATTCATGACCATAAAGTTATGGATAAGCTTAATGTCAATAAAACCAGAGTCGCCACCGCGCTTTTATTGTTTCCAAAGAAAAAGGGAAAAGTACGAACAAAACCCAAAGATAAGAAGTTTTCAATCAAAACTAATAAAATGCCAGAGATTTCAAGTAAGGGGGTTGGTTACACAGAGGGAAGGTGTTAGCACCCAAAGTGTCTTAGGTACTCCTAGGGAGCCCTTTTTTATGTGTGCATATGTGTTTGGTATAAAAGATGTTTGAGAAAAATAGAGTGTGGGGGTGAGAAAAGAATTTATTGATTATATTTTTGTGTTTGACAAGACCTTCGGACTTGTGCCTACTTACCAACATAAAAATGAGGGATCCAAACCTCGTAGTTCTTGGTAAAAATTTCAAAGAAGTTGGTGAATTGTTTTTAACAAAAGTTTAATTAAGAAAGGGAACAAAGGGCCAAAAATTTGAATGAAGTTGTTTGTTCTTTTTGTCTTTGAAAATTTTAAGTCAATATGATTAAGTTTATTTACAAATTTGATTTAAGAAAAAGAGTTTGAAAATCCATTTGCATAAGGCTAAAGTTTCTATTTAAAATAAGGTTTATGTTTGAAATCACAAGCAAAGAAGGTTTTTGAAAAGGGGGAGAGATTTTGAAATTTAAGAAGTGGGAGAAGATGAAGAGGTTGCCCTAAGCATAAAATTAAAAGTTAAGAGTTGAAAAGATCTGACCAATGAGATGCAATCCAACAGACAAGAATGTCATATAGAAAACATATTTCCCTTTGGACTTTGAATCAAGCAATACTCAATAAGCAATTAGCAATATCCAAACATCAAGAAGATTAAGGCATCAAATAAAGATAGCCACATCCAAGCAAGCAAATCCCATAGCTAGCAGTCTTCTTGTCTTCCCATGTACCAAATGAAATATTCTTTGATCAACTCAGAACAAAGCATCAGACACAAGATCAAAAATAACAATTAGCATCAAGATAAAGTAGTAGATGAACTCAAATATAGTCCAAGGCTTGCATCAGATGAAGGCTCAGTTCAAAATAAACTTGGTCTCAAAATGTTGGCATTGGCCAAGTCCTTTTTGCACAGGGAATGTTGCCTAATCCTAAGTCCAAAAGTTCAGATCAAGATCAACAGTCCACGAAATATCTTTTTAGGGTTTTGTTGTTTATTAAGTGTTTTAAGGTCCTAAGACCATAAACAAAATCAATAATTCACAAACAATATATACAGTCCCAAGATATGGCTCAAATGAGCAAAGGGAAAATGACATAAATTGAAATTCTGGTATCAGATATAAGATGTCGAAGGTAATGTCTCACAATACACAAGCTCACACAAGGCTAAAACCCTAAAACTCTCTCTCTTTATCGTTCGTCTCTTGTGTGTCTAAAACAGGGTTTACATAGCCTTTAAATAGAAGCTTTTCGAATGGGCCTGGGCAGCAGAAAACCCTAATTCTATTTTCCTTGCGTATCTCCTAAGAAACGGCAGCTAATCATCCCTTATTGGAAAATAGAACAATCTGGTTTTAAATCAAATTACTCCTTGAATAGTGCATTCAATCTCCACATAGGCACACACAGATTTGCATGAAAAGCGCAATATCAAGATACATAACATTCAGACTGAATATTCTGTATACACATGTCTTAACATCGGGTCTGATATCTATGCTAAATCCTGCACAACCATATTTAAACATCCTGCAGGAAGCTGATATCACATGTCCAGGCAACACGCGCGACAACTTGTGATAACTCTAAGTTTTACCAAAATTGATGCCAACACATAGAACCAACATTAACATAAACAAGTTAAATGGAATGTAAATGGAAATGAATGATAAATGACTGAAATTTAAATTGCATAAAGTAAATGACTTGAAAGTAAAGCAATATTAACAAGAGTTAGTCAAATGTTAGTCAAGTGTTAGCGATGTTTTTTAATTGATTAAGTCATTCTTTGGAGAACACTCAACCATATATTCACAAGCATGGATCCTTGAACCAAGATATCTTCCATGGGAAGGAAAAAAGGTCAAGTTTCAACACAATTCCATGAAGGATGGGAGACTTACAATATCACTTACTAGAATGCTATGCCTTTAGGTTCAAATTTAGCTCTATGTTAAGCAATCATAATTGGCCTTATGTAGAAGTCACAACTATCTGAGGTTGGGTAATAAAAATTTAGGTGTTAATGCATGTTAGATATTTGGTATGAAGAACCAAACTCCTAAAACATACCACGCACTAAAAGAAAAGATCTAGAGGGATGAACCTATCTTAGTCATACTTGTATAGGTTCATCTGGCACAAGGTCATTGATGAACCAATTAGCCTTAATACATTAGATATTTCATTGGTCAAATGAGGGAATTAGAAAGAATAGGGATGAAGATTTAGAGGGAAGGGAATGAGAGAAACACAAATTAGTCATGGGAGGAACTTTATCAAATTAAAACCATCCATTCATTTTAGGAGAAGAAATGTACATTTCATCAATCCCCTAAATCTAATGGTTTTAATCCAACAAAAGTCAAATCAACCTTGACCAAGGCCCAAACAAATAGTCAAACATCACAAGACCATAAAAATGGCTCAACATAATTTTTACACATTTAATCAAATAAAAATCAATTTAAAAATAAATTAAAATACATTTTTAATTTGGTCAAAACCTAAAATCTCTTTAAAACACCAAATAAATGGCCAAGAGATTTATCATAGGTCAAACAAGGTCAAAGGACCTTAGACAAAAAATTTCATGATTTTTGAAGAGTCAGAAGTATTTTTAAACAATTAAAAATACGCACAAAAAACATTTAATTCATGAAAAATATCAAAATTAATCCAAAAAGTAATTTTAATTCAGAATATGAAAGAGAAAAATATTTCAAGATTTTTGGTGAAAGTCCCATATTTTTTGGATTAAAAATGAAATTTCTATGAATTAAATAAAATAAGTGGATTAATCATAAAATCAGAAATTAAAAATAAAATAGAAAAAACAAGGGCCATCAGATCTCCCTCATTAATTGAGGTGGCAGATCAGATGGCCACACGTGCGCGTTCCATGGTGGACCTTGGTCAATGTAGTGTACGTGTGGTAATCAGTATGGAAGGCTAAGATTAAAACAATTCAAAGAGATCAGATGGCCAGAATGCACGCCAGCACATCACCGGAGCTAGGGCACCGGTTATCTTCTCCAGTGACATTCATTGGACTGGTCCAACTTCATTTCAATGGAAAATGACAAACAATGGCACTATTTCAAAGAGAAAATCCCCAGGATCACGAATATGACTTCAATTTTCTCCAATTCCAAGTATATAAAAAGATATAAGGATTTTAATTTTAAGGATCATGAACTGAGTTGCTTCGATTTGACCTCAAAGGAACTCAATCTTGTTTCCTACATTGGTAGGACTTCAGCCAACCAAAAATCACAAAGAATAATGAAGAATTAAGAGAGAATCAAAGAGATGAAAATTCTGGAAAATCACCTTCGAGTGAGCTTCAACCTTGCTTGATCCTGCTTCCAATTGTCCTTGGCTTGGCTTCAAAATCTTGTAGGAGATGAATTGGATCAAAGAAAAGTTTGGACTCTTGGAGTTTCAATCTCAAAATAGAATGATATTTGAAGCTCTATTTTCAAATGAAAACCTTCAATATTATCCTTTAATGGTAAGGGTTTGGATTGTAGGTTTAAAGCTTGGGCATGAGGTCCTTAATTATGAGCTAAGAGGGTTGTATTTATAGGCATTGCATTTGATTTTCACACACTTCCAAATTTTGCCAAAAATAGAAAACTTCTTGCATGCTTGCATGGGCGTGTGATAGGCCCATCAAATAATGCTATCAGGTCCAAAATCACCATTGTGCAATGCTGAAATCATGTCATGTACTCATGCAATGGAGATTGAAAAGTGAATGTGAAATCCATCCAAATGATCCTTTGAAAAGAACCCATGTGCAAGTCCTACATTTCTTATCCAAATGAGATGACCTTAGACTTTTTGGAAAGGTGAGATCAAGGGGAACAACTTTCATATTGAACACTTTTCCATTTGAAGCTTGGATCATGATGAATTTTTAGGTGGAAGTTTGGAAAATCAAACATATTTGAAAAATTTCTAACTATCAAGTCAAATGTTCACTTCTTCCACCTTGAATAACTTTTGTTATGGTATTCAAATAGACAAAGTTCCTTCATTAACGTTGTAGCTATTTCAAATATCTTAAATTTGGTCACAAATTTGACCTCATTTGTATTTTTCATGAAGGAGTTATGCATTTTAGAAGTTGAGGAAAATCACTTGTTCAATGGTAATGGCCCAAAATAACCTATAATGTTTCCTCTTGGCACATGCATTTTCAAGTTGAATTTGAACTTCTTACAATAATAAATGTTAGAGGGGAAATCTTGAATTTGATCATGGAACATGAATGGATTTCATATCATAAAAAGTGAGCAAGTTATGGTCCTTGGAAGTTGACCTCCTAACTAGGATTCACACAAAATGACCTATAATATTTCACCATAAAAAATGAATTTCCAAGCAAAACTAGATCTTGACGTCAACATGAATGTTTTTTGTAATGTCGTGAGGAGTAACGTTTCTCTTGGAATCATTTTCATATGATAAAAATTGTAGGAGATAGGGTCTAGGGAACCCCAGTTTTGATCAGTTGACTTTCTCTGGTCAACCACCATGAACCATCTTGCTAACTTGAAGTTATCTTGATCTTTTGGACTCATGGAGGATCATATATGCATAAGATGATGTAATATGAAGTATACCTTGAAATATTTGATCAAATGAGGAAGAAACTTGCTGAGGAAGTCACACAAGATACCTAGATGAATTAGGGCTTCCAAGGCAAACAAGCTTCAAACTCTTGATGAATTCTTGATAAAAATGATAAATGAAGATAATGGGGATCCATATGTGATGTCTAGAATCAATGTAAACCATCTCTTGATTGATCTCCTTGCATCAAGGGTCTCAAACCCTAGTTGTGAGCTTGATGGAGCATAGGTGAACACACACACTACCTACAAGAGAAGTAAACTATACATTAACATATTTTTGGTATTTTGGTTAGTAAATAATGAAAAATAAAGTATGATACAATCAAATATATTGGGTGATCTCTCCCAGTGCAAACCCAATGAATGAGGGGTAAGGAGGATGCCAAGGTGTGATCCCAAAGTTAATGCATATGATGAGATAGCATGATGGATCTTAGGGTCAAAATTGGGGTTTTACACTCTTCAATCGAAAATACATTTGTTGGCCTATCAAGGTGTATTACAGTTACCTTAGGAACTTCATTCCAATAATTCATAATAATCATGGAAGCTAACGTTGCAAGAGCATCTGCCATCCGGTTTTCATCTCGAGGGATATGATGAAACTCAACCTTTGTAAACAAAGTTGATATCATCCTCTCATAATCTCTATATGGTATCAAAGCAGGTTGATTTGTATCCCATTCACCTTTAATCTGGTTAACAACCAAAGGTGAATCTCCATAGATGTCGAGATATTTGATTCTAAGATCAATGGCTTCTTCGAGCCTTATAATGCAGGCTTCGTACTCGGCCATATTATTCGTACATTTGAAGGTTAATCTAGTTGTAAATGGAAAATGAATTCCTTGAGGAGTAATAATCACTTCCCCATTGTCATTACCATATGAATTAACAACTCCATCAAATACCATACCCCAACGGGAACCAGGTTCTGGCTCTTCTTCAAGCAATGGTTCATCACAGTCTTTCATCTTCAAATACAATATCTCTTCATCAGGGAAATCAAACTATACTGACCGATAATCATCATTAGGTTGGTGAACCAAATGGTCATCCAAGACACTACCTTTAATCGCCTTATAAACCCAGTATTCAATATCGTACTAAAATACCAACATCTGCCAACGAGAGATCCTCCCAGTTAAAGCAGGCTTTTCAAATATGTACTTGATTAGATCCATCTTGGATATCAACCAAGTAGTATGGTTCAACATATACTGGCACAAACGCTTAGTAGCCCAAGCCAAAGCACAACATGTCTTCTCAAGCATAGGATACCGAGACTCACAGTCGGTGAACTTCTTATTGAGGTAGTAAATAGCATATTATTTCTTACCAGACTCATCTTGCTGACCAAGAACACAACTCATACTCTTTTCAAGCACAATCAACTACATGATCAATGGTCTTACTTCAATAGGCAGAGACAGAATCGGAGGCTCAAGTAGATATTCTTTAATACTATCAAAAGCTTTCTGGCAATCCTTGATCCAATGACAAGATTGATCTTTCAGAAGAAGCTTGAATATATGTGCACATGTGGCAGTCATATGCGATATAAATCTTGAAATATAGTTCAAGCGGCCGAGAAAACCTCTGACTTGCTTCTCAGTTTTGGGCGAGGGCATTTCTTGTATTGCTTTAACCTTGGTAGGATCAACTTAAATACCCTTCTCACTAGCAATAAATCCCAACAACTTACCAGAGCGGACACCAAATATACACTTATTGGGATTCAAGAAGAGTTTGTACTTCCTCAAATGTTGGAATAGCTTTGATAAGTGTTCAACATGCTCATCTTCAGACCTTGATTTGGCAATCATATCATCAACATAGACCTCAATCTCTTTATGCATCATATCATGGAAAAAGTGGTCATGGCTCTTTGGTATGTTGCACCAACATTCTTTAAACTAAAAGGCATCACTTGGTAAAAAAATGTTCCCCAAGGCGTAATGAATGTGGTTTTCTCCATATCTTCGGGTGCCATTTTTATCTGATTATAACCGGAAAATCCGTCTATAAAAGAGAAGACATTGAAATTAGTTGTATTATCTACCAACATATCAATGTGTGGCATAGGAAAAAAATCTTTAGGACTAGATTTTTTCAAGTCTCTATAGTCGACGCATATGTAGACTTTTCTATCCTTCTTCGGAACATGCACAATATTGGCCACCTGCTGAGGATATTCGGAGGTATCAAGGAAACCGGCATCAATATGCTTTTGGACTTCTTCCTTGATCTTCATTGTCATGTCAGGATGAGTTCTTTTGGACACTTTGGCTTGACTGGCGGACACTTTGGCTTTAACGGCAATCTATGCTCCACAATATCAGTATCAAGATCTGGCATGTCTTGATAAGACCAAGAAAATACATCAGAGTACTCTCGGAGAAGCTCAATCAACCCCTTTGTAACCTCTGGATGAAGCTGTGACCCAATCTTGACCTCCTTAATATCATCTTCAGAACCCAAGTTTACCAACTAAATTTATTCTTTAAACGGCTGAATGGTTCTTTCCTCGTGCTCAAGCAAACAAGATAACTCGTCGGAAACGTCTTCATCATTATTCTCTTCCTCAGCTTCGAACAGGAAATCAAAGATCGGAGAGGGAGTAGGGTCATTATTTTTAATGGGTTTGAGAAGCAACCTGCATAATGATTTGATATTTTGATTTTAGAAATATGAAGTGCAAACAAATATTATGGAGCTATGGGAAAAATTATTGTCTATTTATGTTTTTTGTGATTACCATTTTTAGAAAAAAAAGCAAAAAGTAAAAACAGCATAAATATGGATGAATAAAATCGCATTTTATTGATGATAATTGAAAATGCCTGACAATGTTTTCACTTCTCCCTTAGGCATAGGAGAAGGATTTTTCTTTAAACAATAAGGTATATTACTTTGAACAATGAATTATAACGAGAACATCAACAGCAATCCAATTGTTGCAAATTTGGCAATGCCTTAAAAAGTTGGCATCGTCTTCTTTTTCATATTCATCCTCATGAAGGATCGCAGTCGAGTGTTGTTCTTCCTTGTGGATGAACCTTCCTCTACGAAAAAATTATGGCATAGTGTTGACTTCCTTCTTGAGAGGCCCTTGCTCGAATCCTAAATTGGCCCGATTCTTGTTCTCAACCACTTATACGGCACGACCCCAATTGTCTATGTCACCAACCTGAATAACCTCTTGCGCATCTTTCAAAGAAGACATGGATGCCCCAGTCTTCTGGATCACATTAGCCACAGAAAAAGCTTGGAATGGAGTTCCAATAGCTTCCTTAGCTTCAACATACGTGAAAGATGATAATGAAGGTGAGAAAAACAAGAAATGGGGGTTTGAATTATTTTAGAAATTAAAAGCTTTTTCAAAAGTAAGAACACACCGAATTTTATACTGGTTCGCTTATAACACAAAGCTACTCCAGTCCACCCGGCCAAGGTGATTTTGCCTTCAAAAAGGGCTTAATCCACTAATCTTGAAAGATTAATACAACCAAACGTCTAAGAGAGTGATCTCTTAGTCCTCCCAAGTATACAGACTATGCAGAGTCACTTGAGGAACAAAAGCAATTTAGCAAAATAAATTTGTAATAGAGAGTGCTTCTAAGAGTAAGCAAATATTACAGCAGAATAATCAAGCAAGTTTTTTCACGTATGAGCAGCAGCTCGTGAAAGACTAAGAGAGAATCTAAAGAAATTTTTGTGCGTTGTTGTGTATCTCTCACTGAAGTAGGTTGTCCTTTATATAGTGGTGAAAAGGACCGTTGGAGTGATGACAGAATATTGGCCTTTGATGAGCATTCAATGTCATTACTTCTGTGTTTCTTGCCATAACCAATTTGTCTCCCTGAATAAATTCTTTCTAAAAATATTTCCTTTCCATTTGAAGAAATTCTTTCCGTTACTCTTTCTGGATTTGTTGAATCTTCATCAGATTCTTTGTTATCTCGGAGTCTTGTGTCCGAAGGAGATTATGTTGAGGTTACATCAGAGCTTCTCAGAGTACTGGTCTTTCAGATCATCAGAACTAAGTCCAGTGGATGTAGAGCTTCTGGATCTTTCTACTGTCTTGCTTTGCTCAAAGTCAGAGCTTCTAGAGCGCACTTCTTCCTCAGATGCTTCTGATCTTCTAGTACTTTGTATCTGATCAGAGTTTGTATCTGATAACCGATCAAATTCCTTTGTTGTTGTTCAGAGTCCTGCACACTTAGAGAATTTTCGTTAGGGTGCCATTTTTGGTTTCATCCTTTGTTATCATCAAAATCTTGGAATTCTATTGTAGAACTAATTTTGTTCTTACAATCTCCCCCTTTTTGATGATGACAAAACAATCTTAATTTTAGAGATGAAACATTTAGATAAGAATTTTTTTTTGGATCAGATAGAAGTGAGCTCCCCTTGAGATAAGTTTGGGAGTTCAGAAGTTCTTACCGGAGCTTCCATGAGATGATGTTTCTAGATACTCTTTTGCAAATTTCTAAGTCAAAAAGGATTAGAACCAATTTTAAAACAATGTTTGCAGAGTACTGAAAGGATTTAGATATGTTTTCATCAGAGTTGTTTTTAGTTCTCCCCCTTTTTGTCAGAAACAAAAAGACTTAGATAAATGAAGAAAGGACAAATATATATATATATATATATATATATATATATATATATATATATTCAGAGATGTTAGAAACACAAACAGCAGAAAGCGAGAACAAACACAACAGAAAGCAACAAGCAAGAAGAAAAAAAACAAGTCCTAGGTGCCTAAGGGTTTGGAGGTGGAGGCATCCTCTGGAACAGCTGAGTCAGCAGATTCTGAATGTTGATATTGACTGAATCCTGTTGATCCAATTTGGCTCAGACTTCTTTCTGTTCCTTCTGAAGATCCTCAAGTGTCTTGAGAACCAGAGGGATAAAGGTGGAGGACTCCCCATGAGTTAGAGCATCCGGTTCTACCCTGTTGGCAGATTCTTCAGCAAGACGAGCTTCAGCTTCAGCAGCAGCCTCAGCTAGAGCTTTGGCTTCAACTTCCTTAATTCTTTGCATTTCTTCTTGTCTGGCTTTCTCTTCTGCTTCCTCGTGGGCTCGCTCCTCAGCTTCTCTAGCTAGGCGCTCCTGGAGTCTTAGCTTAGCGTCTCTGATGAAGTCGTTTCTGACTAGCTCAGAGAGGCCCTTCAGTTTGAAGGCTTCAGCAGTCATCCAGCCAATAACTCTGTTCCAGTGTGTCCTTATAGCTAAAGGATCATCACTGATGCCAGAGTTGATGGTCAGAGACTTGACCTTGTCAACTGAAGCTCCTGCAAACAACATTATTGCTTCCTCAAGGGTTGGCTTGGTGTTTTCAGGTTCAGAGGCTAGGGGTGGAGAAGTGGGAGGGCTTAGGTTGAGTGTGGGAGTTTGTGGTTCAGAGGATGTGTTTCGTGGGTGTGTGTCAGAGTTGTTTGGTTGAGTTTCAGCGTGAGTTGTTTCAGAAGGTTGAGGGTCAGATGTTGTTGGGTTTGGTTGTTCTGTGGGTGATGAAGTGATTTCTCGTTCAGATGTGGGTTGTATTGGCTGTTGTGAGGCCAGAGCACGAGTTTAGAGTTGGGCCAGAGTGGGAGATGAAGGGTCAGAGTGTTCTGTATCTGTGGAGATGTTGTAGTAGGGGGTGATTCTGGAGAAGAATATGAAGATGGTGAGGTGGTTTCGTTCAACATTTCTGCGTCAGAAATAAGTAAGGTTGTGGTGGCAAGGTTAAATTTCTAGGATGGTTGGTGGGATGTTCTGGTGGTTGAGGGGGGAGTTTCTGAGTTTGTGTAGATGGGCGTGGGTTGAGGGATAGAAGAAGCAATGGGTGTTTGTACAGAAGGAGCAAGAGAAACAGACTTACCAGAAGGTTCAGGCAAAGGTGTTGGAGGTCTTGATCCAGAGGATTCTCCTAGTCTTGCCTTCTTAGCTTGCTTCTCCTTCTCAGAGGGTCCTCGTGTACGCTTCATGAAGTTTGGAGGCTCAGCTGGCAGCTGGCTTATGTTGAAGTCTAAGATATCCACTCCTTGTTTCCTCAGATCATCTAAGTAATAAAGGATTACCTCTGGAGGGTCGATCTTTGAGAACAGATAAAGTCCATGTGGGATCTTCCTCTGATCTTTGAGAGCTTCCCAGGAGGTGTCCATAGTAGGTTTGAACTTGACTTGATCCAGAATCCCCATGCTCTTCAGATTTTTGGCGTTTAGAGCTCTGCCAGTGTCGATCATCACGTCTTCCATGAGTCTGAATGTTATCAGATGGTCCATGAGACGGCTTTCAATCAGAACGTCAGAGATTAGCCTTCCCAGAGGAATGTAGTTTCTGGGCTTCATATTGTTTCTTGTATCTCGTACAAAATCTCTGAGGTACTTGAAGAGAAGTGCTGGAAGGCAAGCTTCAGACCCTTTTGGATGCAGTACAGGATGCACTTCTGGTCTGTATTGATGTAGTCTGAAGAGTTTGAAGCTGGGCGATGATGGATGGTGCCCAAAATGATCTTCAGCCAGACCCGGAGGTTCTGATGTAGTTCCTTGTTCTTGGATTGGGTGCCTTTAGCGTTCTGTTTGAAGATAGTTGGATTAATCTCATGGGACAGATATTTTTCCCTAGGATTAATGTTGTAGATCCTTCTTCCTCCATCTTTTTCCATGCCCAGAAGAGTAGCAATAGACTTCTCAGTTATCACCATTTTGACTCCTAGAACATAGGAGACTATGAGTGATCATCAGCATCAGCGAATCTCCAGAATTCCTTCACTAAATTTGTGTAAACTGGACCATACAGACGTTGGAAGTAATTTCCCCAACCTTGATGCCTGAGTTCTTCAGTTAGGTCAATACCGTTTCTGCGCATGTTGTCAAAATCCACCAAGGATTCACATTACACCTCCAGTTTCTCAAATGGTGTTGCAAGATTGATGTGAGGCTCACGATCAAGAATGTGAGGCTCTTTGTAGATGGGAGTTGAGACGACACCAGTAACCGCTGGGTTTGGGTTGCTTGAGCTTGGAGCTTGTTCGTTTGAATCCATTTGTTGAGAGAAGTTGTAGACTGATTGTTGTTGGGCATTCATGAATGTTGTTGAGAGCTGTGTTGAAGGTTGAAGAATGCTGCAGAAATGCCTTGAGAGAGAGAGATGAACTTGCAAGGGGTTAAGAGTGCGTGAGAGTGAAAAGTGTGCAATGTGTGAGTAGAGGTGTTTAAATACCCAAATTAGGGCGCATGCAAAATGACACACAAAACAGAGTTTAGCATAAAAACCAAGTAAGCACGTTTAGAGGGAAAATGATTACAGCTCATTAATGATGTCTAATCCCAACAGTCAGTACACTGCTCGAGGAGATCTCAAGAGACTGTTCCTTGATTACTACTAGGTAACTGTCTAGAAGTTCCAAGGTCAGACGCAAGGTACTCCACGTGTTTGCTTTATCTGATCTTCAGGAATACCAAGGGATTGGTTCCTGAAGATTTCTAACTCAAATAACTTCTAACTTGGTAGGAGTATTAGAGTCAGAGGTAGAATCCACTTTGTTTACATCAGAATCTTATTTTACAAACTCAGAGGCACATTTTATTCAGGGCAATTTTGAATGTTCAGATTCTTTAAGATGGAGAGGAATCTATCTTCAGCTAAGGGTTTAGTAAAGATGTCAGCCCATTGATGATCTGTATCAATGAATTTCAATGTTACTACCCCTTTCTGAACATAGTCTCTGATAAAATGATGTTTTATTTCTATGTGCTTAGCTCTGGAGTGTATGATAGGATTCTTGCTTAAACAAATGGCAGCAGTATTATCACAGAAGATAGGAATGTTACTCTCAAAGATTTGCAGATCCTCTAAATGATTTTTCATCCAGAGCATCTGGGTAGTGCATAGTGATGCTGAGATGTATTCCGCTTCTGCAGTAGACAAGGCTATGGTTGATTGTCTTTTGCTGGCCCATGATATCAGATTCTTTCCCAAGAGCTGACAATTTCCATATGTGCTTTTTCGTTCCATTCTGTCTCCTGCGTAATCTGCATCACAAAAACCAGATAGTCTATACTCTGATGTTTTCTCATACATCAGGCCCAGGTTAGGAGTTCCTTTCAGATATCTTGGAATTCTCTTAACTGCTGTTAAATGAGATTCTCTAGGATCTAATTGGAATCTGGCACAGAGACAAACACTAAATAAGATATCAGGGCGAGTAGCAGTCAGATAGAGAAGGGAGCCTATCATACCACGATAAAGCTTTTGACAAACCTTTTGACTGACTTTTTCTTTTTCAAGAATGCAGGTTGGATGCATGGGTGTCTTTGCAGGTTTGCATTCAGCCATTTCAAATTTCTTCAGAATGTCTTTTATGTATTTACTTTGATGAACGTAGGTGACTTCTGAAGTTTGATTAATCTGAATTCCTAGAAAGAACTTTAGTTCTTGCATTAAGTTCATTTCGAATTCTGCCTGCAGTAGCTCAGAGAATTCTTGACATACAGAGGCGTTAGCTGAACCAAAAATGATATCATCAACGTATATCTGGCATATCATGAGATCATTATTAATGTTTTTACAGAAGAGTGTAGAGTCAACTTTTCCTCTAATAAAATCATGTTCCAAAAGAAAATTACTTAATCGTTCATACCAAGCTCTGGGAGCTTGTTTTAGTCCATATAGAGATTTCTTAAGTTTAAAAACATGTTCTGGACAATTTGAATTTTCAAAACCCGGGGGTTGGTTGACATACACCTCTTCTGATATATAACCATTAAGGAATGCGCTCTTGACATCCATTTGATACAGTTTGATAGAATGATTTATAGCGAATGAGACAAGTAAGCGAATAGATTCTAACCTGGCGACTGGGGCAAAGGTTTCGTTATAGTCAATGCCTTCTTGTTGACTGTAACCTTGAGCCACCAGTCGAGCTTTATTTCTGAAAACTTCTCCTTTCTCATTCAGCTTGTTTCTGAACACCCATCTGGTTCCGATAATGTGAGTGCCTTTTGGTTTCGGAACAAGATCCCAGACGTCGTTCTTTGTGAATTGATCTAGCTCTTCTTGCATGGCTAGAACCCAGTCGCTATCTTGAAGTGCCTCATCACAGGACGTAGGTTCGATCAGAGATACTAGTCCCAGAGGAGTTTCTTCAGGTGTCTTGAAGGTAGACCTAGTTCGGATAGGTTCGTCCTTGTTTCCCAGAATCAACTCTTCAGATATGTTGAGGCGACTTTTAGCTTTCTTTGGGATTGTTGGGGATTTAGTTCCTTCGTAGATTTGAGTGGCAGTTGCTTCAGGAGCTTTAATCTTCTCATCATAACCTGCAAGAGTAATCTCCAGATCTGCAAGTTTCTCAACTAGCTTTGACTTTTCAGGGTCAAGCTTATCATCAAATCTGACATGAATTGATTCTTCCACAATTTTGGTTTCTGTATTGTATACTCTATAGCCTTTAGAGCGTTCTGAGTATCCTAACATAATACCTTTTTGTTCTTTGGAATCAAACTTGTTCAAATGTTCTTTAGTGTTTAAAATAAAACAGGAACATCCAAAAGGATGAAAATAGGAAATGTTGGGTTTTCTTCCTTTACACAGTTCATAGGGAGTCTTCTCCAGAATAGGTCTTATGGAGATTCTATTCTGAATGTAACACGTTGATTTACAGCTTCAGCCCAAAAGTGCTTAGCCACATTTGTTTCATTGATCATGGTTCTGGCCATCTCTTGGAGTGTCCTATTCTTCCTTTCCACAACTCCATTTTGTTGTGGAGTTCTAGGACAGGAGAAATCATGGGATATTCCATTAGAGTCAAATAATTCCTCAAAAAAATTATTTTCAAATTCCCCACCATGATCACTTCTAACTCTGATGATTTTAGAGTCAAATTCGTTTTGCACTTTGGAACAAAAGCTAGTGAATACAGAGTGAGACTCACTCTTGTACTTTAAGAATTTTACCCATGTCCAGCGACTAAAATCATCAACAATGACCAGTCCATATTTCTTTCCATTGACTGATGCTGTTTTCACAGGACCAGATAAGTCAACGTGAAGAAGTTCCAGAGGCTTAGAGGTAGAAACAATGTTTTTCTTTTTAAAAGATGATTTTGAAAATTTTCCTTTCTGACATGCTTCACATAGAGCATCTGAAGAATACTTCAGCTTAGGTAGACCTCTGACTAACTCGAGTTTATTTAGCTGAGATAACTTTCTCATGCTAATGTGGCCCAAGCGTCTATGCCATACCCATTGCTCTTCGTGAACATACATCAGACATTTCACATTTTGTTCTTTTAAATCAGAAAGATTTATTTTATAAATATTGTTTTTCCTCTTGCCAGTGAATAGGACATATCCATTGCTTTAAGTTATGGCTTTACATGTTTTTTTGATTGAAGATTACATCATATCTGTTATCACTTAATTGACTTATTGATAACAGATTATGCACTAATCCTTCTACATATAAAACATCAGATATAGAGGGAAGAGTACCGTTACCAATAGTTCCGGAGCCTCTGATCCTTCCTTTCTGATCTCCTCCGAAGCCTACAAATCCAGCGTCTTTAAGTTCTAGGCTTTGGAACATATACTTTCTTCCCGTCATGTGTCGCGAGCATCTAGAGTCCAGGTACCATGACTGGTGTTTTAACTCTGCTGCATAAGATATCTGCAACATAAACAATCTTATCCTTTGGTACCCAGAGTCTTTTGGGTCCTTTGCGATTAGTTTTTCCAGAGTTTCTTAAAACTTTGGGTTTTCTAGCATTATTAAATTGTTGTGCTTGTGTATGTGTATAGTGATATGAAAATGGAGATTTAGGTTGGTCATTATTAGAAGTTTTATCTTCACTAGGATCATACCCAATTCCTCTTCTATTGTTCTGACTGACCCCATAAATCATGGATGCCATTCTGCTCCTCTCTATCCCATTTTTTAGAAAATTTTGAAAAGATTTTTCATATTTATAAATTATTGTGTATGAAGTTTGTGGAGCTTGAGATAGCGCTTCTTCAAGTTTTGAACAATTTTTCTTTGTTGCATCTCTTTCTAATGTCAAAGTTTTGTTTTCATCTTTTAGTTCTAAGATTGTTATCTCAAGTTTGCCACATGCTTCTAATGTTTCTTCAAGAACATCTTTTATAGCTTTAAATTTTTGTTTGAGTTTCTGATATGAGTTTAGAGTTTCAGACAAACATGATTCTAGGTCAGATCGAGAAAGTTCAGAAAATACCTCTTCTGATTCAGATTCTTCATCTGAAGTATTCTTGGATGTGGTAGCCATGAGTGCCATATTCGCCTGTTCATCAGAGTTTGATTCTGATGAGTCAGATTCACTGTCGTCCCAGGTGGCCATCAGTTCCTTTTTGGTTCTGAGGGAGTTTTTCTTGAAGTTCTCTTTTCTGGAACTGTCTTTCTTTAACTTTGGACATTCGTTTCTGTAGTGACCTGTTTCTTTACATTCATAATAAGTAACATCTTTGTTAGATTTACCTTTTGAGGTTGATTCTGATCGGTCCCCTCTGGGTCTTGGTTTTCTGAAGTTATTATTCCTTTTTCTCCAGAGTTGTTTTACTCTTCTGGTCAGAAGGGATAATTCTTCCTCATCGTCAAAATCTTCCTGCTCATAGTCATCAGCGTCTTCTGTTTCGGCCTAGAAGGCTTTGTTTTTGTCAGACTTGCGCCTTTCAGATCTGGACTTTAATGTTATAGACTTGATCTTCTTCTGAGGCTCATTTTCTCCAGTTCTATCTCATGACTTCTGAGTGAACTGACAAGCTCTTCAAGGCTGATGTTGTTCAGATCCTTTGATAGCTTTAAGGCTATGACCATGGGTCTCCACTTCTTTGGCAAGCTTCTGACTATCTTTTTGACATGGTCTGCAGTAGTGTATCCTTTGCCTAGCACTTTGAGACCAGCAATAAGAGTTTGGAATCTAGAAAACATTACCTCTACAGCTTCATCATCCTCCATCTTAAAGGCTTCATATTTCTGGATTAGAGCCAGAGCCTTTGTTTCTTTGACCTGAGAGTTTCCTTCATGAGTCATTCTTAGGGAGTCGCGTATATCTTTAGCTGTTTCCCTGTTTGTGATTTTTTTCATACTCATTGTAGGATATGGCATTGAGAAGTATCATTCTGGCTTTGTGATGATTCTTGAATTCGCGCTTCTGATCATCTGTCATTTTGCTTCTGGGAACGGCAACTCCAGCATCTGTTACAGGAGGTTTGTATCCAACTGTGACAATGTCCCAGAGATCAGCGTCATAGCCCTGAAAGAAACTTTCAATTCTATCTTTCCAGTAATCGAATTTCTCTCCATCAAAGACTGGAGGCTTAGCGTCGTAACTATCTCTTTCATTTGTGTTGGCCATAGTTTTTCTCGTTCTGGATCTCTCTACACTGTTAAGTGTTTGATTAGAAAATCAATAACAAAACCAGGCTCTGATACCAACTGAAGGTGAGAAAAACAAGAAGGGGGGGTTGAATTGTTTTAGAAATTAAAAGCTTTTTCAAAAGTAAGAACACAGAATTTTATACTGGTTCGCTTATAACACAAAGCTACTCCAGTGCACCCGACCAAGGTGATTTTGCCTTCAAAAAGGACTTAATCCACTAATCTTGAAAGATTAATACAACCAAACGTCTAAGAGAGTGATATCTTAGTCCTCCCAAGTATACAGACTACGCAGAGTCACTTGAGGAACAAAAGCAATTTAGCAAAATAAATTTGTAATAGAGAGTGCTTCTAAGAGTAAGCAAATATTACAGCAGAATAATCAAGCAAGTGTTTTCACGTATGAGCAGCAGCTCGTGAAAAACTAAGAGAGAATGTAAAGAAATTTTTGTACGTTGTTGTGTATCTCTCACTGAAGTAGGTTGTCCTTTATATAGTGGTGAAAAGGACCGTTGGAGTGATGACAGAATATTGGCCTTTGATGAGGATTCAATGTCATTACTTCTGTGTTTCTTGCCATAACCAACTTGTCTCCCTGAATAAATTCTTTCTAAAAATATTTCCTTTCCATTTGAAGAAATTCTTTCCGTTACTCTTTCTGGATTTGTTGAATCTTCACCAGATTCTTTGTTATCTCAGAGTCTTGTGTCAGAAGGAGATTATGTTGAGGTTACATCAGAGCTTCTCAGAGTACTGGTCTTTCAGATCATCAGAACTAAGTCCAGTGGATGTAGAGCTTCTGGATCTTTCTATTGTCTTGCTTTGCTCAGAGTTAGAGCTTCTAGAGTGCACTTCTTCCTCAGATGCTTCTGATCTTCTAGTACTTTGTATCTGATCAGAGTTTGTATCTAATAACCGATCAGATTCCTTTGTTGCTGTTCAGAGTCCTGCACACTTAGAGAATTTTCGTTAGGGTGCCATTTTTGGTTTCAGCCTTTGTTATCATCAAAATCTTGGAATTCTATTGTAGAACTAATTTTGTTCTTACAGATAAGTGGCTCACCAACAGTGCCTTCTCACCTCCAACAATAACAAGCTTCCCATTCTTAACAAATTTGAGCTTTTGGTATAGAGTTGACCTGACGGCACCTGCTTCATGAATCCATGGCCTACCCAATAAGCAGCTATAGGTCGGGTGGATATCCATTACCTGGAAAGTAATTTGGAAATCGCTCGGACCAATATTAATTGGGAGGTCAACTTCTCCAATGACGGTTTTGCGAACCATCAAACGCCTTCACAATCACACCACTATATCTCATGGGTGTTCCTTGATAAGATAGCCTAGCCAAGGTAGACTTGGGTAGAACGTTCAACGATGAACCAATGTCTATGAAGACGTTGGACAAGGCATCCTCCTTTCAGTTTATAGGTATGTGGGGAGCCAGATTATGATTCCTACCTTCTTCTGGAAGCTCCTCATCACAAAAACTCAGATTGTTGCACGCAGTAATGTTAGCAACAATGTGATCAAATTGATCAACCGTAACATCATGTTCAATGTAAGATTTCCAAGTGCTTTTTCCAAAGCCTCACGGTGTCCTTAAGAATTCATTAATAGAGATAAAACAGAAATCTTGGAGGGCGTCTGGAGTAGCTGCTCCACGACGTTAAACTCGCTCTTCTTTATCAGATGGAGTACTCCATCATTATCATGCTTATTCTTCAAACTGTTGGACTCACCAGACTGACAGATTGGAGTGTTAACAGGATCAAACAAAGGAACAACCACCTCAGCCTTATTTCCAACTATGACGTTCTCAACAGCCGTCGGGAATATCGAACTGAACACTCGACCACTTCGGGTTACCTTGACAATGTCAATAATGCTTATTACTGAAGTAGTTGCGGGAAGAGGAACCTCTTTCCCATCTTTGATCATATTAGCATCATACTTGTAAGGCACAACCTTATCATATGTGTACGGGACTGGGCCCTCCAACCGTATCACTAACGGTGATACTGATCTATTGCTTCTCTTATAGCTATCGTACTGAATCACCGCTCGTTCACGAGTTTTGAAAACTAGAACAATCATATTCACGTCACCATCCGGATTTCTAGCTTGGTTGATGTGAATCATACCTTCATCCATTAACCTTTGAATATCCCTATTCATAATCACGCACCTACGGAAATTGACACTACAAATGATACAACTGTCATGATCATGCTCGCATTTACTAATCTGACATAAAGTATTGTGAGGCTCTACCAAGGACCTTCAGATATGTCGAACATCATAAACTTTGTACTCATCGGGACAACCTTCCACCATATTTATAGAGGAGTTACCATGAGCGGGTAACAGATTGGCTTTAACATTCGGCGCACGGTCCTTAAAGGACACCATCCCACTTCTTACCAAATGTTGAACCTCGTATTTCAACGGATAACAGTTCTCAATATCATGGCCCGATGCCCCTTGATGATAGGAACAATGTTGATCAGGCTTATACCACCACGGCAGAGGTTCAAGCATAGGCGGAGGACTTCTTGGCTGAACCAGATTTTTGACAATAAGACAGATATAGTTCAACATAGGACATCGGAATAGGGTCAAACGTGACCTTATTCTTCTCATATTTGTTTTGTTGATTATTGTTGTGATTGTTGTTATGATGATTGTTGTTATGATGATTGTTGTTATGAGTACAATGTTGTTGTTGTTGTTGAGGTTAAACTGTCGTTGATTGAACGGAAGATTTATTGGAAAACACTGGAATAATAGAAGACACTTGATGATGTTGTTGATGAGATCTGGAACTCTTCTCCACATAAGGTTTCCTTCGCCTCTCCACAGTCACTGAATTAGTTTCTCCATCCTTCTTTTTCGAGAAACCACTCCCATACTTCTTACTAATTGACGCTTCTTCTCTAGACAATATTCCCTCACAGACACCTTCCTCTATATGCATCCCCATTTTTACCATCTCGGTGAAATCATTGGGAGCGCTAGCAATCATACGCTCATAGTAAAATAAACTCAAAGTCTTGAGAAATATCTTTGTCATTTCTTTTTCTTCCAACGGAGGACTGATCTGAGCTGCTAGCTCTCTCCATCTTTGAGCATATTCTTTAAATATATCTTTGTCTCTCTAAGACATAGACCTAAGTTGGTCATGATCAGGTACCATATCCATATTGTACTTATACTGCTTGACAAAGGCCTCGCCTAAGTCATTGAAAGTACGAAAGCTACCACTGTCCAGACCCATGTACCGACGAAGAGCGGCACCGATCAAGTTATCTTGGAAATAATGAATGAGCAATTGGTCATTGTCTATTTGGTTTGACATATTGCGGGCATACATCATAAGATGGCTTATAAGGCAAGTGTTCCCCTTGTATTTCTCAAAGTCAGGGACCTTGAACTTAACAAGGATCTTCACGTTGGGCACCAAGCAGAGCTTAGAAGCGCTCTTCCCAAATAAATATGTTCCCCTCAGGGTCTTCATTTCCTTATTCAGTTCTTGAAACTGGTCCTTTATTTCATCCATCTTTTAATACATATATGGGCCTTCAGATGGCTCAAAATGGTAGATAGTCTCTTCAACACGGGGCATGACATGTACAACAGAAGAAGGAGTAGACATGACCAGGCGAGATGCCGACATAGGAGCAATGGTAGGAGCATAACCCTAAGGTACATACGTTTGAAGCATTCCCCAAGGGAATCCAGAATGCATAGAGTGCGGAGGCTGGTTGACTGGAGCCACAGACACGGGCGTTGAGGTAATCTCGGAGATAACTGTCTGTTGTTGCGAAGTTGCAGGAGCTTGAGTCGCCTGACTCTGAGCTTTGATGAGAGACTCCATAAGAGTAGTAAGTCTA
The DNA here is from genome assembly GCF_024323335.1 of Lathyrus oleraceus. NCBI lineage: Eukaryota > Viridiplantae > Streptophyta > Magnoliopsida > Fabales > Fabaceae > Lathyrus > Lathyrus oleraceus. The sequence continues at coordinate 198,058,249 of NC_066582.1, read as the reverse complement.
GAAACCTCCTATTTGAGTTCAAGGTTTTATTGATCTAATTGATCCATCTCGCGTTGATGATTAGCATGAGTGTTGTACTGATGTGTCAGCTTGACTGATACAAAGATGAAGATCATGAGACACCTGGACGAAGGGCTAGAATGCAAGAAACCTACGATGAAAATGATGCATGAATGCAATCTTTTTTATTTTATTATTTTCAAGGAACATACAAAGTATTATTTGCAAATATTTCAACAATAATAATCAATAATAACAATTTGAATTGGCCATAAAATCTCATTTTTAATCATAATATTTGGAAGGATTACACTGAGTACAATTTCAGAAACCAAAATACAAATACAAGAGAAAAGGAAAATAGCATCCTAAGGATCTCTAACAACTACATCATATGAACTAGCTATGGGCATGTACTTCCTTCGAATGCGTATGATCTCTGACTCGTAGGAAGTCTTCATATGAGCTTTCTCGATGATGAGTTGATCGACGATCTTCTTCCAAGCATAGGAAGACTGAGGGATGCTAGAGGAAAATAAATCCTCTGGCCCTCTCTCTCTTAACTGCACAATCTTCGAGGATCTCAATAAGTACATCCTTGGCTTTCATCTCAAGTTGCAACTCCATTTGCTTTCGATTCAAAGCATGGAACTATTCTTCTCAAAGGTCCTTCTCTTGCTTCATCTTAGCTAGTGCGTCTTCCAACTCCTCTATGTCTTGGTTAGGGAGATTTGATGGCTCAACCACAACCATAGACATAGGTCTTTCATAGGCATACAACATCTTAATCTCTAAGGCTCTCTTCTTCACCCAACTAGTGTAAGGTTCCAAAGCTACAATTGCACGGCCCGAGCTCGACTCTTCCCCTCCTATGGACACTATGCCAAGCACGAACCATCCTACTCTTCAAGTTTTGGGTATCTTTACCCTCTTTATAGAACATACCTTATAATTGGATGTTATTAGGTTTATCCTTCAAGGGGAACCTAAGTTGACAACGAGCCAAAGCAGGGTTGTAGTTGATTCCTCCTTGTGTACCAATGAGAGGCACATTAGAGAATTCACCACAACTATTAATAATCTTCAAGTTATCGTATACATAATTATACCAAGTAATATCATCATTAGTGAGAGACATAAGTCTCTGGGACCACCATAGACATTGCTTGTTCTCTAGGAAGACTGGTGTCTGAGGCAAGTGTGAAATAAACCACTTGCACAGAAGAGGGATGCAGCACACAATGGTTCCACTACCCTTATAATTCCTTATATGTATGGAGAAGTACATGTCACCCAACAGAGTTGGAATAGGATTCCCAATCAAGAAGATTCTAATGGCATTAGCATCGACAAAGTTGTCAATGTTAGGGAACAATGCTAGACCATAGATAAGCAATACGAAGATAGCCTTGAAGGTGTCCATACTACCGGCTTGAGCAAAAGTGGTAGCTCTCCCAATCAGAAACTCATAAGTCAGACCTCGGATACCTCCTTTCTTCGTCATATTTGCATCAATGTCATACTTCTTCAAATGAAGAGCATCAGCCATGACTTGAGATTTCGGAATCTCCTCTAATCCACTAAAAGGAACTTTGTCAGATATGAATATACCCAAGAGATATGCATACTCCTCCAATGTAGGCATAAGCTAATAATTGGGAAAGGTGAAGCACCGGTAGAGAGGATCATAGAACTGAACCAACGCGCTCAAGAGTCCTTCAACAACCTCGGTAGACAACATAGACAGAAGCTTCCTATGACGTTCTTTGAAATCAAAGGGATTAACTACAAAGGATGCTAGCTTCCTTAACTCTTTCAAAAATCTGGACATTTGGAACCGTACTTCTTAGTGTTTCTTCGCCCATAATCCATGGTCTGGAAATATTTGCAAACACGACCTTAGTTCCTTGAAATTTATTTTTGTGATGAATGTTATGATGTGCATGTATGCATGAATGCAACAAACACACACAAGGTATCACACACATGGAAAACGCAAAAAAAAGGTCAAGGGATGGATCAAGTCATCGTCAAGATCAATCATCCATTTTGGTGGATTAGGGTTTTTGACCTTATCAACACTCAAGATCCATTGATATTTATGGTAACTGATCGAATCAACCAAGAATCAAAGGGTTTGTTGCGAGTCACGAGCATGAAGTTGGGTTAAAAACCATCCCAAAGGAGTGTACTAAGGATAAAAACCTATAGAGCATGTTCTAAAAAGTTCCTAGAGTCGTGATCCCATCTATCAGATATTATATGTTTGGATGACTGATTCATCAACCCATAGTATTATCAAGAGAAACTCAACGGAGTGTAGTATCGTGTAACAACTGTTATGAAGTCTACATTTGAACAATCTTCGCACTAAGTCCTAAATAGGCCAAGTCGGGTTAAATGTTCTAGGGTTCTCAGCTTCTCAGACTCCTAGGTCGGAGGAAGTAGTGCCTATCCACGACTTACTCGTGTGACACCAGTAACTCCAAAGGGGTCTCCACTGAGTGGGGGATCTTAAGTCAACTTTTTCAGGAATGACTCCATCAAACCCAACATTGACTATACCCACCATCCTATCTTAGATTACACTCAAGTTCGGGTATAGAACTTATCTCACCACACACAGATCACCAAGCACAACAGATAGAAAATGTCATACACATAATATATACAAACATACAAACATCAATAATAAACAAATATAATACACATAAAAAGTAGGCTAAACCCACTAGGGACTACTCCTCAACAGAGTCGCCATTTTTTTTCTATAGCGGTAAATTCATGACCATTGAGATATTGGTTAACTCAACGTCAATAAAACCAGAGTCACCATCGCACTTTTATTATTTCCAAAGGAAAAGGGAGAAAGTACGAACAAAACCCAAAGATAAGAAGTTTTCAAATCAAAACTAATAAAATGTCAGAGATTACAGGTAAGGGGGTTGGTTACACAGAGGGAAGGTATTAGCACCCAAAGTGTCATAGGTACTCCTAGGGAGCCCTTTTGTGTGTACTTGTTTTAGTTGAAAAGATGTTTGTTTTAAAAATAGAATGGGGGGATGAGAAAAGAATTCATTATTTACATTTTGTGTTTGACAAGACTTTTGGTCTTATGCCTACGTGCCAACATAAATGAGGGATCAAAACCTCGTAGTTAGTGGCAAAAGATGGGTGGATTGATTTTACCAAAATCTTAAAGAACTTTTGTTATCAACGGGAGAATACTCAACCGAAAATCCACCAACAATGAGGGCTTTATAACATTTTAAAGGGAGGGCTTCAACTCGGATTAAATCAACAAGTATGCCTCTAAACCCTACTAAATGGAAAGTATTACACCCAACATATCATGGAATGGGAGAATTACATCTCAACCAAGGATAACTCAAATCTAAATGCCTTCTTTTTGCAAAGCTTAAAAGTAAAAAGGCACCAAGTGTCCAAAATGATTAGGTGAGGTTATTAGTTCTTTTTTTTAAAAATAAAGTCAATCTGATTAAGTCTTCTTACAAATTTGATTAATAAAATAGTTTGAAAATCAATGGCATAAGGCCAAGGTTTCTATTCATGAAAACAAGTCTATATTGAAAAACAACAAGCAAAGAAGTTTTGAAAATGAGAAGGAGATTTTGAAATTAAAGAAGAAGAAGGTGGAGATGAAGAGGCTATCTTAGACAAGATTAAGAGTTTTGAGCTAAAAAGATATAACCCATGGGAAGTATCCACAAGACAATATTGTCAGATAGAAACCCATTTCCTTTGGATTGCCAAGCAAACAGTAAAGCCATAATCATCCAAGCAATTAATAAGAAACCCAGTGGTATCAAATAAAGATAATGAATCATCCAATCTAGTACTCCAAAGCAAGCAATATTCAATGTCCTTTATGTGTATCAGATGAAAATTCCCTTGAAGCATACTCAAAGAGAAAACATCAAATAATAACAATAAGACCAAAATAATAATTTAGACAAAGAGAAAGAGTGTATCACATAAACCCAAGGGAGTCTCTCAAGCTTGTTTTAGATGAATGGCATTGGCAATATTTTTGATCTCAAACTAATGACATTGGCCAAGTTATTCTTCCATAGCTCAAGAATGTTGCCTACTCTAAGTCCATAGGTCCAAATCAAGTCACGGACAAAGATCCAACAATCCACCAATGTGTTTTTTAGTATTTTCTGTTTTTATTAAGTGTTTTAAGGTACTAAAACCACAAACAAAATATGATCACAAGCACAAATATATCACAAGCACAAATATATCACAAGCACAAAATATAATGGCTCAAGTGAGAAAAAATGAAAATAGATGAAGCATAAACATAGGCCCAAGTGGACAAAGAGAAAATGACTGAAGCATAAACAATTTGCATGAACGTAAATGACAAGGAATGATAAAGTGCAAGAATTTAAATTGCATTAAAGTAAATGACAAGAAAGTTAAATGTTATTTGTCAAGTTAGTATGTTAATTTATGCCTTCAGGCAAATTTAGTGATATGTTAAGCAATCGTAAGTAGGCTTATGTAGAAGTCGTACCTTTATGAGGTCGGTCAATAATAATGTTGGTGTTAATGCATGCTAGAGACAAGGTATCCAAGACCAAGCTCCTAAAGCATACCCCACACAAAAACAAGACGGGATGGGCCTATCTCAATCAAGCCTATGTTGATTCATTCGACACAAGGTCATTGATGAATCAACTAGCTAATGATCCATGAGAAGTCATTGGCCAAGAGATGATTAGGGAAGAAATGAGATGAAAATGGAGAGATGAAATGAAGGGGATCCCGAATTGGCCAAGGGCTGAACCTCACTTTATCAATACCATTCATTCATCTGAGGGATGAAGTTTTAAACTTCATCAACCTCCTAAATCCAATGGTATTTACCAAGTCAAGATCCAATTCAACCAAGACCAAGGCCAAACATAAGTAAGGTCAACACAAAGTCAATATAAAAGCTCACCAAAGCATTAAATCAATTAAACTATTTTTAAAACAATTTTAAAAATGAAGAAAATAAGTTTTCAAAGATCAAAAACCTAAAACCCCTTCAAAACACCAAAGAGATGGCCAAGGGATTTATCATAGGTCAAGTAAGGTCAAATGACCATTGACTAATTTTTTTGGTATTTTTCAAAAGTCAGAAGTAATTAAAAACTAATTAAAACAAGTTAAAAATCACATAATTCACCAAGAATATCAAACTTAATCCAAAAATTAGTTTAAAATCATGATTAGGAAGAAGAAAATATTTGTGAACTTTTGGTGTTGGTCCCATTATTATTGGATTAAAAATGAATTTATGGTGAATTTTAAAAGAAATGGATATTTAAAAATCAATTTAGAAAAATAAAATAAAATGGAAAAACCGGAGCGATCAGATCAACCCTCATAAATTGAGGTGGAAAATCTGATGATCGAAAACACGCGTTCCATGTGTTCCATCAGTCAACGTGCCACATGCACGGTAAACACAAACGAAGACTCAAATTAAAAGATGAAAGAGAGATCCAAGGGTGAGGGCCTTGCCATGCCACCATTGGGGCCCTAGCTCCGGTCTTCTTCTCCGGTGAAGGTCAGCAGACTGTCAAGATCAAACTTGCCCAAAAATTGATGGATCTAACATCATTTGAAAGGAAAAATTGCAAGGATCGCGAATATGACCTCTGTTTGTTCCATCTCTCACTTTATAATTAGAAAAGTGAATATCAAACTAGAGGTGTTCAACCTGAGTTGCTTCGAATCAAGCCCAAAACAACTCAATCATGTTGCCCGGTAGGACTTCGGCCAACACAAAATTCATCTTAGATCTAGAGTACGGAGGGAGATCGAAGAGATGAGGTTTTTTGAAATTCACTTTCTCTAAGCTGCTTCTGAGCTTTATTCTTGATGTAATTCTTGGTGCTTTCTCTTCCTCTTGCTTGCAGAAACTTAACGGAGGGGGAAAGGGATTGAATCTTTGGAATTTTTGTTCACAAACTTGAGTTGAACAAAAACTCGATTTCTCAAGAAATATTCAAAGAATTCTATAGTGTGAGGTTATGGAAATGGCTAGAAGATCTTGGGCAATGTTCTCTTTGTTTTTGAGTAAATGGTCTTTGATTTATAGGTCAAGCAAATGATATGTGCACCTTTCCAAATTTGAATGAAAATGAGAAATTCTTGGTGCATGGGTGCATGGGTGATAGTACAGGCCCAATTGATTATTGTAATCCACTCTAAATCGTGCAAGTAGGTTGCTGAAGTCATCACATAAGGCCATGCAAGGTTGTGCATTATTGGGAGCTCAAAACTTGCCAAAACAAGCCATGGAAGGACAGATTGCACAATTCCCTCATTTCTTATCCAAGTGATGTGATCTTGGACTTTTTGGAAAGCTCTCATCATAAGGAACAATTTTTATGTTGTAAAATGTTCAATTTTAAGCTTGTAAAAATGGATAAAATTGGCCTTGAAGGTGGAGGTATCAAACATACTTAGACATTTTTCTAAGTTATAAGCCAAATGACCTCTCTTTCCACCTTGAATAACTTTTTATGTGAGCTTAAAATGAACTTTTCTCCTTCTATAAAGTTGTATCTATTTAAATCCCCTTCAATTTGACCACAAATTTGGCACCATTTGGAGTTTGGATGATGGAGTTATGGATTTTAGAAGTTGAGAAAATTTGCTTGTTCAATGATGTGGACCAAAATGCACCTATAATGTTTCCTCATGGTACATGACTTTGCAAGTAGAATTTAATCTTTATAAAAGAAGAAAGGTTGAATAATACATATTTAAATTAATCATGAAACTTGTATAATCTTCATATCATGAAAAGTGAGGAAGTTATGGCTCTTGGAAGTTGACCTTCTATCTAGGGCACACACAAAATGACCTATAATCTTTCACCATAAAAGATGACTTTCCAAGAAAACTTAGCTCTTTAGGCCAACATGAAAGATGTTTGGAATGTCATAAAGAGTAACTTTTCTCTTGTAATTATTTTCATATGACAAAAATTGTAGGAGATAGGGTCTAGGAAACCCTAGATTTAACTAGTTGACTTTTCTGGTCAACTTCCTTGAATCAACTTGCATACTTTAAGTTACTTTTCTCTTAGGGTCTCATGGAGGATCATATATCATTATGATGATGTAAAATGAAGTATCCCTTTATATCTTTGACCAATTGTTGAAGAAAATTGTTGAGGAAGGCACACAAGATACCTAGATGAATTAGGGATTCCTTGACAAACAAGCTTCAAACTCTTGATGAAGTCTTGATCAAAATGACAAATAAACAACATAGGGATCCATATATGATGTTTATAACTAATATGGACATTTTCTTGTTTGATCTCTTGCATTGAGGGTCTCAAACCCTAGTTATGGGTTTGGTGGGGCACAGATGGACACACACACTACCCACAAAAGAAACAAAGCTATACTAGACATATTTTTGTATTTTGGTTAGTAAACAAAGAAAATAAAGTATGATACAATCATATATTCTTGGTGATCTCTCCCAATGCAAACCCAATGAATTATAGGTGATGAGAATACCAAGGTGTGATCCCAATGCCAATGCAAAGCTATGAGATGGCATGAGGGATCTTAGGTGTCAAAATTGAGGTCTTACACTAAGGATTAATCTTTTAGAATCTAAATAAGGTGTCTCTGAAGTAAAAAAATCATAAGGCAATACTAAAGAATCTGAAGAAATGACTCAACCAGAAGCAATTGTTGATCCAATTCATCAGAAGAATAGTAGATCAAGAACTTCTCATTCTAAAGAACTGATTATGGGAGATAAGAATGCTCCAGTAAAAACTAGATCTTCGTTCAGGCCCTCTGAAGAAACCCTTCTAGGTTTGGTATCTCTAATAGAACCCACCTTCATTGATGAAGCTCTTCTGGATAATTAATGGATTTTGGCCATGCAAGATGAACTAAATCAATTCACCAGAAACAATGTTTGGGATCTTGTTCAGAAACCAAAAGGCTTCCATGTCATTGAAACAATATGAATTTTCAGAAACAAGCTGAATGAGAAAAGTGAAGTTGTCATAAACAAAGCTCGACTGGTAGCTCAAGGTTATAGTCAGTACGAAGGTATAGACTATACAGAAACCTTTTCTCCAATTTTCAGGTTAGATTCTATTCGTCTTTTAATTTCTTTTGCAGTCAATCATAACATAATACTTTATTAAATGGATGTCAAGAGTGCGTCGTTGTGAAAATATATGTTGGTGATATTATTTTAGGTTCTGCTAATGCGTCGTTGTGCAAGGATTTTGCTAAGTCTATGCAGGCCGAATTTGAAATGAGTCTAATGGGAGAACTGAAGTTTTTTCTGGGAATTCAAAATGATCAAAGACCAGAAGGGACATTGTAGTGGGGTATTCGTTACCATTATAGATATTGACTAAATCCAAGGTAAATCATACAAGTCGAGTCGCCACCGCATTTCTATTTATCCAAAGGAATGGTTAGAAAGCGAACAAAAACCTAAAAGTTTTATCGAATCAAAAACTAGTAAAAAAGTCAGAGATCTGGGTAAGGGGGTTGGTTATGCAATGGGAAGGTGTTAGGCACCCAAAACATCCTAGGTACTCCTAGGGAGCCCTTTTCACATTTGTTGTAAGGTTGGTATTTTGTGAAAATTTATTTGTGCAAACATGATTGAAGAGATGAGAAGAGAATGTACAAGTTTATTTACATTTGTATTTGGATGGATAAACCCATTGCCTACGTACCATCTTAAAAAGATTAGGATCAAAACCTCGTAGTTCGGGGTAAAAATCTCAAAACAAGTTGGTGAATTGATTGGTCCAAAAGCCTTAAGGTCTTTTGTTATCCAAGGGAGAAAACTCAACCTAAAACCACAAATCCACCATGTGAGGATAGCTTCAACATGCTAGTGAGGGGTTAACCCTATAATAAGCATGGAAGACTCATTGTCCATCACTAAGGATATAGGTGAGTATTATATCTACCTCAAGGATAACTCAAACCTAATAGCTAAAGGTTATGAAAAGTTTTAATAAGAAAGTGGCCATTGAAACCACAAAACATTTGAATGGGTTATATTTACCAATGAAAAGTATTTACAAAATATGGTCAAATTTGACTTAAAGATTCAATTCAAAATAAGTGTTATGAAAAGAAAGTTTGAAAATCAAAAGCATAATGCTTAGGTTTCTAATGTTTGAAAATAATTGTTAAATGTTTGCACAAAAGTTTTGGCTTGGGTTAGAGTGGAGAGAAGAAGAAGAATGGCTAAAGTCCTAAACATACAAGAGGTGAGGCATAAAGAAGCAAAACCACAAATGGAGTTCCTCTCTTGAGATCATATTGATGACCCAAGTAGCTCCCATCCTTTGGAATAAGCAATCACATAAGCATAAACTCAAGCAATCAACAATCAAATGGACTCTTGGAAAGCCCCTCAATGCATTTTGGATCTCTCTCTCTTTGAAGCTCATGGCAATGGTTCCTCCATTTGGGTCAAGTTGGAATCCCTAGCATAAGAACACACACATCAAAAGATTCTAGCAAAACAAAACAAGGAATGGACAAGAGGAGTTTAGAGGTTGGTCCTTTCAAGGTCATCTTTCAACATTAAGCATTCTAAAGGCATGAGGCCTAGTTGCTCTTTGACATTTATAGCACTCTAAAGGCCCAATGCCTAGTTGCTCTTTGACTCCAAATTTGCATAGGGAAAGTCCTAAATCCTAAGTCCATTTGTCCAATTCTTTGCATTTGGTCTACCACAATCAAAAATAAAACACAAGCACAAGAGTATATACACAATTATGTGCTCAAGTGAGCAAAAGGCAAATTGCATTAACATAAACATGTGCTCAAGTGAGCAAAGGGAAAAAGCAAATGAATAATATGTACAAGAATAGTAAATTGCATAAAAGTAAAGTGCAAAAAGTAAAGGTTAATGGTTAATAGTTAGTGTTAGTAGTTAGTATGCCATAAGGCAAATTTAGCGCTATGTTAAGCAATCGTAATTGGACTTATGTAGAAGTCACAACTATCTGAGGCCGGCCAATAATAATGTAGGCAATAACACAAGTTAGAAGTCTTGATTAGTGAACCAAGTTCCAAAAACTTGTCATGCAAAAAGAAGAAAAGAGAATTGATCTTGTATTGGTTTAAGTCCTTTGCATGGTTTAGGAAACAACCTATCCTTAATGCAAAGCCATTCACTTGATCAATTGATCAAAATGAATTATATTTGAATCAAGGAAGATTAAATCTCCCCAATCAATGCTAACTTATCAACCTTCAACTCATTGATCAAAAAGAAAAGAAGAAGAAGAAGAAGAAGATGGATAATGAAAAGAAATAAGTGCATTAAATGAAATAGCATGTACCAATCAACAAGTGTAGACCAATGACATTGAGGATCATGGTCAAACAATCAAAAACAGAAGTGAGATGAAGATTGGAAGTCAAGAAATGAACAAAATATTATTTGGCATTTTTAATATTTGAAAATAAACTTGAATTAAAATATCAAGGAAAGGTCAAACTTCAAAATCACTTCAAATCAACTTTGAAAAGTCCAAGTGATTTATCCTAAGTTCAACAAGGTCAAACAAAGTTTGACAAAAAATTTCAGCATTTTTAAAAGTCAGAAACTATTTTTAATCAATTAAAAATGAATAAAAATAACCTAATTGAACTAAAATCTCAAATAAATCTCAAATCAATTAATAAATTGATGAGAATATTTTTCATAGATCCATCATCATTCAAATAGGTTAGGAAAATATTTTTGCATTTTTTGAATATTGAAAACTATTTAAAATGAATTAAAAATAACCATAAAAGAGAAAATTCACAAAAAATATCAAATGACAAGATAAAAAATATTAAAAATCATTTTTAGAAATTAGAATTTAAATGGAGAAGAATGAAATTGGTCCCATATTTTTTGGAATTAAAATGAAAGAGTTATGAATTTTTGAAATAAAAGGGAATTAAAGAAAATAAAATCAGAAAATGAAAAATAGCAAAAATCAGGAGGCGTTGGATGAGATTTCATTAATTGACCTGGCAAATCTAATGGTCCAGAGGCGCGCGCTCACCATGAGTCCAAGTCAATGCAACCACACACTGAATTAAAAAAAGTCATAAAGATGGAAGGTGGAGATTAGATCTGGAAATCAGATCCAAGGGCCCATATTCAACCTGGCAAACGGACGGTGGTGTACACCACCGTCTTCTCCGGCGAGTCCAGGGATTCCGGCCAAAGTTGCAGGTCATCAAATCTTAATGAAAATGAGCGATCCTCATATCATTGGAAAGCTGGGATGATGTACATCACCCCTGTACCATTAGTTTCTCTTCTAGATCTCCATAGAAAGAGAAATCAGAAGAAGAAAAATATGGTGTTCATGCTGAACTTTATGTTTTTACAAAATTGAAAGCACAAATCAAATGCCTCTAATGAGAGGACTTCAGCCAAGCCAAGGAACTCAAGAAATAAGCAAGAAGCAATGAGTTTCGAAGAGAAAAAGTTATGATATCCACCTTTGAAATACAGGACTGGAGAGCACGATTCTTCTCAACTAAAGCTTGTAGTAGGATCTAGTGATGAAGATGAAGCAAGGCTAAGGAATTGTAGGTCTGAAAATCAACCAAGGTAGTTGAAATTCATATCTGAATTTTTTAGAAGAAAGTAGAAATTCCTTTAGTGATGGCTAGGTTTTGATTTCTGCAGCATTTCAGATTGATTCAGGGATGGAAATTGAATGAAATGGTGCTTCTATTTATAGATGGAGAGGCAAGGCAAGGGTGATCAAACTCATGTGCATGAAATTGGGTCCTCTATGCATGGGCCTGTACAGGCACATGTGAGGCCCAAGATCAAATGAAAATGAAAGCTGAGCTCATTCTGAAGTGAAATGGACGTGCATTTTGAATGGTAATTGCTTGTGTATGAAGTTTCACCATGAATTGCATAATTGTGCCTAAAACTTCATCTCTTCGAAAATGCCAATTAGAAAATCCAAACATGAGCATATGAGTAATGGTTGGAAAGGTCTTAATGCAAGGAACAACTGTTATGTTGAACGAAATTTCAATTGGGCCTTGGAAATTAGTGAATTTTGAGTTTAAAGCATAAGGTGCAAAACATGCATAAGTGAACTTTCCAAATTTGGCCCATGTTCAAGCCTTTCTGTTTTGATGATGCAAGCTTCAAATGAAAAAACTTCCAACATAAAAGTTGTATATATTTTCAACACAATCAAAATGGACTTAGAATTTGCATCATTTGGATTTTTTATGAAGAAGTTATGGGCACTTGAAGTTGGACTTTTTTGCCTTTCAATGCATTTGGTCCAAAGTGACCTATAATGTTTTGCATTATCACATGTATTTCTTTTGAGATTTTGAAATTTTGTTCAACATAACATTTGAATTAGACATCTTAAGCTTTCCAATTAATTTGAGCCCACATCAAAATCATAAAAAATGAATGAGTTATGTTCTTGGGAAGTTGACCCAAAATTAGGGTTTCAGTCAAAATGACCTATAATGTCTTGGAATGGGAGATGACCTTCCAAGCTTCAAATCAATTTTTTATGAACATGAAAGTTGTTTATATTGTCCTTAAGAACATTCTTTCTTTTGGGATCATCTCCATTTGACCAACACATAAAAGGTTGAGTCTCAGTGCATTTCAAAATAGTCAGATGAATTGACTGATCAACTTCTCAAGTCCACAACTCATATCTTGATGAATTGATGATTGAGGGCACTCAAATAAGTTCAAATATGCATGAAATGATGAATTAAAGAACTTCTCTTGATTGTATTTGATCATGGGCTGAGATTGCTTCATGGGCAAGGCACACTTGATACACACATGAAGTAGGGTTTCCTTGGGAGACAAACCTCAAACCCTTGGACTTGCTTTGATCAAAATGATGAATTGAGATACTTGGGAGGCATATTTGATGGATGGGAGCTTGGGGAACCATTGTCATGCTTGCCTTCATCTTCTCTTGGCCATATCTTTGTACCAATGATTTCCTTGAAGCCCTTGACCTTGTGATTGCTCAAGCTATAAACAAAAGATGTTAGTGACATATTTTTATGCTTTTGGTTAGTAAATAAAAATGAGAAAACCAATAATATACAATTCAAGCATGCTTGGTGATCTTCAAACCACTCACAAGAGGTCCCACCCAAAGGCAAAGGGAACCAAGATGCTCATGATCCTTGAGGCTATGCAAATGCAATGTTATGATGCCATGAGGGATCTTAGGGTCAAAATTGGGGTCTTACAGATGCCCCTATTTAAGGTCATTCTAGCCGGAGAAGTGAAGGTTAAAATCTTCGTCTCGACGAGGTAGAATGGGCTTAAATAATAACAGAGAGACGAATTTTGGTCCCTAAGAGACCTCATGATGCAAATGTATGTATGCAAAAGGTAATACTCTGTGGAGATATGTATCCACAAAGGAAAAGATCAGGGGAATTGACAATCCATCTGAGTAGTACGCTCAATGGGATAGAGACTCTGAGGACTCTTATGGGGATAAGAAAAGGAATAAGATGCATGAGCGGGTCACAACTCAAAGCTTGGGGAGCAGAAATCAATGGAAAGACCCGAGCTGACTCAAAGGCGCATGTATTGGGGAATATGCCAGCAAAAGTTATTCATAACGGATACTTCAGATAAAAATCCGGACTCAGGCTGGGAGAATCCACTATGGGACTTCGCTGAGGAAAAACCCAAGCAAAACTCCTCTGGGGAAGCAACAGGATGAGGTATTACCGGTTACTGGGTAATAAGCTCAACGAGACATGTGATCTGAACACCGGTATAAGGGTGAGAGATACAATATGCTCTGGGAAGAATGAATATCTAAGACCGGTATAAGGGTGAGAGATATCAAACATTCGAAATCATCTGAGGAAGACCTAAAAGGTATACCTTAGCTCAGGAAAATCTGACTCCGCAGGGGGACAAAAAGTCATAACATGGAGCAGGGAAGAAGGAACACCAGGGATACCGGTTACTGGGCATATAATAGGTGACCAACCAAAGTGTGAATTGGGGAATATTCCCAAGACACTCATTATCCAAAAGAGGGCTAAAAGCAAACTCGATTATAGGATGGACATTCGATTCCAAAAAAAAAGGGATACGAATCTTACTCGACTGGGGAAGAACAAAAGGCTTCGACCAAAGAGTGCATGAGATATATTATCTATTACCGTCAGAACGTAGATAATATACTCGCATGGAAGATTATCCACAACCAGTTACTGGGTTAATAATGGATAAATCGACTGGCAAAGAAAGGCATCGGGACACCGAAACTAGGTATATAATGACGACCAATCCAGGGGAGAAACAATCGTCACCAACAACAAAGGGTAGACGAGAGATGACTTACTGGGGATATATTGCTTCATCGGAGCAATTATCCAGAAGATGAGGGAATATCAACACCGAATATTGGATAATGATAACCGTCAAGTAGGGGATTACATCTACCGGATACTGGGTAGAAAACCACGGATAAATAACCGTCATTGGTTAGGATGAACAAAAGGTTAACTCCGCAAGGGGATAGAAATAGGGTTTACGACTACCAGTATGAGGGTAGAGAACCACAAAAATAGGACTTATAACCACCGGTATTAGGGTAGAAGGCCACAGACTCCGCCGGGGATAAGATGAATAATTACTGGTTACTGAGCAATCATTCATTTACACCACAGGGGAGTGCAAGAAGCATCCAAAAGAGGCCAATGCTGAAACAAAACTTGTCCCTATGAGGATATAACTCAATGAGGAACTCCATCCCAATATATGTGTTGGGAGGAAACAGAAGTAACCATCATCCACGAGGGTATAACTCAGTGGGGAATATGGAAGGAAAGATGAACACTTTCTGCTTATGGGGCTGACCCTATATGGAGAGATCAACCACCAACATCTGCTTGGGGAACATAATACCCTCAAACAAGAGATAACAAACAAAGATATATGTCAAACAAATGCGACATGAATGTTATCAATATGCGCATATGTATGGTTTATGTATGATGAATGCTGACAAACAGACATTTCTAACACAAACAAGTCCAACGAACAAGTACACAAACATCCGGTACTACATCTCAAGAGAGAAAGCTAGGACCACAAAGATCTCCGCAGGGGAATGAGCAAAACATTCCAGCTGGGGGCAAAGATCATCAAAATCCGCCATGGAAACACTCTACTAGGGAAATTATCAGAGGGGATCAGGAAATTCCGTGGGGAACAACCACCAAATTAGAAGTTTCCAAGGGTCATCAAACAGTGTCCTAAATAATGAGATCACATCTGCTGAGGAGGAAGAATCACTATTCTGCTGAAAGAAAGAGGGCGGAATAGACTTTCCCAACACTCCGCTTGGGAGAAAAACCACAAAAGGCCCCAGAGGAAGAGGACACAAGCAAGCCAGGAATAGGAACAAATGTCTTACCCTGTCAAGAATCTTACCATCTTTGGGAGAGCACTGAAGACATCCTCAGTATCCCCTCATCGTTGTGAATGTTCACTTTGTTTAAAAACAAATTATGAAAGATTTAGTTAAAACAATGATATTTTTCAATTAAAACATGCAAAACATTTGTTGAAATGGAAACAAATAAGAGTGCAAATAATTGGATAAAAGGCTCAAATTTATTTGATGGAATGGTAGTCTGCAAATGGCAAGACTCCATAGATTTTTCAAATTTGAAATTGGTGATATATATTGAAAAAGGGCTACATTGAACATAATGACCATTTCTCCACCAATTCGGAATCCGATGTATTTGGAGCTTTGGTTGGTGATGAATGAGCGAGAACCTCTGACGGATGACAGTTGGAGAACAAAGTCTTGTCAGGATGCAGTTACTTGCCAAAATCCCTATTTTTTGCCTAGATTGCCCCAGGGTGAGGTACTCAATCTAGCGGGATACATATATTCATTTTTTCATGTCTCTAACTTTTGCCTGGATCGTCCTTTCGGGTTTTCAATCCACCGAGACGCTCATTTTTGCCTAAGTCGCCCTTTCGGGTTTTCAACTTAGCGAACTATTTTGTTTTTATTCTAGGCGAAGTATTTCTTGACTGCATCTGAATTCACAGGACGAGTGAAATCCTCCCCATCCATATTTGTGAGTATCAAAGCACCGCCTGAAAAGGCTCTCTTAACAACATATGGACCTTCATAATTTGGAGTCCACTTGCCCCTGGAATCGAGCGCAAAAGACAAGACTTTCTTGAGCACAAGGTCACCTTCTCGGAACACACGAGGCTTGACTTTCTTATCAAAGGCTTTCTTCATTCTCTGCTGATATAACTGACCATGACACATAGCAGTCAATCTCTTCTCTTCTATCAAATTCAACTGATCATAACGACTCTGAACCCATTCAGCATCAGTCAACTTGGCTTCCACCAAGACTCTTATTGATGGGATCTCCACCTCTACTGGGAGCACAGCCTCTATGCCGTAAACAAGAGAAAAAGGGGTTGCCCCTGTTGAAGTGCGGACAGATGTACAGTATCCATGCAAAGCAAATGGCAGCATCTCATGCCAATCTTTATACGTGACAACCATCTTCTGTATGATTTTCTTGATATTCTTATTAGCAGCTTCAACATCCCCATTCATCTTGGGTCTGTAAGGAGAAGAATTATGATGCGCAATCTTGAACTCGCTACACAGCTCTTTCACCATTTTGTTGTTCAAGTTAGATCCATTATCAGTAATGATCTTATCTGGCACACCATATCGGCATATGAGTTGATTCTTGATAAACTTCACAACCACCTGCCTGGTCACATTTGCGTATGATGCCGCTTCAACCCACTTGGTGAAGTAATCAATTGCTACGAGAATGAATCTGTGTCCATTGGACGTTTTCGGCTCTATCATGCCAATCATGTCGATTCCCCACATAGAGAAAGGCCATGGTGATGAAATCACATTCAAAAGTGTCGGAGGAATATGAATCTTATCCGCATAAATCTGACACTTATGGCATTTCTTCACGTATTTGCAGCAGTCAGACTCTATTGTCAGCCAATAGTAGCCTGCTCTCAACATCTTTCTAGCCATGGCATGTCCATTGGAATGAGTACCAAATGAACCCTCATGGACCTCAATCATCAACAGGTCTACTTCGTGTCTATCCACGCATCTGAGCAGCACCATGTCAAAATTTCTCTTGTAAAGTACATCACCATTGAGGTAGAAACTTCCTGATAATCTCCTCAGAGTCTTCTTATCTTTCACGGATGCCCCAGGCAGGTAAACCTGGTTCTGAAGGAAACACTTGATATCATAATACCATGGCTTATCATCTCTTACTTCTTCTACTGCAAATACATGAGCTGGTCAGTCCAAGCGCATCATAGTGATATTGGGAACTTCATTCCAAAGTCTTACCACAATCATTGAAGCAAGTGTAGCAAGAGCATCTGCCATCCAATTATCATCTCGAGGAATATGATGGAAGTCAACCTCAGTAAAGAATGTTGAAATCCTCCTCGTATAATCCCTATATGGAATGAGGCCAGGCTGATTTGTTTCCCATTCACCCTTAATCTGATTAACAACGAGGGCGGAATCACCATAAACATCAAGGTGTTTGATCCTAAGATCAATGCACTCCTCCAATCCCATAATACAAGCTTCATACTCAGCCATATTATTCGTGCATTTGAAAGTTAGCCTTGCTGTAAAAGGAAAATGTGTGCCCTGAGGAGTAATAATTACTGCCCCAATACCATTTCCATATTGATTTACAGTGCCATCAAATACCATACTCCATCTGGCACCAGGCTCTGGCCCCTCATCGAGCGTAGGCTCATCACAATCTTTCATTTTCAAATACAGAATCTCCTCATCTGGGAAGTCATACTGAACCGACTGATAATCTTCGATCGACTGATGTGCTAAGTGGTCAGCCAAGATACTACCTTTAATAGCCTTCTGAGCTCGATACTCAATATCATACTCAGATAACAACATCTGCCAACGGGCGATCCTCCCTATTAAAGCAGGCTTCTCAAAGATATACTTGATTGGATCCATTTTGGATATCAACCAAGTCGTATGATTTATCATATACTAGCGTAAGCGCTTAGCAACCCAAGCCAAAGCACAACATGTTTTCTCAAGCATTGAGTATCGAGACTCACAATTAGTAAAATTCTTACTCAGGTAGTAGATAGCATATTCCTTCTTCCCTGATTCATCTTGCTGACCAAGGACACAACCCATCGAGTCTTCAAGAACTGTCAAATACATAATCAATGGTCTTCCCTCCACAGGCGGAGACAGAGTCGGAGGCTCAGACAAATACTCTTTAATATTGTCAAAAGCTTTCTGGCAATCCTCGGTCCAATCATGAGACTGATCTTTCCGGAGGAGCTTGAATATCGGCGCACATGTGGCAGTCATGTGGGATATGAATCTGGAAATGTAATTCAAGCGGCCAAGAAAACCTCGAACTTGCTTCTCAGTTTTGGGCGCAGGCATCTCTTGTATTGCTTTGACCTTTGCAGGATCAACCTCAATACCTCTTTCACTAACAATAAAGCCCAATAACTTGCCGGAACGGACTCCAAATGTACACTTGTTGGGATTCAGACGAAGCTTGTACTTCCTCAAACGCTGAAAAAGTTTCAAGAGGTGTTCTACATGCTCAACTTCCGTTCTTGACTTAGCAATCATATCATCAACATATACCTCGATCTCCTTATGCATCATATCATGAAACAAAGTAATCATAGCTCATTGATACGTAGCTTCGGCGTTCTTCAAACCGAAGGGCATCACTTGATAACAGAATGTTCCCCAAGGTGTGATGAATGTTGTCTTCTCCATATCCTCGGGTGCCATTTTAATTTGATTATATCCGGAAAATCCGTCCATAAATGAGAAGACTTTGAATTTAGCTGTATTATCTACCAACATATCAATATGTGGCAGAGGAAAATCATCTTTCGGACTAGCTTTATTCAAGTCTCTATAGTCCACACACATCCGGACTTTTCCATCTTTCTTAGGCACGGGCACAATATTGGCCACCCATTGAGGGTATGTAGAAGTCACCAGAAACCCCGCATCAATTTGCTTCTGAACTTCCTCTTTGATCTTTACTGCCATATCGGGATGAGTTCTTCTGAGCTTTTGCTTCACAGGCACACACTCAGGCTTCAAAGGTAAGAAATGTTGCACGATATCAGTATCTAGACCAGGCATGTCTTCATATGACCAAGCAAAGACGTCAACATATTCTCGTAGTAATTCAATCAACCCCTTCTTAACAGATTCTTCTAGAAGTGCCCCAATCTTTACTTCTCGCACACAATCTTCAGACCCCAAGTTGACTGTTTCCAGATTCTCAAGATGCGGCTGAATGATCTTCTCTTCATGCTCAAGTAGACGGGTAATCTCGTCAGGAATCTCTTCAACATCATCTTCTTCCGCCTCAAATACAGGGAATTCAAAGTTGGGAGATGGTGTTGGATCATTATGTTCAATGGGTTTGATTAACCTGCATAATGATTTTTGATATAAAAGCAGCTTTGGAATTCAAAACAAGGCAAATCATTATGCAGATGAAAAGATTGGTTTTATTCTTATCTTTAGGGTTTTATGTGATTACCAATTTCATGCAAAAAGCCAAAAGGGAAAATAATTGGAAAAACAAACATTTAACATGAATTTATTGAATGAAAATATCATTGCATTTATGCGTCAAAAATGTCATCACTCCTCCTTTTGGCATGGGAGAAGGGTTTTTTAAACACAATGAACATTACTTTGACTTATGGGTAACTGTTGGAATATCCACAACGACCCAATTATTGCAGATCCCTCCAGGGATAATGAAGTTGCCAGAATCCTCTTCGTCCTCTTCCAAAATGGCATCAGTCTCCTCATCCTGACCAGTGTGGATGAAACCTCCACTCTTGAACAAACCTTGCTTGTTGAAGACCCCAGAAGAATAGCCTATGCCAGCCCAGGACTTTTTGTCTTCTAGCTCAATCATTTTCCCCAATCCAGCAGTTGCGCCATGCTCAATGGCCAACTTCGCATCTTTGTAGGAAGCAAATGAAGAAGTTCTCTTCTCAACAGGTTCAGCAATAGATAAAGCTTGGAAGGGAGTTCTAACTTCATCATCAGCATCTATATAAGAGAAGACAGACAAATGGCTAACCAGGAGAGCCTTTTCTCCCCCTACCACCACCAGCTTCTTGTTCTTAACAAACTTCAATTTCTGGTGTAGGGTGGATGTCACGGCGCCTGCCTCGTGAATCCATGGTTTGCCTAAGAGACAATTATACGATGGGTGAATATCCATAACCTAGAAGGTAATCTGGAAATCACTTGGTCCGATTTTGACTAGGAGATCAACCTCACCAATCACAGTTTTGTGAGACCCATCGAAAGCCTTCACAACTACTCCACTTTGCCTCATGGGAGACCCTTGATACGACAACTTCACGAGAGTGGCCTTCGGCAATACATTCAATGATGACCCAGTGTCCACCAGCACATTGGACATGGCGTCCTCTTTGCAGCTCATAGATATATGTAATGCCAAGTTGTGGTCTCTTCCCTCCTCGGGGAGATCAGAGTCACAAAAACTCAAATTGTTACAAGCGGTGATATTTGCAACAATGCTATCAAATTGTTCTAGCGTGACACCGTGATCTACGTACGCCACATCCAACATCTTCTGCAGAGCTTCTCGGTGTGGTTCTGAATTCAATAGTAGTGACAACACAGATATTTTGGAAGGCGTTTGTAGAAGCTGGTCTACAACATTGTACTCGCTCCTTTTGATGAGCCTCAACATCTCATCACAATCTTCTTTCGTATTTACACTCGGGCCAATAGAAGCAGGAGTTTTCAACATAAAGGCGGGCTTAGCAACAAGTGCCGGATTCGGAGTGCTCACAGCATTCCCAATCAGGCGTTCAACAAAATCAGTATCAACACTTCCTCGAGCATCCACTTGAGGCTTCGATGGAGCTGAAAATACTCGACCGCTGCGGGTCAAACCACTGACGTCAGCAATGTTTACGACAGATGAAGAGGGCAGAGACACCTCTTTCCCATTTTCCACTGCTACAGCATTGTAGCGATAAGGAACCGCCTTCTCGGAGGAGTACGGTACAGGTACGGCTGGCTTGATAGTCAGAGCTGGAGAAACCTTCTGCTTGCTACCATCATACTTGATGACAACAGGCTCATGTATCCGGAATACCGGAGAAATTACGTTGACTTCGAGCTCATCTTCGTCAACATTTCTATTTTGAAGGATCTCGATGACTCCTTCGTCCAACATCTCTTGAACATCTCTGCGCACCTGGCGACATCCTCTCTGATTAACAGAACAGACTCTGCATCTATCATGGTCATGCTCATAATGGCTATAATCACACAGCAAGCGATGCAACTCAACCAGCGATTGTCGGATATGGCTGACATATTTTACTTTGTACTTGCCAGGACAGCCCTGGACCATATTAACAGACTTCCCATGCTCGGGTAATGGGTTCTTCTTCACATTCGGACCTACGTCCTCGAAAAACAAAATCCCGTTTCTCACAAGGTCTTGCACCTTGGTCTTCAAGGGATAACGATTCTCCACATCGTGTCCGGGAGCACCGGAATGATACACATAATGAAGCTCAGGCTTGTACCACCACTGGGGGTTAGCAGGTATAGCGGGAGGGTCTCGCGGAGTGATTAACTTTCTATCGATCAGAGATGGATAGAGTTCAGCATAAGTCATCGGAATTGGATCAAAGGTGACCCTCTTCCTCTCATAGTTGGCGCTGGCACTGTTGTTGTTATTTCGAGGTTGGTAGGCCTGCTGTTGTGGACGCTGTTGTTGTTGCTTATATTGCTGAGTTTGCGGTTGTTGATAATGTTGAGCTTCCCTGAAAACATGTGCTATATGAGCCACCTGATGCTGATTGTTGACTGGGCGAGCAATCTTCCTCTTCACATAGGGTCTTCTTTTGACATGGGAAGACACAGCATGGGCCTCTCTCTTTGCTGAAGAGCCTTCCTCTCGAGTTAAGCGTCCTTCACTGACCCTTTCTTCCAATCTCATCCCCATATTTACCATCTCGGTGAAGTCTGAGGGAGCGCTGGCTATCATTCTCTCGTAATAGAACGAGCTCAAGGTCTTTAAGAAGATCTTGGTCATCTCTTTCTCCTCTAAGGGTGGCATTATCTGAGTTGCCAATTCGCGCCATCTCTGGGCGTATTCTTTGAAGGTCTCTTTCTCTTTCTGGGACATCGCCCTCAATTGGTCTCTATCAAGAGCCATATCCACATTATATTTATATTGCTTGACGAAGGCCTCACCAAGATCATTGAAAGAGCGGATGTTTG
The DNA here is from genome assembly GCF_024323335.1 of Lathyrus oleraceus. Taxonomy (NCBI): domain Eukaryota; kingdom Viridiplantae; phylum Streptophyta; class Magnoliopsida; order Fabales; family Fabaceae; genus Lathyrus; species Lathyrus oleraceus. The sequence continues at coordinate 198,035,823 of NC_066582.1, read as the reverse complement.
AACTCTCCAAACCCATGTACCACCGGAGAGCGGCACCAGACAAACTGTCCTGGAAATAGTGGATGAGTAATTGGTCATTATCAGTTTGTGTCGACATCTTGCGAGCATACATCACAAGATGGCTGAGTGGGCATGTGTTTCCCTTATACTTCTCAAAGTCAGGCACTTTGAATTTAATAGGGATCTTCACGTTGGGCACAAGGCACAACTCAGCAGCACTCTTACCAAAGAGGTCTTTCCCCCTCAAAGTCTTCAGTTCCTTGTGGAGCTCAAGGAATTGGTCTTTCATGTCGTCCATCTTCTCATAAACGTCTGGGCCCTCAGATGGCTCAGAATGATAGATGGTATCTTCAACCCTTGGTAAAGTGTGCACAACAGGAGGTGGCACGGACAGGACCAGGCTAGATGTCGGCAAAGAAGCAAGAGTTGGAGCAAAACCCTCTGGCATGAAGTTGGCGGGCATTCCCCAAGGGAATCCGGCTGGCATGGATGGCGCAAAATAAGTTGTCGCAGCAGGCACAGTAGAGGTTACGGCCTCAGAAATGACCATCCTCTGGGGAGGAGTTGAGGGTGTTGGAGAAGACTGGCTCTGAGCAGCCAAGAATGTCTCCATCAGGGCAGTCAATCTGGCTACCTCCTCTTTCAGCTCGCGGTTCTCTTGTTCCAAATGATCCATCAGTCGCGAAGAATTGGCTCTGGTGTAGTACCGGTGAGTCAGCTTGTCTTTGAAATAAATGAAGAACACAGAGTTAGACCATAGGACAAGAAACCTGGAGCAAAACCTGCTTATGCACATGATGCATGTAATGCTTGTGCATATGATTTGTTTTTTATATCAGAGGAACTTTAGAGTTCTATTTACAAATTTTGGGAAATATTACATTTTTTGTGGAAACATCTTATCAATAATATCTGGGAAATATTTTTACACCAAAGAAGTACAGCATTGGTAACCAAATACAAGGGAAAAGGAAAACGATCATCCTATGGATCCCTAGAAACAATCATCTAAAGCTCGGGACACGGGAAGATAAGATGCACGAAGCCTCTTCACCTCTTCCTCATAGGCTGCCTCCATATCTGCCTTCTCCTTGGCGAGTCGATCGTACTTCCTCTTCCAAAACTTAGAAGACTGAGGAAGTAGAGAAGTCCATGCATCATTAGGATCATCAATAACTTGATGCTCGAGGAACTCAATCAAAGCATCCTTCTCCTTGATCTGCTGAAGCAACTCTTCTCGTTCACGGATCCAAGCACGTGAACGGTCTTCGTCTCTCAACTCCTCTACTCCTTGGTCAGGGAGGGTTGAAGGCCCATCCTCAACCAAAGGTGTAGGTCTCGGATACTCGTACGGCATGAGATACTCAGAAGCTCTCTTCCTAACCCAAGCAGTGTAAGGCTCTAAAGCGACACAATTCTTAGGACCCAACTCATTCCTTCCTTTCCTATGAATCTTGCCCTTCAAGCCTTGGGGATCTTTACCCTCCTGAAAGAACACACCCTCTAACAGAATGTTATTGGGTTTATCCTTTAGGGGGAACCCAAGCTGACGACGTGCCAAAACAGGGTTGTAGTTAATCCCACCACATGTACCAAGAAGAGGTACATTGGAGAATTCATCACAAGAGTCGATAATCTGCACACCATCATACACACGGTTGTACCAAGAGATATCATCATTAGTGAGAGACATGAGTCTCGTGGACCACCGTAGACGTCTTTTGTTCTCCTTGAAGGCGACCGTCTGCGGTAAGTGAGAAATAAACCACTTATACAACAGAGGCAAACAACACACAACGGCACCACCACCCTTTGCATTCCTCATATGCAAAGAAAAATAAGTGTCACCCAACAGAGTCGGAACGGGATTAAGAGTAGAGAAGATCCTAATAGCGTTCACATCCACAAACAAAGGTCATGGGATGAATCATACTATCCTTAATATCAATCATCCATTTTGGTGGAGTATGATTTACACTTTATCAACACCCAAGTTCCATTGATATTAAGGATACATGAACAGATCAACCACGAATCAAGGGTTTGTTGCAAGTCACGAGCATGGAGTCTCGGTTAAGAACCACCCAAAGGGAATGTACTAGGGTTTAACCTGCCAACATGTTCTACAAGAGGTTCCCATAGTCATCATCCCATCTTTCGGATATTATCGGATAAACGACTACTCGTATTCCAAAAATATTCTCAAGAGAGACTCTTACGAGTGTAGTATCGCGTAACAATCGTATCAAATCTTACACTTGAACGACTTTCGCACTACATCCTAAAAATAGGCCAAGATGGGCTTGGTAAACTAAGGTCCTTGGCTTCTAAGGTCTATATTGGAAAGAGTAATGTCTAACCACAACTACTTGTGTGACATTATTGATCCCAACATGACCTCCACCAAGTGAATGGACTTGCAAGTCAACTTGCTAAGGAATAACTCCACACAAGTCAACAAGACTACGCCATTCTCCTATCCTAAGTGCACTTGAGTTCGGGTATAGAACTCATCTCACAAAGATCACCAAGCATACAAGGAATTAATATTCAAGCAAATCAATCATTACATACAATACAGTAATCCCAAATTGCACAAAAAATATGTCACAAAACAATATACAATACAATACAACACAATATGAAAAGTAGGCAAAACCCACTAGGTCAATACGTGTCCCCAGCAGAGTCGCCACTTTTCTGTAGCGGGGTATTCGTTATCATTAGAGATATTGACTAAATCCAAGGTAAATCATACAAGTCGAGTCGTCACCGCATTTCTATTTATCCAAAGGAATGGTTAGAAAGCGAACAAAAACCTAAAAGTTTTATCGAATCAAAAACTAGTAAAAAAGTCAGAGATCTGGGTAAGGGGGTTGGTTATGCAATGGGAAGGTGTTAGGCACCCAAAACATCCTAGGTACTCCTAGAGAGCCCTTTTCATATTTGTTTTAAGGTTGGTATTTTGTGAAAAATTATTTGTGCAAACATGATTGAAGAGATGAGAAGAGAATGTACAAGTTTATTTACATTTGTGTTTGGATGGATAAACCCATTGCCTATGTACCATCTTAAAAAGATTAGGATCAAAACCTCGTAGTTCGGGGTAAAAATCTCAAAACAAGTTGGTGAATTGATTGGTCCAAAAGCCTTAAGGTCTTTTGTTATCCAAGGGAGAAAACTCAACCTAAAACCACAAATCCACCATGTGAGGATAGCTTCAACATGCTAGTGAGGGGTTAACCCTATAATAAGCATGGAAGACTCATTGTCCATCACTAAGGATATAGGTGAGTATTATATCTACCTCAAGGATAACTCAAACCTAATAGCTAAAGGTTATGAAAAGTTTTAATAAGAAAGTGGCCATTGAAACCACAAAACATTTGAATGGGTTATATTTACCAATGAAAAGTATTTACAAAATATGGTCAAATTTGACTTAAAGATTCAATTCAAAATAAGTGTTATGAAAAGAAAGTTTGAAAATCAAAAGCATAATGCTTAGGTTTCTAATATTTGAAAATAATTGTTAAATGTTTGCACAAAAGTTTTGGCTTGGGTTAGAGTGGAGAGAAGAAGAAGAATGGCTAAAGTCCTAAACATACAAGAGGTGAGGGATAAAGAAGCAAAACCACAAATGGAGTTCCTCTCTTGAGATCATATTGATGACCCAAGTAGCTCTCATCCTTTGGAATAAGCAATCACATAAGCATAAACTCAAGCAATCAACAATCAAATGGACTCTTGGAAAGCCCCTCAATGCATTTTGGATCTCTCTCTCTCTTGGAAGCTCATGGCAATGGTTCCTCCATTAGGGTCAAGTTGGAATCCCTAGCACAAGAACACACACATCAAAAGATTCTAGCAAAACAAAACAAGGAATGGACAAGAGGAGTTTAGAGGTTGGTCCTTTCAAGGTCATCTTTCAACATTAAGCATTCTAAAGGCATGAGGCCTAGTTGCTCTTTGACATTTATAGCACTCTAAAGGCCCAATGCCTAGTTGCTCTTTGACTCCAAATTTGCATAGGGAAAGTCCTAAATCCTAAGTCCATTTGTCCAATTCTTTGCATTTGGTCTACCACAATCAAAAATAAAACACAAGCACAAGAGTATATACACAATTATGTGCTCAAGTGAGCAAAAGGCAAATTGCATTAACATAAACATGTGCTCAAGTGAGCAAAGGGAAAAAGCAAATGAATAATATGTACAAGAATAGTAAATTGCATAAAAGTAAAGTGCAAAAAGTAAAGGTTAATGGTTAATAGTTAGTGTTAGTAGTTAGTATGCCATAAGGCAAATTTAGCGCTATGTTAAGCAATCGTAATTGGACTTATGTAGAAGTCACAACTATCTGAGGCCGGTCAATAATAATGTAGGCAACAACACAAGTTAGAAGTCTTGATTAGTGAACCAAGTTCCAAAAACTTGCCATGCCAAAAGAAGAAAAGAGAATTGATCTTGTATTGGTTTAAGTCCTTTGCATGGTTTAGGAAACAACCTATCCTTAATGCAAAGTCACTCACTTGATCAATTGATCAAGATGAATTAGATTTGAATCAAGGAAGATTAAGTCTCCCCAATCAATGCTAACTTATCAACCTTCAACTCATTGATCAAAAAGAAAAGAAGAAGAAGAAGAAGAAGAAGAAGAAGAAGTTGGATAATGAAAAGAAATAAGTGCATTAAATGAAATAGCATGTACCAATCAACAAGTGTTGACCAATGACATTGAGGATCATGGTCAAACAATCAAAAACAGAAGTGAGATGAAGATTGGAAGTCAAGAAATGAACAAAATATTTTTTGGCATTTTTAATATTTGAAAAAATAAACTTGAATTAAAACATCAAGGAAAGGTCAAACTTCAAAATCACTTCAAATCAACTTTGAAAAGTCCAAGTGATTTATCCTAAGTTCAACAAGGTCAAACAAAGTTTGACAAAAAATTTCAGCATTTTTAAAAGTCAGAAACTATTTTTAATCAATTAAAAATGAATAAAAATAACCTAATTGAACTAAAATCTCAAATAAATCTCAAATCAATTAATAAATTGATGAGAATATTTTTCATAGATCCATCATCATTCAAATAGGTTAGGAAAATATTTTTGCATTTTTTGAATATTTAAAACTATTTAAAATGAATTAAAAATAACCAGAAAAGATAAAATTCACAAAAAATATCAAATGACAAGATAAAAAATATTAAAAATCATTTTTAGAAATTAGAATTTAAATGGAGAAGAATGCAATTGGTCCCATATTTTTTGGAATTAAAATGAAAGAGTTATGAATTTTTGAAATAAAAGGGAATTAAAGAAAATAAAATCAGAAAATGAAAAATAGCAAAAATTAGGAGGCGTTGGATGAGATTTCATTAATTAACCTGGCACATCTAATGGTCCAGAGGCACGCGCTCATCATGAGTCCAAGTCAATGCAACCACACACTGAATTAAAAAAAGTCATAAAGATGGAAGGTGGAGATTAGATCTGGAAATCAGATCCAAGGGCCCATATTCAACCTGGCAAACGGACGGTGGTGTATACCACCGTCTTCTCCGGCGAGTCCAGGGATTCCGGCCAAAGTTGCAGGTCATCAAATCTTAATGAAAACGAGCGATCCTCATATCATTGGAAAGTTGGGATGATGTACATCACCCCTGTACCATTAGTTTCTCTTCTAGATCTCCATAGAAAGAGAAATCAGAAGAAGAAAAATATGGTGTTCATGTTGAACTTCATGTTTTTACAAAATTGAAAGCACAAATCAAATGCCTCTAATGAGAGGACTTCAGCCAAGCCAAGGAACTCAAGAAATAAGCAAGAAGCAATGAGTTTCGAAGAGAAAAAGTTCTGATATCCACCTTTGAAATGCAGGTCTGGAGAGCACGATTCTTCTCAACTAAAGCTTGCAGTAGGATCTAGTGATGAAGATGAAGCAAGGCTAAGGAATTGTAGGTCTGAAAATCAACCAAGGTAGTTGAAATTCAGATCTGAATTTTTTAGAAGAAAGTAGAAATTCCTTTAGTAATGGCTAGGTTTTGATTTCTGCAGCATTTCAGATTGATTCAGGGATGGAAATTGATGAAATGGTGCTTCTATTTATAGATGGAGAGGCAAGGCAAGGGTGATCAAACTCATGTGCATGAAATTGGATCCTCCATGCATGGGCCTGTACAGGCGCATGTGAGGCCCAAGATCAAATGCAAATGTAAGCTGAGCTCATTCTGAAGTGAAATGGACGTGCATTTTGAATGGTAATTGATTGTGTATGAAGTTTCACCATGAATTGCATAATTGTGCCTAAAACTTCATCTCTTCGAAAATGCCAATTAGAAAATCCAAGCATGAGCATATGAGTAATGGTTGGAAAGGTCTTGGTGCAAGAAACAACTGTTATGTTGAACGAAATTTCAATTGGGCCTTGGAAATTAGTGAATTTTGAGTTTAAAGCATAAGGTGCAAAACATGCATAAGTGAAGTTTCCAAATTTGGCCCATGTTCAAGCCTTTCTGTTTTGATGATGCAAGCTTCAAATGAAAAACCTTCAAACATTAAAGTTGTAGCTTTTTTCAAGAAAATCAAAATGGACTTAAATTTTGAATCATTTGGATTTTTTATGAAGAAGTTATGGGCACTTGAAGTTGGACTTTTTTGCCTTTCAATGCATTTGGTCCAAAGTGACCTATAATGTTTTGCATTATCACATGTATTTCTTTTGAGATTTTGAAATTTTGTTCAACATAACATTTTAATTATACATCTTAATCTTTCCAATTCATTTGATCCTACATCAAAATCATAAAAAATGAATGAGTTATGTTCTTGGGAAGTTGACCCAAAATTAGGGTTTCAGTCAAAATGACCTATAATGTCTTGGAATGGGAGATGACCTTCCAAGCTTCAAATCAATTTTTGATGAACATGAAAGTTGTTTATATTGTCCTTAAGAACATTATTTCTTTTGGGATAATCTCCATTTGACCAACACATAAAAGGTTGAGTCTCAGTGCATTTCAAAATAGTCAGATGAATTGACTGATCAACTTCTCAAGTCCACAACTCATATCTTGATGAATTGATGATTGAGGGAACTCAAATAAGGTCAAATATGCATGAAATTATGAATTAAAGAACTTCTCTTGATTGTATTTGATCATGGGCTGAGATTGCTTCATGGGCAAGACACACTTGATACACAGATGAATTAGGGTTTCCTTGGGAGACAAACCTCAAGCCCTTTGACTTGCTTTGATCAAAAGGATGAATTGAGATACTTGGGAGGCATATTTGATGGATGGGAGCTTGGGGAACCATTGCCATGCTTGCCTTCATCTTCTCTTGGCCATATCTTTGTACCAATTATTTCCTTGAAGCCCTTGACCTTGTGATTGCTCAAGCTATAAACAAAAGATGTTAGTGACATATTTTTGTGCTTTTGGTTAGTAAATAAAAATGAGAAAGACAATAATATACAATTCAAGCATGCTTGGTGATCTTCAAACCACTCACAAGAGGTCCCACCCAAAGGCAAAGGGAACCAAGATGCTCATGATCCTTAAGGCTATGCAAATGCAATGTTATGATGCCATGAGGGATCTTAGGGTCAAAATTGGGGTCTTACAGACATATATTTATCAAAGCAAATATACAAAGGAACTTCTGAAGAAATTCAACTTATCATAATGTAAGATAGCAAAGACTCTGATGCATCCTACATGCATTTTGAAGAAAAAAATAGGTAAGTAGTAAGGTAAATCAGAAGCTTTTCAAAGGTATGATAGGTTATCTTATGTATCTAACAACTTCTAGACCTGATATCTTGTTTAGCGTATACTTATGTGCTCGCTTCCAATCAGATCCTAGGGAAACTCACTTAACTGTTATTAATAGAATCTTTAGGTATCTGAAAGGTACTACTAATCTTGGTTTATTTTATAGAAAATCAAGTGAGTATAAATTAGTAGGCTATTGTGACGCTGACTATACTGGAGATAGAATTGAAAGAAAAAGTACTTCTAGAAGTTTCCAATTTTTGGGAGAAAACTTAATCTCATGGTCCAGCAATAGACAATCAACAATTGCGCTTTCAACAGCTGAAGCCGAATACATTGCAGTTTCTGGATGCAGCACTCTGATACTCTAGATGAAGAGCTGGATGGAAGATTATCAGATAGATGACAGTAACATCCCTATTCTCTGTGATAATACTTTTGCTATATGTTTATCTAAGAATCCTATCTTGCATTCTAGGGCTAAGCGTATTTAAATAAAACATCACTTTTTACATGACTATGTTCAGAAGGGAATCTTTCACTTAAAATTTGATGATACAGACCATTAATGGGCTGATATCTTTACAAAACCCCTTGCTGAAGATAGATTCACATTCATTCTGGAAAATCTGTTTATGAAACCCTATCCAGAATAAAAAGATGTTATTCAGAATGTAAAGTTTCCAGAACTCTAGATTAGATTCGGAGATTGTTTTCTTTCTGACTATGAAACTTGAAGCTTTCTGAAGTAAGGAAGTTTTCAAAAATTAGAAAGGTTCTGATCAGAAGCAATCTTATCGATTTTTCTTCTTGATTCTGAACAGTTGAATCATTTAATGGATGTCTTATTGTTTGATTTTGTTTGATTCTTAATGGAGACAATTGTCCCACTTTCTGAGCATGTGTGATTAAAGCGTGACACATTGGGTTTGACAACGTCTTAGAATTAGGTATAAACCCTTACACTTCCCCTCATGACTGCGCATACCTTTTATCATCATTACTAAAATTGTCTATTTAAACTCACTACACGCACATTTATCCTACACGTTCATGTTTTTCAACCTCAAAAATCTCTCTCTCTCTCTCTCTCTCTCTCTCTCTCTCTCTCTCTCTATATATATATATATATATATATATATATATATATATATATATATATATATATATATATATATATATATATATAATATATATATATATCAACTATTCTTCATCTTCATCTTTATCTTCATCACTCAAATGGATGAACAACAATCCTCAATGGCTCAACAATCTGCAAAGTCTACTAAGCAACAACTTCATCCTGAAGGCATTGTACTGGAAGGAATTCCTGAACTCACTCTCCACACAATCGTGGACTTCAATAATTTGAAGGAAAATGGTTTCAACTTCACGTAAACCCTAAATGTTCAAGGATGGAACATGTTCTTCGAGAGACTCACAGGTTCGTTCTATCATTGTCAAGTAATTCTGGGTTCATGCCACTGCGGAGAGAGAAACAATCACTTCCTATGTGATGAATAAGAAAATTGTCATCTCAAAAAATCAATGGCTAACCTCATTGGGCATGATGAAAAAGGAAAAAGAGTTCATAATGCAACTATGTCAGCTAAGAGGGATGTTGTCATCTCTCCAGTAATATTCAAATAGGGTACTAACTTTGTTGATGAAAAGGGTCCCAGTGCAAAGGATTTAACTAACAATCTGAGAGCTTGGTTCAATACTATCCTGGGGTGTATCAATCACAAACCAAGTACTAACAGTTTTGACTACATCAATACTCATCAGAAGTTTACGTTGCTCCTTCTGGAGAAAGGAGTAAATATTGGTTTGCCATCGCCTCTGTTCAAATTCATTAGGGATTCCATCAGAGAATCCAGAAATGGTGGATCCTCCAAGAAACCCAGAAGCAAACTCATCCCAAATGGCAGGCTAATCTCAGACATTATGGTGGAAAGTGGAGTGGTAGATGACCTTTTGGCCAGTGGGCTAACGGAGGAGCTGGTAAAGGATGTTGGAAAAGTGTTATGCGGAAAGAACTTGAAGAGTATGGGTCTTATCTCAAAGATTAGAAGACCGGATATCATTATGTCCAAAGATGATATGTGGTACCAGAAAGCCTTTAGATGACTATCCCATCTTCATCAAAGTGGATCCTCCACAGGTTCTGATGGCTTATCTGGAAAGTTGTCTCAAAGATGGTCTCGACCTATTGGTGCATTTCTTCAATCTTCCAGAAACTTACCCAGACGTTCATGGTAAAAGGAAAAAGGAATTCAGAGGAGAAGGATCCTCCAGAGCTCAGAAGAAGAAAAAGGTCGCTATCTTTCAAGATGAAGATGAGGTGCTTCTAAGTGAGTGCCAAAAGGCTATGATCCTGAAAGATACGTCTGGGGTTGTTCAACCGTCAAGAGCTTCTGGTAAGTTCCTGCTGACTCTTCTGATTCTGTTTCTATTCCATCTGTAATCTTACCTCCAAAACCACCATCTCAATCTTTTATGTCTAAACCACTTTCATTATCCACACCAGAAATCACTCCACCCATTTTAACTTCTGATGTCGTTTTACCACCATCACCACCTGTTATCAATATACCACAACCTACACCTGTCATAGAAACTCCTGTAGTTTCTATTCCGACTTTAGAACAATCATTGATATCACTTTCATCTTCTTCTCCTCCAATTGATTCTGTCAAGACTTCCTCCACCTCCACCTCCTCCACAGAACCCCTATATTTTTTTTACTGCTTTTGAATTGTTTTTGTACTCTGCACTTCCTTTTTGGCATGTTTTCAACGAAATTGTTTGTTTGTTTCTCCTTATTTACTTTGTATTTTTATTCTTTTTTATTGATGACAAAGGGGGATAAAACATAACCTTTTAAAGAGGAAGAGTTAAGAGTGTATTTTTATATCTAAATTCCTAAGTAAAAAACCCAAACATTGTTTTAATATTTCTATTAACAAATACTTCAAGAAAAGTTTGTTAAGTGTTGTTTACAGGGGTAACTCTCAAGATTCAGAATGATTTGTTAAAGATTTTGTCTCAAGAATCAGAATGATTCTTCAAAGAAGTTTCTGAAGAGAAGTCCTCAAAGAAGTTTCTGAATAAAGACTAGAAAAGTCTTCAAAGAAGTTTCTGAAGAAAGTCCTTCAAAGAAACCTACGAAAAAAGCTATTCTGAAAGTCTATCAAAAGGATGATGTTATCAACCAGTGTTTTGAACAACATCAATCAACTTCTGAAGTTAAACCAGATTCTAACTAATTATTCATTCTGGTACTTCAATAGGTAAATCAGGAAAGTGCCCTTTCATTCTGAGTTTATCTTTTTAGGATTATACATCTCAGGGGGAGCTTTGTGCTTCTGTAAGATGTATTCTTATGTGATTACCTTGTACGAACATATTTTGTCATCATCAAAAGGGGGAGATTGTTAGAACAAGATTTGGTTATGCATCTATACCTTGAGTTTTAATGATAACAATGTTGTATTTGTGTGAGAAGAATTTTGGCACCCTAATGGTTTGTTATTGTGTAGCTTTAACAAACAATTTTGATTCTGATCGTATGATGTGCAATATCATCAGTTTCTGAACTTTGTGTTCCAAATTTGCTTATGCACTACAATTAGAAGTTCTGAAAGACGTCATATTGTTGCTGCAATGTTCTTTCTACTTCTGCATTATCTCACCCATAAGAAGATACTGAGGAGACAATATGTTGTTGTTGCAATGTTCTCTCAGTTATTTTGCTTCTGAATGTGACTCTGATCAACAAGCTTCTGAAGAATTGCAAGCTTCTTAATTTGTGTTAAGTAGCTGAAGATTATGAAGATATCAAGATAGACGATTGAAGTTATCAAAGTTCTGACTGAGGTTTCTGAAGACTCTGAAGATTCTGAAGATATTGAAGAACTCAAGCCAGACTAGTGATGTTGTCAAGGTTCTGACTCAAGGTTTTGAAGTTTTTGAATCCAACTCTCTATTTCTTCACTTCATGTTTCAATCATACTTTATCAAAAGTCAATGAATCTGAAGATAAGCTTAAATGGGAACATGATCAAATAGTACATAGTACAAATCGAACAACTTTTCCACTACCAGATATTGTGTGCAAGGACTGTACTATTCATCACACTTGTTGTAATACCCCAAAATTTACCCTTCATTTTTCCTGGAAGCATACGCTTTACACCTCATGCATGCATTCATTTTTAGGTCATTTAACATAAGATACATTGCATTTCATCATGTCAATCAGAATTAGATCCAAGAAACTTTATTTTAAAAAAAAACGAAAAAAAAACGAAAAATAAATAAATAAATAATAATAAATAAATAAATAAATAAATAAAAGAAAAAATCTCAGACTTGGACCTCTCTCAAAAGCCCACTAAGCTACCAATATTAGGCTATAAATACTAGAGTTTCAGTGAAACAAAGGGATTTGCTATTCCTATTACCCTGAGGAAAAAGATAGTGAGAGAAGAGCTAACAGAGTTCAGAGAAGCCTCCAAACCCTGAAGGGAACTCAACTGCACAGAATCACCTCTGCCTCACATAAACCCTAAAGATTGTTTTGTAAACCTCACGGGTGCAACTGAATTTCAATCAAGCTCTCCAATTAGGGATAACTTGCGTGGTTTTCCACTTTATTTGTGGGATACCCCCTGGAGGTTTCATTCCGATTACCTGTACTGACTCACTTTCTTTGATGGTGTTTAGCTTGGAAGGATCCCTGGGTTTCCCATTCCTCTAACTGCTGTTACTTCGGATCTTTATCCGCGTGGTACTTTTACATTTTTCCCGCATTTTACTGCTTTCTTAGCTGGAAGACCTCGATAGGAGGCAATGTTTTTGTGTGTGTTTTTTTACAGGTTCCTTCGTCAAGGACTGTCTTTTTGCATGTGTTCACCAAACCCTAACCCTTCATTGATTTTTCTTCTCCTAAACACACGTTTACTCCTTCTACTACAGGTGAGTAAGTCTCCAAAGGTCGAGCATCCGGTAGATTGCGTAGTAACGTCGTTCGTCCAAACCCCACTCCATAACCCCGTAGTTAGCCGAACTACGGCTTGCTCTGATTCTCATTCCAGATGAGATACGTAGACATAAGACGCGATGTCTTAGCGAGCACACATCCCCCCAACCCATAGATCAGCCGAGCTACGAAGACTCTGATTCTCATATTCAGATGAGATACGTATGCAGTGGATGCGACATCCGCGCGAGTCATTTTCATTTAACCCTTTTTTTTTGGTAAACAGCACAAGATAAACTCACACCCTTTAGACAAGAACTACAAAAGTGGATCCCGTAGAGTACTACGGATGCGTAGGGGTGCTAATACCTTCCCTTCGCATAATCGACTCCCGAACCCAAGATTTGGTTGCGAGACCCCGTCTTGTCCTTTCCTTTTTCAGGTTTACTTCGAGCGTTTCCTTTCCCTCCTTTGGGATAAATAACGCACGGTGGCGACTCTTCTGTCATTTTCTTTCGTCGGTTGTTTTTTCGCACACTGTATTTTTCAGGTTGCGATAGCTGGCGACTCTGCTGGGGACACTAAGAAGTTGACCTCTTGCTGGTCCATCTTCCCTAAGCGAGTCCCTCCTAGCTTGTGTGATTTTCTTGTTTATTGGGTGTTCATGCTTTTGTACATTTATTTACTTACCTGCTTGCATTCATCTGCTGTATTTGTTGGATCTGTTGTTTGTTTGTTGGGATGGGGTGTTCTATGAGAGATAAGCCCATTACCCAGGCTTGAGTGTACACACAGGTTTTAGAGTGGATAATCATGAGGCTTGTGTGGCGTGTTGCTACGTTAAGTCGTTCGTGAAGAACCACACCCAGACGAGGTTTCTTTTGGATATATTATGTCCTACGGGTGTTCCGTAACGGCAGGATGTTCCTCTAGAAATCGTCGACTCTGGTGACCATTTCCCGAGAACTCAGTCGAGGCCTCTCCTCCGAGACGTGATTATGTTAGCTCTGGTGGGCGCATTCTCGCTGCTCAATCCGAGGATCCTGAGACTGGGAACTTGCTATTAGGATGTCCTGTTGAGGGGAGTCAATGGAGGTCTTTTGTCTCGTAATAATGCCAAACCTCCAGTGGTAAACGTATTATTCGCGACTGAAGGGCCGAAGTTGACAAACTTCTGTTCTTAGAACCTACCAGTGAGGGGCGGGCTAAATTCAGGAAACCTTAATCTCCAACCAACCCGGTTTTCTGGAGCAAAGCTTTGATCTTGTATTATATTCTTCAGTGGGTTTCTCTTCAGACAGTGCAACCTGACAGATGTTCAAGCAGATACAGCAATCCTGATTGACATGCCACTGCATTGCATTCACATCGTTGCATCACATCATTTCGCATTCATATCATTTAACACATGTTCATCTATTCCCAGGAGTTCACATCTTCTTCTTGATTCTAGTCGGGGTTTTCTTCTTACACTGTTTATCAAACGAGAGACTGGAATCAAGGGGGTAGAATACCTTTTGGAATTGATAAACATGTCATTGCATTTGCATATCCATAGCATGTCTAGCATAACAGGTACCGCCGCAATGTTCTCAGTTGTTTGGTGTTCCATCAGCAGGATAGCTAATTCAAGAATTCACCGATACGGTACCCGAAGGAATCAACAGAGAGCAATGGAAGGTGTACAAGCAGAGCTCGCTGAGATGAGGATCCGCATGACCCAATTCATGGATTTGGTTCAAGGGGTGGCTCAAGGACAGCAGGAGCTTAGATTGTTGGTACAGAGGGATCCCGCCACTACTCAACCAGAGACATTGGATGATCCTCCAGCTGGAGAGGCTAATGGTCCCAATGAACCGGGGCATATCCCGATCCCACATGTCAACCTTGATCAACAGCTTGTCCATGATGATCAGGCCGATCAATTCCCCCTACTTCAGGAAGACTTTGGCATGGGCCATGGCATGGACCCCATGTTTAGAAGATTAGAGGAGAGGCTGAAAGCTGTGGAAGGACAGAATCCTCTGGGAGTAGATGTTGCTGACTTGGGGCTGGTCCCAGGTGTGAGAGTGCCACCGAAATTCAAAGTCCCGGTCTTTGACAAATACAATGGAAACTCTTGCCCCAAAATTCACGTGCAAGCCTATTTCCATAAAATGGTTGCATACTCTGATGACGAGAAGCTACTTATGTACTTCTTCCAGGATAGCCTAGCTGGGGCATCCTTGGAATGGTATATGAGGCTGGACATAGCCCATATCCGCTGCTGGAGGGATTTGGCGGAGGCTTTCGTAAAGCCGTATCAGTATAATGCAGACATGGCTCCGGACAGAATTCAACTTCAGAATCTGTCTCTTAAAAGCAATGAGTGCTTCAGGGAATACACTCAACGCTGGAGGGAGATAGCTTCCCGTGTTCGGATTTTTTACCAATATACCCCACTTTTTCAAATAAATTCCCAAAATAACCCAGTTTTCAAAAAAATTCCCAATATACCCCACTTTTAGAGGGAGGCGCCAATTGGATTGGCGCCCCCTCTTAAAAATTGCAAGGAGGCGCCAATTGGATTGGCTAGGGCACCTGCCCTAGCCAATCCAATTGGCGCCTATGTGTAATTTTTAAGAGGGGGCGCCAATCCAATTGGCGCCTCCCTTAAAAAAGCCTCAAATGAAAAAACTTCCAACATGAAAGTTGTAGATCTTTTCAAGAAAATGAATTTGGATATAAATTTTGCATCATTTGGATTTTTTATGAGAAAGTTATGGGCAGTTGAAGTTGGACTTCTGAGTTTTTTAACTGTTATCTGAGTCATAATGTTTTGTATTATTGCATGTGTTTCTTTTAGGAATATGAATTTTTGTCCAACATAACATTTGAAGTAGACATCTTCAATTTTCCATTGCACTTGGTCCCACCTCAAAATAATTAAAAATGACTGAGTTAGGTCCCTGCGAACTTGACCCAAAATTAGGGTTTCTGTCAAAACAAGTGTATGTGAATTTTGCCAAAAGGGACCAACTTCAAGCCCTTTAGTTTGAATGATAAAAGCCTCAAATGACAAAACCTTCAACATAAAAGTTGTAGATCTTTTCAAGATAATGAATTTGGACTAAAGTTTTGCATCGTTTGCAATTTTTATGAGAAAGGTATGGGCACCTGAACTTGGACTCTTTGACATTTTATCTGTTATCTGACCTATAATGTTTTGTATTATTGCATGTGTTTGTGTTAGAGTTATGAATTTTTGTCCAACATAACAAGTGAAGTAGACATCTTAAATTTTCCATTGCACTTGGTCCCACCTCAAAATATTTAAAAATGAGTGAGTTATGTCCCTGCGAACTTGACCCAAAATTAGGGTTTCTGTCAAAACAAGTGTATGTGAATTTCGCCAAAAGGGACCAACTTCAAGCCCTTCAACATAACAATGACAAGTCCTTGAATTAGGGTTTCTGACCTATAAATTTTTGTATTATGATATGTGTTTATTTTAGAATTACGAAAGAAACCTAATGTTTGGAGTTTACACAAAGATAAATTAGACATAATACGAATTGATATTAATAAAATTTGGATTTTACACAATGAATCCTAATGGTGATGACCGGGATCACCTAACCGACCTCCGGTCCCACATCCCCTAGCTACCCTAACCCTTGGCCCTAACCCACGTTGACGATTCTGTACCGGTGGTTGTTCATCTGATGGTCCAGGAGCGTCATTACCTCCTATAGGAGAAGATCCGTTGAGGTATTCAGCCAACTCAGCATAGTCTTCAGTATTCAATGATGGTGTACCGGCGTAGCTGAGCTCATGACCCATGCCAGAGAAGTTGGGGTGTGGTTGACTCATGGATGGGCGACCAGGACGGTTGAAGGGGGACATGGGTGACAATGATGGGTCTAGGAAAGGTTGGAAAGGTTGTTGGGGTGTTTGGAAGAGATATGGTTGTGGGATGTTTTGGTATTGTGATGTTTGGGGTTCTTGGCTACGGTAGGTGATGGGGCGGTTAGTGTTTTGGGTAAGGCGACTTTGGTAGGGTGATGGTGTGGGTGCGAAGCGATGTTCGGTCGAAGGTTGATGGTCCATTTGTTGGTGGTGGTATGGGGGATGTTCTTGGTTTTGGGGTTGGGTGAATGGCATGTTTTGGTTGTATGTTTGTGTGTTTGTGGAACCGAAAGTTTGTCGGATAGGTGGTTGTGAGTAACCGGGCTGAGAATGTTGTTGGGGGTTAGATGTTGAGCCTTCTTGTGTGTAACTTGTCTGGCGTGGGTCGTAGAGGTACATATCATCGGCGATGAATTGAAATCCAACTGATCTATACCAAGCCATATAAGTACGACTTGGTTTTACCTCATTTGGCATGACTGCGTCAGTTAAGACATGGTCATGACGGTGCTTCCACTTACGACACTCTGATCTTGCGAAGGTTTGCCAAGGGTTGTAGTTCCATTGGTCGTTCACTTTACGCATATGCCATTCTCCTAGGCTAGCTGGGGGATCTGGGATGTTCTGGACCATACCAAACTGCAGCTTCACACGATCGGTGTTGTGCAGCTCCACTGTTGTGAACCGTATTATCGGTGTGCATGTTGTCCATACGGCTGCGTCTTCAGGGTTGATCTGATGCTCATGATCCATATTAAGGTATGGACGTCAAATGAACTGAAATGTTAAAGACAATAGGATTTAAATGAATGTAGAAAAAGTCAACATAATATGAAGAAATAATGTAATTATTTTGCTTACGTCTGCCGGTCGAAGGTGATCCAACAGGTTGCGATATTGAGTAATACAGTGTCTCGGACATCTTTTGTAATTCATATCGCGTGCCGACCATCTACACCAAAAAGTTAAAATAAATTAGTTATGGGTAATAAACTGTAAGGAAGGAAGTAAAGATATAGCAATTTAAACAACTTACTTTTTTGCATATGGAAAAGTGAAGGGGTTGTTATTGACCGGTGCTAGAGACGGTAGTCTTGACCATCCCCATGCTTGTAGCAAAACAGCACATCCAAAAAATGTAGAAGTATCTTTGTGGGAGTTTTTGCACAAAGAACTATAGAGATAGGCTAGACATGCGGATCCCCAACTATAACTACCTATTCTATCTATATGTCTAAGTAAAGGTAAGTACATAATATGCATGCTAGAACCACTACCTTCGGGAAATAAAAAGGATCCTATTAACAACATAATGTAACACCTAGTTTTGCATCAGAAATGCAACCTTTTTGCATTTCAAAAAAAAGAATACAATCCTTCATAGCATCAGGTAATGTGTCAAAGATGACATATCAGAATCCTATATTTTTTGAGAATGGTCAATGCAAGTTTTTCCCCCTAAAGATACGAGACGATGAAGATGTTGAAAGCATGTTTCTTAGTCATGAACATTCAGGCATGGATTGTATCGAGTTGTACATTACTCTACAGCCATGTATACCGTCTCAACAGTCTCAACTAACAGATCAGGATCCAGCTGGTGGAGATGATGCAGATGATGCACAATGGTCAGATGAACTCAACCCAGAAGCAGAAGTAGAGGTCGACGTTATTGATGAAGAAGAAGAGGAGACTGAGATACAGGTTGATCACATCCTGAATAACGACGATGAAGATGAGGCTCAACCACCACCAATACCTCCTACTCATGCCTATATTCCTCCTCAACATATGACAAATATGGCTCTTAACGACGATGAAATGTCCGACAGTGTCTTCTATAATCCGTATCCGAGACCAGTAGGCGAATTAAAGGTGGGAGACATGTTTCGTACCAAAGAGGAATGTGTCTTGGCAATCAAAAAATACCACATGAACAACTTTGCTGACTTTACGGTGAAACGCACTGATTCTAGAAGGTATGTTATCGAATGTCGTAACATGCTTTGTAAATTTCGTTTGGCTGCATCTTACAAGAAGAAAAATGACTCTTGGGAGATCGCTTCAATAGACCCACCACACAGTTGCGTCGCAACAACCGTTGAACAAGATCACCGTAAACTGAGCACAGCTTTGATATGTCGAGACATTCTGCCATTGGTAAATAAAGACCCATCAGTGAAGGTGAGTATAATTATATCCCATATCCGAACAACATATAATTATACTCCATCTTACAAGAAAGCATGGATTGCGAGGACAAAGGCTGTTGAGCAGGTTTTCGGAAACTGGGAGGACTCATTCAAGGAATTACCACGGTTTTTATGGGCACTAAAAACTTATGTCCCAGGAACTGTGGCAATTCTGGAGACAGTGCCAGCAATGATGCCAGACGGAACCTGTGCTACAGGTAATAGAATATTTCACCGTCTCTTTTGGGCATTTGACCCGTGCATCAGAGGTTTCGCTTTCTGCAAACCTCTCCTACAAATTGATGGCACTTGGTTATACGGAAAATACAAGGGTACGTTGCTCATGGCAGTTGCACAAGACGGTAACAACAATGTATTTCCCATTGCCTTTGCTCTTGTTGAAGGTGAAACGGCTGGTGGATAGGGTTTCTTTCTTCGACATCTCAGAATGCATGTCGCTCCACAAGCCAATCTATGTTTGATTTCTGATAGACATGCTGCCATCGAAAGTGCCTACAACAACCATGACAACGGATGGCATGATCCTCCTTCTACACATGTCTATTGTATCAGACACATTGCACAAAACTTCATGCGTGCTATAAAAGATAAGAATCTTCGCAAGAAGGTGGTGAATGCTGGGTATGCTTTAACTCAACCGTCTTTTCAATATTATCGTGATGAGATTCGTCTGTCTAATGAAGACGCGGGGAGATGGATAAATAACATCCCAGTTGAGCAGTGGACAAGAGCATTTGACGGTGGTCGTCGATGGGGCCACATGACAACAAACATTGTGGAATGCATGAACGGGGTTTTCAAAGGAATTCGAAACCTGCCGATAACCGCCTTGGTAAGATCAACCTATTATAGGTTGGCTTCTATGTTCGCAACCAGAGGTGAAAGATGGAGTGCAGTGTTAATGTCTGGACAAGTATTCAGTGAGTGTTGCATGAAGGTCATGAAAGAGGAGAGCATCAAAGCTACGACACACGTTGTAACAGTGTTTGACCGTCAAAGACAAAATTTCAGCGTCCAGGAAACAATGGGCAACAGCGACGGGAGACCAAACTTAGCCTACGCGGTTAAACTACACAGAAGTTGGTGCGATTGTGGAAAATTTCAGGCCTTCCGCATACCTTGCTCCCATGTCATTGCAGCATGCGCTTATACTCGTCAAGACGCTTATACCCATTTATCTGATGTGTACAAGGCAAACACCATCATGAATGTATATAGTCAAAGCTTTTCAGTACTACCAATGGAGGATTACTGGCCTCCATATGAAGGAGATATTGTTTGGCACAATGAAGAGATGCGTAGAAAGAAGAAAGGAAGGCCAAACAGCACACGTATCAGAACAGAGATGGATTCCACAGATAAAATGATAAGATTATGTAGTATCTGTCGTCAACCAGGACACAACAAAAATAACTGTCCCAATCAAGGAGCATCATCTAGATCTTAAGATTTTTGTAACATTTTATCTAGACCTTAACCTTTTTGTAACATTTTGTCTTGATCTTATGCTTTTTGTAACATTGTATTTCTGTAACAATCAATCAATATATATCATTAAGTTCTTGTTACAACGAGTTTCATAACCAACATCAGTACAAAACATCTGAAAACATAAATAATTCTAACTGATTACAACAATCAAATTAATGTCGTCTCGACCAAACATCATTTCCCTAGCATCCTTATCAGTCTTCATTCGCACCCAACCAAAGATACTGTCAAGTCTCTCAATACTTCTGATTTTTTCCCCTTCTGGTATTTTCCCGTCTAACCATCGAACCAGCTCCCTCTTCAGTTGATCTAACGTGGTGATGTTCCAAAACAGCATCAGCAATTGAGGTTTGTCTCTCGCATAAATCACCTTACCGTATCGGCGATGAACACCAAACATGATAGCCAAATGATTATATGAGTTGTGGAACAATAGGTCACACAACGCATCTATTTATAAGACAAAAAAGGCATTTTATGAGGGACTCGCCAATTGAGTTGGCGCCTCCTTTTAAAACATACACATAGGCGCCAATTGGATTGGCTAGGGCACCTACCCTAGCCTAGGGCACCTGCCCTAGCCTAGGGCACCTGCCCTAGCCAATCCAATTGGCGCCTCCATTCAAGTTTTAACAACAGTCGCCATATGAACAACTTTCATGTTCATCAAAAATTCATTTGAAACTTGGAAGCTCATCATTCATTTCAAAACATTATAGATCATTTTGACAGAAACCCTAATTTTAGGTCAACTTCGCAGGGACCTAACTCACTCATTTTTAATTATTTTGAGGTGGGACCAAGTGCATTAGAAAATTTAAGATGTCTACTTCAAATGTTATGTTGGACAAAATTTCATAACTCTAAAAGAAACACATCAAATAATGCAAAACATTATAGGTCAGATTACAGTTGAAACCCTAATTTTAGGTCAACTTCGCAGGAACCTAACCCACTCATTTTTAATTATTTTGAGGTGGGACCAAGTGCATTGGAAAATTTAATATGTCTACTTCAAATGTTATGTTGGACAAAATTTCATAACTCTAAAAGAAACACATGAAATAATGCAAGACATTATAGGTCAGATTACAGTTGAAAAACTCAGAAGTCCAACTTCAACTGCCCATAACTTTCTCATAAAAAATCCAAATGATGCAAATTTTATATCCAAATTCATTGTCTTGAAACGATCTACAACTTTCATGTTGAAGGTTTTTTCATTTGAGGCTTTTTTAAGGGAGTCGCCAATTGGATTGGCGCCTCCTTGTAATTTTTAAGAGGGGTCGCCAATCCAATTGGCGCCTCCTCCTAAAAGTGGGGTAGATTGGGAAATTTTTTGAAAACTGGGTTATTTTGGGAATTTCTTCGAAAAAGTGGGTTATCTCGGTAAATTTTTGCCCCCGTGTTCAGCCTCCTATGTTGGAGAAGGAAATGGCTAACATGTTCATGAACACTCTGCCAGGACCTTACTTGGAGCGCCTGGTGGATTGCAATGCCTCCAATTTTGCTGATGTAGTCTCTACCGGAGAGAGGGTGGAGAATTACCTGAGGACATACAAGACCCAGAGTGGAGGTGGATCCTCATCAGGGGTGAAGAAGCCGTTCATTCAGGGACAGAAGAGGAGAGAAGGGGATGCAAGTGCCATATATTCTTATCAGAACAGGGATAACCGGAGGAATAACTTCCAGAATTATCATCAACAACCGTATGTTGCGGCTGTGACCATTCCAGCTGCAGCACCACTACAACAACAATAACCACAACTTCAACCAGCTCAGTACCAACAGCAGCAACAACTGGGTAACAGACCCGCCTATCAACAGAGGCAAAGGATGATGGACCGGCGTTTCGACACCCTTCCAACATCGTACGCTCAATTGCTTTCTAGTCTTCAACAACTACAACTTGTGCAATTGTGCACTCTGGCTTCTCCTGTTGGTAGACTTCCGGTGGGTTACGACGCCAACGCTAGGTGTAGCTTCCACTCTGGGGCACCTGGCCATAACATTGAGAACTGCAAAGCTTTTAAGCACGTAGTGCAGGACCTCATAGATTCAAAAGCCATCAACCTTGCACTGGCTCCTAATGTCGTCAACAATCCCATGCCGCAGCATGGTGGTGCGAACATTAATATGATGGAAGGAAAAGCCAAGTCCATTAAGGATGTGTTGAAGTTGAAGACTCCATTGTTGGATATCAAAGGATGCTTGCTGAAGGCCGATGTTTTCCCCGGTTGTGGGAAGGATTGTTTGGATTGTGCCACTCAGAGTGGAGGTTGTTTGAAGCTACAGCAGGGTATCCAGGCCTTGCTCGACAAAGGTATCCTCCAGGTTGAAAATT
The DNA here is from genome assembly GCF_024323335.1 of Lathyrus oleraceus. Lineage (NCBI taxonomy): Eukaryota > Viridiplantae > Streptophyta > Magnoliopsida > Fabales > Fabaceae > Lathyrus > Lathyrus oleraceus. The sequence goes on along the minus strand of NC_066582.1, from coordinate 198,013,115 downwards.
TGTCTGTCCAAGAGACTGTGGAAGGGGTTGAGGAAGAAGTGTTTGAAGATGCTACTGATGAATTCGCAGATGTTGTTCCTGTTAATTTTGTGATTCCCAGTGAGGTCTCTGCGGTCAACGATGAAGATGGGGATAGTGATTGTGACATCGACAACTGGGTGCGTCCGAGGGTCCCGGGTGAAGTCATCAACAATTGGTCTTCTGAGGAGATTGTCCAAGTCACTTTTCTGAAGGGGTAATTTTCTTTGTTTATTCATGCATGTCCAAGTCTTACGTTCCGCCCAGGGCGTAATGACTCATTGTAGGGCTCATCTATGTGACACTTGCATTTTTTATCATAAATAAAGGACGTCTTTTTGCATTCAAATATTTCGTTCCCTGTCTTTCTATTTTTGCAGTTTTTCAAAATAAAATAAAAATGGCAATGTTTTGTTTAGTTTCCACTTTTTTCTTTCACACTCATAAGCACATATCATCACTCACGCAGATGCACGTCACCGGATCCTATTGATAACGGTTCTGCTATGGCTCGCTTCGACTTTGAAAATCCAATCTTTCAAGCTGAAAAAGAGGGTGATGAAGACTGTGAACTCCCTAAAGAACTTGCCAGGTTCTTAAAACAAGAAGAAAGGGTCATTCAACCGTATCAGGAGCCTACTGAAGTGATTAATCTCGGCCCCGAGGACGCCAAGAGAGAAATCAAGATAGGGGCTGTTTTGGGAGATGATGTGAAGAAAGGGCTGATTGAATTGCTGCAAGAATACGTTGACATCTTCGCCTGGTCTTATCAGGACATGCCCGGGCTGGACACAGACATCGTGGTACACCGCTTGCCTCTCAAAGAAGGTTGTCCTCCGGTCAAGCAGAAGCTCAGAAGAACAAGACCAGAGATGGCTGTCAAGATAAAGGAAGAAGTGCAAAAGCAGTTGGATGCAGGGTTTCTAGCAGTCACCAATTATCCGCCATGGGTTGCAAACACCGTCCCATTACCTAAGAAGGATGGAAAGGTACGGATGTGTGTCGACTACCGGGATCTGAACAGAGCTAGCCCTAAAGATGATTTCCCATTACCTCACATCGACGTTTTGGTGGATAATACAACTCAGTTCTCGGTATTCTCCTTCATGGATGGCTTTTCTGGCTATAACCAAATCAAGATGGCACCAGAGGACATGGAAAAGACAACTTTCATAACCCCATGGGGCACCTTCTGCTACAAGGTGATGCCGTTTGGTCTGAAAAATGCCGGAGCAACATATCAACGAGCTATGGTGACTCTGTTCCATGATATGATTCATCGTGAAATCGAGGTTTATGTGGACGATATGATTGCCAAATCTCAGACAGAAGAAGAACATTTGGTGAATCTGCAGAAATTGTTTGAACGGTTAAGGAAATTCAAACTGAGACTTAATCCGAACAAGTGCACTTTCGGGGTGAGATCGGGAAAATTGTTGGGTTTTATTGTTAGCGGAAAAGGGATTGAGGTGGATCCTGACAAAGTGAAAGCAATACAGGAAATGCCTGAGCCAAGAACAGAGAAGCAAGTCCGTAGTTTCTTAGGGAGGTTGAACTACATTGCAAGGTTCATCTCTCACCTAACAACCACGTGTGAGCCAATTTTCAAATTGCTGAGGAAAGATCAGGCTATCAGGTGGAATGAAGATTGTCAAAGGGCTTTCGAGAAGATAAAAGAGTATTTGCAGAATCCTCCTATCCTTATGCATCCAGTCCCAGGGAGACCGCTGATTATGTACTTGACAGTACTTGAAAATTCTATGGGTTGTGTTCTCGGTCAACACGACGAGACAGGTAGGAAAGAACATGCCATATACTACTTGAGTAAGAAGTTCACAGATTGCGAGTCGAGATACTCAATGCTTGAGAAGACATGTTATGCACTTGCATGGGCTGCTAAGCGATTGAGACAATACATGCTGTCTCACACAACCCTACTAATCTCCAAGATGGATCCAGTCAAATACATATTCGAGAAGCCAGCTCTCACCGGAAGGGTGGCTCGTTGGCAAATGGTACTGACAGAGTACGATATCCAGTATACATCCCAGAAAGCCATCAAAGGGAGTATTCTGCCAGACTATCTTGCTCAGCAGCCGATTGATGATTATGAGCCGATGAAGTTTGATTTTCCAGATGAAGACATCATGTTCCTCAAGATGAAAGACTGTGAAGAGCCAGTTGTTAAGGAGGGACCTGATCCAAACGAAAAGTGGACTTTGTTGTTTGATGGGGCTGTCAATGCTAGAGGAAGTGGAATTGGCACTGTCATTACTACTCCGAAAGGTGCCCACATGCCTTTCACCGCTCGTTTGACTTTTGAGTGCACAAATAATGAAGCTGAGTGCGAGGCCTGTATCTTGGGTATTGAGCAAGCCATTGATCTGAGAATCAAGACTCTGGACATCTTCGGAGATTCAGCTCTGGTGATCAATCAAGTGAATGGTGATTGGAATACTCTCCAGCCCACTCTGGTCCCCTACAGAGATTACACGAGAAGACTGTTGACTTTCTTCACAACAGTAAAATTGTATCATATACCTCGTGATGAGAACCATATGGCAGACGCACTTGCTACTCTATCCTCCATGATCAAGGTAATTCGTTGGAACCATGCTCCCAGGATCGATGTGATGCGCCTTGACTGGGCCGCGTATGTGTTTGCTGCTGAACTGGTAGTCGATGACAAGCCCTGGTATCACGATATCAAGTGCTTTCTGAAGAATCAAGAGTACCCTGCAGGGGCATCCAACAATGACAGAAAGACTTTGAGAAGATTGGCAGGCAGTTTCTTCTTGAACAAAGACGATGTGCTGTATAAGAGGAACTTCGACATGGTTTTGCTCAAATGCGTGGACAGACACGAGGCGGACATGTTAATGCAGGAAGTTCATGAAGGTTCCTTCGGTACTCATGCCGGCGGACATGCAATGGCTAAGAAATTGTTGAGAGTGGGTTATTATTGGATGACCATGGAATCAGATTGCTTCAAATATGCTCGGAATTGTCACAAATGCAAGATTTATGCTGATAAGGTGCATGTGCCGCCAAATCCTCTGAATGTGATGACTTCGCCGTGGCCGTTTGCTATGTGGGGCATTGACATGATTGGAAAGATTGAGCCGACTGCTTCCAATGGGCATCGCTTCATCCTTGTTGCCATCGACTATTTCACCAAGTGGGTCGAAGCAGCGTCGTTCGCAAATGTCACCAGACATGTGGTTGCCCGTTTTATCAAGAAAGAAATCATTTGTCACTATGGGATTCCCGAAAGAATCATTACTGATAATGGTTTTAATCTCAACAACAAAATGATGAAGGAGTTGTGTCAGAACTTCAACATTCAGCATCACGATTCTTCGCCTTACCGCCCTAAGATGAACGGCGTTGTGGAGGCGGCAAATAAGAACATAAAGAAGATTGTGCAGAAGATGGTCATCACGTACAGAGATTGGCATGAGATGCTACCCTTCGCCTTGCATGGGTACCGTACTTCAGTACGTACGTCGATTGGGGAAACCCCTTACTCCCTGGTGTATGGTATGGAAGCAGTCCTACCTGTTGAAGTGGAGATTCCTTCTCTAAGAGTCCTGTTGGATGTCAAGTTAGACGAAGCCGAATGGATTCAAACAAGGTTCAATGAGTTGAGTCTTATCGAAGAGAAGCGAATGGCAGCCATTTGTCATGGGCAGTTGTATCAGAGTCGGATGAAGAGAGCCTTTGATCAGAAAGTGCGTCCTCGTTGTTTCTAAGTCGGAGATTTAGTGTTGAAAAGGATCCTTCCTCCTCAGACAGATCACAGGGGCAAGTGGACTCCTAACTATGATGGACCGTATATTGTCACCAAGGTTTTTGATGGTGGGGCCTGTTGAATAGTATATCTTCGGCAAATATTTTTGTATCGTATCCACAGAGATTGGTTGATATTACCGCCGTTCTATAATCCGAATGTTATAAGTTTAGAAAGTAACAGGGTTGTTTTGTTTGGAAAAATATCTTGTGAGTAAATGTTAACAAAAACTATGAAATGGTTTTAGTCAAATATAAAAGCTTGACAAGATTGGATTTCACTATTTCAAATGTTTATGATTCCTTATGATAAATACATAGATTCAAGATTATTGATGATGTTCAAATATCCTCTCAAAGTCATTTATGTCTAAATGATATCGTGATAATCACTATATTGATCCTTAGACGATCTCTCCACCTAACTATCAATATAGCAATCTTTAATGTTCAATATCAAAGAATAGTAATGAATAAATCTATCTCTACAACTTATTCACTACTTGAAAATCTGTTTTATGTCTAAACTCAAGTAATCTCTCTCGACAACTACTCAAATCTGGTTTTCAACTTAAAGCAAAAACAGTATTCAATACATCAACAATCTTTATCTCATATATAAATCAAAGTGAATACATAAACAGATGAGAATAGCTACTACCTCCAATCTTGACAAAAGGGAGTTTAGCTCCTCATCACCATTGTTACAAAGCAGAATATTGCAGAAGAAAAACTCTGTTTTTCTCCCTTACAAAAGCTCTCAAGAACAATCTATGAATGATAATGAATAATTAATCCCTAGAATAATGTATTTTCTCTCCTAAAAGAGTTGACATTTCCTTAATTGGTCATTCTCATCCAATGCAGAAAAGCAATTCCAAGGCAGACCCAAAATGGCAAAAATAGCTGGCCTTCAAAACAGCACTTTTGACCCAAAAATCAGTTTGCTGGATTCGCAGGGTTCGCGAGGCGAACTTTGTTCGCGGGGCGAACTGGTCCTGTCATGCAGTTCGCGGGGCGAACTGAAGCTGCCTCAGTTTCCTTGTTTTGCAAGCTTCATCCAAAATCTTCCATATTATGATGCTGCAATCCAAAGCTTTCTCATCCAAAAATTCTACAAAACTAACAAATATGTGAAATAACTATTCAAAACAAAATAAATTAAACCTAATTGCATTTATACAAAATAGTGAGAATAAAAGTGTGTAATTACATCAAAACTTGGTAAAAGGGACCAATAAAATGGTATAAAAAGTAGTACTAATTGGTCCCTAACAACTCTCCCCAACTTAGCATTTTGTTTGTCCCTAAACAAAAGTTTCCACCCTTACAATCAAAGCAATGACACAAAAGATTGAAACAAGGATTTACCAAGAACATTCAAATGGTTCAAAAGTGTTTGGCATTTTCTCAATTCACCTATCTCAATTCTAGACAAAATATGAATAAGGGAAATGGTAAAGTGCAAAAATCATTCCAAGGAATTCAAAGCCATATATGTCAAAATTGAATCAAGCTTACACACACATCATAATAATGATGAATAACATGAAGGGTTACTTTCACTCATCCAAGCAATTAAATCAACAACAACTCAAATCATGCGGTTATCACAACAAGTACCAAATCATGTGAAAAATGAGAATCAAGAGGTCTTTCAAAGGTTGTAATGTGGCTTAGGTTACAAGAAAGGATATGATTAAGACAATTCAACCAAATTGCCTATCCTAAGGGAGCATTCCCAAAGATTCACTCTACACAATTTCCCTTTCTTTGATCCCTATCTTTTTCTTTTTCTTTTTCTTTTCAAATCCACACAACCATGAGCATTTCCTTTGCTTTTCTTTTTCTAATTTTTTCTATGCTCTATGGTTTCAAGGGTGATTTCTTTTTCTTGTTTCTTTTCATATTTTTACCCTTTCATAGAAACTCACTTTTCCAAGTTTCTAATCAACTTTTCACTTTACTCTCCCCAACTTTAGATTCCAAAACCAAATTTATTCAATAATGCTCCCTACTTAGACATAAGCAAAAGGCAAAATTTTGCAAACAACTCGGTTTGAGGTTTCAACTGATACGAAAGAAATTAGGATTCATTTATTCCACAATTTTCAATTGATTTTACAATGATCAATCAAATGAATCCTAAATTAAGCTCAAAGGGGGTTAACTAAGGATTATTCCTCACAAGGTTAGTTGATTCAAACTTTTTGGTCAAGTGGTTTTTCTCACAAACAATGCCTCTATCATTTTCAAAAATTTCACACAAAAATGGATTGATGCATGATTTAGCATGATAAGAATGAGTTAAAACAATGCTCGGTTTCCCGCTTTTTAGTGTACAATGGAAAGTCTCCTCACAACTGGCTAAGTCCTATTTTGATTCAAAAATGACATATACTTCAATGAATTTATGACATGGAATTTGCACACACCATCAAACTACTCATGTTAAGTCTAGAAAGCGATAAAGTGTACCTTGAAATGCCGACACTAATTCTTATCATCACCACTCGAAGTGTCCTATGCTTCTTTCTTTGCGATCATTTCTCGGTTGCTTAAAGCTTGACTTATGAGTAAGAACAATTAAACAAAAATGTTGGCAAACCAATATTTGATTAAAACACACTTAAATTTCAAAAAGTATTCATGCAATTATCAAGACACACTCTAAAATTCAACAAACTCCTCAATCTTCCTTCAACTCATCGCCATGGTTTGCACCACCTCCTGCACCCCCAAAAAAAAATTGGCTTGCCCTCAGGCCACTTAGCATAATTAACAAAATCCTCTTAGGAAGGGAATGGAGAGGGGAAGTTTTGAAATTTGGAGGTTTGGACGTGGAGTAGCGAGGTTGTTGAAAGAATCTCCTAAGTTCGTGAAAATAGGAATGAAACGAAAATGACATGAAACAAATTTTTTTTTTTTTTTTCAGTTCGCGGGGCGAACTGAAGGAAATTTCAAAAAAAATTAGTTCTGTTATTTACTGTTCGCGGGGCGAACTTTGTTCGCGGCGCGAACTGAAGCTGTGAATTCAGTTCGCGGGGCGAACAGTGTTCGCGGGGCGAACTGTAAAAACCAGAACCCAATTTTTTTCAAAATTTAACACAGCAAAAACTCACACAGCAGAAAAAAATTAAAATACAGATTTACAACGTTGGGTTGCCTCCCAACAAGCGCTTTGTTTAACGTCGTTTGAGCTTGACGGTCCACTGATTAGCCCGGTTTAAATAGAGACACGACATCCACATCACGATTTATGTCGCCACCATGGTAAACTTTGAGTCTTTGACCATTTACGGTCCAACTCTCTTGTGACTTTGGATCCTCGATTACAATGGCTCCATAATTCCGTACTTCCTTGACAACGAACGGTCCTGACCCTTTTGGCTTCAGCTTACCCGGTAATAACTTGAACCTTGATTTGAAAAGCAGTACCATTTGTCCAACATGAAACTCCTTGCGACGGGCCTTTCCATCATGGTATTTTTCTTCAATTGCATCATTTCGGAATGAATCATGTTTGTCATGTGGATGCTTCATAGCTTTAAAAAGATTAAAGGTCACCTCTTCGTCTTGCACTCTCACCTTCATTAGTCCATCATCTACGTCAATCATCATCCGAGCTGTTTTCATAAAAGGTCTTCCAAGAATTAGGGGCACATCACAGTCCTCATCCATCTCCACTATTACGAAATCTACCAGAAACAAGAATTTGTCCACCTTCACTAACATGTCTTTAGCAATTCCGTATGGTAAAGTGGTAGACTTGTCGGCTAGTTGTAAAGTCATTCTCGTCGATTTAATCTCAACATTCCCTAATCTTTTAACAATGGAGAGAGGGATTAAATTTATACTAGAGCCCAAGTCAATCAAACCATTTCCAGTGTATGTGCTTCCAATGGTCACCGGTAGAACAACCCGGCCCGGATCGGACTCCTTCCTTGGGAGAGTCTTTTGGATGATAGCACTACACCGTGCATCAAGCAGTATGGTCTCGTCTTCCACGTGTCTCCTTTTCTTTGTAAGAATGTCCTTCATGAACTTGGCATACCGTGGCATTTGTTCTAATGCATCAGCAAATGGAATGTTGATTTGAAGCTGCTTGAAGATGTCCATAAACCGTGCATAGTGTCTAGCGTTATCCTTCTTTGATGGTGCGTGCGGATATGGTAGATGTTGAACTGGAATGACATTCACTCCTTTGTCTCCTTTTTTCTTATTTCTTAGTTCGATTTCCTTATTCATTTCCGCTTCACACCACTGCTCTTCCATCAGTTGTTGGTTCTGCTGTTTTCGCGGCGCGAAGGGAGATCGCGGCGCGAACTGAGCAGTTTCTACCACTTTCTTCTTCCCACAAGCCACATCCTCATTTTCCAGCACAGCATCCATATCATTCTCAACTGTAATTTCCTCACCTTTTTTACTTGTCAACTCTCTACCGCTTCTAGTAAAAATTGCTTTGCAATGCTCCTTTGGATTAGTTTGAGTATTAGCGGAGAAAGAAGATCCTGCAGTTTGTTCCGACAGCTGTTTCGCAAGTTGACCTATTTGATTTTCCAAATTCTTGATTGCTGCTTCATTACTCTTCTGATTTGCCATGGAAGCTTGCATGAATTGTTGAAGAGTGTCCTCTAGCTTGGAACTTCCTCCTTGCGATTGTTGGCCTTGAGAATTGGGGTGTTGATAAGGACTTTGCTGCTGAAAATTTTGATTGTTGAACCTTGTTGGTTGGTAACCTTGATTGTTCCTTTGATAGCCTTGATTTTGATTGTTCACATAGCTCACTTCTTCTAGCGGAGGGCAAAAACCAGTAGGATGATCTCCTTGGCATAACTCGCAACATGCTACTTGATGTCGAACTTGAGAACTTTGAATCTCCTTCATTTGCTGTGGAAGCTTGGCCATTTGTTGAGTGAGAAGCTCCACTTGTTGAGAGAGTAGCTTGTTTTGAGCAAGGATGGCATCATTGGTATTTAATTCAAGAACTCCCGGTTTACGTTGTGAAGGACTACGGTCATGTTGACTTTGACGATCATTGAGTGCCATCGGTCAATAATAACGTTAGCTTCTTCCGCAGTTTTTGACATAAGAGAGCCACCCGCGGTAGCATCCAAAAGTGTTTTGTGAGTTGATTGGAGCCCATTTAGAAAAATATGGATTTGAGTGAGCTCATCAAAACCATGACCCTTGCATTTTCTCAACATTGACTTGAATCTTTCCCAAGCCTCATTTAAAGACTCGTTGCTTCCTTGAGTGAATACCGCAATAGCCGTTTTGGCTTCCATGAATCGGGATTGAGGGAAATATCTTTCTAAGAACTTTTCTTCTAACAAATTCCAATCCGTCATAACTCTTGCTGCTTGATCAAGGTACCACTCTTTTGCCTTTCCCACTAAGGAGTGTGGGAACATCCTCTTGAATAATGCTTCTTCACCCGCTTCATCAATTCCCGTCGAACCCGCAATCTCATAGAATTTGATGAGATGGGAGTACGGATCTTCATGATCCATTCCGGTGAATGGATTTGCATAGAGAAGTTGGAGGATTCCGGTCTTCATCTCCGTATTTCTTCCTCCACGGGCAAATTGAGCATTCCTTCTTGGACTATTAGCGGACATTTCGGTACGATTGTCATCCGCCATGTTTCCTTTACAAGCCTCTACAACCACTTCTTCGATTTGAACAAGTGCGGAAGTAGATGCTTCTTCTCTCCGGTTCCTCTCTTCGGCTAGTTTCCTTCTTCTTCGTGTTTTGCTATTGAGCTTCCGAAGTGTTCTTTCAATTTCAGGATCGAATTGAAGTTGCTCCTCAGTTGCTTTTCCTCGCATGCACTAGAATCTTCAAAACTAACAAACCAAGTGAAACAAAAGAGGGATAACAATAAAAGTAACAAAACTTAAAACAATGAATTATTGCAATGCTTGTAATATCGACACCAATCCCCGATAACGGCGCCAATTTGTTGAATAGTATATCTTCGGCAAATATTTTTGTATCGTATCCACAGAGATTGGTTGATATTACCGCCGTTCTATAATCCGAATGTTATAAGTTTAGAAAGTAACAGGGTTGTTTTGTTTGGAAAAATATCTTGTGAGTAAATGTTAACAAAAACTATGAAATGGTTTTAGTCAAATATAAAAGCTTGACAAGATTGGATTTCACTATTTCAAATGTTTATGATTCCTTATGATAAATACATAGATTCAAGATTATTGATGATGTTCAAATATCCTCTCAAAGTCATTTATGTCTAAATGATATCGTGATAATCACTATATTGATCCTTAGACGATCTCTCCACCTAACTATCAATATAGCAATCTTTAATGTTCAATATCAAAGAATAGTAATGAATAAATCTATCTCTACAACTTATTCACTACTTGAAAATCTGTTTTATGTCTAAACTCAAGTAATCTCTCTCGACAACTACTCAAATCTGGTTTTCAACTTAAAGCAAAAACAGTATTCAATACATCAACAATCTTTATCTCATATATAAATCAAAGTGAATACATAAACAGATGAGAATAGCTACTACCTCCAATCTTGACAAAAGGGAGTTTAGCTCCTCATCACCATTGTTACAAAGCAGAATATTGCAGAAGAAAAACTATGTTTTTCTCCCTTACAAAAGCTCTCAAGAACAATCTATGAATGATAATGAATAATTAATCCCTAGAATAATGTATTTTCTCTCCTAAAAGAGTTGACATTTCCTTAATTGGTCATTCTCATCCAATGCAGAAAAGCAATTCCAAGGCAGACCCAAAATGGCAAAAATAGCTGGCCTTCAAAACAGCACTTTTGACCCAAAAATCAGTTTGCTGGATTCGCAGGGTTCGCGGGGCGAACTGGTCCTGTCATGCAGTTCGCGGGGCGAACTTTGTTCGCGGGGCGAACTGAAGCTGCCTCAGTTTCCTTGTTTTGCAAGCTTCATCCAAAATCTTCCATATTATGATGCTGCAATCCAAAGCTTTCTCATCCAAAAATTCTACAAAACTAACAAATATGTGAAATAACTATTCAAAACAAAATAAATTAAACCTAATTGCATTTATACAAAATAGTGAGAATAAAAGTGTGTAATCACATCAAAACTTGGTAAAAGGGACCAATAAAATGGTATAAAAAGTAGTACTAATTGGTCCCTAACAGGGCCTTAATGCTTGCAACTATGGATTGTGAAAACTTCACTTCCCCTGTGAACTCAGACGCAGTTAAAAAATACTTCGCATAAAATAGACCCGCTGGACAGTAAAAAGAATAGTCCAGGCAAAAATGGGCATCCCGACGAACCAAGAAAATGAAAAGGTTCGGGCAAAAATTAGGGATTAAAAATGAAAAGATCGTACACCCGGTAAGTTGAAAACCTGAAAAGGAAACTTAGGCAAAAATGGGTATCCCGGTGGATTGAAAACCCGAAAAGGGCGATCCAGGCAAAAGTTAGGAATTAAGCGAATGACTGCGTTCTGAGTTAGTTCTGAATCTCATCTCATGTCGATGACTGGAAATTTTCGAAAGGTAGGAAACAGTCCAATCACCTTTCAGAAGGCTGATCATCTGGAGGATCTTGAAGACGGGCAAGTCATAGCAGAATTGGAACCCAATAGAAATCCATTTCACATTGCCATTAGATTAATTTCTGTTTTTATCTTTTGTGCGATTACCCCTTTCCAGGGATTGCTTCCTGATGTAAATGCCTATTCAGAGGCCATTCAATCAATAAAATCATGTTATTCAGTATATCTCTGTTTTCATTTTCATTTTACTGTTTTGTTTGCAAAAATGACGTCCGAATTTTTGATAAACATTGCATCATGACACATAAGGGCTTTACAGGTACATGCTTAATAAACATTTAAAATTGCTGTAAATTTTAAGGGCTTTGGATCGTCTATTCAGAACAGATACCCTCGGGGCATTTCCTTAAAATCCCCTGCAGATGATCGTGAATATCTTCCCCAGTGAAGTCGCCAACAGACGAATCCGGTGTCTTATCCCTGCAGAGCTTATCAGAGTGTTGGATTCTTCAATCCCCAGCAGGTTCTCACCACTGTACTTCCCCAAGCGTTTGTTTCAGGACATACACTCCCCAGTAGAGTTGACAGTGCCAGACTATATATCCCCAGCGGAGTTGATAGTGCCAGACTGTATCTTCCCAGCAGAAGTGGCTGCTCCTTAGAGTTCGAGGCCAGATCGATAATCCCAATGCCAGATCCATGGTTTCTTTCCTTGAAGCAGAACCTCGGTACCGTATCAGTGTTTGCTTCCCCTGCTGAGTCATCTCTCGCAGATCGTGGTTGCCAGAACCACTATCGCTTTCCCCAACAGCAGGTTTTCAGTGTCGTTCTCTCCCCAGTCTGAATCTCGGCATTTCGTCATTGCTAGAACACCGTGTGACGGGTCATTTCCCCACATAATTCTTTGCGCTGTGCATCTCCAGCAGCCTTGCCAGGGTCCAGAAGATGGTGATCATTTCCCCAGCAGATCCCCTTGCCTCAGCTTGGCATTCTACCCAGCATTTCGCATCCCTGCATGTAGAATCATATTACATTGCATCCTTCCAAATCGCGTAGCATTTCCATTTTCATGGAGCATTACGCCATTGAAAAATTCAAACATACGCATGTAAGCATAAAACATTCTCGGTATCCCAAGTGATAAGCTAGAAGTTGTTTCCAGTACTCAGACTGAAGATTGTTCATGACTTACCTTTGTTATCCCCAGCAAGTGTCATTGGCCCATGCGCCGCCTCTATTATCTTTCCCTATTTCTGCCGATGCTGACAGGCATGAAGATTTTCCGGTATTCAGACCGAAGTGGCATTCAGGCCAATTTCCGATATTCAGATCGAAGTGGCGTTCAGGCCAGTTTCCGGTATTCAGACCGAAGTGGCATTCAGGCCAGTTTTCCGATGTTCAGATCGAAGAAGTTTCCGACGTTCAGGTCGATGCAACTTGTGGCATTCAGGCCAATTTTCCGATGTTCAGATCGAAGAAGTTTCCGACGTTCAGGTCGACGCAACTTGTGGCATTCAGGCCAGCCTCTCGGTGTTCAGACCGATATTAATAATCTCATATCTCCCGATGTTCAGATCGAAGTCATTTCCAGTATTCAGACTGATGAGCGGCATTCAGGCCATGGTTATTTCTGTGTTACCATTTATTTTGGTATCCAAGTTAACATTCTTTTTCGGTATTCAGACTGACTCTCACCGTACCAGACGGATTCTTCTTTCAAGACCACCTCTTTGCCGATTCTTACCGACATTGTTACTTCATTTCACTTCAGTGCAAATTTTTGGGCTTTTATTGTATTCAATCCCTTGATACCTCGAAAGCACAAAAGTCGCTGCTATCTTCTTTCCAGGTCTCTAGTTGATTGAATAGGGGCAGCTGTAATACCCCAAAATTTACCCTTCATTTTTCCTGGAAGCATACGCTTTACACCTCATGCATGCATTCATTTTTAGGTCATTTAACATTAGATATATTGCATTTCATCATGTCAATCAGAATTAGATCCAAGAAACTTTAATTAAAAAAAAAAGGAAAAAAAACGATAAATAAATAAATAAATAAATAAAAATAATAATAAATAAATAAATAAAAGAAAAAATCTCAGACTTGGACCTCTCTCAAAAGCCCACTAAGCTACCAATATTAGGCTATAAATACTAGAGTTTCAGTTAAACAAAGGGATTTGCTATTCCTATTACCCTGAGGAAAAAGATAGTGAGAGAAGAGCTAACAGAGTTCAGAGCAGCCTCCAAACCCTGAAGGGAAATCAACTGCACAGAATCACCTCTGCCTCACATAAACCCTAAAGATTGTTTTGTAAACCTCACGGGTGCAACTGAATTTCAATCAAGCTCTCCAATTAGGGATAACTTGCGTGGTTTTCCACTTTATTTGTGGGATACCCCCTGGAGGTTTCATTCCGATTACCTGTACTGACTCACTTTCTTTGATGGTGTTTAGCTTGGAAGGATCCCTGGGTTTCCCATTCCTCTAACTGCTGTTACTTCGGATCTTTATCCGCATGGTACTTTTACATTTTTCCCGCATTTTACTGCTTTCCTAGCTGGAAGACCTCGATAGAAGGCAATGTTTTTGTGTGTTTTTTTTTTACAGGTTCCTTCGTCAAGGACTGCCTTTTTGCATGAGTTCACCAAACCCTAACCCTTCATTGATTTTTCTTCTCCTAAACACACGTTTACTCCTTCTACTACAGGTGAGTAAGTCTCCAAAGGTCGAGCATCCGGTAGATTGTGTACTAACGTCGTTCGTCCAAAACCCACTCCATAACCCCGTAGTTAGCCGAACTACGGCTTGCTCTGATTCTCATTCCATATGAGATACGTAGGCATAAGACGCGATGTCTTAGCGAGCACACATCCCCCCAACCCATAGGTCAGCCGAGCTACGAAGACTCTGATTCTCATATTCAGATGAGATACGTATGCAGTGGATGCGACATCCGCGCGAGTCATTTTCATTTAACCCTTTTTTTTGGTAAACAACACAAGATAAACTCACACCCTTTAGATAAGAACTACAAAAGTGGATCCCGTAGAGTACTACGGATGCGTAGGGGTGCTAATACCTTCCCTTCGCATAACCGACTCCCGAACCCAAGATTTGGTTGCGAGACCCCGTCTTGTCCTTTCCTTTTTCAGGTTTACTTCGAGCGTTTCCTTTCCCTCCTTTGGGATAAATAACGCAAGGTGGCGACTCTTCTGTCATTTTCTTTCGCCGGTTGTTTTTTCGCACACTGTATTTTTCAGGTTGCGACACTTGTCACTTATTTTGTGGGCGAAACGACGTATGTGGTATCATTCCTTTCTCATCCAACAGTGGACAGTCGCTCAAGGAGCTTTTCCCATTTTCCCTCCAACGGTCACATGCTTACTCTATATAAGCATGCATTGGAGACTTGAAGAAATGTGCGTTTTGTTGAACTACACAAGCTAATTTTCTTTGTGAAAAGCTCATCTTTTGTATTCAATGTTATTTAAGTATTTATTACTCATTTGTGTAAATATTATTTTAAAAGAAGCATCTTGTAACACATAAACTTTTATTCAAACTATTTGTTTGATTCCTTAAGGATGTTATCCTTAAGAAGACAAAGAAAGTTGTTCTTTGTGAATCCTTGAGGAGACTAAGGTCTAGCTAAATCCTTGAGAAGACAAATAAGGGTATTATTTGTGTTTATTATAATTTGTTGATTATAGTAGATTAAGTTCTTGTGTATAAGGCAAATAACCTTGGCGGGTGGACTGGATTGGCTTTGAGCTTCAAGCGAACCAGGATAAAAATCTTTGTGTTTTTATGTCTTCATTATTTAACTTGTTGGTGGTGTTTTTGTTTTGGAAAAAGCTTTTGCTTGTAAAACCCAATTCAAACCCCCCTTTCTTGTGTTTTTCACACCTTCAACCCTTTCTTTCAGTGACGTAGCCTTAAATTCTTAGCCATATTACTCGAAAAATCTTTTGTTTCCACCCTCTCTTTGGAGTTAGGTAGAAGTACACTTCTTAAAGTATATGAAAAATATTAAGTTTGGGGTTGCTCTTAGAAGTGAGCAAAGTTTTAAGTTTGGGGTTGGGGTACTAGATAATATGATCCAAATTTTATAAATAAAAAAACTATCGTTAAAAAAGAAGTGGAAAAAGGCATTACTTCAAAAAAAATTATTGAGAAAAAGAAAAGGAAGGATCAAAAATCTCTAGTACTATAAAAAAGGTATGATGAATGAAGGAGAACTAGGAACCTAACTCCAAAGGTTCAAACCTACTTTCCTTAAAAAAATATCCTACCCTAACATAAGCCACGTTACAACATGAAAAGCCCTTTAATATGTGTGTTGTAATTTCTATGATGAACTCAATTAGAACATGATCAAGCTAACTTTAATTGATTTTGCATGTTGATTGAGCGATCACTCTATCTATTAAGTGAGTTATAATAAGCTTTGAGACAGTTTGAGTACTCGTCAATGTTGAAGATGTTTTCTGAATTCTCCGGATCAAAGTTGGAAGCCAGAACCGTGGTCAGGTAAAAGAAATATTAAATTTCATGATGTTCGATTATTATTATGCAACTTGATGTCTGTTGAAATATGCAGTTGCAGGAAAGTTACTTGAGGATAAACAACGATTAGTGTTTGGGATTGTGATGACAGTTCGTCATTGCATATATTTAGTCGAAGAATCAGAGAAAAACAAGTGAAAGTCGAGAGAATTTGAGGAAGAATGATTAAAGAGTGAAGGAAAATAGCTAAGTATGCAAATTGTGAACTTAGAGAAAATTTGAGTGAACAGGAAAAAAAAGTGAAGCTTCAGAAATAATCATGTCAACCATCGTGCACGCGATAGGGCATTAAAAGTTGTATCGCGTGCGGGATAAGTCACTTTTCTGTGCCTTTTTCTGACGTGTTCTGGTACATTCTGACGCCTTTAAAAGAGGTTTTTCAACACTTTCATAAGGTTTACGATTTTGGGACATTTAAGCATGAATTAGAGAGCATAAGTGGTGATTTTTGAAGCATTTGAAGCCATTAGAGGTCATTTCTTCAAGGGACTTCCTATGTTATCATTGTTTATCAATTGTGGTATTTTTAATTACACTATGAGTTGCTAAATTCTTTTAGGTTAGTTTGTGTTATAATGAACCTATTTTTCAATTGTTGGATTCTATGTTGATTTGACCACTATATGAACCTATTGAATCTGATTTTAGGCACATAGGGAACACTGACCATTAGTTTATGCGTTAGACATAAGGAAATTGTTGTACTTATGCTGGTCGAATAGGGATAGGAGACCCTGAGTAGTGGCATGGAGAATTAATGTTTTATACATCGCCTAACCCTTCTTACATTGACAGACTAAGAATAGAAAGCTCCTGGTAGTGGTTAATGAGTTATTTCGTGAGGGATCGGCTATAACGGCTTTGTTAATTCTCCACGAGGTTATATTGATTAGATAATTCATAAAGGGCATCAAACATCAAAAAGAGAGGAATAGGGGATTCTACAACACAATTTGACCGCTTTCGTGACATTGTTTACTCGTTTATTTACTTTTCTCACTAAAACTTGAACCCCCCCCCCCTTTTACTAGTTTTTCCAAATTGCACATATTTTGTCTTGCTTCGAGGTAGTCCCTTTGGATTCAATATTTTTATACTTCGACAGTATCGGTACACTTACCGAGAAGTCATCAGTTGCCTAGGTAAAAGTTTGAGTTTTGTCGCACGGCATCCAGATTGGTGTTGTCCTCCAACTAGTTTGCCGAGGATTTTGTTAAGCTATCCTTCCTATTTAGAGTGTCCCAAATGAATATGGGTTAGTAGCGCATGTGTGTGTAAGCCTTTGATATAATCCAACAAAGACAATTAGGTTATTCATTCAGTGTGTGAGAGGCATAAAGACGAAAAGCTAGAGAGAAATTACTATTCTTGCATCCCTAATTCAGCACTTGCTAGTTTTACAAGATCAGAGGTTTCTCATAATCCAACCATCAGAACATCCTTATTTTTAGTGAAAGTGTCCAGCACACATAGAGGTACTTTTTGAACAGTGGAGATCGTAATTTGAGTTTTCTAGACATGTTTGCCGAGTGTTTTTCTGAGGTGCGGTTTTTATGGTTATTTTGGTTGATTATATCTCTTGTTTCTTATTGTATTGTGAGATTGATTGTAAGTCTTTGGTATATTGATGTATACCTCTAACTAGCGTTAAAGATAAACTTGATTGTACCCATCATTTGATTATAGTGGAGATTTAAGTGGCCTACGTATCTCGTGGTTTTGACTCCTAGTCAATAGAGGTTTTTCCACGCTAAAATTGTGTTGTGTTGTTTGATGTGTGTTTTTTATTGTCTCTAAGTTGAATTTGATATTTGGTAAAGATTATGTTGTTGGGTTATTATGTTGTGTTGTGGATTTCCTACCAACAAGTGGTATCAGAGGTGTGGTTTGATTTGTGCAACGATATAGACTAACACATCTAGGATGGTGAGTTTGAATGGATCCAATTATAATGTTTGGAAAGAGAAGATGGAAGATTTGATTTATGTTAAAGGATTTCAATTTCCAGATTTCTTTAGTGAAAAACTCGATGGAAAGAGTGATGAAGAATGGGCATTGTTGCATACACAAGTTTGTGGTTACATTCGCCAATGGGTGGATGATATTATTTTGAATCATATGAGATTGGTGACTCATGTTCACTCTCTTTGGACCAAACATGAGGAGTTGTATGCAAGAAATACGTGGAACAATAAGTTGTTTTTGTTCAAGCAATTGATGTTATTGAGGTATAATAATGGTTCACCAATGACCGATCACTTGAACACTTTCCGAGGCATTTTAAATCAATGGTTACCTATGAATCTTATTTTTGATGATGAAATCCAAGGTTTGTGGCTTCTTGGTACTTCGCTTAATTCTTGGGAGTCTTTTAAGACATCTTTGTCTAACTCATCTCCGAATGGTATCATCTCGATGGACTTGGCTAAAAGTAGTGTGTTGTTCTTTTTCCAATTATGAGGTTTTGGTTACCAAATTGAGGGGGAAACATCAAAGTAGAGGTTCAAGTAATTGTAGGACATCACGTGGTAAATCATATGGAGACTCTAATAGATTCTCTAATATTGAGTGTCATCATTCCGGGGGAAAGGAACACATAAAAAGGTATTTCCAGAAGTTGAAAAGGGAAAACAAGAAGAAGAGCTACAACAACGACAAAAAAAAGGTAACAATAATTAAGATGTTGTTATTGTTGATGTTTTCTTTGTTGGTTGTGATAGTTGTGTAGAGAATGTCAACCTATCATGTGATGAGATGGATTGGGTGGTTGATAGTGG
Organism: Lathyrus oleraceus; assembly: GCF_024323335.1. Classification (NCBI taxonomy): domain Eukaryota; kingdom Viridiplantae; phylum Streptophyta; class Magnoliopsida; order Fabales; family Fabaceae; genus Lathyrus; species Lathyrus oleraceus. Next base: position 197,994,430 of record NC_066582.1, on the reverse strand, counting down.
TTCTTCTACTCATGCAACCTCGAAACATGATATTTTTTCAACTTACGACACCGGTGACTTTGGGGTTATTCGTATGGGAAATAATGGGCAAGCGGAATATGAGATATTTGTGTTGAAACAAGAAATCAGACTACTGTAGTTATCAAAGGCGTGAAATACATTCCGGAACTTCGATTCAATACTTTATCTGTTGGAAAGTTGGATAATGAAGGATATGATAATTATTTTGCGGGCAATGAATGGAAGTTAAAGAAAGGCTCAATGATGGTTGCTAAAGGAAAAAGGAATTAGAACTTGCATGTCGTCCAACTTGGGTTTTCGAAGTGCTACATCAACACTTGTGACAATGATAACTCATCCGAATTATGGCACAAGTGTTTGGCTCATATGAGTGAAAAATATTTGAGCATTTTGGAAAAGAAGAATGTGTTGTATGGTTTTTTCGATGCAAAGTTGAGAAAGTGTTCACATTGTTTGGAGGGTAAGTAAATGCAAGTTTCCTTTATGTCATGTGAACCAAAGAGGAAATTGGAAGTGTTGGATTTAGTACATTATGATGCGTGTGTTTCGATGAAGACACAATCACTTGGTGTGCATGTTACTTTGTGACTTTCATTGATGATTATTCTCGAAAAACATGGGCTTATACCTTGAAGATGAAAGATCAAGTGTTAGATACCTTCAAGTCGTTTCAAGTATCAACTGAAAGAGAAACGGGGAAAAAGCTGAAGTGTATTTGAACTGATAATGAGGGAGAGTATGTTAGAAATTTCAATAAGTATTATCAATATCAAGGTATATGTCATCAAAAGTCTCCTCCAAAGACACCACAATTGAATAGGTTAGCCGAAAGAATGAATATAACTTTGGTTGAAAGGGTGGGATGTTTACTTTCTCAATCAAAGTTTCCAAAATACTTTTGGGGAGAAGCATTGAGCACGATTGTACATCTTTTAAACCTCACTCCAGTGTTCCATTGAAGTTTAATGTTCCAGATCATGTTTGGAGTGGTAAACATGTTTCCTAAGACCATCATAGGGTGTTTGGGTGCATGGCTTATGTGCATATTCTGAAGGATGAGAGATCAAAATTTGATGAGAAGTTGAAGAAATGTGTGTTTGTTGCATATGAACTTGATGAGTTTGGGTATCGATTTTTTGATCCGGTTCAACATAAGCTTACCCGTAATTGTGATGTCGTATTCATTGAGGACAATACCATTGAGGACATCAACAAAGTAGAGAATAAATATCTAACTTTTGAAGACAAAGAATACAGAGTCAACTACTATTTTTTCTACCCCTATAACTTTCGAAGATGTTCCAATTGAAAATCAAGGTATGGATTTGAATGTTGATAATGTTTTAAATCCTAATGATATTGTTGATGTAAGTGCTACAAAAGACGTTGTTGAAAATGAGGTTGATAAAGAGGTGGAAAGTGTTGAGCAACTAGTTGTTTCTAATGAGTTAAGGAGGTCTACTCGTGATAAAAGGCCTTTCGTTTGATACCCCTCGAATAAGTGTGTTTTTCTTATCCATTGTGGAAAACCCGAAAGCTTTAAAGAAGTTTTGGAGGATGAGAACAAAAAGGAGTGGATGGATGCCATGGAGTATGAAATGAAATAAATTTGTGAGAATAATACATTTGAGTTAGTGAAGTTTCCAAAGGGTAAGAGAGCATTGAAGAATAGATGAGTTTATCGAATTAAGCAAGATAAGTGTACTTCTCAAAGAAGATACAAGGCTCGCTTGGTCGTAAAAGGTTTTAAACAATGGGAAGGTTTTTACTTTGGTGAGATTTTTGCTCCGGATGTGAAGATGCAATCTATTCGAGTGGTTCTTGGGCTAGTCGCTAGGCTTGACTTGGAAGTATAGCAAATGGACGTGAATATGACTTTCCTTCACGGTGACCTACATGAAGAAATTTACATGGAGAAACCAGATGGATTCCGAAAGAAGTGAAAATAAGATTTTGTTTGAAAATTAGTAAAGAGTATTTATGGTTTAAAACAAGCACCTCGCTAATGGTATCAAAAGTTCAACTCGAGGATGATTGAACATAGGTATAAGATGACCAAGGCCGATCATTGTGTGTTTTTCTAGAATTTCTCCGGAGGTGATTTCATTATTATCTTTCTTTATGTGGATGATATGCTAATTGTTGGAAAGGATATTTCAAGAATTAAAGTGTTGAAGAACACTTTGAGTGAATCTTTTTCTATGAAGGATGTATGAGAGGCTCGGAAAATTCTTGGTATTGATATTGTTCGAAATCGAAATGAGAAGAAGTTGTACTTGTCACAAGAAATGTATGTGGAGAAAGTCCTTCGACGTTTTAGTATGGATAAGGCTAAAGCGGTGAGCATCCCATTTGCTTCTCATTTCAAGCTTAGTCATAAACTATGTCCATCTACAAATGAAGAAAAGTTGAGTATGAAGAACATTCCATACTTACCATCTGTTGGTAGTTTGATGTATGTTATGGTTTGTACAAGAATTAAATTTGCTCATGCTGTGGGAATGGTGAGTCATTATCTCTCAAATCCAAGAAAATATCATTGAGAGACTGTAAAGTGGGTGATCACATATTTGTGTGGATCATCGAATTTGAAGCTATCCTTGGGATGCAAGAAGCCTATGTTGGTTGGGTACAGGGATTAAGATCTAGCCGGAAGCTTAGATGATCAAAAATATACTTCGGATATATGGTGACATTTGTTAGGGGAGTCGTGGCTTGGCAATCAAAGTTGCAAAAGTGTGTTGCAATCTCTACTATCGAAGCTGATTTTATAGCCGATGTGGAAAAATCAAAAGAGTTATTATGGCTGAGGAAAATTGCAATGGAACTTGGTCTGAAATAAGAAAAATATGTCTTGTTTTGTGATAATCAAAGTGTCATTCAGTTATCGAATAATTCCTTCTTTCACTCGAGGTTGAAGCATATTGATGTTCGTTATCATTGGATTCGTGATGCATTAGATTCCAAGTTGGTGGAGATTGAGAAGATTCAAATCAATGACAATGGTTTGGATATGTTGACGAAGGTGTTGCCTAGGAGAAAGTTTGAATTTTATCCTACGGTAACCGGATTGGTGTTGTCCTCCTACTAGTCAGTCGATAGAGTTTGTTGGGTTATCCCTCCTATTTGGAGTGGCTCAAATGAATGTGGGTTAGTAGCTCATGTGTGTGTAAGTCTTTGTTACAATCCTAGAAAGAAAATTAGGTCTTTCATTTAGTGTGTGAGAGACAAAAAGAAGAAAAGCTAGAAAGAAAATACTATTGTCGCAACCCCAATTCAGCACATTCCAATTCCACGAGATAAGAGTTTTCTCACAATCCAACCCTCGGATCGTCCTAATTTTTTGTGATAGTGCTCAACACTCATAGAGGTACATTCTGAACGGTGGAGATATGATTTTGAGTTTTTTAGACCTGTCTAACGAGTGACTTTCTGAGGTGCAGTCTTTGTGGTTGTTTTGGTTGATTGTATCTCTTGTTTCTTGTTGTATTCCGAGATTAATCTTAAGTCATTAGTATGTTGATGTATACCTCTAACTAGTGTTAGAGAAAACCTTGATTATATCCATTGTTTAATTATAGTGGAGATTAAAATGACCTACGGATCCCGTAGTTTTTACTCTTAATTAGCGGAGATTTTTCCACGCTAAAATTATGTTGTTAGATTATTTCGTTACGTCCTAGATTTCCTACAAACATTTTTTTTACCTTTGCAAATTGATTTTTACATTATACTCTCATGTAGTATAAGCAGGAGGCGAAAGAAGTTATTTAAAAAATACTAATATTAAAATTTTCATGTAAAATACATTGATGAAGATTTGATTGTTAAAAGTATGCTTCTTTCAAAATCATTGAAAAACCATATGTCAAGTGCAACTGAGAATCATAGTTGCGCCACAACTCCTACCACAATATGTAGGAGACAATTAACTAACTAACTAATTTTCTCGCTAAAACCACTTAAGCAAACTATATAAAGTAATAAGTCATTAAAAATTGAGATACTCTTTTCTTCTCTAATTTTACCCCTTTAAATCTTTATTTACTCAACTTTTGGAGTTCTTCCAGCTACTCAACTTGTTGCAATATCCTGCCTAGTTTTTCTCTCTCAGCATTACTGTCTCTGCTCTTCTTTTCCAACTGCAAATTTTTTACAATTCTGCGTCCACCCTTTCTTTTTATCAATCATTAGGAAGAAGTTGAGAACAATAAATGAAATTTTCATATTTCTTTTCAATTACAAAAGTATTTATTACAGGTAGGCTATAATATGATAACTTTATTCTAATGGAAACAAAAAATATCAGAAGAACAACAAATGACTTCGCCATTTGAACCCTTATCATTCCTATATACATCAAAAGTGAGAAAGAAACTTCACAGAGAAGGAAAAATCCAAAAGTTAATTAGACAAGAAGCTGATGAAAGAAACCAAGACAAGATGGCCATTGCAGCAGATATTTGGTATCTACTACATAAATTTTCTGGACAATAAGATTTATCAGATTTCATCAACAAATCTGTCACACTAGCAGTTGAACATGCTGCAGCTAATAACAGATATGACAAAACCTGAGATATGTACAATAACAAAAAACTTAACATTATTTGGTGCATTACTGCAAAGCAATGATAGTTTTAGTCGTAAATTTCACATACCATGTCGCCCACAGTAATCGTAAAAATGAATCTTGGTTGCTTCGGTACTTTCTTTATGAAGATCGAATACCCGTCTACCACCAATAGTGTTGTGCTCCAGGATATTACCAAACCCATCACCATTACCAAAAAGCTGTGGAAGGACAGAAACGATAATCAAGACAAGATAAACTCCGCGACATTGCAAGATAAAACCTTTTATCAATTCTGGCTTTTTTTAGAATTAGACTAAACTTGCAATATAAACTTATTTTGCAGAAGAAAAAAACATATACTCTTATCATAATCACTATGTTGTAGTGATATTGGCAGTGAAATTGCAAAACAGAACATTAAGCTAGTGTTTATAATAACACTAATGTAAGAATCAATTTCAATAACAAACCAAGAATTTCAACATTCATTTGCCTATAATTGAATCCGTGCGGATCAATTGTAGCATTGCACGTGTTCGATGTCCAACACATGTCAATGTCTGCCACCAATATATCCGATTACATTCAATTACTTCCATTTTTCAAACAATAAACAGTTTCATCGGGTCAGAGCCTGTTCAATATTCGTATAGCTCATGAAGCCGTTTAAAATATCTAACGCGTGTCAGAGTCAAATACCAACATATGTGACTACATTCGATCACTTCCATTTTTTAAATTATTAACAGCTCCAGACGTATCAGTGTCGTGTTCGTGTTCAATATCCATGTAAGTGAGTGTTTCGTTGTGAGAATTACTATCTACTACTACTACTAGCCCTTCACAAGAAATCCATTTTTTTTTCCTTATTAGCTTAACTATTAACAACACTCATAGATGTGAAATATGGTATCAATTAATATCCAATATGAATTACTTTCTTTCTTCCTCAATTCTACCAAACATAGTCACAGCTCATGAAAACAAAGGACCCACCATCCAATTACTAGTAAAAAAACAAGGGACAAAGTAAAATTGATAAAGTTACAAACTTTACAAAAACAAAAACAAAACAAGAGATACCCAGAACACAACACACTGATATGAAATTGAATAACAGAATTAAGAAGAAAAAGGAGGGAGATAGATAGATAGATATATACTAACCAGAAAGCAGAATAGCCATAGAAATCAACATCCAAGCACATATAGAAAAGGGAAGCAGAGGAAAAGACGGTTTGGCCCAATCGAAGAGCAAAACTGGAACTGGTTCCTAACGCCCCTGGCAATTCCTCCATTCCTTCTCATCATGATAATTCAATCAGAAACATACTCATCATACATAGATAAACAAACATCAATGAAGAAAACAAGAACTAAATTACTAATGTTTTTGATTAGGAAAGTGAGGGAGTTTAGTTAGTTCTTGTGAGTATTAATTAAATAAAGGAAAGTAGGTATGAAGTATTCTGGTCCCTTCATTATTTTTGAGTTAGAAATAGGATGAGTTATTGTCGGCGCTGTACATGAAACATGGATCTTAATCATTCCCTCTAAACTCTCTACATGTAGTAATAATTGTGTTATGTGTATAGTATTTTCTTTGACTTCTAGTGTGAGTCCCCACACTAAATAAAGTATATCAAATTTATAACTAATTTTTGGACTAATTTATTTATCTATTCTTGTCATATTATACACAATTAAGTGAGATGAAATATATATATATATATATATATATATATAACTAAGATTAATTAAACATTTATTTTATATATAATAGGCTTATCATTGTCCCTATCCGGTCCATTATTTATGCTAAAACAAGTATTAATGAAACAAAAAATCTCTGAAATTTTTAGATTTTCATATGATATTTTTGCATATATCTCATACCAAATTTATGGGCATGAAATCTTCATCTCCGTTAAGCAAACTAACTAGATAAGAACAATATGTTTTAAACATAACTTGTTTAAACTCATTACTGTTAGCTTTCTCCACCGCCATCTTCAAAACCATCGCCTTCGCTTTTATAAGGTTTTTATCACCTTGGATTTTGCGCTTAACCCCCAGACACCGTTCACAACTAAGCAACTAAGCTTGCGTTGATGCTACATCGAATCCAAGCCATGTTATGTTGTTTCCTTTTTTTGATGTTGTTTTTTCCTTGCATGCAGCTTCTTGCAAAATCCTATGATCGGTTTTCTGATATCTTTTGTTGTTTGTGGGATTCTCGCTGATTATCCCTTTATGGCTAGCTTTATATCAGATTCCATCTCTCTCCTTATGACATCATCTTTAGATGTCAGTCTAGATTCTTTGAGGATGTTATTGAACTAGTGTGTTTGATGGTTATCTGTAAGATCCATCTTGTTGATTTTTTTCCTGCTTCAACTTGAGTCTTTGTTGATATTTATTACTAATTGAAGGATTCTCGTGGATTTTCCCCTTATGGATATCGTTATGAATATCTAATTTCATCTCTCTACTTATGATATCATCTTTAGATTTCAATCCAGATCCTTTGAGGATATTATGGAAAAGGTGAGTTTGATGGCTATTTGTAATATCCATGTTGTTGATAGTACCCTTGTGTTTGTACCTGAGTCTTTGTTGATTTTTATTGTTGATATTGTTGTTGTTATGTTGTAGCTTGTCGAGATCTTTCCAGTTTGAGTTTTGACTTCTACCAACTACGTGATTCTCTTGGCTTTTATCTTTGTTCTTATTCCGGATCCAGTTTTTGATTTGCAAAACCCTAATCATGTTATTAATTTTCAGGTGATTAAGGTTTTTGACATTCACATTAGCATCATTGGTGTTGGAGCTATCATCCTTTAGGTACCTCCTATTTCTTCTACTATCAGTATTGTTAGTGTAAGACCCCAAATTTGACCCTAAGATCCCTCATGCAATTTCATCATATGCAATAGCATTGAGATCACACATTGGTATCCTCTTTACCCCTTTTTCATTGGGTTTGTTTTGGGAGAGATCACTAAGCACCATGTGATTGTATCATACTTGTATATTATCATTTCTCTAACCAAAATAGCAAAAATATGTCTTTGCATTTGTCTACTCTTTTGTAGGTAGGGCATGATCCCCATTGATCTATCAAGTTCATATCTAGGGTTTAAGACCCTCATGGCTAAGAGTACAACCAAGGATTGATCCACAATGTCTCTAATCATCATATATGAGTCTCAATGATCTTTGCATGTTATTTTGATCAAGATTTCTTCAAGAGTTTGGAGTTGGTTTGCCTTGGAAACCCTAGTTTGTCTGGGTATCCTGAGTAACTTCTTCAACGAGCTTCTTCACCAATTGATCAAATTTCTCAAGGTACACTTCAAAATACATCACATTATACATATATGATCTACCATGAGCCTAAAAAGTCAAGAGAATTGCATGTTAGCAAGTTGGTTGATGGTGGTTGGCCAGATGAATTCATCTGATCAAAACTGGATCTCCCTAGACCCTATCTCCTACAATTTTCATCATATGAAAATGATTCCAATAGAAATGTTACTCTAAATGACATTCCAAACAACTTTCATGTTGAGGTATAGATCTAATTTTGCTTGGAAAATCACTTTCTATATTGAAACATTATAGGCCATTTTGTCTAAACCCTAATTTGAAAGTCAACTTCCCAAGGCCATAACTTACTCAATTTTTAAGAGATGAAAGATTTCCAAGTTTCAAAATCAAATTCAAGATATATACTTCAACTTTTATGTTTTGAGTGAGAGCTAAATCAACTTTTATGAGCATGTGATATGAGGATACATTATAGGTCATTTTGGACCAATACCATTGAACAACTGATTTTCCTCAACTTCAAAAATGCATAACTCTCTCATTCTAAATCAAAATGATGTCAAATTTGTGACCATTTTAAAGGTGTTTGAAATAGATACAACTTTTATGAAGGCACTTTTCTCATTTGGAGCTCACATAAAAACTTTAGTAAGGTGGAACATTGAAGTATATGACTTGACACTTAGAAAAAATGTCCTCATATTGAAATTTCCAAACTTCCACCTCAAAATTCACCATGATAAAAGTTTCAAATGTAAAGGTGTTCAATATAAGAGTTGTTCCTCTTGATCTAATCTTTCCAAAGAGTCCTAATTCATTCATTTTGGATGAGGTTTGCTAGGGTTGTGCATGGTGTTAACAGGCCTACATCAATTGGAAAAATCAAAACTTCAAATGATCATTTCACATTGCCTTGCTAATCAAGCTTCCTTCAGACCTCATTTCAGTTGGTTTTGGACCTTAGTGCATTGCTTCGTAGGCCTGTACACGCACATGCAAGCTTGAACATGACATTGCCAAATTTGGAAGAAATTTCAAGTGTGCAAATAACACTTGAATTTGCTATAAATAGAGACCCTCTGAGCTCATTTCAAATGATCCTTGTGCGCCAGCTTTGCCCCCACTCTTTAAATCCTCATAATTTAAAGGAAAACCTGATAATTTTCATTTGAAAATTGAGTTTGAATCTCATTGTTTGGAGATTCAAAAACTCCAGGATCCAAAGCTTTTTACCATTCCTAATCCACTTCTGCAAGCTATTGGAGCAAGATCAAACAAGAATTGAAGCAAGAGAGATCAAGTTCTGCACAGCATTGAAGGTATATTCCCGATTTTTTCTTCTCTTCGATTATCACTCAATTCTCATCAATTCTCTTGGATCTTTGGTTGTCTGAAGTACTACCAATGTAGGCAAGAAGATTGAGTTGCTTTGAGGTCAAATCGAAGTAACTTAGTTGACACACCTCAAAATTCAACTCCTCATATCTTTCTATATATGTGGAGTTAGTTAAAATTGAGGTCAGATTCGTGATCTACGCCATTTTTTCTTTAAGATCACGTCCTCCTTTTTCATTTTAGTCATGGTGATGATTGAACTAGTCCGACGAGGCTCGCCTAAGAAGGTGATCGGAGGTTTGCTCCGGTGGTGCGTTGGCACGGTTCAGAACCATTGATCCATTTCAAAATGTTTTACTCTAGAGCGTACATACTGATTACCATGTGTGTGATTAGTTGACTCAGGTGCATTGTAGAACGCGCGCGCTCAGCCACTTGATTTGCCACCTTAATTAATGAGGCAGATCAAGTGGTTCACGTTTTTTTGTATTTTTTGATTTTCATTTTATTCCTTTGATTTTCATTAATTCATATTAATTTTAATATTGATCCAAAAAATATGAGAGTTTCACCAAAAAAAATAAAATAAAATCCTCTTTCATATTCTGAATTAAAATTATTTTTTGGATCATTATTAATATTTTTCATAATTTAATTGATTTTGTGATTATTTTTAATTGTTTAAAAATACTTTTAAGTTTCCAAAAATTCTAAATTTGTTTCTCCAAGGTCTTTTGACCTTGTTTAACCTATGATAAATCTCATGGCCATTTCTTTGGTGTTTTGATGAGGTTTTAGGAATTTGACCAACCATATTTAATTTAATGCATTATTTTTAGTATTTTTTAAATTGAATAAATTCCAAATAATTGTGTTGAGCCATTTGGATTGATTTTGTAAGTTTGACTTGTGTTGTTGGGCCTTGGTCAAGGTTGATTTGACTTTGCTATGTTAAGATCATTGGATTTAGGGGATTGATGGAATGTACATTCCATCTCCCAAAATGAATGAATGATCTTAATTTGGTAATCCTCCTTTGTCCAATTTGAGTTCGATCTACCTCCCCTCCATCTTCATCTCATTCCCCTTATTTATGCATTCATGTCATGGTCCTATGATATCTCTATATCCTAAGGCTAGTTGATTGCAAAAATCAACATGAGTATGGATGAGATTAGGCCACCACTTTTGCATTTTTTTTTGTGGTATGTTTCATGAGAATAGTCCATTATACTATGTCTCTAACATGCATTAACACCAATATTCTATTGCCCGGCCTCAAATAGTTGTGACTTCTACATAAGCCCAATTATGATTGCTTAACATAGCGCTAAATTTTGACACAAAAAGCATAGCATTCTAGTTAGTGAGATTATAAGTCTCCACTCTTTCATGGTATTGCATGGAAACTTGGCCTTTTTTCCTTCCTTTGGAAGATGTCTTGGTTCAAGGATTCATGTTTGTGATAAGTGGATTGAGTATTCTCCAAAGAATGACTTAAACAAAAAGCAAAAGCAATACTAACTTCTAACTCATTAACAACTAACATTTAATTTCAAGCCTTTATTTTAATGCACTTTATTTTTTAAGCTTTATTCATTTTCCATTATTCATATCATCCTAATTGTTTATCTTAATGTCATTTTCACTTTGTCCACTTGGACCACACTTTATGATATTTTGCTTGTGTATATTGTGATTGCTTGTGTGGTCTTTGACCATTAATGTACATAATAAGAACAAAAACCCTAAAAAAAATCTTGTGTGGACTATTGGTTTGACCTGAGACTTTTGGACTTAGAATTTAGGCAACACTCCCTATGCAAAGGACTTGGCCAATGCCAACTTTCATGTAACCAAGCGCTTGTAATTTGAAACTTCATATGATACATCATTGAAGATCCAGTTGATTTCATCTGCAATATGATCATTGTGAAGTTGTTATTTTGAACCTGTGACTTGTGGCATTGTGGAATTTATCTACTACATGCGCAAATTTGAAGAAAGATCATGGAGTTGCTAAGCTTGGATGTGGCTATCTTTATTTGATGCATTGCTCTTCAACTTTCTATTTTGTGCATTATTTGTTGCTTGATTCTAATGTCCAAGGGAATTTGGGTTTCTATATGACATTCTTGTCTATTGGATTGCAGCCCATTGGTCAGATCTTTTCAACTCTTAACTTTTAATTTCGTGCTTAGGATTAGTCTTTTCATCTCCTCCATATTTCTTTAATTTCAAAATATCTCCCTCCTTTCAAAAAAAACTTCTTTGTTTGGGCTTGTTTTCTAACCTCAAACCATTTTTGCAAAATTAAAAACTTTGGCCTATGCCATTGCATTTTCAAACTCATTTTCTTAAATCAAACTTGTAAATATACTTAATTATACTTGACTTAAAATTTTCAAAAGCCAAAAAGAACTAACTCCTTCAAACCATTTTTAAGCCTTTGTGCCTTTCAAACTTAATTTTTTTGTTAAAAGCAATGTACCCACTTTGAAATTTATACCACGAACTACGAGGTTTTGATCCCTCATTTTTATGTTGGTACGTAGGCACAAGTCCGAAGGTCTTGTCAAACACAAAAATATAATTAATGAATTCTTTTCTCATCCTCCCATTCCATTTACTTGTAAACATCATTTGTACAAAATACATATGCACACAAAAAAGGGCTCCCTAGGAGTATCTAGGACACCTTGAGTGCTAACACCTTCCCTCTGTGTAACCAACCCCCTTACCTGTAATCTCTGCCATTTTATTAGTTTTGATTTGAAAACTTCTTATTTTTGGGTTTTGTTCGTACTTTTCCCTTTTCCCTAGGAAACAATAAAAGCGCGGTGGCGACTCTTGTTATTTGATGTCTAGCTTATCCTTAGCTTGACGATCATGAATTTCCCGCTACAGTTAGGATTAGAATTGATATTATGGATACTATGCTTGTCTTTGATGTTGACTTGATCAGGTCTATCTTTGGCTTTGAGAATGCAGGAGAGGAAATTATTGCTATTCTCAGTGGCATTCCTGATTGCTTCCATCACATGTATATCTTTCTAGTCAAACTTACTTATATTTCTAGCTTATCAGATAATGTCTAAAGTATTAAGGGTTAGAATAGATATCTTCATGAGAAAAATGTTGGTTTTTATCCACTCAATGAAATGATGGTTCTAAATATTCTGAAAAATAAGATTAAGCTAAGTTCCAAACCAAACGTATTTAGCCCACCAACAATTAATGAAACAATGATCTATGGACTCAATTGTTGAGTTACATTTAGGACATACGATATCTAGATGATTACCCTTAGAAATAAGATTCTCTTAGACATGGAGAATGTTATTTAAGAGCCTCCATAAGAAAAATTATTGTCTAGGAGTTGCTTTTCTACTCCAAACCAACTTCAAAATCTTATTTTCCACCTTTCTGTATGAGATTAGTATAGAATTATTTATGCTTCATTACTTAATGGCATAGTAACATGTTTTCACATTGTAGTACCCTTTTTTTTACATCCAACACAACCAATCTTCCTCGTCAAGATTATAGAGGGGAAATTTATGAATATTCTCAGTGTTTATCCTAAGAAAATTATTGTTTATAGTGTCTGGGTTCCAGCAACCTTTTCCCATATCAATTAGGTCCCTGACTCCAATCACCCTTGTTTCCAAGGGTTTTTGTGTCAGGATTTTAAACCCACCTTATTAGGAATCCAACTATCCTCCCAAATGTTCTCTATGTTACCATTCCCAATATTCCAGCAACTCTCTTTCCTAATAATATATATACTACTAAAGATACTCCTCCAAAGCTAGCTAGACCTCCTATTTAACTTAGATTTCAAAATATTTATTTTAGGATGATATGTAGCTATAAGGATTCTAGCCATTAGAGAATTCATATTAATTTGGAATCTCCAAATTTGTTTAGCCAATAGAGCTTTGTTCAAGCCTTCAAAAGTTTTAAAACCTAAACCTCCTTCCTGTTTGAATTTACACCGATTTTTCCATTTATACTAGTGGATTTTTTTATATCCCCATCAAAAATTAGCAGTCAATCCTTCCATTTTCTTACATAGCCTTTTAGGTAAAAAAAATAACTCTAACATATGTTGTAACAGCTTGAATGATTGCCTTAATGAGAGTAGCTTTTCCTGCAAAATAGAGGCTATTGGATTTCCACATCTTAAGATTTTTTGGACCTTGTCAAGAATAAAATTGAAGAAGACATTCTTAGATTTACTTATCTCGGTAGGCAGGCCCGGATAGGTTTTTATCCTAGAAATCATAGGTGTCCCCAACAACTTAGTGAATAGCTTATGCTTTCTTTGACTAGTTATTTTACTAAACATCATCTCAGACTTTAGAAGATTTATCTTTTGCCCATAGTGATCTCGATAAGTGTTTATGATATCCATGAAGATTTTTGCCTCCTTCTCTTCTGCCTTACAAAAATTTAGGCTATCATCTGCACACACAAAAAAAAAACATTAAGGGCTCCTTTAGAAATCTTAATACCATAGAAAAACTCCACCTAAGGTTGATGAGGGCAGAGTCCAAAAAGAAAAAAAAAAGTTTTATTTATGCAAGGTGAATGAACACTTCAAAAAGAATTGCACTAAAAGGAAGATGTGGTTAGAAAAGAAAGGTATGTTTTATATTTCCATAAATTTTAAATCAAGTCTTATTGAAGTATCAAATAATACTTGGTGCCTTGATTATGGTGTAACTACCCATGTGCCACATATTATGCAGGATTTCCTTATGATCTAAATCATAAAAGGAAGTGAAAATTTTATTTATATGAAAAACATAATGAAGACACAAATAGAGGGAATTGAAATGTATAGATTGATCTTAGATATGGGATGATATATAGATCTGAAAAATTGCCATTATATACTTGGATGTGTTAGTGTAAGAACAAAAATTGTTCTACAACAGACTCCATGATTTTGATGATAACAAAGGATGAAACCAAAAATGGCACCCTAACGAAAAGTTTCTAAGTGTGCAGGGTTCTAAAGAAAGAAGAAATAAATCTGATGATGTCATCAGATGCACAACAAGATCAGATACAAATTATCAAGTATCAGAAGCACCTAAAGTGGAATCTCGTTTCAAGAAGCTCTGACTCTGAACAAAACTACAAAGTATCAGAAGCATCTGAACATGAAGTAAAGTCTAGAAGCTCTAACTCTGATCAAATGCCTTCTGTAAACTCTGAAGTTATTCAGCGCCATCTGAACTTTCATGAGATAACATCAGAAGCCAGATTCCCAGATACACGAAGACTCTAATCAGAATTGTTAATCATGATGAAGTAACGTTTAAGCCAAGTTAAAGTTCTGCAAATGGATTTCCTCAATTAGAAAGAGACGTTAATCTCCTCTTCCAAGAGAGAAGATACTACTTGTGGTAAGTAGTCACTTCTAAAAGAAAAAGTCTCCTGCAGAAGCTATTTATGGAATGGCGTAATTACATCTCATTGTCCAGCAGATTTAACTCTACTTCAACTCTATTTCAACACTACTTCAACTCCTATATAAATAGAGAAGAAATCAACTTTCAGTAATGAAGAAATCACTAGCCAAAACTATACTGAAATTATATCACGCTCAAGAAAAACATCTCTGTTCTTCAAAGATTTTCACTAAGCTTTTGCTTATCAAGTGTATAATTTGTTCTTAAGTTTGTAATATTTGCTTTCTTAGAAGCACTCTAGATTACACATCTTGTATCTATTTTATTTGATTTCCTCAAGTGACTCTTTGTAGTCTGTAGACTTGAGAGGACTAAGAGATTTTCTTCTCTCTTAGGGGTTGTTTGTAATCTTTCAAGATTAGTGAATTAAGTCCTTGTTGAAGGCGAAATCACCTTGGCCGGGTGGACTGGAGTAGCTTTGTGTTATAAGCGAACCAGTATAAAATCATTGTGTGATTTCATTTTGCAAAAGCACTTATTTTTTTTTTTTCAAACAATTCAAACCCCCCCTTTCTTGTTTTTCTCACCTTCAATTGGTATCAGAGCTCCGGCTCTGTTATTGATTTTCAAATCAAACACTTAACCGTGTAGAGAGATCCAGTGCGAGAAAAACAAATGGCCCACTCAAATGAGAAAGATTCTTACAATGCCAAGCCTCCTGTTTTTGATGGAGAAAAGTTTGATTACTGGAAAGATAGAATCGAAAGTTTCTTTCTGGGTTATGATGCTGACCTCTGGGACATTGTCACAGATGGATACAAACCTCCAACCTTAAATGGAGCTGAAGTTCCCAGAAGCAAAATGTCAGAAGATCAGAAACGTGTTTTCAAGAATCACCACAAGGCCAGAACAATACTTCTAAATGCTATATCATACAACGAATACGAAAAGATCACCAACAGAGAGACGGCTAAAGATATACTTGACTCTCTGAGGATGACCCACGAAGGAAACTCCCAAGTCAAGGAGACGAAGGCTCTGGCGTTGATCCAGAAATATGAAGCCTTCAAGATGGAAGATGACGAAGCTATAGAAGCTATGTTTTCCAGATTCCAAACTCTTATTGCAGGTCTTAAAGTGCTAGACAAGGGATACACGACTGCAGATCATGTTAAGAAGATTGTCAGAAGTCTGCCAAAGAAATGGAGACCTATGGTTACTGCTCTGAAGTTATCAAAGGATCTGAACAGTATCAGCCTTGAAGAACTTGTTAGTTCTCTCAGAAGCCATGAGATAGAACTAGAGGAGGATGAGCCTCAGAAAAGGAACAAGTCAGTGGCGCTGAAGTCCAGACCTGAAAGACGGAAGTCAGACAGAACCAAAGCTCTCCAGGCAGAAACTGCAGATACTGACGACTCTGAACCTGAAGACTCTGATGATGAAGAAGAACTGTCCTTACTAACCAGAAGAGTTAAGCAACTCTGGAAAAGAAGGAACAACAACAACTTCAGAAGATCAAGACCCAGAGGGGATCGATCAGAGTCAACTTCAAAAGGTAAACCTAATAAAGATATTACCTGTTTTGAATGTAAAGAAACAGGTCATTATAGAAATGAATGCCCCAAGCTGAAGAAAGATAACTCTAAGAAAGAAAGCTTCAAGAAAAATGCCTTCAGAACAAAGAAGGGATTAATGGCCACCTGGGACGATAGTGAATCCGAATCATCAGATTCTGACTCTGATGAACAGGCCAACGTAGCTCTTATGGCTACCACATCCAGCAGCTCAGATGAAGAATCTGAAGAGGTATTTTCTGAACTTTCTAGATCTGACTTAGAATCATGTTTATCAGAAACTCTTACCTCTCTTCAGAAACTAAAACAAAAAGTTAAAGACATTAAAGGCCTTCTTAAAGCAAAATCTGAAGTATGTAGTAGACTTGAGACAACAATTCTAGCACAAGATGATACTATCAGATCTTTAACGTTAGAAAAAGATGGAGCTAAAACCAAAAGCTTAGAATTAGAAAAAGCGTTGTCTCAAGCACCACAAACTTCAAATGAAATTATTTATAAATATGAAGAAGCCTTTCAACAATTTCTGAAGAATGGGATAAATAGGAGTATTATGGCATCCATGATTTATGGAGTAGGTCAGAATAATAAAAGGGGAATTGGGTATGATTCTGAGGAAAATAAAACCTCTACCAGTAACCAAATTAAATCGCCTTTTTCATACCACTACACACACACACAGGAACACAAATTTAAAAATGCTAGAAGACCCAAAGTTGTAAGAAACTCTGGGAAGACTAATCTAAAAGGACCCAAGAGATTCTGGGTACCGAAAGATAAGATTATCTATGTTGCAGATATCCTATGCAGCAAAGTTCAGACACCAGTCATGGTACCTGGACTCTGGATGCTCGCGACATATGACGGGAAGAAAGTCTATGTTCCAAAGCCTGGAACTTAAAGACGCTGGATTTGTAGGCTTTGGAGGAGATCAGAAAGGAAGGATCAGAGGCTCCGGAACTATTGGTAACGGTACTCTTCCCTCTATATCTGATGTTCTTTATGTAGAAGGATTAATGCATAACTTGTTATCCATAAGTCAATTAAGTGATAACGGTTATGATGTAATCTTTAATCAAAAAACGTGTAAAGCCATTAGTCAGAACGATGGCTCTGTCCTTTTCACAGGCAAGAGGAAAAACAACATTTATAAAATAAATCTTTCTGACTTAAAAGATCAAAATGTTAAATGTTTAATGTCAGTTCACGAAGAGCAATGGGTATGGCATAGACGCTTAGGCCACATTAGCATGAGAAAACTTTCTCAGCTAACTAAACTTGAGTTAGTCAGAGGCTTACCTAAACTGAAGTTTTCTTCAGATGCTCTGTGTGAAGCTTGCCAGAAAGGAAAGTTTTCAAAAACATCTTTTAAAAAGAAAAATGTTGTTTCTACCTCCAAGCCTCTGGAGCTTCTTCACATTGACTTATTTGGTCCTGTGAAAACAGCATCAGTCAATGGAAAGAAGTATGGACTAGTAATCGTTGATGATTACAGCCGCTGGACATGGGTAAAGTTCCTAAAGCACAAGAGTGAGTCTCACTCTGTATTCACCAGTTTCTGTTCTAAAGTGCAAAAAGAATTTGACTCTAAAATTGTTAGAGTCAGAAGTGATCATGGTGGAGAATTTGAAAATAAAGATTTTGAAGAATTATTTGATTCTAATGGAATATCCCATGATTTCTCCTGCCCTAGAACTCCACAACAAAATGGAGTTGTAGAGAGGAAGAATAGGACACTCCAAGAAATGGCCAGAACCATGATCAATGAAACAAATGTAGCAAAGCACTTTTGGGCAGAAGCTGTAAATACAGCGTGTTACATTCAGAATAGAATCTCTATTAGACCTATTCTGGAAAAGACTCCCTATGAACTGTGTAAGGGAAGAAAACCCAACATTTCTTATTTTCATCCTTTTGGATGCATTTGCTTTATATTAAATACTAAAGAACATCTAAACAAGTTTGATTCCAAAGCACAGAAAGGTATTATGTTAGGATACTCAGAACGCTCTAAAGGCTATAGAGTATACAACACAGAAACCAAAATTGTGGAGGAATCAATTCATGTTAGATTTGATGATAAGCTTGACCCTGAAAAGTCAAAGCTAGTTGAAAAGTTTGCAGATTTAGAGATCACTCTGGTAGAATCTGAGAAAACTCCAGAAGCAACTGTCACTCCAGACTCTGAAGAAATTAAATCTCCAGACATTCCAAGGAAAGTTAAAAGTCGTATTAACATATCTGAAGATTTGATTCTGGGAAACAAAGATGAACCTGTTAGAACCAGATCCACCTTCAGAACTTCTGAAGATATTCCTCTGGGACTAGTGTCTCTGATTGAGCCTACGTCCTGTGATGAAGCTCTTCAAGATAACGATTGGGTGGCAGCTATGCAAGAAGAGTTAGATCAATTCTCCAAGAATGATGTCTGGGATCTCGTTCCTAAACCCAGAGGCACTCATGTCATTGGAACCAGATGGGTTTTCAGAAACAAACTGAACGAGAAAGGAGAAGTTGTCAGAAACAAAGCCCGACTGGTAGCTCAAGGTTATAGTCAACAAGAAGGTATTGATTATAATGAAACCTTTGCTCCAGTCGCGAGGTTAGAATCTATTCGTCTTCTTGTATCTTTTGCTAATAATCATTCTATCAAATTATACCAAATGGATGTCAAGAGTGCATTTCTAAATGGTTATATTTCAGAAGAAGTGTATGTAAATCAACCTCCAGGTTTTGAAAATTCAAAATTTCCAGAACATGTTTTCAAACTTAAAAAATCTTTATATGGACTTAAACAAGCTCCCAGAGCTTGGTATGAACGTCTGAGCAATTTTCTTCTGGAACAAAATTTTATCAGAGGGAAAGTTGATTCTACACTCTTCTGTAAAAATCATGAAAATGATCTCATGATATGCCAAATTTATGTTGATGACATTATTTTTGGATCTGCTAATATCTCTGTTTGTCAAGAATTTTCTAAGTTAATGCAGGCAGAATTTGAAATGAGTCTAATGCAAGAACTAAAGTTCTTTCTGGGAATTCAAATCAATCAAACTCCAGAAGTCACGTACATTCATCAAAGCAAGTACATTAAAGATGTTCTGAAAAAGTTTGACATGACTGAATGCAACTCTGCAAAGACTCCTATGCACCCAACTTGCATTCTGGAAAAGGAAGAGGTAAGCAACAAGGTTTGTCAGAAGCTCTATCGAGGTATGATAGGCTCTCTTCTCTATTTAACTGCTACTCGTCCTGATATTCTCTTTAGCGTCTGTCTTTGTGCCAGATTCCAATCAGATCCTAGAGAATCTCATTTAACAGCTGTTAAGAGAATTCTTAAGTATCTGAAAGGAACTCCTAATCTGGGCCTGATGTATGAGAAAACATCAGAGTATAGGCTTTCTGGTTATTGTGATGCAGATTATGCAGGAGATAGAATAGAACGAAAAAGCACATCTGGAAATTGCCAGCTTCTGGGAAACAATCTAATCTCCTGGGCTAGCAAAAGACAGTCAACTATCGCTCTATCAACTGCAGAAGCAGAATATATCTCAGCATCACTGTGCACAACTCAGATGCTCTGGATGAAACATCAGCTAGAAGATCTTCAAATCTTTGAGAGTAACATTCCTATCCTTTGTGATAATACTGCTGCTATTTGTTTGAGTAAGAATCCTATTTTACATTCCAGAGCCAAACACATAGAAATTAAACATCATTTTATTAGAGACTATGTTCAGAAAGGAATAGTAACGCTGAAGTTCATTGATACAGAACATCAATGGGCAGATATCTTTACTAAGCCTCTAGCTGAAGATAGATTTCTTTTCATCTTAGAAAATCTGAACATTAAAAATTGTCCTGAATGAAGTATGGCTCTGAAAAATATAAAATAAGATTCTGATAAAAACAAATATGATTCTGCCTCTGACTCTGATGCTTCTACATTGTTAAGAAGATATCTGAGTTAGAAATCTTCAGAACCAATCTCTTGGTATTCCTGAAGATCAGATACATCAACGCGTGGAACTCTGAAGCGTCAAACTTTAGAACTTCTAGACAGCTGTCAAGAAATTCAAAAGGCAGACGTTTGAGTTTTCCTCGAGCAGTGTGCAAACTGTGGGATTAGACATTCATTTATGAGCTGTAATCATTTTTCCCCCCAAGCGTGCCATTTTGAGTTTTGTGTCTAACGCTGGTATGTGTGTCGTTTTGCATGCGTTTTTACTTAGGTATATAAACACTTTTCTCACATTTCACACACTTATCACTCTTCACTCACTCTTAAACCCTAAACCCTCTCTCGAAGTTTTCTCTGCAACTCCTTCAGTTCTTCATCTTCTTCATCAATTTTCTTCATGAATCCTCAAGAGCAAGAAGTTTTTAACTTCTCCCAACAAATGGAAGCCAGTTCTAATCCCCAAACCTCAAACACTCAAACACCCACTGTTACAGGCGTTACCACAACCCCTGTTTATCAAGAACCTCACATTTTGGATCGTGAACGCCACATTCATCTTGCAACCTCCTTTGAGAATTTGGATGTACTGTGTGAATCGCTGGTAGATTTTGAGAATTTGAGAAGAAACGGTGTTGATCTTACTGAAGATCTTCACAAGCAAGGTTGGGAGAACTACTTCAACAGGCTTTATGGTCCCATTTACCCTCTTCTTGTCAAAGAATTTTGGAGACATGCTGATGCAGATGACCAGTTCATTGTTTCTTTTGTTTTGGGAGTGAAGATTGTCATCACTGAAGCATCAATTGCTTCCTTGCTGAACATGGAGACTACTGGAGGAAAGAGGATTTACAACATTCCTCCAAGGTCAAAGCGCATCACAGAAGTCATTAACCCTACAATCTTCAAATCAAACGCTGAGGGAAACCCCTCTAAGAACAAGGAGCTTCATCAGAACCTCCGAGTTTGGTTGAAAATAATTTTGGGAACAATTCACCATCGCCCAGCCTCCAACTCCTCTGATTATATTAATGCTGATCAGAAACTCATCTTATACTGCATTCTGAAAGGTATCAAGATCAATCTCCCTGTTCTTCTTTTCAAATATCTAAGGGATTCTGTCAAAGACTCCAGAAACAGCTTGAAGCCAAGATCTTACATCCCTCTGGGAAGACTTCTTTCTGATGTCTTCATTGAGCATGGATTGGTTGACCAGCTGGAAAAGGCCAAGCTGATGGATGATCTGGCTATAGAAACTGGAAAGCCTCTGAATGCCAAAAACCTGAAGAGCATGGGAATCATCAAAGAGATCAGAGTCAAGCCTACTATGGATGTGACCTGGGAAGCTCTGAAGGATCAGAGGAAGATGCCTCATGGCCTTGAAAGGTTCTTCAAGAATGAACCCAGAGATGCCATTGCTATCTACCTTCAGCGTCTGCTGGATGAAGGTATTGATATTTCTGATTTCAGAATTGAAGACCTTTTGGATTCAGAAGAGGATTTGGTCAGATACAAAAGAGGCCTTTCTGAGAAGAAGATAGCTGAGGAAGCAAGGAAGGCAAAGAAACCCAGACTTGGAGAATCTTCTGGAACCAAAGCTCCAGCTCCTCTGAAAGTCTCTTCTTCTTCTGGTAAGTCCATTCCTCCTGTTACTTCTGTAATACCTATGATGGCCTCTTCTACTCCTCTCCCAACACCTCCCTTATTTACAACCTCTGAAACCCCTCCTTCAACCATCAGAACCTCTCAACCTCCACCTGTTCTAAAAGTTGCTCGTAATTTCACAACAACCTCTGACCCCAATCAACTATATCACCACAGCACTTCCTCTTCCTCATCCTCTGGACCAGAAACACCCCCATACTTTAGTGTTTCTTCATCATCATCCACAGAACATTCTGACCCAAACTCCCCAACAATAGCTGAAATCTATGCTAAAAATTTCGCTCCACAACCCACAAAACAATCTGAAGTAACCTCCACCCTCCGAACTTCTCTTCCACAACAAACAACCACCATCTCCTCTGAAAATCAAACTTCCCTTCCACCACAACAAACAACCACCACACCCTCTGAAACCCAACCATCTGTAATTCGACCATCTGATCCTTATATCACCCCACCAATTATTCCCGCTGTACCTGGACCAGACTCTGACCCATTAGACCTAAACCCACTCTATGCTTCATCCCCCAGTCTTCAACCAGAACCAGATTCTGAATTTCAAGCAGAATCTGAACCTCAACCAGAATCAGAAACTGAACCTCACTCTCTAAATCTCAGCCCTCAAAACTCTCCACCTCATTCACCTGAACCTGAACCTGAACTTACCATACCTACCCTTGAGGAGGCCATTATACAGGTTGTAGAAGCTTCAGTCCAGAAGATCAAGTCTCTGGCTAAAAACTCTGAAGTTAGTGATGATCCTAAATCTGTTAGGACACACTGGAACAGAGTCATTAGTTGGATGACCTCTGAGTCTTATAGGCTGAAGAGTATCTCTGAACAAGTCAGAAATGGCTACATCAGAGACTCTGAGGAAAGACTCCAAGAGAGACTGGCTAGAGAAGCTGAGGCCAGAAGATTAGAGGAGGAAAGATTGGCTAGGGAAGCTGAAGAAGAAGCAAAGAGGTTGGAAGAAGAACGACTGGCAAAGGAAGCAGAACTTCTAAGGATTCGGGAAGCTGAAGCCAAGGCTCAGGCAGATGCAGAAGCCCAAGCTGCTGCTGAAGCTGAAGCTCAGCAGGCTCTGATTCAGGGGGAGTCTTCCTCTGCGATCCCTCTGATTCTTAACACTCTGAAAGAGATAAAGCAAGATCAGCAAGAGATCAAGAAAGATCAGAATGAGCTTCGTGCCAGGATGGACAAGCAAGATGCTTTGAATGAAAACATCCAGAACATGTTTGCCATGTTGCTTCAGAGACTTCCTCAACCTCCAAACCCTTAGGCACTTAGGATTTATTTTGTTTGCTTGCCTAGTGTTTTTGCTTCTGTCTTCTTTAGCTCTAATATTCTCTTGGCTCTGATGTTTTGAACGTTTTTGTGCCTTTGTGCTTCTGATTAATGAAATGTTTTTCTCTTTATTATCTTGTTTTTTTTTATTTATCTACCTTTTTGATTCTGACAAAAAGGGGGAGAAATTATTAAATAGCTCTGATGAAAATTATGTCTAAAACCTTAAACATTCTGCAACAATTGTAGAAATAGCTCTGATATAAATAGCCTTGATTAAATAACTCTAACATTAAAATTAAGAAATTGCAGAATGTTTTCAGATCTCATTGCTTGGAAAGCTCTGGTAAGAACTTCTGAACTCCCTAGCGCTAACTCAGGGGGAGCTTTTGTCTATCTGATCTAATATTTTTCATGTTTCATCTGATAATTTTATTTGTTTTGTCATCATCAAAAAGGGGGAGATTGTAAGAACAAAAATTGTTCTACAACAGACTCCATGATTTTGATGATAACAAAGGATGAAACCAAAAATGGCACCCTAACGAAAAGTTTCTAAGTGTGCAGGGTTCTAAAGAAAGAAGAAATAAATCTGATGATGTCATCAGATGCACAACAAGATCAGATACAAATTATCAAGTATCAGAAGCACCTAAAGTGGAATCTCGTTTCAAGAAGCTCTGACTCTGAACAAAACTACAAAGTATCAGAAGCATCTGAACATGAAGTAAAGTCTAGAAGCTCTAACTCTGATCAAATGCCTTCTGTAAACTCTGAAGTTATTCAGCGCCATCTGAACTTTCATGAGATAACATCAGAAGCCAGATTCCCAGATACACGAAGACTCTAATCAGAATTGTTAATCATGATGAAGTAACGTTTAAGCCAAGTTAAAGTTCTGCAAATGGATTTCCTCAATTAGAAAGAGACGTTAATCTCCTCTTCCAAGAGAGAAGATACTACTTGTGGTAAGTAGTCACTTCTAAAAGAAAAAGTCTCCTGCAGAAGCTATTTATGGAATGGCGTAATTACATCTCATTGTCCAGCAGATTTAACTCTACTTCAACTCTATTTCAACACTACTTCAACTCCTATATAAATAGAGAAGAAATCAACTTTCAGTAATGAAGAAATCACTAGCCAAAACTATACTGAAATTATATCACGCTCAAGAAAAACATCTCTGTTCTTCAAAGATTTTCACTAAGCTTTTGCTTATCAAGTGTATAATTTGTTCTTAAGTTTGTAATATTTGCTTTCTTAGAAGCACTCTAGATTACACATCTTGTATCTATTTTATTTGATTTCCTCAAGTGACTCTTTGTAGTCTGTAGACTTGAGAGGACTAAGAGATTTTCTTCTCTCTTAGGGGTTGTTTGTAATCTTTCAAGATTAGTGAATTAAGTCCTTGTTGAAGGCGAAATCACCTTGGCCGGGTGGACTGGAGTAGCTTTGTGTTATAAGCGAACCAGTATAAAATCATTGTGTGATTTCATTTTGCAAAAGCACTTATTTTTTTTTTTCAAACAATTCAAACCCCCCCTTTCTTGTTTTTCTCACCTTCAGTTAGGAATTTAGTTTCTATTGCAAAGTTGGATGAATTGAATTTTAACTTTAGGAATGAAAACAGTGTATTTTATTTATTTAAAGATTTGTACTATTATAGTACTTGTACTTTAGTTGATTGTTTATATCATTTTAATCTTGATATTAATTTTAAAGAATTTAAGTTTAATATTGAACATGTTTTTTGTAGTAAGAAAAGAGCACATAATGAGAATTATGTTTATTCGTGGCATAAAAGATTAGGTCACATATCCAAAGAAAGAGCATGAGGCTAACAAAAGGTGAAATATCACCTCAACTGCATCTTGGTGATTGGAATACATGTTTGGATTGCATTAAAGGAAAACTCACCAAACAAATATCAAATAATTTGTCTACAAGAAGCATTGAACTCCTTGAATTGATACATATTGATGTTTTTGGTCCCTTCCACATCCCTTATTAGGTCAAGCAAAAGTATTTTATCACTTTCATTGATGACTTCCCGTGTTAATATTATTTTTATTTATTGCACAAAAAGTATCAATCATTTAGATAGGAAAGTAAATATAGTGAGGTCTGATAGAGGTGGTGAATATTAGGGATATATAATAAGAAAGGATAATGTCCAAGTCCATTTGCAATGTTTCTCGAAAGTTGTGGCATATGTGCATAGTATACTATGCCAACACACCACAATAAAATGGTGTGGATATAAGACGGAATCTTACTCTCATAATAATGGTTAGGTCAATGTTAAATGAATTGGGATGAAAATAAATGGATGTTGTTCTCTATGCATCAGTGGTCAGGAACTTGATTTATGCCCAAACATGTATCCAAACGGATATTAGTTTGTCATTGGTATGTCAGGCCGATATCAAAGTAATCTTGGAATGGATCACTAGAAAGCTAAAAAGAAGGTTATTAGGTACTTACAAGGCACTTAGTATTACATACTCACATATAGAAGGTTGGATCATCTTGAAGTGGTTGACTACTCGGATTCAGACTTTGCGGGATGTGTGACTTAAGAAAATTCACATTTGGGTGTGTTTTTCTTTTAGATGAATGAGCGATATCAGGAAAGAATGGAAATAGTCTATAATTGATAATTATACTATGGATATTGTAGTTGCATGTCCCTAATAAATTCAGGGGGAGCACCCCAATACGATTATTTTGTTTCTTGTCTTATCATTTTCATTTTGATTTACTTTCGATTATTTAGTCTCTCTTCATGATTGCACCTCTTTGGGTCAAAATTTTAAATGATTCATTTTTAGCATGCATAATCCATTGATTAGGTTTGAACTTGATCATAATGTTTTTAATCAATTACATGAGTCAGTGGAATAAGAGTCGTGTATGTTATTGATTCAAGTTAGATAGAAAGGAAAATCTCAGTCTTTTGAAAATTTTGAAAATTTGAGATTTGGGGTGTTTGATTCAAATCAAGCACAAATTCTGATTTGAATCACTTTGGACAGAAGCAAACCAAAAAATTTCAAACAATTTAATTTGTATCAAATTTTATACATGCTTCGAATCAACCAAACTCTGGGTCACCTCTGCCAGAATTGATTTGATTCAATCTTTAAACCTGACTGATTCGAATTAGATAATTTTTCCATAATTTTTCGATTGGCTCAGCTTTATTAATTCGAATTAGAATTAACACATGATTCGAAACACATGGTCTTTAATTTGAATCATACTTTTCTCTTGATTCGAATCAATTAAAAAATGGGTTAAAACTCTGTTTTCATTTTATTCCACTTCACTTGCTCAGTTGATTCAAATCATAATATGCTTTTAATTCGAATGTAAACTAACTTTTCAACCATATTTTCTGCTTAATCTCAAACGCATATAAAATCTTTTAGTCATCACTTCCTATGTAACAAATAAACAAATTCATATTCATTTTTGAGTGATTCTGAGAAAAATCAATAACCTCTATTTTTGAAAGTTCAAGTTCTTGCAACGAAATTATTACATCTTCAACTTCAATTTGATTCAGATCTTGATAATGATATATTTGTAATTATTGAAGTTGATGCAATCTTGAAACTTATTGTTCTTGAATATTTTGTTGAGATTTTTCAGGTAGTTTGCAAGATTGAGATGATTGTCATTGGTGCTGACAAATTCTAGTGAAAAGAATGAGGTTTTTCTCTCCAGATTGTCTTGGTAGTGATTGTGTGGAAGGTTACGGATAATACGGAGTTCTTCTCAAATCTTCGTACAATTCATCGCTCAAGAAATCGGTAAGATCAAAGGGTTGATTTCTACACACCAAGGCTTTGAGCGGATTGGTGATATTAGAAGATTCAAGAAGCGTCAATCAAGTAAATATTACGCATAAGATTTTGGCATTACGTTGTATACAAGTCAAGATCCTGATAGAAGATTTTATAATTCTCAACATTATTGTAGATTGGTGATTGTGTGAATTCTTGCAAATATTTTTCAAATAAAAAAGAACAATGCAGGTTCCAATGAGAAACCATTGACGAGTGCACGTAGGCAAAATGATGATGAACGTAGAAGCACTATAAATCTTGATGTCATCTCTCTCCCTTACTCTTGCATTTAATTTTTGTAGGATTTGCATGTTTAGGTATTTCAATTCTAGCGTAGTTTATCGTTTATTCAATTGGTAGCAATTTGTTACGTAAGCTTAGGCTTTGTTAGAATTGGTCTAATTTAGCTGCATTGGTGATTAAAAATCTGAGAAACAATTGATGTTAGAATTCATCATCATTGTATAATCACATCTTGTGAAATAAACAATTGAATCAAGTGAATACCTTTGTATATCAACATCAAATCATCCGTGGTGTTTGTGAATCGATTTAGTATTGACGAGATTGAGCTTCGAAAAGTATAATTTTCATATTTTCGCTTTAAACCTTTCGCGCACACTTTTGAAAAATCTCTGATATTCGGTTTTTGAAAAAGTAGTTGAATTTTTCAACAAGGGTCTATTCATCCCCTCAAGACCATTTTTCTACTTCCATATTCTCACTCAACAGAGACATAATTATGGTGTGCTTTGCGACCACGATTCAATCATTAAGGTTGCACTACTTTACCTTATGGCTTGGTATTGTCAACACTATTGCAACGACACTAAAGATTTATTGTGATAATTCTGAAGTTGTCCTCTTCTATAAGAATGATAAGTATTTAAAAGGTGTTAAACACATGGAATTGAAGTACTTATTAGTGAAAGAATTACTGGAAAAACAAAAAGTGTCACTTGAGCACATTGGTACAAATTTAATGATAGCGGATCCGCTAACTTAAGGTTTGTCGCCCAAAACATTGAATGACCATGTGGAAAGAATGTGTATTATGTAAAAGTCCTTATTGACATTATAGTATGATCAGTACATACACGTATAGTTTAATGTTTGTATTGTATGACACTTGTGAATTCAATTAAGATTATGTGTATGCTTAATTTTGTTATCCATATTATGTTGTATACATTTTTGTTAATATGTTATGACAAAAGTGTCTTTGCAAGGAGATGAAAGACACATATTATAGTATATCTTAAAGTTATTTGAATTGAATTGATTTGTAATATATGAAAGAAATTAAGTTGATGAATAAATTGTAACCGTTATGATTCCATCATTCCAGCTCAATTAAAGATAATAACTTGATAATTTCGATGAGTGTTGCACAGTTAAACATCAAGTTATCACACAAATCAAATGAAAAATTGTTGGAATATCTAGTCATGTGATCTAGTGGAAGATTATTGAATTAATTTATTAATTCATAAAATATGACTTAATATTAATATAAATAATAGTTTGGTTTTTAATAAAAGATGACGTAATATAATGATTGTTAGGTTTAATGGTAATTAAAGTCATTAAATTTTTATTTTGAAATTCAAAATAAAATACAAATCTTTTTGTTCTCTTTTTATGATCTTTGGAAATATGATTCATTGAAAATGAATTGATATTATGGTTCTGAGTAAGATTAATTATTTTTCAGAGAAATTAAAGGAATGTCACCACGAAACAAGACTAATGCATTATACTAGTTTTA
Organism: Lathyrus oleraceus; assembly: GCF_024323335.1. Classification (NCBI taxonomy): domain Eukaryota; kingdom Viridiplantae; phylum Streptophyta; class Magnoliopsida; order Fabales; family Fabaceae; genus Lathyrus; species Lathyrus oleraceus. The sequence goes on along the minus strand of NC_066582.1, from coordinate 197,965,642 downwards.
TCACATCTTATTTTAGTCATCAAATAGATCTTATATATTCAGAGAGAGAAAAAAACTCTAATATTATAAATGTGTCTCATATTATAAGAAGGCAAGGTGCTGGAGTTGTCACATTTTCTGTTTTGGTAAATCATAATCAAACAAAAAACCATGAACTCACCTTAAAATGAGCAACAAAAAACACAAACATTTAAACAAAAAATCAACAACAAAACACCATAGAAATTCAATTAACCTCAACATTATAAGCATATTGTAATTGAACATCAATATAATATATAAACATGATAATCCTCTCAGCTCTTGAAAGTTCTTTAGTCAAAGGATAATGCATCAACATCTTGAAGTTTACAACAAAACAAACCATAACAAAGAAGCTATCTATGATTCAAGCTGAGCATACCAAACACCTTGGATCTTAACATCCTTTGGAGCTTTTGCTCCCAAATCAGTATCAGATGGCTGAATACTCTCAAACACACCAATAACCTCACCAGTTTCAGGCTTAGTCTGAGTAACACTCAATGTGATTTTCCCTTTTGATGAAGCAGCACTCTTGTTGTTTTCCTTTCCAAGTTCTTCTTCATCACCTCTTCCACCAGCTGGCAATGCAACCGCGTTGTCATAACCGGTAGATGCACCTCTTCCCTTTGGGTCCAAGAAAGAGCTTCCTCTGTATGATGGCACCAAAAACTCACCGCTGAAGCTATCAGGTTTCCCTGATGCTACCAACTGCTTGATGGTGAAAAGGAACGGAACACGCTCGCCTCCAGGAAGCTGAACTGTGACTGCAGCGTAATCAATTCCGTCTTTCTCCTCGAATTTCACACTCCCGTCTGCTGAAACCTCGAAGGGCCCTTCAATCTCGTCGAGCGTGTAGGTTAAACGCGTCATGAGCTTGGTGTTTTGGAATGCGAGTGGAGTGTTTTTGGTTACGCCTTCTGATTTTACTGTGAATGAAGTTGGTTCGAGGCAGAGTTTCTTGGCGTTGTATTTTCCTGGCTTGAAGGAGAATGAGTCTACTCCTCCATCAATGGTTGGACATTGGTTTGCAGTTCCTGTTCCTTTGACTTCCAAGTATGTTTTGCTTTGGATTTCGTCGAAAGTTAGCCTCTTTGGAGCACCTTCTGCACTTGCTCCCTGAATTCATTTATGTTCTTATTCTTAGTCATCAACATTGAGAGTCATATATATAATTGAACAAGCAGGCCAAATAGTAAACACACAACAAATTTGGTTTTTACATGGTTGATCCTTGCATAAATTACTATCTCATTCAAATGGATTTGGATCCTCTCTCATGTCTGCAATCAAACGTCAACCAATGGATTTATCCAACGGCTAAAAGTATAACACTCTTAGCCTTTGAAATACATCGATTGATTGACGTTTGGTTAGTAAGACCAGAGAGGATCCAAGGTGAATTCAAGTTAGGTTCTTTCAAGTTTAGTCTTTATTTTGCTTTATATTGCAACTTGCTACTGTATAATTGATATCCTTAAACATATTAAGTTGTAGTAACTACTTCTAAGAGTTCACAACTTGATAAAATTAGCAACACTTAGTGCATGAAAATTGCTAGGATAGTGTAGTAGTGAAACCATATACTTAACTATTCAATATGCATGCAATTTGTAGAGAGAAAAAATGAAGAAAAGGATTAGAGGTAAGAGGAACATACAGAGACAACAAGAGCAGAAGTGGCAAGAGCAAATCCTGCAATCTTAGAAGCCTCAACACACTTGTGAGCCAACTCCTTGAAATCAGACTGAAGGGAACAAGTAACCTTAGCTCCATAGTGTTCCAAACCAAAGGCCTTAGAAACAGATTGGTTAGACTTAAGCTGCAATGTGTTGCTACGCAACTTTGTAGGTTGCATGAGAGTAGCAGCTGCTTGAAGTGAGGCTGCCATGGCTCCTGTTAACTATTTGGTGTTCTCCACAAACAAACTAGTTTTCAAGAGTTTTTGTGTTGGTTGAGAATGTGAAGGATTCAATTATTTGGTGGCTATGGTATGAGTAAGATTTTGGATAGGATAAGGTGGTATCTCATTGGATGGTTTAAGGTAATGATAAATGTTTTGTTGGATGCCACGTGGCAAGGTTGTGGATTCGGATAGAGATATTGTATGTCAAATTTGTGGTGACTGGATTCTCACCATAGACTTCTTACATGTTACATGTATAAACTACGGGGAAACATGGAATTAGCAACACTTTACAATAATGTATAAGTAGAGAGAAGTACTGTAGGAAATTTATAATACTACCTCACGTACAAATTATAAGAATATTTTTACATAGTTGAAAAAATATTAAAAGTTATCTTCATTTATTAAGTGACATAATTTTCTCTTAGTAGACTTTTTGCATTAAGAAAAATACAATTAATTTTGCTCTTTCATAAACAAAAAGTTTTAGGTACTTGAGAATAAATAAGAGAATTTTATTGTTTTAGTGTAAATTTTTTTCTAATTGATTAAACAAGTTAGAAATCAATTAAGTGTGTGTATAAAAACATTTTTATATGTTTTATCAATTGATTTGAGAAGTTTTGAAAGGTGTGATTAGCCTAACATTTTAAGAGTTACTCTTGACCTCTTACATTTTAATTGATCACTCTAAGACATTAAGTGAGGGATTATATGAGCTTTCATACTTTCTCTCTTTTAAACTTCAAGATACTCGGCTTGATTCAACACCTTGATTAACACTTCAACTGAATTCTTGAATTGTTTGACTAATGAGACTTGAGATATCTTCTTCATCAAGTATCATCATCAGATGTTTTACTTGATAATTAAACTCAACTCTCCCTTTCAAAAATAACTTTCAACATCCAAAAGTTGTTTGACTTATTTAGTTATCATCTTGAGAGATACTTCAACAGTTGTCATCATCAAAATCAACGAATGATTATACCTACAAGCACGTAGATCTTCAGTTATCCCATTTTATGATGATGGCAATACATATTTCAGGGAGGTGATAAACAAAAAAATGGCAGGTAATATTTGAAGTAATTAAACTCCCACTCACATGTAAAAAGAGTATAGTATATTCCCCCTAAGAGTATAATTCTCCCTATTTGGCATAATAAAAAAGACGAGAGAGAAAAATAGATAACCAGCACAAGCACATAGAACATGGTAGATTTTTAGGAAATAAAACAACTTAATATTAAATTAAAAGGGAAAGGTTTGATTAAAGCAAGCAAAACCATCATTCGTTATAACAAGGAATGAGATACAAAAGGGAACTGCGTAAAACGATAGAAGAACAAACAAAGCAAAGAAGTACGTCAGACGAAGTCTACTCAATGTCGCCATCATCATCACTAAATAGTCTGGGATGCAAGGGAATTCGATTTCAACAAGCTCGTGAGCCATGTAATCAATTTTGACATTTGTCTGATTTACTATTCTCGTGTGAGATTATTGGTTTTTGATGACGGTGTTGAGAATAGATTCAGTCGGTGGAGTTTGAGGGATCTCATTATCAAAATCCTCCAAATTTGAAGGTCTTTCTTGTCGAGGAAATTGTTATTGAGTTGGAGCTTGTTGACTCTAAGAACCTCTCCTTACTTTGGGCAGTAAAATTCCATTGTTGATATTCATCTACATATAACCTAAATCATGTTTCGTTATCCTTGTTGAGTTCTCTATCGAGCTTCAAGATTATCAAGTCAACATTTCTGAACATAAACCATTCAGACAAGCTCTTACTACAAGTTTGTGTTAGTCTCAGAACCCAGCACTTCAAGGACTCTGAAGTCTCTCCAAGTTCTGAAGACAGACTGAGAACTCTATTCAAGCTTCATCCATTTATATCAGAAGCCTCCGACTAGAAGTTGGTAAGCAAAGGAAATGGTTCTCTTACAGTCAAAGCATTTGAACAAACTAGTAAATGCTTCTTCATTTCTTGTTCACATTTAATTTAGATTGTAGTACTTTCAAGCCTCAGTCTGAATAGAATTTGTAGTCTAGATCATCTAGGCTATGGACTCTAATCAAGCTTCACTTCATCTATCATATGGATCCTTTGATTATGATGAGTAGTATACTCAAGGAAAGTACATTTAAAAAGAGATTTTCTTATGAAGGCAAATATTGATCTCTACTCAAGCTTCAATCCACTTGTATACGAAACTTTGACTAGAAGATTTGAATTAAAGGTTTATACTGTTTGATGTGACAAAAGTATAAAAAGCAAACCTACTTTTAAAGTAAAGAAGCTTCTTACCTTCCATCATAAACAACTCTCTGCTGCAAGCGTCGCCCAAGTGTTGCATATGAAGCGACCTTCATACAATAGATACTTTAAGGTCAGTTCATTTTCTACACTCCAACGGACCCATCCTTCAACAGATTTATTCATCTCCTATATATTCTAAAGATGAAGAATATGGAAGATGGGAGTGTAAAATAGAAGAGTGGAGAGAAGAATGTAGAAAGGAGAAAAAGAGTGTGTGTGTGTGTGTGTGTGTGTGTGTGTGTGTGTGTGTGTGTGTGTGTGTGGATGCAATCATGCATGTGTATGTGTGTGAATCTTAGTAAACGTTGAAGCTAGATCACCATAATACAACAAAGATAGAAACACTTAGAACTTTCATTGTTTATCTTTGAAGTGTAATTATCTGATCTTCATCTGACGTGTTATTATTTTACCAAGAAGAAAACTCTGTAGAGACAAACTATTGTAACCCAGTTCGTTATATTCCTCTAACGACCAGGTTGGTCGGACTCTTGAGAAGTCAGTGACAGGTAGTCATTGAGGATAAAATCTTATTCAGCGATCGGGTAGGTTGGGATCTTAAGTAGTCAATGGTCGTTGGGGTTTCTTAAGCGACATGGCAGGTCATGCTCTTAAGAAATCAGGGACAAGTTGTCATTGCTTTGTAATCAAGTTGATTATTGGATTAAGTATTTGACTAAGGCAAATCACCCGGGTGGATAGACGGGAAGTAGCCTAGTTAACGGTGAACTAGGATAAAATACGTGTGTCTTTTATCATTGTTCCTATTATTGTTATTGTTATTCTTGCGTTTGTTTTAGGAAGTTGAAAAGTTGTCATATTGGAAACCCAATTCAACTACCCCCCCCCCCTCCCCCTCTCTCTTCTTATGTTTCCTACATCTTCAATTGGTATCAGAGCATAGGTTATGTTATTGACTAGATTATGTCAAACACTTAACTGTTTCATAAAAAGATCCATTTTTTGAATCAGATTAAGGCAACACAAGAAACAATGATAAAAGTTCATTAATCCATCACATGTACACATCCTGCAGATGTTGATGGTGTTGAACTAGAACAAAATGAACGAACAACAAATAAATTTATCTTGAATCATTTTGGATTCAAAATTGTCTTTGTGTATGCTTGTCTCTTTCAATGAATGTGAAAAGATTGCAAATGAAAACTTTGCTAAGTCTTCATTTGAATCTTAAATTATGACTCATTAAAGAGATGAGTAAGTTCAACAATCAAAGGTGCTGACATGGATTCAAATTTGAGGCTTTTAAAATAGGATTGGTGGAACTTTTAAGGACATGATGCTAAAAATTTCAAACTCCTGTTTTTGGTTTGAAAGTCTTAGACAAAGGTTACTTCAACTGACCAAGTGAAGAAGTCCATTTGTAGCTAACCAATGAAGCAAAGGGCTACAATGACTACCCTTAATATGTTCACAATTATGAACTGAAGAGATAGCTAGTTCTCTAGGTAGTCATGAGATCAAGCGTGAAGAAGATGAACATAATAATATGTTTGTGGTCCTAAAGAAGCATCAACCAACACTAAAAGCATAATCAAATCAACTCTAGAGGCCAAAGAAGAACAGGTGGACTTGTGAATTCAACATATGTGCAAAAGATGCATGGTTCTGTCAAAGAGGTCATCTACCTTACGCACAAGGAGTTATGTCACTACAAATGGAGTGTTCCTATGACAACGAAGAAAATCCATATGAGGGACTCATCAAGGGAAAGTAGAAAGTTTGTTGGATACATAGGGTTACTCCAAAGAAGATTATGCTTAAAGGAAAAACCAACATGATGTTGATGACAAGCACATAAGTATCTAACTCCTTAGAAGAAGAAGCTAAAGAATCACAAAAGCACTGAAGCATTAAAAATCAAACTTTGGTGCTGAAAAAGGTACTCTCATATAACTCTTTATTCTTCTTTAGTTGAAATTCTTGAAAGAATCAGAAACTTCAGAAAAGTCTCTTAATACTTAAAAGATTCATATAGCTTTTTCTGAAGCCCATTGTGAGCCAATAAGAGAAAAATATAGTTTATTTAAAGATCAAAATTACTTATGCTCTCATAAGCTAAAATGGTAATCTAAAGAAATAAACTCTTTTAGAAGCTCCCATGGACTCTGAGTGCTTGTTGAAGAAACACTACACATTTTTTCAGTTATTTCAACTAAGAGTTTAATAGAAGCACATTGGCTTCTATTATATTTTAAAAGCTTGTTGAAATGAAAAAGATGCATTTTCTTCTAAAATAAAAAACCTATTTTTTGTATCAAATAGGTAAAACATGTGTTTCACTATTTTTATTTTCAAGAGTGTTTCATGTTAAGGTACTTTGAATGGTCAAAAGGCTAGAAAGCATCTAACACTGAAACCAAAATTGAAAATGAATCAATTCATGTTTAGTTTTAATGATAAATTTAACTATGAAAAGTTAAAGCTAGTTGAAAAGTTGAAGATTTGGACGATATCTTCTCAGACTCTAAAGACAAAGGACCTGAAGGATGAGACTCTAAAAATTGTTGAATGTCAAAGTGTTCAGAATTTAATGCTGACATCAATCTAGTAACACTAAGGATAGCTGGGCAGAGTCAGAATGCTATCTAACCTAGAATCCCTTTAGAAACCCAGGTTATTTGGACTTCGGACTCGTAGTAATCAAACATGGATCTATGACTTTAGAGTAAGACAGTTGTCATACAATGCACCATCTGAACATTTGTAGAAAGTTCTTAGAATGCATAAATCCTTGGCTCAACTTCAACAACAAAAACAATAATCTGGGAATGAAAGGTGAAAGCAATCAGAATCTGGATGCAACACTCAGATCCTCTAATTCTCTGAACTAAAAGGCTATCAAGCTAATGAAAGTAACATTACTCTTCCCTTGATAACTCTTTATGTTTATCTAAGAATCATATTTTTCATTCAAAGTGCCAATCATACTAAGATAAATATCATTTCATCAAAAACAATATTCTGGCCGATATTTATTGATACATACCATTAATGGACAGGTATCCTATTAAGAACCCCTTGTTGAATATAAGATTATTTTCATTAAGAGCATCAGAATGATTAAATCTGATTCTAAGTTATTTGCCTTGGAACCAGTCAACTTTCTTTATGAGAAGTTTATCTGGTTAGAAGATTCTAAGTCATAACCATATGAGATTTTATCTATCTTATAATATTTAAAACTATTTGATTATTCTCAAGTACTTTTGTGTGACCACTATCTTCTAACCAAGGCACAGGGCTATATGTGTCATGTGTCATTAATTAATCAGAATAACAATGATCACTTTTTCTCCAACATTTCTTGTATTTTCAGTTCTCTTGATATCAGTTATATGCCCTCTCATTTCTCAACTATTAAAATGTCCAAAAATTACATTTGTTATTGATCCATGAAAGTTTAAACAGCCTTTGAATCCTTCACATAGGATACCTATGGTCACAGTTGTGTGACTAGTTGTCCCACTATCTATTAATCAAAACGTATCTTGTCATTATTGTTGTAAGAAAGATCACACTATTGAAAACAATGATTTCACTCATGTCTTGGCTCAATAGAGAAAATGTTGTGTTACTTGAAGATGTTAAACTATGGCAGGAAATTATGGCATAGATGCCTAGCTCATGTCAACTTTAATTTTTACATCAAGTATATAGTATATTCATGTTTTTTTGATGCAATTGCACCGGAATGTCAAGTCTTGCACCATTTCAATTATTTTGATATATTTGAACAAAACCATTTCAATTATACTTATGAATTTGAACTAACAAAACCATTTCAATTATACTTATTCATCATTTGATCTAACTGTTACTTTACTTTGATTTACTTTGAATTACTTTGAAACTTTACTTTGAATTACTTTGAATGTGTAATTTTAAATAAAATTTATTTAATAAGAACTGAAAAATGTATTTATGTTATCATTATATATACTTATTTTGGTATTTAACTTTAATTTAATTTAAATGTACAATTTTTCATGTATTCTAATATATTTGAACAAATTGATTCAATTATACCTTTATATAATATATATATGGTATGAACACTTAATACATTCCAACATTTTAATTAAATTTAATAACTTTGGAATAATAATATACAAAATTTGACAAATTTCATATTTAAACAAATGTAATTTTAAATGAATTACTTTATATAAAACTATAAGAAAATAAACAGAAATTATTCTTATAATTTAATTATTAATATATATAAAACTATCTTAAATTAATACAAAATCCATTTATATATATTAACTTACATTAAAAATTAAAAAATTATAACCAGAGTTTTAAATTTTGGAATAATACTCAAATTGTATTATTATAAATTGTATTTTAATTCTTAAAAGTTTAAAAATAAAATTTTCAATTTTTATTTTAAAAATTAATAGAAAATAAAAAAATAATAGCATTTAAATAAACTATAATTTTTTTTAATTAACATAAAAAAATTGAATGATAAATTTATTAAGTTAAGATATAACTATTTTTAAAATAATTAAATGACTTAATTTATATATCTTGTATTCACTCTACAATATATCTTGCACTTATTATTAGAATAGAATTAAAAAAAAGTTATTGCAAATATTTATTTTAAATAACACCTAGTTAAATTTGCAATGAAAGAACTGTTTCAAAACAAAAACACTAAAAAGGAAAAATAATCACAAAGGTCAAAAAGAATGTGTAGAACGATAAACTGACAAAAACAAGTTCATAATATTCAATATCAATGAATTATTAAAGCAACAAAAGAAATTTGAAATATGATATAATCATGATAAAAAATAAAATAGGATGAGTGAAAATGAAAATATAATAATAACAATACATTTAAACGAAAAGAAGCAAGTTAATGGCACTCAGAATGAGTAGGAGATTGTTTAATCAAATAAAACATCATATGACAATAAATTCGATCATCACCGTGCCAGATATACCTACAGATTTTCAAATCTAAAAGAAAACATAACAGAAAAAAAAAGTGAAGAACGGTGTTCTCTCAGACAAATGCCTCGTTATGTCCTCACGATTTTTTTGAATGGAAATTTCATCAGACTCGTCATCGTTATGATCATCACCGAGAACACCACATCTTACTATTACTTCAACTAAATGGATTCATTGAAAAACAAAAACATTGAAATAAAAGAAATCAAGTAAAAGAAAACAGAGGGCAATAACGGCGGCCTGGCTAATGAGCAATAAAAGAGTGGGAGTGATGAAGAAACTGAATCTCGGTTTTGTACTTATAGGCGAGCGTGTCTGTGACTGAGAGGCGAATTAGGGTTTTACCTTTCAATTTACCAATTTTTTAATGGGCCTGGTTTTCATTCATTTGACCCGCTTTATGTTTGAAGAACTTATCCTGCCAACCCAAAATTTAACACTGCACTCCCCATTATTTCATAATATCCACATCATCTTGTCAAAATTTTACTCAAAAGTCCGGTAAAAAAATATAGTAGAATAAATGAAATATTTGTTATAAATAAAATATATGATAGTTTATTTAAAAAATCAGGCACGCAGTTATACTAGTTTTTTATTAAAAAATATGTGTGGAAAAATTTATCAAAGGTTTAAAAATCACCATATTTTGTTGGGTTTTTTTTGGAAAATTTTGAAAATCAATAGTTTAAAAGTATCAATTTATTTTTTTAAATCTCCCACACCTATCGGATATTTAGAGGATTTGCAAAAAATTTGGTAGTGTAAATTCAAGGGTTGAGATTTTGCCGATAGTTTTGTACGACTGTGTGATTACACTGACTATTTTATATGGTCTAGAATGAATCTAAACTTGTATAAATAGGGACATGTATTTATAAGAAAAATATATTACAATGTCTCATTATTTGTTTAAGGTAGAAGTGAATTTCAACGGTGTGAAACCTCTTATTATGTTTGGGTTCTATAGGACATCATATGTCTGGCTCTTCTAAGATCTAAATTGAATAATATGTTGCCCGGAAATAAGAACGGAAATGTGAGTATAATCGAGTTTCTTGCATCGTGGATTGATACTGGTGGAAGGGTGAAATATGATTGTATTGAGTTGAAGAGGGATGAAGATTTGAAGGTTATGTTGCTAACATATCATCGTAGGCTAACTAAAGGATCGATCGAGTTTGGTGTTTTTTACATCAATCGACGACATAATCAATATGTTTAAACATCCAAAATCATCTTGTAATGTTTCAATTTTGTTATTTATTATTCTTTTGTAAAGTAATGTAATCGTATGTCTAAAGTTATGTTAATCGTCTTGTGTTATGCTATTTGTCAAATGTTAAGTTATCCTGCAATAATGAAAGTGACAAGATGTTATACAATAAATTGTGTGGTGCAAAAGTCTGAGTAATAATAGACATATTATACAAATAATACAAACATGATAATAATGTCTAAATAGGTCGCAGACATGCTACGTGTGTTGCCTGCGATGCTAAAGTATAAACCTCATCATCTGAGTTTACCAAACCGATGAGGTTATCCATAATGATTGTCATCATCTGCAGGCATTGAGCATTATTCGCACCATGTAGAGGCGGTGGAGACGGAGGCACTTCATCACAAGGTCCCCTAGTATGAGAATGTCCAACATCATCTCCACATTGATGTTAGCCGGGATTTTCAACAAGGAAAAATACCTCAGCAAACAGGTCAAAGTTAGAAACATATTTACTTTTAATGACGTGTACGTAGTTTGAGTCTCGGGCGAAGAGAAATTTGGACTTACTATTTTTTTGGGATATTGTGGAAACATTTCGACAACAAAGTTCTCGACAACATCAAGTGCGTCGAAGAAATGACTATTTGGGCGTGCATATATCACGTTCAAATGTGGATAACTACTTTTAAGTTACATTTTGAAGGACACGTAAAGAAAATGCAAAGCGAAAGGCATACAGGCTTCTACATGGCGAAAGTTGAAGATGTGAATGTTGGAAGGAGTTATTTCTTACTAGTATATATAGGAATTTCATTTATAGAATTCGGGGTGTTCATTTCATTACAAAATCTCACTTACACTTGAAGTACCAACGCTAAGAGAAAAGAATTTTCATTGAGAGAATGTATGAACCATGAAACACCATTTTTTTTACTTTAATGCAAAGTCTTTCAATTCAATTTATATTTCTTGTTTAGTTAATTTCATCCATACATCATTAGCATTTCCTTTTTACTTTTGTTTTCCTGCAACATTTTACTCTATCTTTGTCGAGTTTACGCGTTCTTTACAACTTTTTCGACCTAGTTGAAACCATCTATTTTCCAAAGAAAACCATCAGTTAAATTTTTTAGCATTCTGCCCTAGGATTCACTAGTTATCCTGCCTGTAACCTTTAATTAAGAGACTATCAGTTGTTTATGAAATTTTGGTGTAAATAGATTAGCACACCTAGTGGGACATGTGCTAAAATCTTTATCTTTGTGTAGATATTTCACAATTTTTCTTTAAAACTTGTGTTGCATTCATAAATGTTTAGGGGTTGTTTGCATGTAGTGGAAACCCTTTACCAAAAATGACACGTTCTTCCGTGGACAACATTAGTGCATAAAACAATCCCCATAATATGGTAGAACAACCAGTCATATCGACGGTTGAAGACGTGGTTGTGTCAACACCAGTTAGAAAACTGCTTTGGTTGCATCATTGATGCCAGTTGCACCAGTGTCATCACAAGGGTTAACTCCCCCACCACAGTCAGGAAATACCTTGTTTAATCCTACAATCGTCGGGCCTTTGTTTAGATTTTCTATGCAAATGAATAATATGGATTACCTTTATGGCATGCCAACATCGATGATGGTTGGTCTACATACTAACATGTCTGTTGGATGTAATCTTAAGTGTCGGATTTTTGTTATCGTATCCACAGGGATTGTAAGATATCACCGCCTTTCGATGGTTGTATTAATTCTTAGTGTCATACCCCAAAATTTGCCCATTAATATTTCAAGACATTTTTCAAGGCATTCTGACTCATTTTTATGACACTGATCTTAAAGGAACAAAGGCCCAGCTCACGAATGGCCCAATCCAGAAAATGGCCCAAACTGGCCTGTTCGCTACCAGCTCGCCTAGCGAACGTTACGTTCGCTACCAGCTCGCCTAGCGAACGTTCGCTACGCGTTCGCTACCAGCTCGCCTAGCGAGGCTGACAGACAACAAAAAAATTTCGGGCTTCGTTCTGAGCCCATTAGGTCATGAAAAAGGGCATTATAAATACCAGCACTTCAGTAATGAAAAGAGGACGAAAAAAGGAGAGAGGAGAACTCTAGCAAGCAAACCCTAGCGCTTACGGACAAAAAACGGAGGAAGAGGGACGAAAACCCTGGCACGGAAACCCTGGAGGCTACTTTAGAGAGTTCCGAGTGAAGAAACCCTGAAGGCCGCTTCCCCGCCCCGAAGCTACCGCCGCCCAACTCAATCCGGCTCGCCAACTCAAGGTTGCAATTCGATTGCAAACAGGTTTGCATTACTATTATCGTGTTATTTTCTTAATTTGCATGTGATACCGCTTTATGTTCTTAACTTGCATGTGATAATATAATTGAATTCATAAACATATTTGAGGTTTTGCATGTGAATTTAAGTGTGCCTGGATATTGTGAATGCTGAACCATATAATTATGTGTTGGATGCCATAAGCCATGCCGCAGGTTGAAGTCATACCGTTCTGAAATTCAAAGCCCGCAGCCGCTCGCTAGCACATCGCTAAGCGAGCACGCAGCGAGTGTTCGCTAGACCTTCGCTAGGCGAAGCAGAGGCGAACCAAGGCAGCCGCCAATGTTTTGTTTGTCATGTCTTATGCGTATCTGGTCGATTCTATGTTAATTATACACTGTTTTCTTGCTGCTGTTTTTCTTTTACGGTGTAATCCTCGATTGCACCCGGATTTGGTATGCTAACCCGTTTGTTGAATTTTGCAAAGGTTCATATGTCCCAGAAAAAAGACCGCCGTTAGGTTTTCCACTTTATTTGTGGGATACCCTTGTGGAGGCTCATCCTAAATTGCTTAATTAATTTTAATGTGTTAATTTTAATAATTAATTTTAATAATTAATTTTAATGTATTAATTTTAATGTATTATTTTTAATGTATTGATTTTAATGTGGAGATTCATCATAATCACCTAATTAACTTTAAAATGCGGCCTTTAAATATGTGATCTTGGACCTCTCTTTTGCCTTATGATATTGCGGTATTACGGTCATGTCCCGCGAATGTGGGGATACACTTAGCAATGGCCCTTCGATTAAATCATCATAAAATAAATCATAGTCCCTCGGATGTTGCCTTCGAAAATACGATTTTGTCCCTCGATGACCCTTCGGTGTAGCCTACGGTTAAATGATGATAGTCCCTTCGAATGCTAAGGTATCCTTACAACTGTTGCCTTCAATGACCAATCGATGACCCTACGATGACCCTTAAACATCCAAAGGATAAAACTACTTACTTCTCAATAGTAAGGACAGTTTTACCCTCATAAGGACAGGAAACGTTCATAACGACCTTAGGAAGGTATAACTCTCAATTACTGGATCATAACCTAAAATACTTTTTACACCTCACACATTTCCAAACTATTTTTTCTAAACAATTGCAAAACTAAACGGGATAACCACTTTGTATACATTCATACAAGAATCATTACAAAGTTAAATTCTCTTTTCAAAACCTTTTCTAAACCGCTTTCAAAATCAAACGAGATAAATACTTTGTATACATTCATACGAGAATCATTACAAAGTTAAACTCTCTTTCAAACATTTTTAAGCAATTCACCGACACTTTTCAGACAAAAATATAAGTGATCCAGTAATTAAGAGCCCATGGATAACCATGGATACAAAGGGTGCTAACACCTTCCCTTTGTATAATGTACCTCCCGAACCCAAAATCTATTGAGGTCTTTCCTGTTCTTTTCCACCTTTCCTTATTGGATAAAAGAAAAGTCGGTGGCGACTCTTGCTATCCGCGACATTGCGATAAAAAGCAAAACACCCCAAGTCAGTTCACCTTATGACAGAACTGGCGACTCTGCTGGGGACACTTTAAAAAGAGAGGTTACCTTAAAAACAAGATCACTTATTTAAAATTGTCTGATTTACTTTTAAGGGATTGCTTGGGTATTCTTGAGTGAAAGATCCTACACCCGGATCTAGTGTACCTTAGGTAAGTAGCAATAGATCATCGCGACTATCCGGCGTATACTGGAATGGTTAAAATGATGGCTACGGTTAATGTGACACTTTGGATGTCCTGATGTTCCTCATGTTTACTTGAGGAAAAATTTGGCATTTCGCGTGGTGTCACCAAAGCATTAACCAGACCTTTAGAACCCTAACTGACTCATCCTAGCCATTAGAAAGTAGTGAGATGACTGGCTTCGGTTCCGACTGAGGTTGGTTGATACTCGATGCTACACTCTTTGAGATTGGACTTTAGGGAAGCTTCGGTCAACCACTTGGTGTTGCACTGAAGTGGACTTAAAGAAAGGTCAATGATTTGAGATCCTTCTAGAACCCGATTACTATTCTAGGACAGGTTGAACCAACCAAACTTCAGTGGGGAGGGTACTTACCTATGGAACTCATGCAAGCCCTAAAACCTAGGAATGATTTATGTGTGACTTGCTTGTGCTTGTTATTTACTTAACATCATAACATCATAACATCATAACATCATGACATCATAACATTGTACTAACCATTTCAAGGACTTAGGGATTTAACTTTTCTCTGTTTTGTATAAAAAAAAAATAAAAAAAAAAAGGTTTCCTTTTTGGTAGTCTATACAAAGTTAAATTCCAAAAGGCCTTGAAAACATTTCATACATTGCATAGCATGACATAACATTGCATAACAGGTACTCTAAGGGATCAATGTTCTCACGGTTTTCCTCCAAACAGAAAAATGGACCTCGAACAAACCGTCAAAGATCTCCATGCTCAGAATGCTCAACTCCAGGAGATGATCTTGAACTTATCCAAGGGGCAGGAGGAACTGAAGGCTCTCTTGCTCGAGAAGAAAAAGGACAAGAAACCTGTGAGTTACATTAACCCGGGAAGAAGGCTTAAAGGACAGGCCATAGGAGTCAAAATCAGAATTCCGAAGGATCAAGAAGAGGAAACAGAGACAGATTCAGAAGATGAGAATGTTGATCTCTTCAACCCTGAGGACGATAATGAAGATTATGAAGATGAACAGTACTCTCCAAGAGATGGCAAGTACAAGTTGCTGGAAGAACGTATGCTAGCTATGGAAGGTCAGAGGGCGACCGGTCTGGATTTCGAAAGCCTAGGTCTGGTCTCTGGTATGGTCATTCCCCGCAAATTCAAGGTCCCCGCTTTCACTAAGTATGATGGGGCATCTTGTCCTCAGATGCATCTGAGAGCTTATGTGAGAAAGATTCAGCCGTATACCACTGATAGGAAACTATGGATTCATTTCTTCCAAGAAAGTCTGTCTGGCACACAGTTAGAATGGTACTATCAGCTCGAGAGCTCTGACATCCGCACCTGGACTGATTTAGCGACAGCTTTCTACAAGCACTACCAGTATAACTCTGAACTAGCGCCTACCCGGCTACAGTTGCAGAATATGACTATGGGATCTAAAGAAAGCTTCAAAGAATATGCTCAAAAATGGAGAGATTTGGCTGGCAGAGTCAAACCCCCCATGACTGACCGAGAATTAGTGGACATGTTCATGAGCACACTGACTGGCCCATTCTACAGCCATCTATTAAGGAGTTCCTCATTGGGTTTCACTGAACTTATATTAACAGGTGAACATGTTGAAAGCGGCATTCGAAGTGGAAAGATACAGGCATCTACCTCTGATCCTCTGGAGACTCCTAATGACATCATTGCTCCTCTGCCTAATCATGACGAGACTGTCAATGCTGTGGAAGATGCTGATAGCGATTGCAACCTGGATAGCTGGATTTTCCCAACAATGGGTGACGGACTCAATAATTGGAAAGCTGAAGACACTATCCTGATTTCCTTTAGTCAGGAGTAATTGTTATTGCTATTTTAGCATTTTAAGGCATTGTGTCTATACCCGGGGCACAATAGCTAATTTTTTCAAGGGTTTTGTCATTTTCATAAGCATATTTACATTCAATGAATCAATGGACTTTTTGCATTCAAATATTGCGCTCTTTATCTTTCCTGTCATTTTTCAAAACAAGCTATGTTTTCTTGCACACACTCACGTAACAATTTGCCGATCCATATCCACTCTGGATCCTGTTGGTAATGACTCTGCTACTGTTCATTATGACTTTGAAAATCCGATCTACCAAGCCGAGGATGGAAGTGAGGAAGATTGTGAAGTCCCTAGAGAACTTGCCAGACTGGTACTACGAAAGACTATACAGCCGCATGAGGAATCAAGTGAAATTGTAAATCTGAGTACTGAAATAAACAAGAGAGAAGTCAGAAGTTTCTTGGGGCACTCGAATTACATTGCCCGATTCATTCCACACTTGACTGCTACCTGCAAACCCATCTTCAAATTACTAAAAAAGAAAAATCAAGAGATGGTATGGAATGATGAATGACAAAATCAAGAAGTATCCCCAAGAACCTCCGGTTCCGATGCCACCAGTTGAAGGAAGACCTTTAATCACGTATTTGACCGTGTTAGAAAATTCAATAGGGTGTGCTGGGGCAACATGACGAGTCTGGTCGAAAAGAGCATGTCATACACTGCCTTAGCAAAAGGTACCGACTGTGAAACAAGATACTCACAGCTCGAGAAAGCTTACTGTGCTTTGGCTTGGGCTGCTCGCCGACTAAGACAGTATATGTTGAATCATACCACTTTATTGATTTCTAAGATGGATCTTATCAAATATACATTCGAGAAACCTGCTGTCTCCTGAAAGAGTTATCACTGATAATGGTACTAAACTGAACTCTACACGCAGTTCAAAATAAAGCACTATAACTCTTCTCCGTACCGGCCAAAGATGAATGGCGTTGTGGGGACTGCTAACAATATCAAGAAGGTCATGCAAGAAATAACAATAACATACAAAGACTGGCATGAGATGTTACCTTTTGCTCTTCATGGTTACCGCACTTCGACAGGGGCAACCCCTTTCTCTGTAGTCTATGGAATGGAAGCCGTTTTACCAGTGGAAGTTCAGATTCCCTCTCTAAGAATTGTGAAAGATGCAGGCTTAGATGAGGATGAGTGGATTCAAACTCGACTCGATCAGATAAATCTGACTGATGAAAAGAGACTTGCGGCTGTTTGTCATGGGCAGATATATCAGAAGCGCATGACCCAGGCATTTAACAAAAGAGTCAAGAGACAGGTGTATCAAATTGGTGACTTGGTGATCAAGCGTATCATTCTACCCCAAGGTGATCCCAGAGGCAAATGGACTCCCACATACGAAGGGCCATTTGTAGTTAAGAAGGTATTCTCTGGTGGAGCCATGATACTTGCTACAATGGATGGCGAAGACTTCCCGCATCCCGTGAACGCGGACATAGTTAAAAAATACTACGCATAGCAGAGACCCGCTAGGTCGATGTACCTAGGCAAAAGTAAGGGCATCCCGGCGAACCAAAAGGGTTCGGGCAAAAATTAGGGATAAACATATAAAAATGTACACCCGGCAAGTCGAAAACCTGAAAAGGCGGCTTGGGCAAAAAAGGGTATCCCGGTGGACTGAAAACCTGAAAAGGCGGTCCAGGCAAAAATTAGGGATTAACGCGTATGACTATGTCCCGTTCTCTGTCAGCTTCATCCAAGTTCAAGGGACTGAACAAGCCAATCACTTCCATCCGACAACAGGAGATGAGACGCTTGAAGACATAATGACAGTAGTGGAATTAAAATCAATAGGACTTTCTCTGCATAGCTTTCTCTTTGTGTTCTTGACAATTTCCTCTTACTAGGATTTTTGTCTCCTTGTACACAGATTGCCTGTTCATAGGCCCTCTTTCAAAAAATCAATGCAATTTTATTTCACTTTTACTCTTCTGTTTTGTTTGCATAAATGTCCATTGATTTGATTTGAATTAATATATGCATTTGAATATGATCAATGTTTATCAAAATACATGCATGGAATGGCAATAGCAATTACTACCCGAATTCAGGATCAAGGAGAAGGTCTAACCATGCTTCCAATGAATCCGCTACCAATCTTATTCTCCCCAGCAAGCTTGTTTTTTCTCAGGAGAAATTGGCATTATTCCCCGGGCAAAGCCAGCTATTTCCCAGAAGAAGTCGATATCATCAGACAGATTGATCCTCTCTTTCATCCCTAGCCAGGCTCTGTTGAATATTTCCACCATCAGACCGAAATCAACAACCCCCTGCCGAGAAAGGGTCATCATTACAAGTATCTCCAATCAGTAGATGGGGATTTATTTTCCCCAGTAGAGTCCCCAAGCAGAACTTCTCATACGCATAACTCATTCATTACATCATTTCACAGCATACGCATGCATACAACATTCGCATTTATTTCTTGGCATAACACGAAACATCTCATGCATCATGACATGGCATGAAGCTAACGTTTCTGTGCAGGTTAATCATCCTCCTGATATAGTCAAGGTAAAAGGTTCATTCAGACATACACCTTTATCAATTATGTACAAAAGTTCAGATACGTATTCCAGATACCATTCATGGGAACATTCATTCTGACAACACTCCGATATCCTCCTAACGATGGCATCTTTAAGCTCATCCCAGACATTTATTGCAAGTACAACATATACAGATATCATCAGACACAGCCTAACATACGGTTCATTCTGATTCAGCCCAACATATGATTCCTTCAACTATTTCAAGACGGTCTAATGTGCGACCCAATTAGACCTTCGCCTCCTCAGATGCTACCTAGTGTACGGTACATTTCTGAAATGTAGTCTAGTGTACGACTACCCCCTTTTATCATCAGATTCAGCCTAATGGACGGCTCAGTCTGCTCAGATACGGTCTAATGTACGACCCAATTTGACCTTAGTCTCCTCAGATGCTACCTAGTGTACGATACATTTCTGAAGTGTAGTCTAGTGTACGACTACCCCCTTTTATCATCAGATTCAGCCTAATGGACGGCTCAGTCTGCTCAGATACGGTCTAATGTACGACCCAATTTGACCTTCGTCTCCTCAGATGCTACCTAGTGTACGGTACATTTCTGAAGTGTAGTCTAGTGTACGACTACCCCCTTTTATCATCAGATTCAGCCTAATGGACGGCTCATCCGGCAACTCCAATACAGTCTATCATAAGACCCATTTGGATCTTCAACTCAGAGATGATCTGGCGTACGATCCATTCTGATTTTTCATCCTCAGCAAAGTCATCTGCCTAACGAACAGCTCACTCTGATACTCAGATATGGTCCAGTGTATGATCCATTCTGATCCCTTATCCCCAGCAGCATATAGCATACTCAGACTCCCCAGTGAAGTCAACAGCATGATGGATGACTCATTATATGGTCTAACGTACGACCCGGTATGACACCCATGTCTTCAGATATCGTCTAACGTACGACACAATCTGAAGCTCTCATCATCAAACTTCCTGGATGGTACCTTTAAGCCCATCTTCATCAAGACTAACCTGTGATTAGCAAGAGCAAATTTTTGGGGCATTCTAGTGTTCAATAATCTTCCACCTCCAGACCACGAATGGCGTACACACCATTCTAACTCTCTCGGTTCAAGAATATTGAACAGGGGCAGCTGTCATACCCCAAAATTTGCCCATTAATATTTCAAGACATTTTTCAAGGCATTCTGACTCATTTTTATGACACTGATCTTAAAGGAACAAAGGCCCAGCTCACGAATGGCCCAATCCAGAAAATGGCCCAAACTGGCCTGTTCGCTACCAGCTCGCCTAGCGAACGTTACGTTCGCTACCAGCTCGCCTAGCGAACGTTCGCTACGCGTTCGCTACCAGCTCGTCTAGCGAGGCTGACAGAGAACAAAAAAATTTCGGGCTTCGTTCTGAGCCCATTAGGTCATGAAAAAGGGCATTATAAATACCAGCACTTCAGTAATGAAAAGAGGACGAAAAAAGGAGAGAGGAGAACTCTAGCAAGCAAACCCTAGCGCTTACGGACGAAAAACGGAGGAAGAGGGACGAAAACCCTGGCACGGAAACCCTGGAGGCTACTTTAGAGAGTTCCGAGTGAAGAAACCCTGAAGGCCGCTTCCCCGCCCCGAAGCTACCGCCGCCCAACTCAATCCGGCTCGCCAACTCAAGGTTGCAATTCGATTGCAAACAGGTTTGCATTACTATTATCGTGCTATTTTCTTAATTTGCATGTGATACCGCTTTATGTTCTTAACTTGCATGTGATAATATAATTGAATTCATAAACATATTTGAGGTTTTGCATGTGAATTTAAGTGTGCCTGGATATTGTGAATGCTGAACCATATAATTATGTGTTGGATGCCATAAGCCATGCCGCAGGTTGAAGTCATACCGTTCTGAAATTCAAAGCCCGCAGCCGCTCGCTAGCACATCGCTAAGCGAGCACGCAGCGAGTGTTCGCTAGACCTTCGCTAGGCGAAGCAGAGGCGAACCAGGGCAGCCGCCAATGTTTTGTTTGTCATGTCTTATGCGTATCTGGTCGATTCTATGTTAATTATACACTGTTTTCTTGCTGCTGTTTTTCTTTTACGGTGTAATCCTCGATTGCACCCGGATTTGGTATGCTAACCCGTTTGTTGAATTTTGCAAAGGTTCATATGTCCCAGAAAAAAGACCGCCGTTAGGTTTTCCACTTTATTTGTGGGATACCCTTGTGGAGGCTCATCCTAAATTGCTTAATTAATTTTAATGTGTTAATTTTAATAATTAATTTTAATAATTAATTTTAATGTATTAATTTTAATGTATTATTTTTAATGTATTGATTTTAATGTGGAGATTCATCATAATCACCTAATTAACTTTAAAATGCGGCCTTTAAATATGTGATCTTGGACCTCTCTTTTGCCTTATGATATTGCGGTATTACGGTCATGTCCCGCGAATGTGGGGATACACTTAGCAATGGCCCTTCGATTAAATCATCATAAAATAAATCATAGTCCCTCGGATGTTGCCTTCGAAAATACGATTTTGTCCCTCGATGACCCTTCGGTGTAGCCTACGGTTAAATGATGATAGTCCCTTCGAATGCTAAGGTATCCTTACAACTGTTGCCTTCAATGACCAATCGATGACCCTACGATGACCCTTAAACATCCAAAGGATAAAACTACTTACTTCTCAATAGTAAGGACAGTTTTACCCTCATAAGGACAGGAAACGTTCATAACGACCTTAGGAAGGTATAACTCTCAATTACTGGATCATAACCTAAAATACTTTTTACACCTCACACATTTCCAAACTATTTTTTCTAAACAATTGCAAAACTAAACGGGATAACCACTTTGTATACATTCATACAAGAATCATTACAAAGTTAAATTCTCTTTTCAAAACCTTTTCTAAACCGCTTTCAAAATCAAACGAGATAAATACTTTGTATACATTCATACGAGAATCATTACAAAGTTAAACTCTCTTTCAAACATTTTTAAGCAATTCACCGACACTTTTCAGACAAAAATATAAGTGATCCAGTAATTAAGAGCCCATGGATAACCATGGATACAAAGGGTGCTAACACCTTCCCTTTGTATAATGTACCTCCCGAACCTAAAATCTATTGAGGTCTTTCCTGTTCTTTTCCACCTTTCCTTATTGGATAAAAGAAAAGTCGGTGGCGACTCTTGCTATCCGCGACATTGCGATAAAAAGCAAAACACCCCAAGTCAGTTCACCGTATGACACTTAGCTTAAGGTATCAATAGGGTTTTGGTGTTTGTCACAGTATCTTGCATAAAAAGGTAATAAAATACGGTAAAAGTTTTGGTTTGAATATTTGAGAAATATTGCCAAAGTTAGGGTTCAACGATCACTTTGCATGTATTTGTTCGGTCAACAATCTTATAAACTCCTTTAGATGATAAATTATTTCACAAAGTCCTCCCAATGTGTTTCTCTCGAACACACATTGTGAGTTTTCCCATTTTGATCCATTGTTTATCTCTAACACAATCTATCAAAATGACAACTTTTTGGTTCAACCTTATGGTGAACAAAATCATTCATTACTATCTCTAGCTAACAAACAAGATTGGATGAAAACCTAGGTTAAGAGTTGGTAAACATCTCTCGATCATAAACCAACACAAAGAGTTTTGAATAAGAACAAAGTTTTCATCATATATTCACCATTAAAGAGTTTACAAATGAAGATCCTTACATTTACACACAAAGCTAATGATCATCTACATCTAACCTTGACAAATGGAGGACTTAGCTACTCATTTTCATGGTAGCTTGGTCGGCAAGTTTCGGAAGAAGGTTGATCAACATCCAAGTCGAATAATCAAGATTGGATGGGAATCCACCTTCTTTTTGTAAAAGATGGTGAAGAGATGAAGAGAAATGAAATCTAGGTCACAAAAGATTCTTGGAACAATGCTGTAAAATATCTCTCAAAAGTACAAAAGTGTGAAAAACTAGGTATGGCTCCAAAAAGTGGCACTTGCTACTTATAGAGCAGCTACTGGGCTGTCATGCTCGCTAGGCGAGCAGAATGGCTCGCCTAGCGAGCCCCTAATTGAGGCACCTGAGGCACCTGCGCCCAGAGAAACAGCCTATCTCAGACTGTCATGTTCGCCTAGCGAACAAAACCTTCGCCTAGCGAAAGGGCACGCTTCAACCTTCGCTCCAGCGAGGTTGAGAGGTTTTGCTACTGGAATCCTCGCTGGGAGCTCGCTATTGGCTCGCCTAGCGAGTGAGTGCTGGCTGCGCTTTTCACCAAGTCTGGACGTGTTCGCCACACTCCTCGCTGGAAGCTCGCCTAGCGAGTATGGTGATGTTTGCCTCTGTTAAATACTGGAGCATTTCGTTGCACGCTCGCTGGACGTTCGCCTAGCGAGTCCTTCGCCACAGCCCTCGCCTAGCGAGGAAGCTGATGAATGCTTGTTTCATTTGATCCCTTTGCCACATTTCTTGTGTCTTCATTTTCTATTATTTCATGCCTACTTCCTGCACAATAACACACAAATCAAAGGTACCAAGATAAATTATCATTGTATTGCATTTCATCTGAAACAAAGGTGGTTTCGACATTTTAGCAAGGAAATGGAGTGAAAGATACCCATATTTGATAGCTCAAATAAGCACTTTTGGGTATCTAACAACTCTCCCCAACTAGATTCTTGCTTGTCCTCAAGCAAAGTATGCCTCTTGAAGGACAAGAGGATTTGCTTTAAGAAAATGGTTTCTCCGAAGTTGGATAAAACGGCTCAAACACAAGCGAATCAGCATATACAAGTTTCCAACGGTTCGAATAAAATAATACACAAGAACTAAAACTTAATAGCAATGCGAAATATTTATCTATCTACAACAATATTATTCTGAATGAATCGCCCTATCTCTCCTCTTCGAATAAGGAATGAAGAATTTACGCGTTTGCAACCGCGGGAATAATCTCACTCTCCAACAAATAATGGAGAAATCAATTCGATTCATACAATGTCTAACAATTATAAATGGTAATGTGGAAGCACGAAGATCACTAAGGGCTTTTCGGTTGAAGCTTGGTCAGGTTAACAAACAAGGGTCATTTCTAAGGCCATTGAAAACGAAATTGCCGATGCAAAAGAGACATTCACTGTACATTATTCACACATCTCGACTTCGTTCCATTTGTTTCTCACTTGAAACCTTCACAACTCTTATTTCACAACTCAATTTTTGTTTTTCACTATTTTTCTTCCAAGCAAGCATTCATTTTCATTCTTCCTATTTTTGTTCTTTTCTTTCACATCATATTTACAAAACAGATGTTTCTTTTCTATATTTTTATTTTCAATGCTTGCTCGGTTTTTATTTTTTTCAAGAGTTGTGGTACTTACCGATTCTCCCCAACTTATTTCTTACTTACCCTAAGTGAATGCTCTTAACTTTTTACGGCAAAAGAACAATAATCAAGATTTTCCGGGTTGTAAAAAAAAGATTTTTGAAATCTCGTTTTATTTCAAGCTGAGATTCAACTGTTTAAGCTCAAAGGGGTTAACGAATACTCTCTCTGCTCACAGGTAAGTTGTTTTTGGATGTAGTTGTGCTCGATAGAAAACAAGTGCCTCGATCATTTCTAATTGCTTCCACATATTCACAATAATAAAAGACAAAGCATGAATCAAATGAATCAACAAAACTTATTAGAATCCAGCATTTAAGTGTACAATGGAGGTTTCCTCACAATTTGTGGTTTTAAGTCCTAGATGAAACATTCATTCAATTATGTTGCAAAAAGACAATACTCAATTACAAAAAAGAGTAAAGTTCTAAGTGCATTCTAAAATTCTAGCCGGAGGTAACCATGTACCTTAGCCTTATTCACTTGTTAATTCTTATCATTGCCATCCAAGCTCGGATGCACCTTCATTGGATACTTCTTTGAGGAGCAACCAATCTAGAAGGTTTGCCACTCAATCAACCAAAAATTTATTAAAACAACAAAATTTAAAACAGAAATAATAATATAAACTTCAAAATTTAAATTTGTTCGTGGGGGACAAAACACCCCAAAAGTACAAAGCCAAAATCAAAATAGAGAATTCTGGAAATACAATCAAAATAAAACATAACAATAAAAAATAAAAACTTAGCCCTCCAAAGGCTCAGAACCCTCCTCACTACCGGCCTCAGAACCGGTAGCCTCATCATCATCATCATCATCAGCACCACCAGAAGACGCACCAGCGCCCGCCCCCTCACCATACACCGGCCTGTCCACAGGCCAGTTAGCGTTAAGCAGAAACTGCTCACGTGTCATCAATGCGTGAGCACCACTTCCCTGCAGCTGTAGCCGCTGCATAGAATCGTGCATATCTATCATGGCACGCTGGGTTGCCGCCATCCATTCCCAATTGTAATCGCACACAGCTTGCAGGTAAGGATCTGGTCCAGGAGTAGAAGTACCAGGACCATCAGAAGCCCGGGTACTCTCTGCTGTAACACCCTTCTAAAATACCCCCAATAATTAATTAAAACAACAAAATATGAATCAGAGTAGATATGCAATTTCAGGGTGTCACACTTGACACTTCACACCATTCACCAAAATAACTTGTCATGCTCATTTATTAATCAAAATAAAACATTGCACAATTCGCAGCGGATAGAAATCCAACAACATGCAAACCATGTAACACATTACATGTAAAGTTGTTCAACAACCACAAATGAAAACAAAGTAAACATCTCGTCCCGATGTTACATATACCAGAGCATGACCCACTAAGGAACTACACTAGACTCCAAGCACTAGCTTCTACTCAATCACTGCTCGTTACCTGAAACATAGTTGTAAGGGTGAGTTCCTCAATCGATATAATAAGCATTATAAAATATGATGTAATGCTAAGTAAATTAACACATTCATCACCCTAATCAGATCACACATTCAGCAACGGCAACATCAACTCAAAGTCATACTCAACACAAACACCAAACACACGTATAATATTGGAATACATCCATTCATATTATACGCCATACATACATTATGCAATGAGACTCCATGCATGCGGTACCGACTATTCGTGAACACATAGTTCAACCTCACCGATCAAACCCAGATACGGCTACCAAGCTCACTAGTCCCACTCATTTGAGACCTAGTGACTCACTCACTAATTCCTCACCATGGGAATTAGCTACCACCATAAAGGCCATGCTATGCACGCTAAATCACCTAGCATGCAAACATCAACAACAATCCACAATGACTCACTCACTAATTCCTCACCATGGGAATTAGCTACCACCATAAAGGCTATGCTATACACGCGAAATCACCTAGCGTGCAACCATCAACAACAATCCACAATGGACATATGCTCACACTCTAAGCCATAAACAGTCCATCCATAATTGCATACATAATAGATATATTCACAGCATTATGCATACCATCATACATCATCAGCATATTTATCACAGAATCATATCATGTCATGCCAAATAATAAATCACAGTATTAGCACACTCTACTAATACCTATACTGCTCAAAACAACGGGAAATGATCCCTACTATATTGTCGCATCCGCAAAAAACAACCGGCGGGCTAAAACAAAAAAACACACAGAGCCGCCACTGCGCGTTATTTATCCCAAGATAGGGAAAGGAAACGCTCAGAGAAACCTGGAAAAAGCATGGTCTCGCGACCAAAGAGAAAGGGTAAGGGAGTCGGTTACGCGAGGGGAAGGTATTAGCACCCCTCACGTCCGTCGTACTCGACGGGATCCACGCTCTAAGAAAAGAAAAGGTTGCTAAAACACCACACACACACGCACCGAAGACAACACAGGTGGGGTTAAGAGGAAGAGAGCTCGATAGGACGTCGCATCCTATGCCTACGTATCTCGTCTGGAACGAGAATCAGAGCTGCCGTAGTTCGGCTCACGCACGCCAAACAAGCAAACACAAACACAGGCAAACATGGAGCCTAAATGCCAATCACTGGACTTACATCAGCATCCGAACCAAAACACACACAAAAAGGCAAACGTGGAGCCCGACCGCCAATCACTGGACTTACATCGGCATCCGAACCAAACACACGCACCCTGGAACCCGAATGCCACTCAATGGACTTACATCAGCTTCCAAGCACACAACAACCAAACAAGTTAATAGGGAGTCAGGAACTCGAGCCTATAACTGTCAAGCACACACACAAAAAGAAAGAAAGGTGCCCGGAGAGACCTCGCACGGTCTCCTGCCTACATACCTCGTCTGGAACGAGGATCAGGGCGATGTAGTTCCCCTGAAAGGGAAAGAAAATCTAGCCAGAAACCAAGGGAGACACACTACCAGGGAGCTGTACTCGAGCCTAGTGTTATCATGCATCATTGCCCTATGTTGTGGTTTCTACCTACTTGCACAACAGCAAGCTAATCCTATCCAGGAAGAAAGCAAGCATACAAGCATACAAGCAAACAGAGCAAACAAATATTCACAAAGCACACACTATATCCAGTCAAGTGAGGCTCAAACAAGGGTGGACTGTCGAGGCAAGTCATCTGTACAAGGTAGTGTTCGCTCTTAACCTTGCCATTGAGGGGCTAAGGTGAAGCAGATGAAAGGTGAGTGAAGATCAGACTTCACAGCTCTTATCCCTGTCCAGGGAGAGCTTCAGACAAAGAAGCGTGGGTCCAGAATGGAGGGACCCTTCTACGCTCAAGACTCTGACACAACTGTACAAAGTACAAGATCTTGGGTTTGTGTCCCAATGCGTCAACACAGTGGTGTGAGCAGAGGGACGACTTAACAGAATAGCGGGGGATAGATTGCATATCCCTTGGATTCCGCCAATTGCCTCATAGAGGTCTTTACCTGCTTGGCACAAAAGTAAACAATCACAAACATCGCCTCTTAAGGAGGACTTCAGACAGTTGCCTGGCTAAATAACAAGCCAGGTCTTCCAGACTACATGAAGACAAGAGAGTCTACCTCAACTGGTTTATACAACCAAGCAGCAGCAAGCAAGTTCTTAAAGAACTGTAAGCGACTAAATGTACCTGAAATCAATCAAGTATCATCAGTACTCAGACAAACCAACAATGAACAACAAAAGTCAATCTATACAGACAAGACAAGTTAATGCACATAAGTGCAAGCCATGAGCTCAAGCTCAAGCATCAAACCCTATAACACAAAATCAATGTTAGTTTACAACATCAAACAAAACTCAATTTAATCAACTTGCATTTATCTCCTTGAGCCTTTTGCATTTCAACCTGAAAATCCACACCAAATGTGAGAAACTAGACCACTAGGCCAAGCCTAGGGTCCAAAGGGGAGAAAAAAATCAAAACAGCAAGTGCAAACCAACCAAAATCACATTCAAACAAATTAAAAGCAAATGCAATTGGTCCCATGCTCATATCAATCACCATTATCATTTCATGCACAATTTAGTATCAAACATGCAATTTGCAACTCCAAATGACCAAACAGAACTATCTCAATCAAAAGCATATCAAAACAATTCAATTAATTCCAAATAAATTCACACCTAAACATGACTCATTCAATGTATAGCATGTCAATTTTCAGTTCAAATGGACAAAAGAAAGTAGGTCAATGAAAATCTAGAAGTCCAGACACATTTATACAAGCCAATTCAAGGCATCAACACAAGCATTAACTTCCATAAATCATAAAACTGTGACAACAATCAAGAAATGAATGGGATCAAAACCATGATGTCCTATAATGTGTCTACAATCCACATATCAAATTTCATCTTCATCCAATACCATATGAGAATTTCACAAGTGAATTACCAACATGTGTCATACAAGGTTACAAAATGAGCATACAGAGAAGAAAATTATCAATCAATTAGAAAACTCCATCAAAAATTCCAGAAAAAATCACATGTTATCTTGACATATCAATGATCATTCATGCAGAAAATTGGAGCAATTCAACATTCTTAAGCCAGGCAAATAAAATCATGAAGTTGACCTAGCTTGGTGTGACACAAATTGTCACACCTCTAATCAAAAAATCATATCTAATCCACCAAGTATCCAAAAATCAAAAACTCTACATGGAAATCACCATCAGCATGTCCAGAATAAGCACAAAAATTTTCATTCATTTATTTGCAAGCATGAGTATTTCATGAGGGATATGGCAAAGCATACAAAAATGTGACACATTCCACAAACCCTAGGCCAATTATTTTTCTATACATGCAAAAAATCCACAAAAATCACCATAAAATTCTACACATCATCATGAGAATAATGCAAAAATTCTCACAAAATTTGGATGAAAAATGAGCTCTCTATGATTTATTGAAGTTCTTGTAACAAAATTGAAAATGAAATGAAAAACAAAATAGAAATAATAATTAATAATTAAATCCAGTGGCATTTTTGCAATTTTCAATGGTCCAGGCAAAACGACGCCGTATCAGCTAGCGGCCAGGAAATGTTTCTATTGGTCAAAACCGGCGGCAAACGCGATTCAAAACAAGGCAATGGATATTGTGGATCAAACAGCACTATTCAGCATCTTCTTCGTCCATCAACAACAACATTTCCAGAAAAATCGAAAATACACAAATCTCAACCAAAGTGCACAAACTTATAGTCAAAAGAACCGTCTCAACATGTACATGATGAATACCTAACTATTTTAACCTAATTCCTAACATACAAATGGGATCGATCGATTAAAGTTATGAACACAAATCTTCCAAACACGATAACTCACTCAATAGTTAATCATTTCAAAAACCAAGAGTATCATGTTGATCTACATTGAATGATCTTTCAAAAGCATATGATAATTTAAGAAATGGTGAAATTCGAATTCACGCACCTTGGAAATGGCAGCAACGATTCTTGATGATTCTTCGAGCCAAAACCAAAAACAGATGAAGGAGAAGGTTGAGGAAGATGATTGGAGAAGTTAGGTTAGCTCGAGGTTGATCCAAGTGGAAGAAATCTCAAAACTCCATTGTTGAGCCTCCTTTGAACAGTCACGAATTTGAAGCTTTCTTGCATGGATTCACCAAAACAGTTGGAGTTTATGCTTGTAGAAGATCAACCAAAGAAAAATCGTGCTAAATGATGAAGAATTGATGAAGTTTTGATGAATTTTGTTTGATGAAGTTCTTGATGAGTTTGGGAGAAAATGGAGGGAAAGTTAGTTAGATTCTTGTGAATTGTGATTATTCTTTGCAATTCAGTTATGATTAGAACTAAATACCAATTCCTTAATCACTCTCTTAATCCAAATTAGCAAAACTCATGTGATTAGTAAAAATGTGGTTTAATGAGAAAGTTCCAAAATGGCCTTGCCAAATATTGCACCATGACAGCTCATGACAGCTCAAACAACTTCTATTTATCATTTGTGATGTGTTGCAAAAATCCTCATGCCAAAATTCCAATTATTTTGCAAGTTGGACCATTTTGCCCTTGGATTTAATTAGTGCACTTGAAAATTGACCTTTTGCATTGACCATTTTTGATGAATTTTGATTATGCACCATGAAAGTACATGTGAAATGGAGTTTGCTCATAAAAAGATCACTCATTTTGGACATTCCATGTGGAAGTTATGCCACTTTGATTATAGGCATTTTTGGAAAATGAATGGACCATAACTTGCCAACCATACATGGGAATTTCAAGTTCTTGGACTTTTTGGAAAGGTGAGAACAAGATCTACAACTTTCATGTTGAACAAATTTTCATTTGAAGCTTTTTTGGACACGTAATTTTGTGGTGAAAAACTTTCCACTTTTGGAAACTTCCATTACAAGTCACTTTCTATTTTTGGCAATTTTTTGTCTGACTTTATTTTCTTCATTCTTGAGCTTTGACATGTCAAATGAAACTTGTTCCAACATGAATGAAGTATATCCAACTCTCTCCCACCTCCAAATCCATAAAATCAAGCACAGTTGACCACAGTTGACTTTTTCAACTGATAGATGAATTTGGCAATGCACTGATCAATCTGAGCCCCAATCTTCTGATGAAATGGCTCAAGGATGAAACCCTAACCTCCATAAACTCAATACAATCATGAAATGATTCCCATATCCATTGTAGACCCCATCTCCTTGCCATGCCCTGATTGGCCCAATGCAATTGATTAGGGTTGACCAGTGGTCAAAACCCTAATCCCAAGGTAGCTGATCAAACACTTGAACTTCTTGGATGATATCAGAACCATGATGATGATGATGTATCATTTCAACCAAGATGAAGACCAATCTCCTGGAGAATCAAAACCCTAACTTGAATCACCACCCTCAGATGATTAATGATCCAATCCACTGAAACCCTAGCTTGCACATAACCTCTTCATTTTCTGCTCAAGACTTGTGAGGATGACTTGCACAATGTGACCACATGGTATGCAATATGCAATGCCTAATGACCTAAAAATGATATGCAATATGTTAGCTAGTCCCAAGAGAGGAGGGCAAATTTTGAGGTGTTACATATATCATACACCAATATAGGCCAATCGTCAAATATGTACACAATATTTGAATATCAATTTTCCACTTTCAAACAGTGTTAACCGGTTAACTCCCTGGGTTAACCGGTTAACGCAAAACAGAACGCGCTTCCTGGCAAATTTTAACAGTGTTAACCGGTTAACACCCTGGGTTAACCGGTTAACGCAAGACAGAAATTAATTATTTTAATTATCATAACAGTGTTAACCGGTTAACACCCTGGGTTAACCGGTTAGCGCAAGACAGAAAGCTGTTCCTGCGCTAACACGAACAGAATGCAGGATTACCCGCATTTTTCGCCATTAGAGGCCTTCCGGACCTCCGATTTCGATTCCGTAAAAAGCTACACGTCCAGAAAATCACAACTCATCCAAATATAGGTTCATTCACAGTTTTAACTTAACTTATTCATCCCAATTCAAAGGTATTTCTCAAAACCTAATTAGAGTAAATCAATGGCTTATTACTACCCATCACATGTTAATCCATAATACCCATTAAACGACGATAAACCCCCCTTACCTGAGTTAATCCGGCAAATCTTCTTTGACCTTCAACAATCGTGAATTCTCCTCTTGAGCCCTAGCCTCTTCTTCTCCCTTTCTCAGTTTCTTCTCTTTTCTCCCAATCCTTACGTGTTCTCTGTTTTCACGTATAAAACCCTTTTTACCAAATGGGACTCTTTACTGATTCCAACTTTATTATTCCAATAATAATAATCCAATAATATTCCAATTATTTAATTAAATTAATAAATATACTATTAACTTAAATTAAATAATTATCATATTTTATCGGGGTGTTACAACTCTCCCCCACTAAAAGAGTTTTCGTCCTCGAAAACATACCTCAAGCGAATAACTCTGGATAAGACTCCTTCATCTGACTCTCAAGTTCCCAAGTCACATTGCCACCTGCTGGTCCTCCCCAAGCTACCTTTACCAAAGCAATCTCTTTACCCCGCAACTGCTTCAACTCTCGATCCTCGATCCTCATAGGTGATGTTTCAACAGTCAGGTTATCTCTCACCTGTACATCATCTACTTGGACCACATGCGACGGATCAGGAATGTACCTCCTCAACTGAGACACATGAAAAACCTCATGCAAATTTGCAAGTGACGGCGGTAAAGCGACACGATAGGCTACCTCCCCTATCCTCTCCAAAATCTGATAAGGACCAATAAATCGAGGTGTCAACTTCTTCGACTTCAAAGCTCGACCAACCCCAGTTATCGGAGTAACACGAAGAAACACATGATCTCCCTCTTGAAACTCAAGTGACTTCCTCCTCTTGTCGTGATAACTCTTCTGACGACTCTGAGCAATCCTCATCTTCTCCTGAATCATCTTAATCTTTTCCGTAGTTTGTTGAACAATCTCCGGTCCAACCACAGCACTCTCACCGGACTCATACCAACATAAAGGTGTCCGACATCTCCTACCATACAAAGCTTCAAACGGTGCCATACCAATGCTCGAATGAAAACTATTGTTGTAGGTAAACTCAATCAAAGGTAAATAACAATCCCAAGCACCTCCCTTTTCCAAAACACAAGCCCTCAAAAGATCCTCCAGTGACTGAATCGTCCTCTCAGTCTGACCATCAGTCTGCGGATGATATGCAGAACTCAATCTCAGCTTAGTTCCCAAAGCCCTCTGCAAACCTTCCCAGAACTTCGATGTAAATCTAGGATCTCTGTCCGAAACAATACTCGACGGAATACCATGCAAACTTACAATTTTCTCAATATACAACTCAGCTAATCTCTCTAACGGATAATCCATTCTAATCGGAATGAAATGAGCCGATTTTGTCAATCTGTCAACAATCACCCAAATAGCTTCAAAATTCTTAATTGTCCTCGGTAAACCAGAAACAAAATCCATACTGATACTATCCCACTTCCACTCTGGAATAGCCAACGGTTGCATTAGCCCAGACGGCTTCTGATGCTCAATCTTTGACTTCTGACAAGTCAAACAAGAATAAACAAAACTCGCAATTTCTCTTTTCATTCCCGGCCACCAAAATAACTTTTTCAAATCATGATACATCTTCGTAGCCCCAGGATGAATACTCAAGCCACTACGATGTCCTTCCTCAAGAATACTCTTCTTAAGTTCGGTAACATCCGGAATACACACCCGATTACCAAATTTCAAAACACCATTCTCATCAACTCTGAATTCACCACCTTGACCTTGATTCACTAGAGTCAACTTATCAACCAAAAGCACATCGGATTTCTGACCCTCTCTAATCTCATCCCGAATACCACTCGTTAACTTCAACATTCCCAATTTAACACTATTGTGAGTACTCTCACACACCAAACTCAAGTCTCTAAACTGCTCAATTAAATCCAATTCCTTAACCATTAACATAGACATATGCAATGATTTCCGACTCAATGCATCAGCCACTACGTTTGCTTTACCCGGATGGTAATTCAAACCAAAGTCATAATCCTTCAGAAACTCTAACCATCTCCTCTGTCTCATATTCAACTCTTTCTGATCAAACAAATACTTTAAACTTTTATGGTCACTGAAAACCTCAAATCTTGACCCGTACAAGTAATGCCTCCATAACTTCAGAACAAATACCACAGCTGCCAACTCTAAATCGTGTGTCGGATAGTTCCTCTCATGAACCTTCAGTTGTCTCGAAGCATAAGCTACAACCTGCTTATTCTGCATCAAAACACCACCCAAACCCAACAATGAAGCATCACAGTAAACCTCAAATGGTTCCGACGGACTTGGTAATATCAGAATAGGAGCAGTAGTCAACCTTCTCTTTAACTCTTGGAAACCTTCTTCACATTTTGAGTCCCAAACAAACGCTTGCCCCTTTCTAGTCAACATCGTCAACGGTAACGCCAACTTAGAAAATCCCTCAATGAATTTCCTATAATAACCTGCAAGTCCAAGAAAACTCCTTATCTCAGAAACTGACTTCGGAGCTTCCCACCTAGATACCGCTTCTATCTTAGAAGGATCAACAGCAACACCACCTCTTGAAATCACATGACCAAGAAAACTAACCTCTTCTAACCAAAATTCACACTTAGACAGTTTAGCAAATAACTTCTTTTCTCGTAGAACTCCTAAAACCACTCTCAAATGTTCAGCATGCTCTTCTTCAGATTTTGAATACACCAAAATATCGTCAATAAACACCACAACAAACTTGTCTAGGTACGGATGGAAAATCCTATTCATATACTCCATAAATACCCCAGGCGCATTAGTCACACCAAAAGGCATTACAGAATACTCATAATGTCCATACCTTGTTCTGAAAGCAGTCTTCTGAATATCCTCAGTTTTCACACGTATTTGATGATACCCCGATCTCAAATCTATTTTGCTGAACACACTCGCACCAACCAACTGATCCATCAAATCATCAATCCTCGGCAAAGGATACCGATTCTTGATCGTCACTTTATTCAGTTGCCTGTAGTCCACACACAACCTTATAGTACCTTCTTTCTTCTTAACCAATAACACTGGTGCGCCCCACGGTGACACACTCGGACGAATAAATTTCTTATCCAACAGATCTTCCAGCTGACTCTTCAATTCAGTTAACTCAACAGCAGACATACGGTACGGAGCCATCGATATTGGCCTAGTACCAAGTACCAAATCAATTGAGAACTCAACTTCACGCTCTGGCGGTAATTCATTCACTTCTTCAGGAAACACATCAGGAAAATCACACACCACGGCTAGATCGCAAATCACCAGTTTATCTTTAGCCTCCAAAGTCGCTAACAGCATAAACAACTCTGCCTCATCTGCTACCGCCTCATTCACCTGCCTTGCTGATAGAAACAACTCTTTCCTTCCTTAATCTCAGGAAAGATCACAGTCTTATCAAAATAGTTGATATAAACTCGGTTAAACACCAACCAGTTTATACCCAGGATAACATCAATCTGTACTAGTGGAAGACACACAAGGTCCATCCCAAAGTTTCTACCAAAAATACTCAAAGGACAATTTAAACAAACTGAAGTAGTAGTCACTGAACCCTTCGCAGGAGTATCAATCACCATACTCCCATACATCTCAGATATCTCTAAATTAAGTTTCACAGCACAATCCAAAGATATAAAGGAATGAGTCGCACCCGTGTCAATAATAGCTACAAGGGGAAAGCCATTAATATAACACGTACCTCGGATCAAACGATCATCTGCAGAAGTCTCAGAACCCGATAAAGCAAAGACCTTGCCTCCCGACTGGTTCTCTTTCTTCGTCTTAGGACACTGTGGACTGATATGACCCAACTCTCCACAGTTGAAACAAGTCATAGTCTTCAACCGGCACTCTGCGGCCAAGTGACCACCTTTGCCACACTTGAAACACTTCTTCTCAGTACTGGTACACTCATGGATACGATGTCCAGCCTGACCACATCTGTAACACTTAGCAGGGGCACCGAAGTCTCCCCCACTAGGTCTCCTCATCCCACTCTGTCTCTGGAAACATTTGCCAGCTGCATACGGTTTCCCACGATCATTCTGATTCTTGCCTTTCCTATCAACCCTCTGCTGATAGCTCTCCGCTCTGGCCTTGGTATCCTGTTCAAAAATCCTGCAACAGTCAACCAGGTCAGAAAACACTCTAATCCGCTGATACCCAATAGCTTGCTTGATCTCGGGACGTAACCCGTTCTCAAACTTCACACATTTTGAAAATTCCCCAGTAGCCTCATCATAGGGAGTGTAATACTTCGACAGCTCTGTGAACTTAGCAGCATACTCAGTAACAGACCGGTTGCCCTGCTTCAATTCTAAGAACTCTATCTCTTTCTTTCCTCTGACATCCTCTGGAAAGTACTTCCTCAGGAATTTCTCTCTGAACACCGCCCAAGTGATCTCAGCACTCCCAGCAGCTTCCAACTCAGTGCGGGCAGCAACCCACCAATCATCTGCTTCCTCTGACAGCATATGCGTACCGAACCTGACCTTCTGGTTATCGGCACACTCAGTCACTCGGAAGATCCTCTCGATCTCCTTCAACCACTTCTGAGCACCATCTGGATCGTATGCTCCCTTGAACATTGGAGGATTGTTCTTCTGAAACTCACTCAGTTGACGAGCAGCTCCCATTCCCACAATATTCGGATTCCCTCCAAGTACTCCAGCTAGCATACCCAGAGCCTCAGCAATCGCAGCATCGTCTCTACCTCTTCCAGCCATCTCTATTCTGAGAACCCAACAAGCTAAAACAATAAGTACTGATAGGGTTACATAACACCTATCACATACAGGGAAACAGAATAATTACGACTCGACTCGACTCGACCAACTATGCTCTGATACCACTAATGTAACACCCTTCTAAAATACCCCCAATAATTAATTAAAACAACAAAATATGAATCAGAGTAGATATGCAATTTCAGGGTGTCACACTTGACACTTCACACCATTCACCAAAATAACTTGTCATGCTCATTTATTAATCAAAATAAAATATTACACAATTCGCAGCGGATAGAAATCCAACAACATGCAAACCATGTAACACATTACATGTAAAGTTGTTCAACAACCACAAATGAAAACAAAGTAAACATCCCGTCCCGATGTTACATATACCAGAGCATGACCCACTAAGGAACTACACTAGACTCCAAGCACTAGCTTCTACTCAATCACTGCTCGTTACCTGAAACATAGTTGTAAGGGTGAGTTCCTCAATCGATATAATAAGCATTATAAAATATCATGTAATGCTAAGTAAATTAACACATTCATCACCCTAATCAGATCACACATTCAGCAACGGCAACATCAACTCAAAGTCATACTCAACACAAACACCAAACACACGTATAATATTGGAATACATCCATTCATATTATACGCCATACATACATTATGCAATGAGACTCCATGCATGCGGTACCGACTATTCGTGAACACATAGTTCAACCTCACCGATCAAACCCAGATACGGCTACCAAGCTCACTAGTCCCACTCATTTGAGACCTAGTGACTCACTCACTAATTCCTCACCATGGGAATTAGCTACCACCATAAAGGCCATGCTATGCACGCTAAATCACCTACCATGCAAACATCAACAACAATCCACAATGACTCACTCACTAATTCCTCACCATGGGAATTAGCTACCACCATAAAGGCTATGCTATGCACGCTAAATCACCTAGCGTGCAACCATCAACAACAATCCACAATGGACATATGCTCACACTCTAAGCCATAAACAGTCCATCCACAATTGCATACATAATAGATATATTCACAACATTATGCATACCATCATACATCATCAGCATATTTATCACAGAATCATATCATGTCATGCCAAATAATAAATCACAGTATTAGCACACTCTACTAATACATATACTGCTCAAAACAACGGGAAATGATCCCTACTATATCATACACCAATATAGGCCAATCGTCAAATATGTACACAATATTTGAATATCAATTTTCCACTTTCAAACAGTGTTAACCGGTTAACGCCCTGGGTTAACCGGTTAACGCAAAACAGAACGCGCTTCCTGGCAAATTTTAACAGTGTTAACCGGTTAACACCCTGGGTTAACCGGTTAACGCAAGACAGAAATTAATTATTTTAATTATCATAACACTGTTAACCGGTTAACACCCTGGGTTAACCGGTTAACGCAAGACAGAAAGCTGTTCCTGCGCTAACACAAACAGAATGCAGGATTACCCGCATTTTTCGCCATTGGAGGCCTTCCGGACCTCCGATTTCGATTCCGTAAAAAGCTACACGTCCAGAAAATCACAACTCATCCAAATATAGGTTCATTCACAGTTTTAACTTAACTTATTCATCCCAATTCAAAGGTATTTCTCAAAACCTAATTAGAGTAAATCAATGGCTTATTACTACCCATCACATGTTAATCCATAATACCCATTAAACGACGATAAACCCCCCTTACCTGAGTTAATCCGGCAAATCTTCTTTGACCTTCAACAATCGTGAATTCTCCTCTTGAGCCCTAGCCTCTTCTTCTCCCTTTCTCAGTTTCTTCTCTTTTCTCCCAATCCTTACGTGTTCTCTATTTTCACGTATAAAACCCTTTTTACCAAATGGGACTCTTTACTGATTCCAACTTTATTATTCCAATAATAATAATCCAATAATATTCCAATTATTTAATTAAATTAATAAATATACTATTAACTTAAATTAAATAATTATCATATTTTATCGGGGTGTTACATCTGCAGCAGCACTACCTCTAACATTCTTCGCCCTGCAATATTTGGCCACGTAATGGTCATCGATCGGCGACGGGATCCTTACCTGACCCCGAGAGGGTAGCCTTACCCTTGCCTGAATGCACAAACTCATGATTAAGCACGGGAAAGCCAGGGGACAATTCACACGAGCCCCCGACTTTAGCCCGCTCTCAATCACGGACTTAAGCTCATTAGCAATAATCCTCGCCACATCGATCTGGACGTTGGTGAGGATACAATGGACCAAATGTGCCACTGGGATCGGCACGGTAGAAGTGTGGGACTTTGGTTGGATGTTTGTCAGCACCATCAGCAGAATCAGTTGAGCCAAGGGAGTCATGTCCTCCCTATGATACCTCATGGGAACCCTAGATGGGTTCAGCTCAACAAATTTCCCTCTTAATAGCAGGGCGGCAGAAATGGCTTCAATATCCCGGTGAAGCCGTAAGTCTGTGTGGTATGTGTCCCTCTCTTCGGCTCCCAGTTGGAGCGGATCTCCAAGGACTCGGCTAATAGCATCCCTATCAAATGCAACAGGGCGACCGGCCACTCTGGACGTCCATGTAAATGGCTCGTCATCATCCGGCAGTGCGTTCGCATAGAACTCACGCACTGTTGTTATATCATAGTGCTCCAGGGGATTAATCAACCGATCCCATTTTTTTGTGTCAATCAACCCGGCAAAAGTTTTGTTCGTGCCTTGAGGGTTGATGATGAATCTCTTCTCCGGTAGAATTTTCCGCTTCTCCAAAGCAACGTATCTTGCCGCTTGCTTCGGCCCGGCAAATTTGTCGGTATCAAATTGGATCGTTACTGGACGGGAAGTGCTCGCTCCCTTTCTCTTCTTTGAAGCGCCGGATCTAGATTCCATCTGCAAAATCATAAAGAGGAAGCAACACACACAAAACAGATTAGACAGCAAAACCAGAATTCAAAGAACTGTCATGCTCGCTGCTGCTTCGCCTAGCGAAGTTGCAGCGAATGCTCGCCTCTGGTTCGCCTAGCGAGTGCTAGCGAACCTTACGGGTTTTTGGGTTCTGCAGCATTTTCAGAGAAATCTTCCCAAAACCCACATTCTAATGGTTTCAATTTCAGAACCTAATGATATATCAATTAAAGAAACGTTCTATGCTATTGGTAATTACAGATTCACATGCAAACCTAAAATCCCACATGCAAACCTAAAGTTTCCTATTCCAACAACTTCATCCTAAATGACATTCAAATCGGAAATAAACAGAGTTCAAACATAAAGAAATTGTATTAGGGCAAACCTTAGTTACACGGATTGATTGAAATGTGAAGTGGAGTAAGGTTTGCAATCTTCCAATTAGGGTTTGAGTGTTTGTGAGAGAGATGAAAATGAGAGAGTGTGGAGAGTGCTCGGTTAAAATGCCTCAGCAGAGTTGCAAAAACAGAAAAGTTGTGTTTGGGCCAAAATGAGTGGCCTGCTGAGATTTTAAA
This sequence comes from Lathyrus oleraceus, assembly GCF_024323335.1. Taxonomy (NCBI): domain Eukaryota; kingdom Viridiplantae; phylum Streptophyta; class Magnoliopsida; order Fabales; family Fabaceae; genus Lathyrus; species Lathyrus oleraceus. The sequence goes on along the minus strand of NC_066582.1, from coordinate 197,925,457 downwards.
TAAGTGCTGTCAAGCAGCGCTCACTGCTGCTTCGCCTAGCGAGCAGCTAGCGAATCAGCTCGCTACTGCCTCGCCTAGCGAGCATCAAGCGAGCATGACAGCAATTGCCTTTTTCCAAAGGCAGCAATCCAGGTACATTCAACATGGTTTTAACAAGTGGAAACCCAATACAACAGAACAGGAAAACAGTAAATACTTACAATGTTGGGGTGCCTCCCAACAAGCGCTTGTTTAACGTCGGCTAAGCTCGACGGTGTGATGCTCACAGAGGAGCATCCAACGGAATAGCACAGCTCTCGCGATCCACATGACCGCCGAGATAAACTTTCAAACGTTGGCCATTCACGGTCCAACTATCCTTCTTGTCCATGTCCTCAATGACAATAGCCCCGTACTCCTTCACCTCTTTGACCCGAAATGGCCCGGACCATTTTGATTTCAACTTTCCGGGGAACAACTTCAACCTGGAATCGAACAATAGGACCAACTGTCCGGGCACAAATTCTTTGCTTCGGAGCTTCTTGTCATGGTATTTTTTTACCTTTTCTTTGTACAACCAACTTGAGTGATATGCGGCATTGCGCATCTCTTCCAACTCAAGTAGCTGCACCTTCCTTTTTTCACCGGCCAAATCATTTTCAAAATTTAAAAATTTCAGGGCCCACAAGGCTTTGTGCTCCAATTCAACCGGCAAATGGCAAGTTTTACCAAACACCAATTGAAAGGGAGTTAGGCCAATTGGAGCTTTAAAGGCGGTACAGTTGCCCATAACGCTTCATCCAATTTTTGGGACCACTCTTTTTTCGAATTTGACACAGTTTTTTCGAGAATTCTCTTAATCTCTCGATTAGAGACCTCGGCTTGCCCATTAGCCTGCGGGTGATACGGAGTTGTCACCCTATGTGATACACCGTAATGTTTTAAAATGCTTTCCAACGGTGCATTACAAAAGTGTGACCCTCCGTCACTTATCAACACTCGGGGGGTTCCGAAACGGGAAAATATGTTTTTCTTTAAAAAAATTATCACCGTTTTCGCATCCGCCCGAGGTGAGGCAATCGCCTCAACCCACTTAGAAACGTAATCAACTGCGACAAGCATATACTCGTTCCCATAAGAGGGCGGGAATGGTCCTACAAAATCGATGCCCCAACAATCAAATACTTCGACTTCTTGGATATTTTGGAGAGGCATCTCATCTCTCTTACCAATCCCTCCGCTTCTCTGGCAACTATCACAACTTTGCGCATGGGTATGTGCGTCTTTGAAAATAGTGGGCCAATAAAATCCCGATTGGAGGATTTTAGTGGCCGTTCTCACCCCATTATAGTGTCCGCCGTAAGGTGAGTTGTGACAATGCCAAAGGATGCTCTGCGCCTCATCACCAGTAACACATCTCCTTAATAGGTTATCACTACCCAACTTAAACAAGTACGGGTCATCCCAAACATAATACTTGGCATCCGAAAGAAACTTCCTTTTTTGGTTCGAAGTTAGGTCGGGAGGCACATAACCACTAGCCTTGTGGTTCGCAAAGTCTGCAAACCACGGCCTAACTTGAACTTTAAACAGTTTTTCATCAGGAAATTCTTCCCAGATTTCCTTCTCTGACGCTGTAACCTCCACATTTACTAAGCGGGATAAATGATCCGCCACCAAATTTTCCGACCCCTTCTTGTCTTTGATTTCCACATCAAATTCTTGTAACAAGAGGATCCAATGGATGAGCCTTTGCTTCGAATCCGGTTTGGTTAGGAGATATTTAATCGCCGCGTAGTCGGTATACACTACGACTTTAGACCCTATAAGATAAGACCTAAAATTTTCTAGCGCGTACACTATTGCAAGTAGTTCTTTCTCCGTGGTGGCATAGTTTATTTGAGCCTCGTTAAGAACCTTACTTGCATAATGTATCGCATGAAAAATTTTATCTTTTCTTTGGCCAAGTACCATTCCAACTGCGTAGTCGCTCGCATCACACATTAGTTCAAAATTTTCATTCCAATTGGGAGCGACTATTATTGGAGCGGTAACCAATTTTTCTTTTAAAGTTTCGAAAGCTTGCAAACAATCATCGGTTAAGAGAAATACCTGGTCCTTAGCTAGCAAATTGCTCAAAGGCTTAGCCACCTTTGAGAAGTCCTTGATAAAGCGCCGATAGAACCCGACGTGCCCCAAAAATCTTCGGATGCCCTTCACATTCACCGGAGGAGGTAAATTTTCTATCACTTCAACCTTAGCTCTATCCACTTCAAGCCCCCTTGAAGAGACTTTGTGGCCAAGCACGATCCCCTCGGTCACCATGAAGTGACACTTCTCCCAATTAAGCACCAGATTGGTCTTCACACATCTTTCCAACACCGTTTTCAAGTTTGTCAAGCATAGACTAAAAGACCCACCAAATACCGAGAAGTCATCCATGAAGACTTCCATTGTTTTCTCAATCAGATCGGCAAAAATGGCTTGCACACATCGTTGGAAAGTCGTCGGTGCATTGCACAGCCCAAAGGGCATTTTTCGGTATGCGAACACTCCAAACGGACACGTGAAAGCCGTCTTCTCATGATCGGCCGGGTCAACCGCAATTTGGTTATACCCGGAGTAGCCGTCGAAGAAACAATAGTACTGTTGGCCCGAGAGTCTTTCGAGCATTTGATCCATGAATGGGAGTGGAAAATGGTCCTTTCGAGTTGCGGTATTCAACCGCCTATAATCAATACACATTCTCCACCCCGTTGCAACTTTAGTAGGGATCAATTCATCCTTGTCATTTCGGATTACGGTAATTCCACCCTTCTTCGGAACAACGTGCACAGGACTAACCCACGGACTATCCGAGATCGGGTAAATCATCCCCGCATCCAACAGCTTTACAACTTCCTTTCGAACAACCTCCTTCATGGTAGGATTTAAGCGGCGTTGTGGTTGAGCTACCGGATTAAAATCCTCTTCCATCAAAATCTTGTGCATGCAATAGAAGGGACTAATTCCTTTTAGATCGGAAAGAGTCCAACCCATGACTTCTTGATTTGTTTTTAGCACAGTGATCAGACGGGCTTCTTCTTCATTTGTCAAAAGGTTGCTTATGATGACCGGCTTTGCCTCGGTCTCATCTAGGAATACATACTTCAAAGTAGAGGGTAGTATTTTCAATTCAATAGGCGCTTTTTCGTCAATAACCTCCTTCTTCAAGTCTTCTTCCTCTACTTCCTACGGTTGTAGGTCGTCTAAACTATCAAGTTCCTTTAAGCATTCCTCAAGAGCTAGCTCTTCATCAACGGTGAAAACCTCCAATGAGTTGTCAAGAGCTAACTCCATAGGAGATATCTCATGAATATGCTTTGAAACTTCCAAAATAGCGTCTTCGGTCACATCGATGCGAAAGCTATCATTTCTATCTTTTGAGTGCTTCATTGCTTCGAATAGATCGAATGTTACTTCCTCATTTTGGACTCTCACCTTCATTAAACCGTCATCAACATCTATCATCATTCGCGCGGTCTTCATGAATGGTCGGCCCAAGATGAGCGGAGCATCATCATCTTCCTCCATATCAATAACAATAAAATCGACCGGGAAAAAGAATTTGTCGACTTTAACCAAAACATCTTGGGCTACGCCATGAGGATGGGTTGTCGATTTATCTGCCAATTGCAACGTCATTCGGATGGACTTAATTTCAATGTTGCCAAGCCTCTTTATAATTGACAAAGGTATAATATTAATGCTTGACCCCAAGTCAATTAGTCCTTTCCCGACATAGATATCTCCAATTTTAACTGGCAAAGTAACTCTTCCCGGATCAACCTCTTTTTTAGGAAGCGTCCTTTGAATAATGGCACTACAACTCGCATCTAGGACGATGGTCTCCGGTTCCGTATACCTCCGCTTTTTTGTAAGTATGTCCTTCATGAATTTGGCATACTTGAGCATTTGCTCCAAGGATTCGGCGAACGGAATGTTGATTTGTAGTTGTTTAAAAATATCCATGAACCGGGCGTAATGCCGTTCATTCTCTCTTTTGGACGGGGCATGAGGATAAGGTAGGTTTTGGATTGGAGTAGTGCTCACTACCTCCTTTCCCTTTGCAACTCTAGCACTCCTCCATCTAGGCTTTTTCACTTCCTCCCCCCTTACTTCATCAATCGTATTTTTCTCAATCTCCACAGTTTTTTTCTTTTCAACTTCACCATTCTTTTTGTTCTTTTCAACTTCTTCCTCCTCACTCCACTCCCCCACTTCACCATCAACATTTTCCTCCAATATTTCCTCCTCATTTTCTTTCTTTTTCTCTCTTTGTTCACTCTCAACTCTTTTGTTATTCTCACTCATCAACTCCTTCCCACTTCTCGTTGTGATCGCCTTACAATGCTCCTTAGGATTTGTTTGCGTGTTTGCCGAAAAGGAAGGACCGGTTTGTTGTTCCGCGAGTTGCTTAGCAAGTTGCCCAACTTGAGTCTCGAGATTTTTTATAGCCGCGTCGTTGCTTTTTTTATTTGCCATTGATATTTGCATGAATTGCGTCAATGTGTCTTCCAACTTAGAAGTTACGACCGACGGTTGTTGAGGTATATAAGGATTTTGGGGAGGGTTTTGACGGCTAGAAGAACCACCTCCATAACCTTGGTTATGGTAATAGTTACTCCTAGGTTGGAACCCTTGGTTCCCTTGGTAATGTTGTTGTTGATTTTGAGGGTGCGGTTGATAAGGTTGTTGTTGTTGTTGTTGTTGTCTCGGTTGGTAGTCCCTTTGGTTTGCCATGTAGTTTACATCTTCGAATCCCGGAGGTGGATAGAATCCGGTGTCATGCTCACCTTTGCAAAGCTCACAACAAGCTATTTGTTTAGCCTTAGACGGTTCTCTCAACTCTTTAATTTGTTGCGTTAAGAGTTCCACTTGTTGTGAGATGAGCTTGTTTTGGGCAAGGATGGCATCGTTAGTCCCTAGCTCAAGCACTCCCGGCTTCTTCAAAGAGTTGCCTCGACTTTGACTCTGAAGATCATTTAGAGCCATTCGATTTATGATATTTGTAGCTTCTTCGGCACTTTTTGACAATAAAGAGCCACCCGAGGTAGCATCCAACAACGTCTTGCAATTTGGTTGAAGTCCATTTTTGAAGATATGGATTTGAGTCAGTTCATCAAATCCATGCCCTTTACATTTCCGAAGCATGGACTTGAATCTTTCCCACGCTTCATTTAAGGATTCATTGATTCCTTGTGCAAACACCGAGATGGCCGTCTTGGATTCCATGAACCGGTTATGGGAGAAGAATCTTTCGATAAACTTCTCTTCTAACACGTTCCAGTCTGTCATGACGGCTGGTGTTTGGTCTAAGTACCAATCTTTTGCTTTGCCGAGCAAAACGTGGGGAAATAATCTTCTGAACAACGGGAGCTCCTGAGCCTGATCCACTCCGGCCGCCAATGCTATCTCATAAAATTTTGTGAGAAAAGCAAAGGGATCTTCATGGTCCATTCCGGTGAATGGACTTCCATATAATAAATTGAGAGTTCCCGTTTTCATCTCAGCTTGCCTTCCCGTGTGGTTGGCAAACTGAGCGGTGTTTCTTGGACTGTTTATGCATGGAGTAGAAATAGGTGGTGGTGGTGGCTCCATGTTAGGTATGAATGGTGGTGTATTTGTGGTAGAAGAACTTTCTCCTTGCTCTTGACGTTGTCTAGCCTGTTGCCTCCTACGTCTCGTTTTGCTATTGTTCCTACTTGCGGTTCTTTCGATCTCGGGATCAAAAAGAAGTTCGTCCACAGGGATTTGCCCTCGCATAAAACGTAAGCTTCACACTAAACCAAACAAATTACAAGCACAAGTCAAAAATTCAAAAGCTAAAAATTAAGCAACCATTGTGATGCTCGCAATATCAATTTACAGTCCCCGGCAACGGCGCCATTTTGTTGGATGTAATCTTAAGTGTCGGGTTTTTGTTATCGTATCCACAGGGATTGTAAGATATCACCGCCTTTCGATGGTTGTATTAATTCTTAGCTTAAGGTATCAATAGGGTTTTGGTGTTTGTCACAGTATCTTGCATAAAAAGGTAATAAAATGCGGTAAAAGTTTTGGTTTGAATATTTGAGAAATATTGCCAAAGTTAGGGTTCAACGATCACTTTGCATGTATTTGTTCGGTCAACAATCTTATAAACTCCTTTAGATGATAAATTATTTCACAAAGTCCTCCCAATGTGTTTCTCTCGAACACACATTGTGAGTTTTCCCATTTTGATCCATTGTTTATCTCTAACACAATCTATCAAGATGACAACTTTTTGGTTCAACCTTATGGTGAACAAAATCATTCATTACTATCTCTAGCTAACAAACAAGATTGGATGAAAACCTAGGTTAAGAGTTGGTAAACATCTCTCGATCATAAACCAACACAAAGAGTTTTGAATAAGAATAAAGTTTTCATCATATATTCACCATTAAAGAGTTTACAAATGAAGATCCTTACATTTACACACAAAGCTAATGATCATCTACATCTAACCTTGACAAATGGAGGACTTAGCTACTCATTTTCATGGTAGCTTGGTCGACAAGTTTCGGAAGAAGGTTGATCAACATCCAAGTCGAATAATCAAGATTGGATGGGAATCCACCTTCTTTTTGTAAAAGATGGTTAAGAGATGAAGAGAAATGAAATCTAGGTCACAAAATATTCTTGGAACAATGCTGTAAAATATCTCTGAAAAGTACAAAAGTGTGAAAAACTAGGTATGGCTCCAAAAAGTGGCACTTGCTACTTATAGAGCAGCTACTGGGCTGTCATGCTCGCTAGGCGAGCAGAATGGCTCGCCTAGCGAGCCCCTAATTGAGGCACCTGAGGCACCTGCGCCCAGAGAAACAGCCTATCTCAGACTGTCATGTTCGCCTAGCGAACAAAACCTTCGCCTAGCGAAGGGCACGCTTCAACCTTCGCTCCAGCGAGGTTGAGAGGTTTTGCTACTGGAATCCTCGCTGGGAGCTCGCTAATGGCTCGCCTAGCGAGTGAGTGCTGGTTGCGCTTTTCACCAAGTCTGGACGTGTTCGCCACACTCCTCGCTGGAAGCTCGCCTAGCGAGTGTGGTGATGTTTGCCTCTGTTAAATACTGGAGCATTTCGTTGCACGCTCGCTGCACGCTCGCCTAGCGAGTCCTTCGCCACAGCCCTCGCCTAGCGAGGAAGCTGATGAATGCTTGTTTCATTTGATCCCTTTGCCACATTTCTTGTGTCTTCATTTTCTATTATTTCATGCCTACTTCCTGCACAATAACACACAAATCAAAGGTACCAAGATAGATTATCATTGTATTGCATTTCATCTGAAACAAAGGTGGTTTCGACATTTTAGCAAGGAAATGGAGTGAAAGATATCCATATTTGATAGCTCAAATAAGCACTTTTGGGTATCTAACAATGTCCACGTTTAGTGACAATGCAGTGGCAACGGCGCCATTGTATAACCCTCAAAATGCCTTTGCGTCAACCATTAATAATATGGGTCAATCAAAATGGATGAGGTATATCCCTCAGACAACGCCATCTTTGAATACTACTTCCATGATGGCTATGAGGAAACAAATGGACGAGAGTAATCTGAAATTAGTAAACACTCTCACCCAACAAATGAGGACTATTTTAAACACATTGATTACAAATACAAACCAAACATGTGAACTATTGGCGAACTAAATGGGGCGAATAGCTGATTTCTTTGGCACACCCCAGATCCCGCCTCGACCAACTCCCCAGATATCAAATGTGGGGCAATTAGAAACGCCTGAAAATGGATTGGTCCAAGCAAATGTAGGCCAGAATCAAGGGTTTCGACATGAACCTGTCCCAAATAGGGAAGAAATGGATACATGGCTCAGGCCAATCCCAGACCCCTGATGATTCACAGGAACCAGGATGCGGATCAAGTCCTTCAAAGTGTTCAGCAAAACAATTTTGTTAGGCATAATAACATAGCAAGTGTGGTTGAACATATCTTGGCCCATAATGGCCTCAATGTGGGACTCCACAAGCCTAACTTAATTCCTCCTTTGTCATAATATGTTCGAAAAACGAGTTACCCAAGGGTTAGAAAGTACCCAAGTTCACTAAGTTTTTTGGCGACACGAGTGAGTTGATGGTCGAACATGTCTCCAGGTATCAGACTGAAGCGACCGACATTGCAAACAATGAGAATTTGAAAATGAAGTATTTTCATAATTCTCTTACGAAGAAAGATTTCACCTGGTTCACTACAATGCCTTCACACTCTGTCCATACATGGAGTCAGTTGGAGGGGTTGTTCCATGAACATTTTTACATGGTTAATCGAAAATAAGTTTGAAAGAGTTGGCTAGTATTAGGCAAAAAGTCCATGAGTCCATTGATGACTATCTCGATAGGTTTAGACTTCTTAAAGCAATGTATTCTATAGAAGTCCCTGAACATGAACTGGTTGAAATGGATGATGTAGGCCTAGACTATTCCATTGGGAAGAAGTTAGACACTCAGTATCTTAGGCATATGGCGCAATTGGCAGATAGGGTTTGCCATGTTGAACGCTTAAAAGATGAAAAAGCCAAAACAAATAAATATCATAAAAAGGAGAAAGTTACTTATGTTGAGGAAAACGATTATTTTTCTGATATAGGCGACGAATGTGTCGAAGAGAGAAATGTAAATATGGTTGAACTTAAGCAAGGACCTTCCTATGTATGCAAATTGATGAAGTCGTCGAATGGGAAAAATCTTGTTAAACGCATCGAGAATGAAATTTTTTTCGCTAAAACTTAAACTTTCAACATAAAAAAATGCGACGAAATATTTGATTTGTTAGTTACATATGGACAAATCATAGTGCCTTAAGGCTTAAAAACTCCTCCTATAGAACAAAGAAAAAAGAGAGGTTTTTATAAGTACCATTATTTTTTTGGTAATAAAACTTCTTAATGTGTTCTTTTTAGGGATTTGGTTCAGAAAGCTTTGAATGAAGGCGGACTCCAATTTGGCGAAACTTCAAAGTCAGCGATGAAGGTAGACTCTAACCCTATGCAGACTGAAGACTCTCATTATGTTGAGCCTGTCGAGATCCTAATGGTCGATGCCATTGGGGGATTCAATATGGAGGTTGACAAGGGTGAGAAGATCTATGATATTTCTGATTCTAACATGCAAACGGTGTACCCCCCAGGCTGAAGAGGGGCTGATCGAATTTTTGGAGTACTACAAGCTCAATTACTCCAAGACAATGATGTGCCTGGGGTGCAGTGCTATTTTTAATGAAGAAGCGGGAAAGAAATTGGAGGGTACCAGGATGTACGATCCTAGAAGAGGCAGATGAGGAAGCCAAATTGGAAGGTTTGCCTCAAATAACAGAGGTGGCCCTCGTAGAAATGAGGAATACAAGAGGCGGTTCAGACAACCTCACCATAGGACATTTCACCCACCAGCAAATGAGCCTAAGAAGAAGTGGGTGAAGCCCCTCAATCAGAAGGGGCAAACCAACCTAAATGGAAAGAGATCGGCCCCAAGGTTGGGGTTCGAGATCAGGGTAACCATAAAGTGCAAAAGGGAAAGTATCATATTCCACCAACTTATAAAGGTAATAACCTAATTACGCGTACATAATAGAGGTGCCATCACAGGAAGAAGAAGGCTTAAAGGGAAGACTTTGATAACAAAAGCCAAGCCCCTGAGGCAAAACTCCCATCATCCTTTGTTGAAGGCTCAAAGGGAGCCTTACACAAAAGAACCATTCGAGAAGGATAAAAAGGGCAAACACCAAAAGACGTCTATGAAGGTGGCGCAACGCGCTAAGGACGACTACAAGGCTAGGGAAAAAATGCTTGAGTACTCGCCTCGATCAAAGGATGAGACTCCTAACTACCCTGCTCAATTTGAGGAGGAAGCACCCAAGTATACACCTTAGCTGGAAGATAAAGAGTTGGAGTACACACCACAGTCTGACGATGAAATGGTCGACGATAATTTTGACGATGAATTGGAAGACGATTTACATATCAATTGCAACATCATCTCAATATTTCCTATGGAATATAATAGGGTCTCAAAGGTGTTTGAGGCTGATGAGGATTATGTACAGGACAAAGCGGCTAATCAGAAGCCTCTTTTCTATTACGTCATGAATAACGATATTGTTAAAGAACAACAAGCTATCATCGAAAGGCCTGACCCTGGAATGATGTATCATTTGAAGCCATTGTTCATTAGGGTCATGGTAGATGGAATGTATGTCAATAAAGTGTTTGTTGATGGCGGCGTGGCAATCAACCTGATGTTGCACTCATTATTTAAAAAGATGGGGAAGATTGATGAAGATCTTCAACCCTATAACATGGTTTTGTCAAACTACGAGGACAAGATAAGTCACATTCTAGGTGTGATTCAGGTGGACTTATCAGTTGGCCCTACTTCAAGGTCAACATTATTTATGGTGATAACATCCAACGCCAATTACAACTTACTCCTCCGTCGTGAATGGATTCATGGTATTAGTGCGGTGCCTTCGATATTGCACTAAAGGGTGGTCGTATGGCGAGAATATGGCATTGTTGAGAATATAGAAGCTTACTAGAGTTACTACAAAGCTGAAAGAGAACAAATTGTTTTCTTTAGATATTTTTATGTTAACATTATCAGCCTTGTCTCTGTTGAGAAAACTCCAATTTTGAAGTTAACCGAGTCAATCTTGATAAACAAGAATCAATCTTTCTGATTGATCACATATCTTATTCTTCACCCTTTACTTAGGTGAAATAACCACTCCTTGGTTGCAAGATGATTTTATACTACATAGAAAATTGAAAGAAGAAAATAAAGCAATTGAAAGTAAGAGAAAAGATAAATTCTAGAGGAAGAAGATGAATGTAATGCTGTTGTGAAAAACTACACTCTAAGTGTTTGATAATGTGTGTTAATCACAATTGTGATTTCAGAATCTACATAATGCTTTCTTACACTTAATTAAAAATGAAATAAAGCTCTTCTCTATTTATAGATGAGATTACTTGCACTCCAATTAATATAAAAAATAGCTAACTTAACTAAAACTAAGTTAAGTTAACTATTTTGACTATGTCGACTCCTTCGATAGCTACATGCTTCGATTGTATGTTTCAACATGCTATATTTGACTTTCATTCAAATATAGCAAATTCAGACTCTGTTTGACACAAACACCTTTTGACACCCATCGAATACAAACACATTATTTCGACTTCGACACAAAGAATTGAAGGAGAAGGGCGACCCAAAACGCAGCGGAATTTAAAATTTCTCCTTTAGTGATCCTTATGAACGGGCATGATCAGTGATAGAATCGTTACCTCTTGTGGCGATTGTAACCTTTGATGCAGATCTACAGAGCGATTACGAACGTTGAACAATGACAACGCCTCTACTCAGTCCACACGAACGGATTCCTTCAATCTCAGTGCTAGCTGCTACGAATGAAGGCTTTGAGTGAGAAAGAGAGAGAGAGAAACGAAATTGCAACTGCACTAATGCTTCTACACAAGGGTTCTATTTATAGAACCACTTGTGTAGGCTGCAAGCTAAAAAGCCCACTCAAGTGTATATGGCCCATGTAACAACCCAATTTTAGTAATTAGTTCTTATATTATTTTATTATATTATATTTAATTATTTGGAGTGTTAAGTAATTAAGGGGTTGTGAGGTAATATAATAATAATTATATTAATTAAATTGGTATGACTAGTGAGTGGTTAATTATTTAAATTTAAATAGAGGTATTTAAATATTAGGTATTATTGGGCCTAGTGATTAAATTAGAGGAGTTAAGCCCAACTAGAATACTATTATAAATAGTAAGAGTGAAGGAAGTGAGAATTAGAATTCACTTGAGCACTAAAGGTAATAGAGAAAGAGGAGAGGAAAAGTAACGAGGAGTCAGGGTCGGAGGTCCGGAAGTCCTCCAACGATGAAAAATACGGAGAATTCTGCATTCTGTTTCGTTGTTAGCGCAGGAACAACTTTCTGTTTTGCGTTAACCGGTTAACCCAGGGCGTTAACCGGTTAACACTGTTACCCTGAATCTGTACCTACCTTACCACTAGGCTAGAGAGGTTGTTGTTGAATACTTATGCAATGAATAAATATTAATCTAAATCTTGATTAAGATAGATTAATGAATTAATTGGGCATTATAGCTCCGTTTTGAATGCGGACGGATGCATTGGTAAGATAATGAAAAAGGCTATTATTATGATATTATATTATAGTGTATTATGCGTCTTACAAATTCTATGAATTTTATTTTGATGGGTGTTAAACATGGTTGATATGTTTGATTGTGAAATAACATGACTAAAGATAACGTAAAGGATTATTATTATTGTTCCATGTTATAAAATATTATGTGATTTATAAATGCCATGAATTTTATCATGATGAAAATAAAATATTGTATGAATGTGTATGTATACCATTATTGGATTGTGAATGATTTCTGATTATGGATGTGTATATGTAATCATAGATGATGTGTGGTGATGAATGTGTATATGTACCAATTATGAGTCATGGTGATATGTGGGATGTTAAGATGGTATAGAAGGTCTTAATTGCATATGTGTTGATATATGTGCATTCATTCATAGCATGGTTGACTTCATTGTGGAAGTGGTGAAACTGTGGGTTCACATGAGCAGACGTTGATTCTTAATTGGAATTAGGCGTAGTATTAAGCGGTGATCCTTCATTGGAAACAGACGTAGCAGACGTTAATCCTTAATTGAGATTAGGCATAGTTTTAGCGGTGATCCTTCATTGGAAACAGACATAGGGCTTTGGTCTTGTCCGGATCGAAAGCGTGGCTTGGATTCTAGATATTGAATCGGAAAGCGGTGAAACTTTGAGTTCACATTGAGGTACCACATGCATGGAGTCACATTGTCTTGCATGGAGTCGTCTATAGTTATGTGATCATTGAATGCATGTATTGATGTGAGTGTGTGATGTACATTTGAAATATGTGGAATAATTGTCTGCTAATATCATTGATATAATTATACCAAGTGTGATGAATTCTTAAAATTGTGTTTTAATTCATTGTGCCTTATTATGCTATATTCATAATGATTTGGAATTCTCACCCTTTCTGTTTGAATGTTACCTTTACATGGGTATCGTGCAAATACTACCGAGTAGTATTGCTGGAGTAGGTGGACGGTAGCTCGCTCAAGAATAGCTGGAGAGTTTCCGTATTTAGTTTGAAATTAGGTGATGAGTCAATGCTCTGGTCATGTAACACTGGGTAGATTAGTGGTATTGAACTCGTATCTTATTTGGATATGCTTTATGTCATTAATTGTTTTATTTTATTTGATCATGGTATGGGACATGGATCATCTTATGAAATACATGAGTATTCTTTATTTTCCGCTGCGAACGCATATTGCTTGAATATCCATGATGAGTGAAATGTGTTATTTTGAATGACCAGGTGTATTGTTGGTTTTTGAAAGTTTTAAGTTTCGAAAACGTCGATGTGACGCCCTTTTCTTTATATGCGTGCTTATTTACTCTAATTATGTGCTGAATAATTTGGGGTAGAAAAAGGGGTGTTACAGCCCATATCTTATAATATGCCAAAATCACTTAAGCGCGTGGTACCTTACCATATTTCGTATTCTACTTAAGTACACCGTACCTTACGATGTTCTATAATTCACTTAAGGGCCTCGTACATTACGGTATTCCTTAGTTACTCTATCTTTTATCAATTCGTCCTTTGTGTGTGACCCTATAGGTTTTCGCGGCATTGGCAATTATATTAAATCACGTATTTAACATAATAAACAGTGAGTAGTATCTAGCAACACATCATTGCTACCCAAGACACGAAAATGTCATGTGATTTGAAAAATCCTTTTGTGATAATTATGTGTATAATTACCCTTTTGCCCTTATGTCTATATTGAACACAAGGCATAGACCGTGTCATCCTTGTCCAGTTCAATATTGAGCCCATAGACATTTATCCTATTACGCGGGATGGGCAAATTCCATCTAGGTCACTCATGTCCCTTAGCATGCTTCGTGGAGTACCCATCAACTGTCTTTATGGTCATCCAATTACGGACAAAGTTTGATCAGCAATAATGTACTCGACTCTACATCTAGGGTCCATAGTGGTTTCAGGTCGAAGGGTGGTATACACCATTATCACCATGAGAATAACTTATGACATTTTGCATAACATTCTATATAGTATTCTCATAGCAGGTCAATCTAGTATAAATATTACTCTTAATATTCATACCTATGTTTAAGACTTGATAACTCCTTATCCATGATCCATGAGATGTGATCATCAGTCTATATACATAATAGTCTTAATGCTTTAATGTTATCCCACTTCACAATAAAGCTCGACTACAAATACTTTAAGAATAGTGTCCTTATGTTTAATGTGATCTCATGATTAAGTCACACTTGATACATTAAACGGACTATCTATTATAGGGACTTTATTAAACAAACATAATAAAGAAAAAACCTTTTATTATTAATAAATAATTCGATACAAGTACCAAAAGTATTGGCCTCTAGGGCTTACACCAACAAGAATTACATATTTAACACAACACCTAATTCACCGTGTCTAAGCTATCTACATTCATCATTATTCTTAATCTCTTGAATAATTCGACATGCACAACCTTCATAATTAAATCTGCAATCTAATTCTCTAATATGCAATGCTCCAAGCCCAACCTTCCATTTGCCACCTGCTCTCTCAGGTAATGGAACCTCATTTTGATGTGTTTGCTTCTTCTGTGTGCTATTGGATTCTTTTCCAGGTTGATATACGACATGTTGTTGATCTTCATGGGCATTGCTCCATGATTCTTCCCTGTAATTTCTTCGACTAGATTCATCATCCATGTTGCTTGGAATTCACATAACGAAGCTGATATGTATTTTGCCTTATATGATAATAAAACTACCACTGGTTCCTTTCTTGAACTCCATGCGACTGACGCACCACCTAACATGAACACATATCCCACTGTCAATTTTCTATCTAACATCACCACACCAACTAGAGTCAGTATAACCCATAAGATTGCATTCTTTTCCTTCATCGAGTTAAGGAAACAAAATACCATAGTCGAGTGTTCCTTTAAGATACCTTAGTATCCTCTTGGTGGTTGTGAGATGTGATACCTTTGGCTTCTACATGAATTTGTTTACCATGCATACACAATAGGCTAAATATGGCCTTATGTGATAAAGATATCAAAGTGCAATGAGTCTTCTCTACTTCATTGGATCAATATCATCTTCATCTGAGTCTTTCGACTGTTGCAATTTGGGCTCAACTGGAGTCAAAGTTGGGTTGCAATCTTGGATCTCAAATCTATTGAGTATTTAGCCTTCATATCTTCTTTGTTGCACCATCAAACCTCTGCTATTATTTTAGAACTTGATGTGAAGGAAGTATACGAGATTTCCCAAGTCTAACATTTCAAACTCTTTACTTAAGTCATGTTTGAAGTCTTCGATCTCCTTCTTGCAACTGCCTATTATCAACATGTCGTCAACATAGAGATGTAGTATAAGAAAATCACTCCTGCTTCTCCTAACATACACACCATGCTCTATCAAACACTTCTCAAAGTCTTTCTCTCTTAGAAATCCATCTATTTTCTTGTTCTAAGATCTTGGAGCTTGTTTAAGTCCATATATGGATTTATGCAGCCTATATACTTTCCTTTCTTGGTCTTGTTTCATAAACCCAACTAATTGTGTCACATACACCTCTTCACTGAGAGGGTCATTCAAGAATTCACAATTCAAGTCCATCTGACACATCGACCATTTATGCATATTGGCCAAACCAACAACCAACCTGATTGTTTCGATTCTAGCTACTGGTGAAAAGACTTCATCATAGTTGATTCCTTCTTTCTGAAAAAACCCCTTTGCTACAAGTCTTGCCTTGTGTCAAACTACTTCACCTTTTTTATTCAACTTGACTTTGTATACCCACTTCACATCAATTATATTCTTCCCTTTTGGAAATATGACTAGTGTCAAGATATCATTTCTTTTATGGTTTTATCACATCCACCATAACTTTCATCCACATTGAGTCTTTCAATGCTTCAGCTGCATTGACTGGCTCAGTATCTGCATATAAGGCATAATGTACTAACTCACCTTCATCATCGACCATATCTTCTAATGTGATTACACATTCTTGAAGTCTTGCATGCATGTTTCTTGTTCTCCGAGCTCTGTTTGTGCTAGCTTGACCTTCGACATCTTCTTTTCGAACTTCTCTAACATCTTGTCGTACATCTCTAACAACTTCACCAGATGGTTCATCACATATGATTCTCACTGAATTCTTCTTGATGTTATTAGTCCAATTCTACTCTTTAAGCTCATCTATGATCACATCCATGTTAATCACAACTTGCTTGTTCACTGGGTTGAATATTTTGTATTCACCTGTCGAATGATATCCCACCAGAATCATCTGACTCGACTTATCATCTAACTTTCTTCTCATCTGGTCTGGCACATGTCTGAGTGTTATAGATCTAAACACCTTTAAGTGGCTTAAACTAGGTTTGACACCAGACCAACATTCTTCTGGTGTGATGCCTTCAAGCCTCTTTGTCAGACATATGTTTAATATATATGTTGTAGTCGACACTGCCTCTCCATATAGCTTATTTAGGAGATGTTTGCCTTTCAAAATACTTCTCATCATATTCATAATGGTTATGTTATTTCTTTTTGCAGTACCATTTTATTGAGGAGTGTATGGTGTCACCATCTCATGCATAATTCCTTATTTTGTACATAACGTGTTGAAGTCTTTCAACACGTACTCTCCACCTCCATTTGTCCTCAAAATATTAATCTTGTGCCCACTCTATATTTAGACCATTGCTTTCAACTTGGTGAAAACATCAATCACATCACTTCTACTCTTGATTGAGTAGATCCACAATTTTCTACTGTAATTATCAATTAATGTAACAAAGTATTTGTTACCTCCAAGTGAATCTACCTAGAGAGGACCACACACGTCTGAGTAGATTATCTCGAGAGTGGATTTCGACTTGCTTCTTGCATCCTTGCTGAAGCTATTCTTGTGTTGCTTTGTTTGAACACATTCTTCACATACTTATTCTAGAATATGGATTTCTGGTAGGCCTGAAACCATGTTCTTTCTCTTTAGATTACTAATGTCATTGAAATTTAAGTGACCAATTCTGTAATGCCATAACCATTCATCTATACTAGTTGCAGTTTCCATGAACTTGTGTTCCAACAGATCAAGTTCAATCCTGAAGGTTCTATTACGAGACATAGGAGCCTTTAAGATTAACCTGTTTCTCGAGTCGACCAATCTCATCATTCTATCTTCGATCAATACTTTGTAATTCCTTTCTATCAATTGACATATACTTAACATATTACTCTTCATGCTAGGTATGTACAACACATTGGAAATTACTGATCGTTTACCATCCTTTCTCCAGTTCAAAACATCACCAATACCTTCAATAGATAAGGTATTGTCGTTTGCAAATTTCACCTTGTTCTTCGACGAGGTACTGATGTTGATAAACCAATCTTTTCATCTAGTCATGTGTGACAAACAAATTAGATCTAGATACCATTGATCTTTGAATATTTCTTCTTCTTTTGTTGTGACCATTAGCATCACTTAGTCTTCTGCAAGCTTTGTATCACTTTCTTGATCTTTCTTGCCTCCTTGCGATTGACTTGCATAATGACCATACTTTTGACAATTGTAACACTGGATATGACTTTTATCAGGTTTTCTTCCATCGCCTTTTCCTCTACCTGCACCACCACCTATGTGATTGCCTTGGTTAGAAGATTGTCTCTGATATGATGAACTACCTTCTTGATGGTTTCATCTACTATTTGAATTGTTATAACTTCTTTTTCCCTTGTTACCATTCCATTTTCCTTTGTCTTTCTTAGTCGAATGAGCTTGCAAATATCAGTCTCCGACTTGCTTGCAGTTCTTTCAACCATTCTTTGTTAGTGATATTCAAGAGTCCCTTGAAGCTCTTCTTTTGTCATACTTGACAAATGTTTCAATTCTTCTATGACTACTACCACATGATCAAACTTTGGAGCCAATGACCTCAAATTATTTGACACTACAGATTTTGATGTCAACACTTCTCCACCTGTCTTGATTTGATTCACCAACTTTCTTACTCTGGTGAAGGAATCAGTCACACTTTCATTGTCTTCATCTGAAGCAATTCATATATTCTTTTGTGAGTTTGTAACCTCACCTCCTTCACTTTCTCAACACCTCCAAATGATTTCTCCAGGATGTCTCATGCTTCCTTTGCTGAATCTACACCATCAACCTTCTCAAAGTTGTCTAGATCAACACATTGATGGATTAAGAAAAGAGTATTGTAATCTTTCTTCTTCAAATCTTCGTGTGCAACCTTTTGTTCATTCGTAGCATTCTTTCTAATTGGTGTTACTTCATTATTCACAAGATTCCAAAGATCTTGATAACAGAAAATAATGTTCATCTGCTTACACCAATTTTCATAGTTCTTACCATTAAAGATTGGAAGATTCGTCGGAAAATGTCTATTCAGATGATTCATTGGGATTCAACGTGTCCCAAAGATCACACACCCAATGCTCTAGATACCAGATGTTGGAAAAACTTCAATCTTGAAGTTAATCGAATCACTCTTTATGAACAAGAATCAATATTTCTGATTGATCACGCCTCTTGTTCTTCACCCTTTACTCAGGTGAAACAATCACTCCTTGGTTGTAAGATGATTCTGCACTACACAGAGAATTGAAAGAAAACAAAGAAATTGAAAGTAAGAGAAAAGAGAAATTCTAAAGGAAGAAGATAAATGTAATGTTGTTGTGCAAAACTGCACTCTAAGTGTTTGATAATGTGTGTTAATCACAATTGTGATTTTAGAATCTACACAATGCTTTCTTACACTTAATTACAAATGAAATAGAGTTCCTATCTATTTATAGATGAGATTCCTTGCATCCTAAGTAATCTAAAAAATAACTAACTCGACTAAAACTAAATTAAGTTAATTATTTCGACTCTGTCGACTCCTTCGACAGCTACATACTTCGACTCATGTTTCGACGGACTATATTTAACTTTCAATCAAATCTAACAAATACAGATTATGTTCGACACAAACATCTTTCGACATCCGTCGAATACAAACACACTATTTCGACTTCGAAACAAAAAATTACATATTTAACCGTCTTTATTATCTCTTTAAATAGTGTCAAGATGATTACTTATGACGGCGGTTTGGATGGGGGCGGTTATACTAGTTATTTATTCTTTTTTTCATTGGCTTGAAGTTTCCATCGGTATAATTCATTGTCTCATTGGCTTGAAGATTCATTATCTCACTATCAATTCTCTCTCTTTTATTTTATTAATGGTTTCTATAGAAAGTAGTACTAACCATTCTGGTGCTAAGGGAGTTAGTATTACATTTCACTTTTAAAAAAAGTTTGATTTCTAAAATCTTTCATTTGAAAGACAAACTCAACTTTGTACCATCAATACAAAATGTCTCTATCTTTGCCCATAGAGAAAAGAATTTGCATGGTGAGGAAAATATATTTGTCCACCCTATTGTTGATGTAGGAAAACCTTCATGATTGCCGAGTGACAATTATGTTCTCTATTATATATAACTTTGAGGACGAAATTACAATAAACTCTGCATTAACATATTGTAAAAAACAAAATAGTGAAGTTCAGCTACACTAAGATTTTTTCACCTTATTTTCCTGTTATAGTAGTATACTATATGGTATAATAATGCATTTATAATTAATGGATAAACAATGCCCAAATAGGGTAAACTATGAGGAAGATGATGCCAAGAGTGTTAGATATTCCATGTCTTTGTGTGAAAGAATTTCTGAATCCACCTGTAGCTCTCACATGTTCTTGTAGCAAGTAACAACCAATTAAAAGATCAATTGCCACTCCAACCCAATTATTCCTAAACTTTAGAGCAAACAAGTCTGGGGATACTACCACTAGAAGAATCATTGATCCTGGCATCTCCATCCAATCTGGAAAATGTTTGTTGAAGAAAAGTCTCAACACGAACGCAATCCATTTTCCAACTTCTCCTCTGAATAATAAAATTGAAAATTTTAATATAAAGAGATACATTAATTATTGAATGAATTTAAAAAGCAAAATTTTCTTATATTAAAGACCAGAGGGAGTATTAGTCATTACCGGAAAAAGTGAAACAAAGAACCAGGTAAGCTGAAGAATATGTAAGGCACTAATGATGAAGTCAGCATATTGCTTCTCCAGTTTGTGCGATCCAGAACCAGTAAATAACTGTAATCAACATTTTCTTACGTAAATATATATTTATAACTATATTGAAAACCCTAGTTCGGACCGCATGATTCTGAGTTAATTTGATCTTACATAGCAGCAAAGGAAGCGATCCATCTAAGGGGAGACACGCCAGCTCCTATGCCTCCAAACATAGTTGCATCATTGAAAAGTTTCTTTGCTGCAAATTTGAGTTCATTCAAATCAGAATCTATTAAACTAGCTACGACAGGTTCCGTTTTCGAAGCCAAATACTGCATTAAAATTCTCCCCATCGTATTCACGATTTGCAAAAACAAGGAGTTATATATATATATATGAATACAATGTATAGATATAGATACAATGTCACGAGAATGTACTGAGTGTTGAGGTTGGTTTTAGGGAACTAGCAACTGAAAAGGAGTTGATTATGGGAGTTTAAAAGCTGGTAATTGAGAAAGTGTTTGAATGGTTGTTATTAAGAGTTTCATGAACCAATGGTAAGGGAATAAAATAATGCGAAGTTTCAGATCCTTTCTTCTTTTATTTCCACAGATTTTCTGAGCTTTGACCATTTTTTGTGATGCTTGTTTCCTTTCATTTCCTAATTCTATGCTCGAGTGGAGTGGCAATGCTTATCATTAAGGACACCCCACCCCCCTCACCACAGACACACATACCCCACCCCCACACCACACCACACCACATTTGCTTTGACTTGTTATCTATTTAATAAATAAAAACTAATAATAATAGTTATTATTGTTATTGTACATGTTAAAAAATTAATTTAAATAAAATGAATCGAGACTATACGTATTTTTCGATTTGAATTTAACTTTTGTAAGGATAACATAGTTTCTTGAGACACATGTATGTGAAACTTTGCGTATATTTCTTGAGATTCATATAGAAGTTCATTTTGTATATATTTTTTTGAGATATATATCCTCAATATAGAATTTCATTAAGAGTTTGAAAAAACTCAACCCTCAATATTCAATAGTCAATATTGTCATATAATATTGGACAAACATCCAAATCAACGACTTGTTATTACTCATTAAATATTAGGTTAAGGTTTGTTAACTTCATATTGGGTTGCTACCGTTGTTGGAACCTTTATTAAAGGAGTTTCAATCTCATACCTCTCGAGGTAGTCTTTACTAAATCTCAGGTCAATTGTTTAGCAAATGGATCAAACAAATTATAACTCAGTCGTATATGAATGAAATGATTACATCTTTAATCAATTTTATCATGAAAGAATGTCTAATTTTTACTTGCCTAGACTTTCTCTTATACACTTTTGTATTCTCTAGGTAAAGTGGCTTGAATACCGCAATGTATAAACACCTTTGAAACATTGTCTTTAGTCAATGGATCTTTCAACAGAAGATCCTTCAACCATTCATTTTGTTCACCAACAGAAGCAAGAGCCTCATACTATGATTCTATAGTTGAGAGAGTGATCCACATTTGTTTCATGTTCTTCCTAGAAATTAAACCCCCGTCTAGTGTAAATATTGACCCAAATGCAGATTTATAATACTCAACACTCAATATCCAACTCACATTGGCATATCCTTCTAATATGGTATAAAAGATGCCATAGTAGTGGAGACCAATATTTTTTATTTTCATAAGATATCCGAAAATCCTAATGATGGCCTTCCAGTGCTCACCATTTGGATTGCTAGTAAAATCTACTCATTTTACTAATTACAAATGATATGTCGGGTCTAATACATTGCATGCACTTGCGTATTCTAATTGAGCCACAACTCTTCCATCATTCTTTTGAAGTTTGATACTAGGATCAAATAGAGTATTCAGTTTCTTGAAATGTAAGTGTTTGAACTTGTAAACTCCTTTCTCAACATAATGTGTCTAACTAAGTTCATAACCCTCACTATTTCGCTTTACTTTGATCTCCAAAAGTGTGTCAACTAGTCCAAGATCATTCATCTTTAATGTGGAAGTTAGAAACCTCTTTGTTTCTAAAATTTCATTCATCTCATTGCTAATGATCAATATGTAATCAACATAGAGACAAAGGCATATCACAATGTTCTCACACAACTTTGTGTACAAACACTTATCATAAAAATTAGATGAAGAAGATTTTTAGGTAATCATGCATGATTATGCAAGAAGGTTTTTAGATGAAGTGAGAGATGAAATTATGAGCAATTTAAAGTAATATAGTATGAATTGCAATGAGTATCTTAGTTATGTTCACTTGTCTCAAATCTTCAC
The DNA here is from genome assembly GCF_024323335.1 of Lathyrus oleraceus. NCBI lineage: Eukaryota > Viridiplantae > Streptophyta > Magnoliopsida > Fabales > Fabaceae > Lathyrus > Lathyrus oleraceus. The sequence goes on along the minus strand of NC_066582.1, from coordinate 197,902,794 downwards.
TTAAATTTCTATGTTAAACCTTCTTGATCAATTTTATCATTGATGTGCATGACACTTTTGATCTTTTTCTTCTTTGATTATCTTTGTCTTCATAAAAACTGAACTAGATATAAGACGTATTCTTCATAATCTCCCTTTTTTTATGATTACAAACTCTTTGAATTCTTTTTTGATAATGATTGAAAAATCTCCCCTAAGTTGTGTGTCTCCCCTTGATTGGTGAATCTTACACTAACATAGTCAAACTTTTGATGTCATTGTTTCGGTGCTTGTTTTAATCCATACAAGGCTTTGTCAAACTTGCACTTTTTTTTTCATTTCGACATAACCTTCTAGCAGCTCCATGTAAATCTCCTCATCGAGATTTCTATTTAGAAATGTTATTTTGACATCCATTTCAGGAACTATAAGATTATGAAAAGAAGCTAATGCAAACAACACACTAATTTTTGATGTGTTTGCTACTAATGCATATGTGTCAAATGATAAATATCTTATTTTTGTTTAAAACACTTTTGATCATTAATCTAGAATTGTAAGTGTTTAGTGTACCATCACACTATGATACTTCCTTCAAAATAAGAGGAGTCCCTTAAAGTTATTGCTTCATTATAAGTCTTGGGATCATCTTCCACTTGAAGAATAATATGAATCTTATGAATAAAATTCTTACTATTTCCTTCCATTAGATAAAAGCAATAAATTGATTATCAATTTTGTTTGACCTTAGATCCTTAGTCTTTCAGACTCTCTTGCTTGTTCTAAGTTCAATCAATGACAAACTTTTTGTTTGTGTTTCAACAACCTGTTGAGAACCTTTCTCGCGAGGTTATTCATTTGTGGGAATCTTGAATTTCATATCCTTTTTAATAACTCAAAATTCCATAGATTTAATAGTTGCATTAGACTCAAAATTCAAAAATATATATAAATTATAATTCACTTTTGAATGAACTTTATATACCTTGTAATTATAAATATCATTGAACACAAACGGTCCATATAGCATAATTCATCTATCATATTGATTATAATTTGAAATTACAGTTTAGTAATTAACAAATCTAAAGATTAAAACTTTTAAATTTTTTCAATTGTAATTTATCCTTCTATATGATAAAATAAAATAAATCAACATAAAAGTCAATTAACTTCCAATAATGAACACAATTATATCCTATAAACATCCATTACCACATTAGACATCCAATTATGATATTATCCATTGTGACAAACAAAATTAATTCAACATTTACTTTACCATATATATTTAAAACATATTCCATTTTTATGTTAAACTATTTATGGCATTGTATGTGACCGTGATAAAGTTTTATTCCATATTCACGTTTTATTCCATATTCACGTTAGCATATATATATATATATATATATATATATATATATATATATATATATATATAAATAAAGAATCCAAAAAAAACTATAACCATCATTATAATTCAGTAATAAGGAAAACAAATGTAGTTACTGTACAACATTTTTATATATCACATAAATGGGTAATAAATTATAACATAATCAAATTGAAATGCATGTTCATGAGACATAACCTTATTTGAAATACAACTTTGATTATTACCCACGATATGTTACAGAGATATTTATTACAGTACTTTGAACAATTCGTCCGCAAAATATCCATGATCAAGCTATGATATCAATTAATAGATTAATTCTATTTAGGATTTTGATTAGAACGTATCCGAATTCATGATAACTATTCATCTTGTATTCTTAGTTTGATTTATTATCTCATCTCTTTTATGTTTAAAATTTGAAGTCTCGGTAGCTACTATTTAACATATTATAAGATTGTTAGAAAATTAATTTAAATAAAATGAATCGAGGCTAGAATCGTGAACAAATGATTTTCTTTATAGTATTTCAAGCACGCTCATATTGTCTAGAGTTTCTACGCAGAAATACACGAGATAATTCAGTCTATACTTGACTTTGTAAAAGATAGATGAAAACTCAAATGTAGGGAAGATGAAATCCGGAATTTTATGTGAAGAGTATATGCTTTTCTAATGTGTTTTTCTGAATCCGGAATACTCAACTGATAGATCAAACTGATGTTGTTTCATAAGGTTGCGATCCTCGATGAAATATATATTTTCAGCCACACTTTATTAAATGTTATATTGTTTTCCCTACAACAACACTTTTCAAATGTTGTCTGTTTCGCCTACAATAATACTTTTACCAAATGTTGCATTATTTCGCCTACAATAACAATTTTTAAAAGTTGCACTATTTCGCATTCTGTAACACTTCACGAAGTGTTGCATATTTTAGAATTCAAATCTATTGTAACACTTCTCAAGTGTTGCCTATTTCTGAATTCAAACCTACTGCAACACTTCACAAGTGTTGTCTATTTTTGAATTCAAAAATTAATCTTCACTTAAATATTTTTTTGTCATTTTAAAACACACTCAAAATTATTAATTATTAATAATTTACAATAGTACACACAAAGATAAAAACATATGTTAAAATTAAAAAGTTAATATATCTAATTCGAGTTTGAAACATAAAAACAAATATTGTGCTACTCAATTATTTAAAATATATAGAAACATAGAGGTATGTTGAAGTGTAGAATATTTTAATGAGTTACTTATGATATAAGTAACTAGGTGATTAAGTTACTTGTTATACAATTAACTAACTAATTAAGTTGGTTTCGATTCGTAATGGATCTGACCTGCCGCCGCCACCAATTGAACTTTGTTTGTCCATTATTGTCGGACTTCCGACTGTTGTACTCACCATCGTAGGTAACCGTCAGCCACCTCCCTGCGGCTTCGAAGCTGCCGCTAAATTTTCAAATGGCCATCGGACTAGCGCTCCTGTGTACTTTGTCGACAATAACAACAATGATAAAAATGAAAATATGTTTTTATCTTGGTTCACCGTTAACGAGTTTAATCCAGTTCACTCTCCAGAGTGATTTTTCCTTCTCAACATGACATAATCCAATAACCAAACTGATTACAATCTCAAAGACTACCCGTCAATGACTTCTTAAGGATTCTGAGTTACCTTAGTCCCTTAAGGAGTTACAACTCAAAGACTAACTGTGAATGACTTCTTAAAGCTTTTGAATATACCCTAGCCCCTCAAGAAATTTAACAACTATTAAATACAAGATTTGTGTTTACAAAGTTGTTTCTAAATAAGCATATCCACAAAGTGATTATCATACTTTATACTTAAGAATATATGAAATAAAGTGCTAAGTGTTTCTCTCTATTTTCTCTTTCTTGAATTTTATTTTCTTTATTGAAATTCCTTCAACATGAAGTTCATTCAAGTTCTTCATAAAAGCTCTTCAAAAACTTTGTTTTTTTTACAATTTATGTGTCCTCTTTATGTAGATGAAGAATGAGACCTTTGACGGATATAATTAGAAATTTCTTCAAATCCACAAATGTAATAATTGATATGAGGTTTAGCCGTAAATCATGGGTAGTGGAGAGAAAATCTTTTATAGTCGTTTATAGTATAATCCTTTTGATTTCGCAGCTTAACTGGTACTATATTCTTAGAATATTCATTCATTTAATTTCTCTAAATCGTTGGCTTCATGTATGAGAGATTTAAAGTCTGATCAAAGTTTAGAGCCTTGAGAATAGACTTCAGAGTCTAATGAAAATGGGGCTTGAATGAATCAGAGTGCATCTGGGTTGTTTACTTCAGCAAGCTTTGACTGGTATATCCAGAGTTGACTTTAAGTTTAGTACTTCTTCAGATTATCACTCTGGTTCAAAATCAGATAATGTCCAGAGTCCAGAGTCTCTCTTTGTTTAGAGTCCAGAGTCTTTTTATCCATAGTCTCTCATTGTTCAGAGTCCAGAGTCTGTTTTGCTTAGCTTTAATCAGCATCTGACTTGTCCAAAGTCTTCTCTATTTAGGATCTGACTTGTTCAAATTCTACTTTACTTAACTTCTAGCTTGTTCAGAGTCTACTTAATTTGGCTTTAGGATTTGATCAGGTTCTGCACACTCAACAAACTGCTAGAGTATAAAATTGCTCTTTATACTTTGTTATCATCAAAATTTAAGGATATAGATGTAAAACCAAACTTGTTTCAACAATCTCCCCATTTTTGATGATGACAAATATTATAATTTTGATGAATAATTTTGACATCACAAATAATCAACTAAAAATCAGATATAGGTTTGTAAGCTCCCCCTAAATTTTAGACTTCAAAATTTTCTTAGCTTAAGGTCACAAAGTGAGGTTTTCAAGCTCCCTCTGAGAGTAAGACTTATAAATTTTTTTATTATCAATAAACATAGATAATCATAAAATTAATTCAATAAATATAAAATATTTTGGATTTATCTTGGGATAAAAATGAATCAAAATCATTTATTTTTCTCCCCCTTTATCATTAATAAAAAAAATAGATAACATTTACGGACTTTAAATTTTATTTTTGAAAGTGACACTACATAATGATATAAACATAATCAAACTAGTAAACGAAAATTTTAGGATTATGGTAGTGAACTAGCTAGAACAGTTGATAACATCTCTTCAATTCTCGAGTTGGTCCAACCTTGTTACGAAAACTGAGCATTTGAGAGCATCAATAGAATTCAAACTTGTGGAGATGTGCTTGAAAACCAAGAAAATTTATCTCTCTTACGTCCATCGGAGCACATTAGTAAAGCTGATTTTCATTTATCTCAAACTCTCTATATAAGTGAGACTTCGTTGCAAGCAAGGTCATAATCCTCTCTTTTTCATCTATCTCTTCTTATATATGATAATATCAGTAAATCATCTAATAATTATAAGAAGGTTTCCTCCAAAGAAGTCAACAAGGATACTTAGAAGGTCAAAGATGCTAAGGGGAAGACACACAAAGATGATAGGTTCAAATCCTCTGAAGGTGCACAAACCCAAGCTGGTACATATGTCAGAACAACTTGTAACACCTCAAAATTTGCCCTCCTCTCTTGGGACTAGCATAGCATAGTGCATTTCATTTTGTAGGACATTAGTCATTACATATTTCATATCATGGGATAATAGGCAAGTCATCCTCCTAAGTTTTGCTCAGAAGATAGAGAGGTTAAAAGCTTCAAGCCTGAGGGTCTCATGAATTGATCACTAGCCATCTGAGGGTTTGTGCTTCAATTAGGGTTTATTGGTTCCTCAAGAAGGATGAGTGTTATCTTATTTGCCAGAGTATATCACCATCATCATGGTTTTATCATCACCAAGAGGTTCATTGTGCCTGATCTTGTTCCTTGGGATTAGGGTTTTGACCTCTGGTCAACCCTAATCAGTTGCATTCTACCAGTCAGGGTTTTTCAAGGAGATGAGGTCTTTAATGAGATGGAGATCATCATATGATTTTATTGAGCTTGTATAAGCTAGGGTTTCATTTTGGTTCCATTTCATCAAGTGGTTGAGGCTCAGAATCATCAGTATATGTTCAAGTCATCTGTCAACCATAAAAGTCAACTGCAAAGTCAACTGTAGATTTGGAGGGGGGAAGTGATCAGAGATACTTCATTCATGTTCAAACAAGTCTCATTTGACATTTCAAACATCAACATTGAAGAATTTGAAGTCAGGTCAAGACTTTCCAAAAATAGAAAGTGACCTATAATGTGAACTTTCCAAAAATGGAAAGGTTTTGGACCAACTTCAACTTAACTTTACATCATCAAGAAAGCTTCAAATGAAATTTTGTCCAACATGAAAGTTGAATATCTTTCTCTCCCATTTCCAAAAAGTCCAAGATCATGGATTTCTCATGTGTGGTTAAGGAGATATGGTTCAATCATGGCAAAGTGTGTTCAAAGGTTCAAATGAGCATAACTTTCAAACCAAAACTCCAATTTGGGTGGTTCTTTTTGCACTTTGATCCTTGTAACATGTATTTTCCAAGCATACTATCACTTGGCATGAAATCTCATTGCATGATCATTGGTGCATTCATGAAGATTTTTGGGAAAAATTTCATAAACTCATTTTGGGTGAACATATGCATACCAAACCAATTCTAATATGTGCATGAACTCATTTTTAGTGGTTTTGGGCCAAGAACATGTACTGTTCACGTGCATGGGGGTGCATGGAGTGAGAATTGCATTTTTGCACTTACACCACAAAAGTGATTAACCTCATTTGCATTTTGCCTAAACATTTCCTAAACATGATTAGCATGGAGTATAAATGCTTAAACCCTAACTGTTTTCAGAAAAGAAACACATTTCAGATCTAGATTTCACAAATTCTCCAAATTTTTCTCTCACTTTTTTTGCAAAATTCTTCAAACACAAGCACTTTTCATTGATCCATTCATCCTCATGAAGCATAATTGAGCACATTTGGACGTGGAAACAGAGGAAATCGTTGCATTCTTGTTCATGTTCAAGGTGTGAAGCATCCATGGAAGTTGGAGATTCAACTGATTTTGTGCATCTTTGAGCTTCCATTTCATCATCATTCATCTCATAAGCATCATAGGAGAAGATTTGAAGCGTGGCAAGGCTTGGAAGCACGTGATTTCAATTCTGTTCATCAAGAGGTACCTAAGTTGCTTTGAGTTCTCTTGAACTTGCTTTTGCTTGGCTTGTGGTTTGCTTACCACCTAGGTATAACTCTCTGACTTCATGTAGTTTGGAAGACCTGTCCTGTTATGTGGGCAGGCACCTGTCTGAAGCCCTCCTTAAGAGGCAATGCTTGTGAATGTTTACTTTTGTGCCAAGCAGGTAAAGACCTCTTAGGAGGCAATTGGCAGATAAAAGAGATGTGTAGTCCATCTCCTGCTATTCAGTTGTGTCATTCACTTTGCTCACACACCTTGTGTTGATGCATTGTGGATAATAACCCAAGATCTTTGTTGTGTCAGTCATATGTGGAGAAGAGTTTCTACTTTTCTGAACTCCCACACTTTCATTGTTTGAAGCTCTCCCAGGCCAGGGATAAGAGCTGTGAGGTCTTACCCTCACTTCCCATTTCCTCTGCTTCACCCTAACTCTCAATGTTAGGGTTAAGAGCTAACTACACCTCATCCTAGTGGCTTGTTTGTCAAGGTTGACATGACCCATTGACTAAAGCCTAGCCTTGTATGAGCCCATCTGTTTGTATATAGTATGTGTGCTTGCTTTGTGTGCTTGTATGTATTTGCTTGTGCTGTTTAGGATAGCTTGCTTCCTATGCAAGTTAGATAGAAACCTTAACATAGGGATCGTATGGATGCTAACTTCTAGGCTCGAGTCGTAGTCTCCCTAGTAGTTGGTGTCTCCCTTTGTATCTGGTTAGGTTAGAAGTTCTTTCCCGATGTAGGGGAACTACGTCGCCCTGATCCTCATACCAGATGAGGTACGTAGGCAAGAGATGAGCTGATCTCTCCGGGCGCCCTTTTTCTTTTTCAACCCCTTTGCGTGTGTTCGGAATCTGACGTAAGTCCAGCGATTGACAGTTGGTTTCCTGTGTCTTGTTTGCTTGTTGGAGTCTGACGTAAGTCCAGCGAATGGCAGTTGGTTTCCTGTGTCTTGTTTGCTTGTTGGAGTCTGACGTAAGTCCAGCGATTGGCAGTCAGTTTCCTGTGTGTGTTTGTTGGTTCGGAGTCTGATGTAAGTCCAGCGATTGGTAGTCGGTTTCCTGTTTGTGTTTTGTTTGGCGTGCGTTAGCCGAACTACGGTAGCTCTGATTCTCATTCCAGATGAGATACGTAGGCATAGGATGCGATATCCTATCGAGCACATTTCCCATTTCCCCGAACTACGTCGACTCTGATGTTTGTGTCTGACAAACTACGTAGGCCCAGGATGCGATATCCTGCCGAGTCACCTTCTTCCGTCTTCTTCCGCCTGTCTTGTTATTCCAGTGTGTGTGCATGTTTTGAGCAGTTTCTTTTAGCAACCTTATTCTATTTCTTTTGAGCATGGATCCCGTCGAGTACGACGGACGTGAAGGGTGCTAATACCTTCCCCTTGCGTAACCGACTCCCGATCCTTGTAATCTCCGGTCGTAAGACCATTTCCTTTCCAGGTTTACTTCGAGCGTTTCCTTTCCCTCTTGTGGGATAAATAACGCACGGTGGCGGCTCTGTTTGTTTTGCTTTTTCCCGCCGGTTGTTTTTCGCGGATGCGACAGCTGGCGACTCTGCTGGGGACATAGAAGTCGACCTCTTGCTGGTCCATCTTCCCTAAGCGAGTCTTTCCTAGCGCTCTCTAGGATAGTTTAGGTTGCTTGTGTTGCTCAATTTATTGCATTTATAATCATTATGTTGTATATATTTGCATAAATGTTTGCATGCATCATACTATCATTGTGCTGTCTTCTGTACAGGTGGTTCCTCTGATTTGGGGTGGGTGTTTTGAGTGGGGTTAAAACCCAGGCCCGAGTATACACCTAGGATTAGTGTGGTCTCACGTTCCTCACATGTTGGTTGGGCATGTTGTTGCGACGTGACATACCACAAGCCGGACAAGGTTCATCTGAGAGAGCTCTTCCATTGTGGAGTGTTCCACTCTGGTTGGGTTACCTCTTTTGAGCTATTGACTTCGGTGACCGTTCCTTCCCGGATCTTTGGTTTATACGATCTTATGAGAGCTGCAACGGCACACCCGAAAGGGCAAACCCGTTGAGTATCTTTGCCCGATTGTCGAGACCATTATCCGCCTTAGGATGACCTGATTAGAATTCACCTGTGAGGGGAGGGTTGATTCTTACAGATATGTGTTCTGATGGTGACTGTGATGGTGACTAATGGTTCAGTTATTGGTCAGAGTCCTGTTTATAAGTCGGATTTATGGATATTTATTTCTGAGACGCCGGAGTTCTGTCCGTGGTATTTATCAGTGGGGATCCGTTTATTTCAGGATTCCCTGGGTTGATTCAGAGATTGTTGTGGCTATCAGTTCAGTGTTTTCTCTGTGATGATGGTGATGTATCCTTCCGTTCCGTTTATTTCGGAACCCCAAGTCGGATTTGTGGTTACTTAGTGCCTCAGATGGTTGTGATCAGTTCAGAGACCGGGGCTTCTGTACAATTGATGATCAGATGACTTGGAGGATGGCACAATGCATTGCATTCATACATCAGCATCATTCACATTTTGCATTTATCCGCATCTAACTCATGTTTATCCATATGCAGGGGACATTCTTGATTGAGATCCTGGTTGAGAGACTTCTTTGCTCAGACATGAGGCCTGGTTTGAAGGACGATGTTGTCTACAGTTTCTTTGATCCAGAGATCACTGTGCTGAAGGAGATGATAACATTGATTACACCTGACCATGTGGGGATGTTCCGTGAGACTTATGGGGGTATTCTGAAGATGGTTTTCAGGCTCACTGACAGGGATAGGAGCGTCATCCATACTCTTCTCCAGTTTTATGACCCTGGTTTGAGATGTTTAGTCTTCCCGGATTACTTATTGGGGCCTTTGATAGAGGATTATGCTGGTATCTTGGGCATTCAGATCAGAAATCAGGTTCCTTTCTATGCTACTAAGGAAGAACCTGATATTGGTGGGATCTCCCGTGCTCTTTATTTGAGTCCAGAAGTGACTAAAGGAGGTCTGAAAGAGAAGGGGAAGTTGCCTGGTTTTCATCTAAGTTTCTTGGAGGCTAAAGCCAAGGAGTATGCTGATTTGGGTGACTGGAAAGCTGTCTGCGCTTTGATTGCTGTGAGCATTTATGGAATCATCCTGTTCCCTAACCAGAAGAACTTTGTGGATATTAATGCCATCCGTTTGTATGTTCAGAAGAATCCTATTCCTACCTTGGTTGGGGATGTTTATTACTTGGTCCATAACAGGAATGAGAAGCGGCGTGGGGGATTGATCAGATGTTGTGCTCAGCTACTATACAAATGGTTTATGGGATATTTGCCTTCCAGGGGTGCTTTTGTTCTTCTTGACCATACTGTAAATTGGGCGACCAAGTTGATGGGTTTGCGGGCCAAAGACATAGCTTGGACTCACAGTAGTGGGGTTGGACAAGATTTCATTTGCAGTTGTGGGGGTTTTCCCAATGTGCCTCTTATAGGAGTTCATGGTTGCATTAATTGTAACCCGACGCTTCTTAAGAGACAAATGGGATTCGCTATGGAGGTTCCTCCTTTCAAGAGTGAGATTCAGGAAACTTTGTATTTCCCGGTTGAGGGTAACCAGTCACGGTTGAGGCAAGTGTCTGACGCATGGCGCAGCATTCAAAGGAAAGGCAAGTTTTCTTGGGGTAGAGCTAATAACAGGTCTTTTCCTCCGTTTGATGATTGGCTCAGCAAGAGAGTGGAGTTCACTCGTCTACCATTTCCTGTGGGTGATCCTTGGTATCCGTTGATTGAGGAATCTCATTCTTCTGTCAGTATGGAAGAGTTCCTAGAGATGAAGAGGGAGAGAGATCAGCTGCATGCAGAGAAGACTGAATTGGAGATGAGTGTTGCTAGAGTCCAAATGGCTAATCAGGAAATCAAAGGGAAAATGGAAGACCAGGATAAGAGACATGCTCTTGTGGTGAAGCGCTTTGAGATAGACACCGCTTATTATGGCAAGGTCAGCCAAGCTTTAGAGTCATCCACGAGGGAGCATGACATCACCAAGGAGAGGTTGGCTAGGGCTTCGAAGGTCATTGAAGATGAGAAGAGGAGACAAATCCTTGTGAGGGATCAAAGGGAAGACAGAGTCAGAACCCTTATTGCCGAGTGGGAGGCAAAGCTGAAGATTAAGGAAGCAGAAAACGCGAAGATCATTGCCGAGAGAGATCATTATCTTGCTGAGAGAGATCATTACTTCCGATAGATGAAGATTCACCAGAAGGAGGTGGGGAGATTGCAGCAGGAGAACTCCGAGCTCAGGTTCGCCGTGAAGTTTACCAGGATGGTTGATGATGTAGGGCCTTCTGTGGGACCTTCGTCAGACTAGACCTTTCTTATTTGTGTTGGATTACCGTCAGGCCTGTTGAAGGAATTCACTTGCTTGTATTTTCTTTCTGATTCTGGAGAATTGTATTTGATTTGTATCAGACTTGATGTATGACTCTCGCACTTATTGTGCACTTTTGGTATACAATGGTTATTTTCATTCAGTGATCGATCTTCAAGCTTTATTTGCTTTCTTGTATGCACTCACATAGCACACACATGGTTGGGTGATATCTTTTCTAAATCATAATTCTCTGATTTGTATGATGAAATCATTCGATGAATGACAAAATATTGCTGCCGGATTATTATCTGTCTCGATGAAGCCAGGATCGAAAGACAGAGTGTTCCTCATATGGATAGACATTGCATTCATGCATGAATCATAAATAACTTGTCTTCTATTTTGCAGGTGTCAGATTCTAACGTGCTTGATTGTTTCAGGAATCATTGCTCGTGCGCGTAGAATCATTCCCTTGCATGCAACCCGTCCACACAGATACTTTACCAGACGCAACACACCCAGGCTGATGGATCTACCCAACGCAGATTTTCTCGAGCTGAAAGAGAAAATGAATGAACTGATTAATGTCATGCAAGGGTTTGCCGTGGGGCAAAAGGCACCTGCTGATAAAGTGGAGAAGCTCGAGCGGGCTTCAGCTGCTAACAGTGGTGTCAACTTGGAGGGTGTCTCCAACCATGGCCTTGGTGGTTCCAGGGATGGAGGAGATCTCGGAAAGAAGACGACTGCTGGCCTGGTGATCAACAATGGGGGTGGTTTCGGTGCTGCCACAAGCGGTAGACCAGGTCCGATGGGCAATAATCTGAAGGACAGCCTGTTTCCTCCTTTCTTCGGGGCTGAAGAGGATAGAGAGGAAGACAGAGAAGCAGATTAATTCTCCATGTTAAATGAACAGTTTGGGCAGTACGGTGTCCAACCACCAAACAAAGAGATTCAGGTGCTGGCGGAGAAAATCAGGGCTCTTGAAAGCTATGCTACTCCAGGGGTTGTCAATATGTCTAATATGGGGCTGGTTGAGGGGATTGTGATCCCGCAAAAATTTAAAGCGCCGGCATTTGACAAGTATAATGGGAGTTCTTGCCCGGAAACTCACCTCCAGGCTTTTGTCCGTAAGATTTCTGCTTATACAATGGACCAGAAGCTATGGATGTATTTCTTCCAGGACAGTCTGTCTGGGGGATCTTTGGAATGGTACACCAAGCTGAGGTCGTCTGACATCAAAAGCTGGCAGGATCTTGGTGATGCATTCTTTAAACAATACCAGTTCAACGCTGATATGGCTCCTAGCCGTACCCAATTGCAGGGTATGTCTCAGAAGCCTAATGAGGGGTTTAAAGAATATGCACAGAGGTGGAGGGAGCTGGCGGCCCGAGTCCAACCTCCGTTGGTAGACCGAGAAATGTCAGATCTGTTTATGGGTACCCTGCAGGGGACCTTCGCTGAAAGAATGGTTGGATGCCCGGTTACCAACTTTGCTGATATAGTGGTGGCTGGAGAAAGAATTGAAAGTTGGTTGAAGCTGGGAAAGATACAAGGTAATGCTTCGTCGTCTGGATCGAAGAAGCCCTTTGGAAATGGTCAGAGGAAGAAGGAGGGTGACACCAGTGCAGTGTATGCTCAGAGGGGGCAGAGAAGGGATCGTTACTACCAGCACACTACTGTGGTAACCATTCCTGCTGATAATCAGCCTGCGCAACAACAACAACAACAACCGCAACAACAACGGTAACCATTTCAACAGAGACCGCAGAGGGTCGGGTATCAAGTAAGAGGACGAATGAATGATCGTCAATTTGATAGGCCACCTGTGACCTATTCATTCTTGTTGAAGAAACTGAAAGACTTAGGGTTGGTCCAGCTGAGGACGTTGGCACTGTTGAGACCTGATCAGAGGCCGGCCAGTTTTGATGAGAACGCCAAATGCGAATTTCACTCAGGTGCCCCTGGACACAACGTAGAAAACTGCAAAGCTTTTAAGCATGTGGTCCAGGACTTGGTGGATTCTAAGGCAATTAACTTTGCACCATCTCCAAATATGAATGCTAATCCCATGCCTGCGCATAGTCAAATGGGGGTGAATGCAGTTTCTGAAGAAGGCAAAATCGGGCTGATGAGTGTGAATCAGTTGAAGACTCCGTTGGCTGAGATCAAAAGACAACTGTTGAAGAATGGGGTCTTTCTGGGCTGTGATAACTGTTGTGCTGCGTGCACTGTTGTTTCTGATGGGTGTGTATTGCTGAGGGAGGCTGTCCAGAGGCTGATGGATGAAGGAAGCCTCAGGTTTGAGAAGGTTGATTTGGTGAAGGAAGATGTCTCCACCATAACCATTTACTTCGATCTGGTTGATTTGTCAATGCTGGCCGATGCGGCTCCAGTTACTATCACGGTACCTAGGTCTATTCCTTATGACAAAGATGACGTCGTGCCATGGCATTATGGTGGAGAAGTATATTGTAATGGGGAAAAGTTGGATGATCAGACTGCGGATGAAATCACCATTTCAAAGGTGGATAATGCCGGACCTAGTGGGTTCACTCGCAGTGGAAGGTTGTTTGCACCGGACACCTTGAGGAATGGGGATGGAGAGAAAGAAAAGAAGGATAAGGCCGAGGCTTTAGCCAGGGTAAGAGGGAAACAAGTGGTGAATGAAGGTACTCCTGTGGTGACACCGGCGCCTGGTGGGTCGGAGAAAGAACTTGATGACGAAGCTGAAGAATTTCTGAGAATCATCAAGAAGTCGGAGTACAAGCTTGTTGACCACTTGCAACAGACCCCATCCAAGATCTCGATCTTGTCATTATTGCTGAGTTCTGAGGGGCACAGGGAGGCTTTATTGAAGATACTAAAGAGAGTCTATGTTCCTCAAGAGATCACAATCAATCGGTTAGAGACGGTGGTGTCAAATGTCAATGCCGGCCATGGGCTGGGTTTCACTGATTTAGATCTGACTGTGGATGGGAGGAATCATAATAGGGCATTACACATTGCTATGGAATGTAAAGGAGCCGTGCTCTCGCACGTGTTGGTTGATACTGGCTCATCTTTAAATGTGTTGCCGAAGAAAGCCTTGGCGAAGCTGAACTGTGAAGGGTTGATCTTGACGCCCACTGACCTGATAGTGAGAGCTTTTGACGGTTCGAAGCGGGCTGTGTTTGGGGAAGTGGAGCTCCCCATGAAGATCGGGCCTGATGTGTTTAAGTCGGTATTTTATGTCATGGATATTCAGTCGGCATACAGTTTCCTGTTGGGTAGACCATGGATTCATGCTGCTGGGGCGGTGACGTCGACTTTGCACCAGAAATTGAAGTATATCTGGGATGGGCAGGTCGTCACAGTCTGTGGAGAGGAGGACATCTTCGTCAACCACCTATCATCGTTCAAGTATGTTGAAATGGACGGTGATATATGGGAAACGCCAAGTCAAGCATTCGAAACCGTCAAGGTGGAGAATGCTCTTTTTGCCAAAGAGGAGGAGAATCCGTCCATTTCTTCGTACAAGCAGGCTGCCGAGGTGGTGAAGAGTGGGGAAGCTCCTGGTTGGGGGAAGATGATGGACATCACCGCCAAGAAAGACAAATTCGGAGTGGGTTATCAGCCGGGCCGAGGCTCGTCTGGACAAGGTAGAGGACGTCGTCCGTCATTCACATTCACCAGTGCTGGAATGCTGGATCCAGATCACATCTGTATGGTGGGCGAAGAGGTCGACAGTGACTGCGAGATGGATCAATGGATAAAACCGTGCGTACCAGGGATGGAAGTCCAGAACTGGAAGGCCGAAAAGATCATCACTGTCACTCTACTTGAAGAGTAATATTTTTTGTTTTCAATTTTATCTGCATGAAAGCCATACGTTTTGCCCGAAGCGTAATGGTTCATTGTAAGGGCCATCTCATGTTTCATTTTGCAATATTTGCATCATAAATAAAAGGATGTTTTTCATTAAAAGCGGTGTTCCCTGTTTTTCATTTATTTTTGCAATTTAATAAAAACAAAAACAAATGGCAATGTTTATTTTCATTTTCTTTTTTTCAATTTGTCTCGCTCCGGTTCTAAAGCAATGCATGAATCAACATTCATGCAGATGCGATTTCTCGCCGGATCTCATTGATAACAGTCCTGTTACACCCTCATATGACTTCGACAATCCGATCTATCATGCCGAAGAAGAAGGCAAAGAAGATTGTGAACTGCCAGAGGAATTAGCCAGGTTATTGAAACAAGAGGAAAAGGTGATTCAACCGCACGAGGAACAAGTCGAGATTGTGAATCTGGGTACCGACGAGGTCAGAAAGGAAGTGAAAATAGGGGCCGCTTTGGAGGCGAGTGTCAAGAGCAGAATGGTAGCCTTGTTAAAAGAGTATGTTGATATCTTCGCCTGGTCTTATCAAGACATGCCAGGGTTGGATACCGATATTGTTGTGCACAAGCTACCGGTGAGAGCAGATTGTCCTCTAGTGAAGCAGAAGTTGCGCAGAACTCGACCTGAGATGGCCATGAAAATCAAAGAGGAAGTGCAGAAGCAGTTGGATGCTGGTTTCCTCGCTGTTACTAATTATCCGCCTTGGGTCGCGAACATTGTGTCGGTCCCGAAGAAGGATGGGAAGGTGAGAATGTGTGTGGACTACCGAGATTTGAACAGAGCTAGCCCGAAGGATGATTTCCCGCTACCTCACATTGATGTGTTGGTAGATAATACAACTCAATTCTCGGTGTTTTCCTTCATGGATGGCTTTTCTGGCTATAATCAAATCAAAATGTCGCCAGATGATATGGAGAAAACAACGTTCATCACACCGTGGGGCACTTTCTGTTATAAGGTGATGCCATTTGGTCTCAAGAATGTCGGTGCTACTTATCAGAGAGCCATGGTGACTTTGTTTCATGATATGATTCATCATGAAATTGAATGCTATGTTGATGATATGATAGCAAAATCCCAAACAGAAGAGGGGCATTTGGTAGACTTGGCCAAGTTGTTTGACCGGTTGAGACAATTCAGACTGAGGTTGAATCCGAATAAGTGCACTTTCGGGGTGCGGTCTGGTAAATTGCTGGGGTTCATTGTAAGTGAAAAAGGAATCGAGGTTGATCCTGCTAAAGTAAAAGCAATACAAGAAATGCCTGAGCCGAGGACGGAGAAAGAGGTTCGTGGTTTCTTAGGTAGATTGAACTACATTTCACGGTTCATATCTCATCTAACAGCCACGTGCGAACCTATATTCAAGTTGTTGAGAAAAGATCAAATGGTCAGGTGGAATAATGATTGCCAAGCGGCATTTGAAAAGATAAAAGAGTATTTGCAGGAGCCTCCGATTCTAATGCCTCCTGTGGAGGGACGACCGTTAATTCTGTACTTGACAGTCCTCGAGGGGTCTATGGGGTGCGTACTGGGGCAACATGACGAGTCTGGTCGAAAAGAGCATGCCATATACTACCTTAGCAAAAAGTTTACCGACTGTGAAACAAGATTTTCACTGCTTGAGAAAACTTGTTGTGCTTTGGTATGGGTTGCTCGCCGACTGAGACAGTATATGCTGGTTCATACCACTTTGTTGATTTCCAAGATGGATCCAATCAAGTACATTTTTGAGAAGCCAGCATTGACCGGACGGGTTGCGAGGTGGCAAATGATTTTGACTGAATATTGTAACACCCTTCTAAAATACCCCAATAATTAATTAATTCAACAAAATATAAATCAGAGTAGATATGCAATTTAAGGGTGTCACACTTGACACTTCACGCCATTCATCAATTTAACGGGTCATGCTCATTTATTAATCAAAACAAGGCATTGCACAATCCGCAGCGGATAGAAATCTAACAACATGCAAACCATGTAACACATTACATGTAAAATTATTCAACAACCAAATGAAAACAAGGTAAAACATCCCGTCCCGATGTTACATATACCAGAGCATGACCCACTAAGGAACTACACTAGACTTCAAGCACTAGCTTCTACTCAATCACTGCTCGTTACCTGAAACATAGTTGTAAGGGTGAGTTCCTCAATCGATATAATAAGCATTATAAAATATCATGTAATGCTAAGTAATTTAACACATTTCATCACCCAAATCAGATCACACATTCAGCAACGACAACATCAACTCAAAATCATAATCATACTCAACCCAACACAAAACACACGTATAATATTGGAATACATCCATTCATATTATACGCCATACATACATTATGCAATGAGACTCTATGCATGCGGTACCGACTATTCGTGAACACATAGTTCAACCTCACCGATCAAACCCAGATACGGCTACCAAGCTCACTAGTCCCACTCATTTGAGACCTAGTGACTCACTCACTAATTCCTCACCATGGGAATTAGCTACCACCATAAAGGCCATGCTATGCACGCTAAATCACCTAGCATGCAAACATCAACAACAATCCACAACAACTCACTCACTAATTCCTCACCATGGGAATTAGCTACCACCATAAAGGCCATGCTATACACGCTAAATCACCTAGCATGCAAACATCAACAACAATCCAAGATAGACATATGCTCACACTCTAAGCCATAAACAGTCCATTCACAATTGCATACATAACAGATACATTCACAGCATTATGCATACCATCATACATCATCAGCATATTTATCACAGAATCATATTCATATCATGCCAAATAATAAATCACAGTATTAGCACACTCTACTAATACCTATACTGCTCAAAACAACGGGAAATGATCCCTACTATATCATACATGCAATATATCATTCACCAATATAGGCCAATCATCAAATATGTACACATAATTCCATTCCAAAACGTACACAATATTCAAATATCAAATTTTCACTTTTCCAACAGCGTTAACCCGTTAACGCCCTGGGTTAACCCGTTAACGCAAGACAGAATACAAATTTAACAGTTTTTCAACAGTGTTAACCGGTTAACGCCCTGGGTTAACCTGTTAACGCAAGACAGAATGCAATTCTAACAGGATTTTAACAGTGTTAACTGGTTAACGCCCTGGGTTAACCTGTTAACGCAAGACAGAATGCAATTCTAACAGGATTTCAACAGCGTTAACCTGTTAACGCATTTGGTTAACCCGTTAACGCAAGACAGAATACGTTTTTGGCAAATTATAACAGTGTTAACCCGTTAACGCCCTGGGTTAACCCGTTAACGCAAAACATAAATTAATTCTTTTAATTTTCATAACAGTGTTAACCGGTTAACACCCTGGGTTAACCGGTTAACGCAAGACAGAAAGCTGTTCCTGCGCTAACACGAACAGAATGCAGAATCACCCGCATTTCTCGCTGTTGGAGGACTTCCGGACCTCCGATTTCGACTCCGTAAAAAGCTACACTTCCAGGAAAATACGACTCATCCAAACATAGGTTCATTCATAGTTTTAACGTAATTATCCATCACAAATCAAGGGTTTTATCAAAACCCAATTAGAGTCGATTCAATGGCTTATTACTACCCATTACATGTTAATCCATAATACCCATTAAACGACGATAAACCCCCCTTACCTGAGTTAATCCGGCAATCCTTTAACTTCAAGCTTTTCCCTTCTTCAACCCTTGTTCTCTTGCTCTTCCTCTTTGCCCTTTTCTCACTTTCTGTCGCTTCTTTGGTTTTCACGTGAAAAACCCTTTTTACCAAATGGAACTCTTTATATATATTCCAACTTTATTATTCCAATAATAATAATCCAATAATATTCCAATTATTTAATTAAATTAATAATATACTATTAACTTAAATTAAATAATTATCATATTTTATCGGGGTGTTACAACTCTCCCCCACTAAAAGAGTTTTCGTCCTCGAAAACATACCTCAAGCGAATAACTCTGGATAAGACTCCTTCATCTGACTCTCAAGTTCCCAAGTCACATTGCCACCTGCTGGTCCTCCCCAAGCTACCTTTACCAAGGCAATCTCTTTACCCCGCAACTGCTTCAACTCTCGATCCTCGATCCTCATAGGTGATGTTTCAACAGTCAGGTTATCTCTCACCTGTACATCATCTACTTGGACCACATGCGACGGATCAGGAATGTACCTCCTCAACTGAGACACATGAAAAACCTCATGCAAATTCGCAAGTGACGGCGGTAAAGCGATACGATAGGCTACCTCCCCTATCCTCTCCAAAATCTGATAAGGACCAATAAATCGAGGTGTCAACTTCTTCGACTTCAAAGCTCGACCAACCCCAGTTCTCGGAGTAACACGAAGAAACACATGATCTCCCTCTTGAAACTCAAGTGACTTCCTCCTCTTGTCGTGATAACTCTTCTGACGACTCTGAGCAATCCTCATCTTCTCCCGAATCATCTTAATCTTTTCCGTAGTTTGTTGAACAATCCCCGGTCCAACCACAACACTCTCACCGGACTCATACCAACATAAAGGTGTCCGACATCTCCTACCATACAAAGCTTCAAACGGTGCCATACCAATGCTCGAATGAAAACTATTGTGTAGGTAAACTCAATCAAAGGTAAATAACAATCCCAAGCACCTCCCTTTCCAAAACACAAGCCCTCAAAAGATCCTCCAGTGACGGAATCGTCCTCTCAGTCTGACCATCAGTCTGCGGATGATATGCAGAACTCAATTTCAGCTTAGTTCCCAAAGCCCTCTGCAAACCTTCCCAGAACTTCGATGTAAATCTAGGATCTCTGTCCGAAACAATACTCGACGGAATACCATGCAAACTTACAATTTTCTCAATATACAACTCAGCTAATCTCTCTAATGGATAATCCATTCTGATCGGAATGAAATGAGCCGATTTTGTCAATCTGTCAACAATCACCCAAATAGCTTCAAAATTCTTAATTGTCCTCGGTAAACCAGAAACAAAATCCATACTGATACTATCCCACTTCCACTCTGGAATAGCCAACGGTTGCATTAGCCCAGACGGCTTCTGATGCTCAATCTTTGACTTCTGACAAGTCAAACAAGAATAAACAAAACTCGCAATTTCTCTTTTCATTCCCGGCCACCAAAATAACTTTTTCAAATCATGATACATCTTCGTAGCCCCAGGATGAATACTCAGGCCACTACGATGTCCTTCCTCAAGAATACTCTTCTTAAGTTCGGTAACATCCGGAATACACACCCGATTACCAAATTTCAAAACACCATTCTCATCAACTCTGAATTCACCACCTTGACCTTGATTCACTAGAGTCAACTTATCAACCAAAAGCACATCGGATTTCTGACCCTCTCTAATCCCATCCAGAATACCACTCGTTAACTTCAACATTCCCAATTTAACACTATTGTGAGTACTCTCACACACCAAACTCAAGTCTCTAAACTGCTCAATTAAATCCAATTCCTTAACCATTAACATAGACATATGCAATGATTTCCGACTCAATGCATCAACCACTACGTTTGCTTTACCCGGATGGTAATTCAAACCAAAGTCATAATCCTTCAGAAACTCTAACCATCTCCTCTGTCTCATATTCAGCTCTTTCTGATCAAACAAATACTTTAAACTTTTATGGTCACTGAAAACCTCAAATCTTGACCCGTACAAGTAATGCCTCCATAACTTCAGAACAAATACCACAGCTGCCAACTCTAAATCGTGTGTCGGATAGTTCCTCTCATGAACCTTCAGTTGTCTCGAAGCATAAGCTACAACCTGCTTATTCTGCATCAAAACACCACCCAAACCCAACAATGAAGCATCACAGTAAACCTCAAATGGTTCCGATGGACTTGGTAATATCAGAATAGGAGCAGTAGTTAACCTTCTCTTTAACTCTTGGAAACCTTCTTCACATTTTGAGTCCCAAACAAACGCTTGCCCCTTTCTAGTCAACATCGTCAACGGTAACGCCAACTTAGTGAAGGTGAGAAAAACAAGAAAGGGGGGGTTTGAATTGTTTGAAAAATAAGCGCTTTTGCAAAATGAAATCACACAATGATTTTATACTGGTTCGCTTATAACACAAAGCTACTCCAGTCCACCCGGCCAAGGTGATTTCGCCTTCAACAAGGACTTAATCCACTAATCTTGAAAGATTACAAACAACCCCTAAGAGAAAAGAAAATCTCTTAGTCCTCTCAAGTCTACAGACTACAAAGAGTCACTTGAGGAAATCAAATAAAAATAGATACAAGATGTGTAATCTAGAGTGCTTCTAAGAAAGCAAATATTACAAACTTAAGAATAAATTTTTCACTTGATAAGCAAAAGCTTAGTGAAAATCTTTGAAGAACAAAGATGTTTGAGCGTGATATGATTTCAGTATAGTTTTGGCTAGTGATTTCTTCGTGTATACTGAATGAGATTTCTTCTCTATTTATAGGAGTTGAAGTAGAGTTGAAGTAGCGTTGAATCTGTTGGATATTGAGATGTAATTACGCCATTCCATTAATAGCTTCTGCAGTAGACTTTTTCACTTAGAAGTGACTACTTACCACAATTAGTATCTTTTCTCTTGGAAGAGGAGATTAACGTCTCTTTCTAATTGAGGAAATCCATTTGCAGAACTTTAACTTGGCTTAAACGTTACTTCATCATGATTAACAATTCTGATTAGAGTCTTTGTGTATCTGGAGAAATTTGCTTCTGATGTTATTTCTTGAGAGTTCAGAAAGCGCTGATAACTTCAGAATTTACAGAAGGCATTTGTTCAGAGTCAGAGCTTCTAGACTTTACTTCATGTTCAGATGCTTCTGATACTTTGCAGTTTTGTCCAGAGTCAGAGCTTCTTGAAACGAGATTCCACTTTAGATGCTTCTGATACTTGAGATTTTGCATCTGATCTTGTTGTACATCTGATGACATCATCAGATTTATTTCTTCTTTCTTTAGAACCCTGCACACTTAGAAACTTTTCGTTAGGGTGCCACTTTTGGTTTCATCCTTTGTTATCATCAAAATCATGGAATCTATTGTAGAACTATTTTTGTTCTTACAATCTCCCCCTTTTTGATGATGACAAAACAAATAAAATTATCAGATGAAACATGAAAAATATTAGATCAGATAGACAAAAGCTCCCCCTGAGTTAGTACTAGGGAGTTCAGAAGTTCTTACCAGAGCTTTCCAAGCAATAAGATTTCTGAAAACTTTCTGCAATTTCTTAATTTAATGTTAGAATTATTTAATCAGAGCTATTATTTAATCAGAGCTATTTATATCAGAACGAATTCTATAATTGTTGCAGAATGCTTAAGGTTTTAGACATAATTTTCATCAGAGCTATTTAATAATTTCTCCCCCTTTTTGGCATAATCAAAAAGGCATAACACATAAAAAAAAAAATAATAGAGAGAAAAACACTTCATTAAACAAAAGCACAGAGGCAAGCAGCAGTCAAAACATCAGATTCAACAGAAATATCAGAGCTAAAAAAAGAAAAGACAGAAGCAAAAACACTAGGCAAACAAAAGAAATCCTAAGTGCCTAAGGGTTTGGAGGAGGAGGAAGTCTCTGTAGTAGCATAGCAAACATATTCTGGAGGTTTTCATTCAGAGCGTCTTGCTTGTCCATCCTTGCCCGGAGCTCACTCTGATCTTGCTTGATCTCTTTCTGATCTTGCTTGATCTCCTTCAGAGTGTTAAGAATCAGAGGGATCGCAGAGGAAGACTCCCCCTGAATCAGAGCCTGCTGAGTTTCAGCTTCAGCAGCAGCTTGGGCTTCTGCATCTGCCTTAGCCTTGGCTTCAGCTTCCTGAATTCTCAGAAGTTCTGCTTCCTTTGCCAGGCGTTCTTCTTCCAACCTCTTAGCTTCTTCTTCAGCTTCCCTAGCCAATCTTTCTTCTTCTAATCTCTTGGCCTCAGCTTCTCTAGCCAGTCTCTCTTCCTCTAACCTTCTGGCCTCAGCTTCTCTAGCCAGTCTTTCTTGAAGTCTTTCCTCAGAGTCTCTGATGTAGCCATTTCTGACTTGTTCAGAGATACTCTTCAGCCTATAAGACTCAGAGGTCATCCAACTAATAACTCTGTTCCAGTGTGTCCTAACAGATTTAGGATCATCACTGACTTCAGAATTTTTAGCCAGAGACTTGATCTTCTGGACTGAGGATTCTGCAACCTGTATAATGGCCTCCTCAAGGGTAGGTGTGATAATTTTAGGTTCAGGTTCAGGTTCAGGAGTATTAGTTGGAGAGTTTGGGGAGCTGAGATTCAGAGAGGGAGTTTCAGTTTCTGGTTCTGGCTGGGGTTCAGATTCTGCTTCTGGTTGAAGTTCAGAATCTGGGGAAGAAGCATAGAGTGGGTTTACATCTAAGGGGTCAGAGTCTGGTTCAGGTACAGCGGGAATAAGTGGTGGAGTGATATAAGGTTCAGATGGTTGAATCACAGGTGGTTGGGTTTCAGAGGGTGTGGTGGTTGTTTGTGGTGGAAGAGAGGTTTGAATTTCAGAGGAGATGGTGGTTGTTTGTTGTGGAAGAGAAGTTCGGAGGGGAGAGGTTACTTCAGATTGTGTTTGAGTTTGTGGGGCGAAATTTTTAGCATAGATTTCAGCTATTGTTGGGGAGTTTGGGTCAGAGTGTTCTTGATCAGAGGACTCATGATCAGAGAACTCTTGGTCAGAAGAAGGTGAATGGTAAGGGGGTGATTCATAATCAGAGGATGAAGAGGAACTGTGGTGATATAGTTGATTAGGGTCAGAGGTTGTTGTAAAAGTACGAGCAATTTTTAGAACAGGTGGAGGTTGAGAGGTTCTGGTGATTGAAGGTGGTATTTCTGAGGTTGTAAATATTGGTTGAGAGGAGAGAGGGTTAGAGGAAGCCATTACAGATTCAGAAGAGACAGGAGGAATGGACTTACCAGAGGAGACATTCAGAGGTGCTGAAGCTTTGGTGCCAGGGGTTTCTCCAAGTCTGGCTTTCTTTGCCTTCCTTGCTTCCTCAGCTATCTTCTTCTCAGAAAGGCCTCTTTTGTATCTGACCAGATCTTCTACAGAGTCCAGACAGTCTTCAAGGCGGAAATCAGAGATATCAATGCCTTCATCCAGACGATCCTGAAGATAGATAGCAATGGCATCTCTGGGTTCATTCTTGAAGAACCTTTCAAGGCCATGAGGCATCTTCCTCTGATCCTTCAGAGCTTCCCAGGTCACATTCATAGTGGGCTTGACTCTGATGTCCTTGATGATTCCCATACTCCTCAGATTTCTGGCATTCAGAGGCTTTCCAACGTCAATTGCCAGATCATCCATACATCTGGTCTTCTCCAGAGCATCTACCAGCCCATGCTCAATGAAGATGTCAGAGAGCAATCTTCCCAGAGGAATGTAGGATCTGGGCTTCATATTGTTCCTTGTTTCTCTGACTGAATCCCTCAGATATCTGAAGAGAAGAACAGGGAGGTTGATTGGAATACCCTTCTGAATACAGTAGAGGATGCACTTCTGATCAGCATTTATATAATCTGAAGAGTTGGAGGCTGGACGATGATGGATTGTTCCCAGAATAATCTTCAACCAAACTCGGAGGTTCTGATGAAGCTCCTTGTTCTTAGATGGGTTTCCTTCAACATTTGCTTTGAAGATAGTAGGGTTAATGACTTCTGTGATGCGCTTGGACCTTGGAGGAATGTTGTAAATCCTTTTACCTCCAGCTTTCTCCATATTCAGCAAAGAAGCAATAGACGCTTCTGTGATAATGATCTTCACACCCAGAACAAAAGAAACGATGAACTCATCATCAGCATCTGCACATCTCCAGAATTCCTTCACCAGAAGAGGATAGATTGGACCATACAATCTGTTGAAGTAGGTTTCCCAACCTTGCTTGCGAAGATCTTCAGTTAAATCAACGCCATTTCTTTTCAAATTCTCAAAATCCACCAGCGATTCACACAGTACATCCAAACCTTCAAAGGGAGTTGAAAGATGAATGTGTTGTTCACGTTCCAAAATGTGAGGTTCTTTGTAAACTGGGGTCGTGGTAACATCTACAACCATGGGTGTTTGAGTGTTTGAGGTTTGGGGGTTAGAAGCAACTTCCATTTGTTGGGAGAAGTTAAAAACAGCTTGTTCTTGAGGATTCATGACGAAGATTGATGAAGAAGATGAAGAACTGAGAAGGTTGCAGAGAAAACTTCGAGAGAGGGTTTAGGGTTTAAGAGTGAGTGAGAGTGATAAGTGTGTGAAATGTGAGAAAAGTGTTTATATACTAAGGGTAAAAACACATGCAAAACGACACACATACCAGCGTTAGCACAAAAACCAAAATAGCACGTTTGGGGGAAAAATGATTACAGCTCATTAATGAATGTCTAATCCCAACAGTAAGCACACTGCTCAAGGAGATTTCAAGCGTTCTGACCTTTGATTTCTTTAGACAGCTGTCTAGAAGTTCTAGGGTTAGACGCATGTTCCCCACGTGTTGATGTTTCTGATCTTCAGGAATACCAAAGGATTTCTGAAGATTTCTAACTCAGATATCTTCTTAACTTGGTAGAAGTATCAGAGTCAGAGGCAGAAGTATATTTGTTTTTTATCAGAGTCTCATTTTACATGTTCAGAGCCAAATTTTACTCAGGACAATTTTTAATGTTCAGATTTTCTAAGATGAAACGAAATCTATCTTCAGCTAGAGGCTTAGTAAAGATATCTGCCCATTGATGTTCTGTATCAATGAACTTCAGCGTTACTATCCCTTTCTGAACATAGTCTCTAATAAAGTGATGTTTTATTTCTATGTGTTTGGCTCTGGAATGCAAAATGGGATTCTTACTCAAACAAATAGCAGCAGTATTATCACAAAGGATAGGAATGTTACTCTCAAAGATTTGTAGATCTTCTAGCTGATGTTTCATCCAGAGCATCTGAGTTGTGCACAGTGATGCTGAGATATATTCTGCTTCTGCAGTTGATAGAGCGATAGTTGACTGTCTTTTGCTAGCCCAGGAGATTAGATTGTTTCCCAGAAGCTGGCAATTTCCAGATGTACTTTTTCGTTCTATTCTATCTCCTGCATAATCTGCATCACAATAACCAGAAAGCCTATACTCTGATGTTTTCTCATACATCAGGCCCAGGTTAGGAGTTCCTTTCAGATACTTAAGAATTCTCTTAACAGCTGTTAAATGAGATTCTCTAGGATCTGATTGGAATCTGGCACAAAGACAAACGCTAAAGAGAATATCAGGACGAGTAGCAGTCAGATAGAGAAGAGAGCCTATCATACCTCGATAGAGCTTCTGACAAACCTTGTTGCTTACCTCTTCCTTCTCCAGAATGCAAGTTGGATGCATGGGAGTCTTTGCAGAATTGCATTCAGACATATCAAACTTCTTTAGAACGTCTTTAATGTACTTGCTTTGATGAATGTACGTGACTTCTGGAGTTTGATTGATTTGAATTCCCAGAAAGAACTTTAGTTCTTGCATTAGACTCATTTCAAATTCTGCCTGCATTAACTTAGAAAATTCTTGGCAAACAGAGATATTAGCAGAACCAAAAATAATGTCATCAACATAAATTTGGCATATCATGAGATCATTTTTATGATTTTTACAGAAGAGTGTAGAATCAACTTTCCCTCTGATAAAATTTTGTTCCAGAAGAAAATTACTTAAGCGTTCATACCAAGCTCTGGGAGCTTGTTTAAGTCCATATAAGGATTTCTTAAGTTTGAAAACATGTTCTGGAAAATTTGAGTTTTCAAAACCAGGAGGTTGATTGACATACACTTCTTCTGAGATATAACCATTAAGAAATGCACTCTTGACATCCATTTGGTATAATTTTATAGAGTGATTAATAGCAAATGATACAAGAAGACGAATAGACTCTAACCTTGCGACTGGAGCAAAAGTTTCATTATAATCAATACCTTCTTGTTGACTATAACCTTGAGCTACCGGTCGAGCTTTGTTTCTGACAACTTCTCCTTTCTCGTTCAGTTTGTTTCTGAAAACCCATCTGGTTCCAATGACATGAGTGCCTCTGGGTTTAGGAACAAGATCCCAGACATCATTCTTGGAGAATTGATCTAACTCTTCTTGCATAGCTGCCACCCAATCATTATCTTGAAGAGCTTCATCACAGGACGTAGGCTCAATCAGAGACACTAGTCCCAGAGGAATATCTTCAGAAGTTCTGAAGGTAGATCTGGTTCTAACAGGTTCATCTTTGTTTCCCAGAATCAAATCTTCAGATACGTTGCTACGACTCTTGACTTTCCTTGGAATTTCTGGAGATTTAATTTCTTCAGAGTCTGGAGTGACAGTTGCTTCTGGAGTTTTCTCAGATTCTACCAGAGTGATCTCTAAATCTGCAAACTTTTCAACTAGCTTTGACTTTTCAGGGTCAAGCTTATCATCAAATCTAACATGAATTGATTCCTCCACAATTTTGGTTTCTGTGTTGTATACTCTGTAGCCTTTAGAGCGTTCTGAGTATCCTAACATAATACCTTTCTGTGCTTTGGAATCAAACTTGTTCAGATGTTCTTTAGTATTTAATATAAAGCAAATGCATCCAAAAGGATGAAAATAAGAAATGTTGGGTTTTCTTCCCTTACACAGTTCATAGGGAGTCTTTTCCAGAATAGGTCTAATAGAGATTCTATTCTGAATATAACACGCTGTATTTACAGCTTCTGCCCAAAAGTGCTTTGCTACATTTGTTTCATTGATCATGGTTCTGGCCATTTCTTGAAGTGTCCTATTCTTCCTCTCTACAACTCCATTTTGTTGTGGAGTTCTAGGGCAGGAGAAATCATGGGATATTCCATTAGAATCAAATAATTCTTCAAAATCTTTATTTTCAAATTCTCCACCATGATCACTTCTGACTCTAACAATTTTAGAGTCAAATTCTTTTTGCACTTTAGAACAGAAACTGGTGAATACAGAGTGAGACTCACTCTTGTGCCTTAGGAATTTTACCCATGTCCAGCGGCTGTAATCATCAACGATTACAAGTCCATACTTCTTTCCATTGACTGATGCTGTTTTCACAGGACCAAATAAGTCAATGTGAAGAAGCTCCAGAGGCTTGGAGGTAGAAACAACATTTTTCTTTTTAAAAGATGTTTTTGAAAACTTTCCTTTCTGACAAGCTTCACACAGAGCATCTGAAGAAAACTTCAGTTTAGGTAAGCCTCTGACTAACTCAAGTTTAGTTAGCTGAGAAAGTTTCCTCATGCTAATGTGGCCTAAGCGTCTATGCCATACCCATTGCTCTTCGTGAACTGACATTAAACATTTAACATTTTGATCTTTTAAATCAGAAAGATTTATTTTATAAATGTTGTTTTTCCTCTTGCCTGTGAAAAGGACAGAGCCATCGTTCTGATTAATGGCTTTACACGTTTTTTGATTAAAGATTACATCATAACCGTTATCACTTAATTGACTTATGGATAACAAGTTATGCATTAATCCTTCTACATAAAGAACATCAGATATAGAGGGAAGAGTACCATTACCAATAGTTCCGGAGCCTCTGATCCTTCCTTTCTGATCTCCTCCGAAGCCTACAAAGCCAGCGTCTTTAAGTTCCAGGCTTTGGAACATAGACTTTCTTCCCGTCATATGTCGCGAGCATCCAGAGTCCAGGTACCATGACTGGTGTCTGAACTTTGCTGCATAGGATATCTGCAACATAGATAATCTTATCTTTCGGTACCCAGAATCTCTTGGGTCCTTTCAGATTAGTTTTCCCAGAGTTTCTTACAACTTTGGGTCTTCTAGCATTTTTAAATTTGTGTTCTTGTGTGTGTGTGTAGTGGTATGAGAAAGGCGATTTAATTTGGTTACTGGTAGAAGTTTTATCAGAATCAGAATCATACCCAATTCCCCTTTTATTATTCTGACCTACTCCATAAATCATGGATGCCATAATACTCCTATTTATCCCATTCTTCAGAAATTGTTGAAAGGCTTCTTCATACTTATAAATAATTTCATTTGAAGTTTGTGGTGCTTGAGACAACACTTCTTCTAATTCTAAGCTTTTTGTTTTAGCTCCATCTCTTTCTAACGTTAAAGATTTGATTGTATCTTCATGTGCTAGAATTGTTGTCTCAAGTTCACTACATTCTTCAGATTTTGCTTTAAGAAGACCTTTAATGCTTTTAACTTTTTGTTTTAATTTCTGAAGAGAGGTAAGAGTTTCTGATAAACATGATTCTAAGTCAGATCTAGAAAGTTCAGAAAATACCTCTTCAGATTCTTCATCTGAGCTGCTGGATGTGGTAGCCATAAATGCTACGTTGGCTTGTTCATCAGAGTCAGATTCTGATGATCCTGATTCACTATCGTCCCAGGTGGCCATTAATCCTTTCTTTGTTCTGAAGGCATTTTTCTTGAAGCTTTCTTTCTTAGAGTTATCTTTCTTCAGCTTGGGGCATTCATTTCTATAATGACCTGTTTCTTTACATTCAAAACAGGTAATATCTTTATTAGGTTTACCTTTTGAAGTTGACTCTGATCTATCCCCTCTGGGTCTTGATCTTCTGAAGTTGTTGTTGTTCCTTCTTTTCCAGAGTTGCTTAACTCTTCTGGTTAGTAAGGACAGTTCTTCTTCATCATCAGAGTCTTCAGGTTCAGAGTCGTCAGTATCTGCAGTTTCTGCCTGGAGAGCTTTGGTTCTGTCTGACTTCCGTCTTTCAGGTCTGGACTTCAGCGCCACTGACTTGTTCCTTTTCTGAGGCTCATCCTCCTCTAGTTCTATCTCATGGCTTCTGAGAGAACTAACAAGTTCTTCAAGGCTGATACTGTTCAGATCCTTTGATAACTTCAGAGCAGTAACCATAGGTCTCCATTTCTTTGGCAGACTTCTGACAATCTTCTTAACATGATCTGCAGTCGTGTATCCCTTGTCTAGCACTTTAAGACCTGCAATAAGAGTTTGGAATCTGGAAAACATAGCTTCTATAGCTTCGTCATCTTCCATCTTGAAGGCTTCATATTTCTGGATCAACGCCAGAGCCTTCGTCTCCTTGACTTGGGAGTTTCCTTCATGGGTCATCTTCAGAGAGTCAAGTATATCTTTAGCCGTCTCTCTGTTGGTGATCTTTTCGTATTCGTTGTATGATATAGCATTTAGAAGTATTGTTCTGGCCTTGTGATGATTTTTGAACTCACGTTTCTGATCTTCTGACATTTTGCTTCTGGGAACTTCAACTCCATTTAAGGTTGGAGGTTTGTATCCATCTGTGACAATGTCCCAGAGGTCAGCATCATAACCAAGAAAGAAACTTTCGATTCTATCTTTCCAGTAATCAAACTTTTCTCCATCAAAAACAGGAGGCTTGGCATTGTAAGAATCTTTCTCATTTGAGTGGGCCATTTGTTTTTCTCGCACTGGATCTCTCTACACGGTTAAGTGTTTGATTTGAAAATCAATAACAGAGCCGGAGCTCTGATACCAATTGAAGGTGAGAAAAACAAGAAAGGGGGGGTTTGAATTGTTTGAAAAATAAGCGCTTTTGCAAAATGAAATCACACAATGATTTTATACTGGTTCGCTTATAACACAAAGCTACTCCAGTCCACCCGGCCAAGGTGATTTCGCCTTCAACAAGGACTTAATCCACTAATCTTGAAAGATTACAAACAACCCCTAAGAGAAAAGAAAATCTCTTAGTCCTCTCAAGTCTACAGACTACAAAGAGTCACTTGAGGAAATCAAATAAAAATAGATACAAGATGTGTAATCTAGAGTGCTTCTAAGAAAGCAAATATTACAAACTTAAGAACAAATTTTTCACTTGATAAGCAAAAGCTTAGTGAAAATCTTTGAAGAACAAAGATGTTTGAGCGTGATATGATTTCAGTATAGTTTTGGCTAGTGATTTCTTCGTGTATACTGAATGAGATTTCTTCTCTATTTATAGGAGTTGAAGTAGAGTTGAAGTAGCGTTGAATCTGTTGGATATTGAGATGTAATTACGCCATTCCATTAATAGCTTCTGCAGTAGACTTTTTCACTTAGAAGTGACTACTTACCACAATTAGTATCTTTTCTCTTGGAAGAGGAGATTAACGTCTCTTTCTAATTGAGGAAATCCATTTGCAGAACTTTAACTTGGCTTAAACGTTACTTCATCATGATTAACAATTCTGATTAGAGTCTTTGTGTATCTGGAGAAATTTGCTTCTGATGTTATTTCTTGAGAGTTCAGAAAGCGCTGATAACTTCAGAATTTACAGAAGGCATTTGTTCAGAGTCAGAGCTTCTAGACTTTACTTCATGTTCAGATGCTTCTGATACTTTGCAGTTTTGTCCAGAGTCAGAGCTTCTTGAAACGAGATTCCACTTTAGATGCTTCTGATACTTGAGATTTTGCATCTGATCTTGTTGTACATCTGATGACATCATCAGATTTATTTCTTCTTTCTTTAGAACCCTGCACACTTAGAAACTTTTCGTTAGGGTGCCACTTTTGGTTTCATCCTTTGTTATCATCAAAATCATGGAATCTATTGTAGAACTATTTTTGTTCTTACACTTAGAAAATCCCTCAATGAATTTCCTATAATAACCTGCAAGTCCAAGAAAACTCCTTATCTCAGAAACTGACTTCGGAGCTTCCCACTTAGATACCGCTTCTATCTTAGAAGGATCAACAGCAACACCACCTCTTGAAACCACATGACCAAGAAAACTAACCTCTTCTAACCAAAATTCACACTTAGACAGTTTAGCAAATAACTTCTTTTCTCGTAGAACTCCTAAAACCACTTTCAAATGTTCAGCATGTTCTTCTTCAGATTTCGAATACACCAAAATATCGTCAATAAACACCACAACAAACTTGTCTAGGTACGGATGGAAAATCCTATTCATATACTCCATAAATACCCCAGGCGCATTAGTCACACCAAAAGGCATTACAGAATACTCATAATGTCCATACCTTGTTCTGAAAGCAGTCTTCTGGATATCCTCAGTTTTCACACGTATCTGATGATACCCCGATCTCAAATCTATTTTGCTGAACACACTCGCACCAACCAACTGATCCATCAAATCGTCAATCCTTGACAAAGGATACCGATTCTTGATCGTCACTTTATTCAGTTGCATGTAGTCCACACACAACCTCATAGTACCTTCTTTCTTCTTAACCAATAACACTGGTGCACCCCACGGTGACACACTCGGACGAATAAATTTCTTATCCAACAGATCTTCCAGCTAACTCTTCAATTCAGTTAACTCAACAGCGGACATACGGTACGGAGCCATCGATATCGGCCTAGTACCAGGTACCAAATCAATCGAGAACTCAACTTCACGCTCTGGCGGTAATTCATTCACTTCTTCAGGAAACACATCAGGGAAATCACACACCACGGCTAGATCGCAAATCACCAGTTTATCTTTAGCCTCCAAAGTCGCTAACAGCATAAACAACTCTGCCCCATCTACTACTGCCTCATTCACCTGCCTTGCTGATAGAAACAAACTCTTTCCTTCCTCAATCTCAGGAAAGATCACAGTCTTATCAAAATAGTTGATATAAACTCGGTTAAACACCAACCAGTTCATACCCAGGATAACATCAATCTGCACTAGTGGAAGACACACAAGGTCCATCCCAAAGTCTCTACCAAAAATACTCAAAAGGCAATTTAAACAAACTGTAGTAGTAGTCACTGAACCCTTCGCAGGAGTATCAATCACCATACTCCCATGCATCTCAGATATCTCTAATTTAAGTTTCACAGCACAATCCAAAGATATAAAGGAATGAGTCGCACCTGTGTCAATAATAGCTACAAGAGGAAAGCCATTAATATAACACGTACCTCGGATCAAACGATCATCTGCAGAAGTCTCAGAACCCGATAAAGCAAAGACCTTGCCTCCCGACTGGTTCTCTTTCTTCGGCTTAGGACACTGTGGGCTAATATGACCCAACTCTCCACAATTGAAACAAGTCATAGTCGTCAACCGGCACTCTGCAGCCAAGTGACCACCTTTACCACACTTGAAACACTTCTTCTCAGTACTGGTACACTCATGGATACGATGTCCAGCCTGACCATATCTGTAACACTTAGCAGGGGCACTGGAGTCTCCCCCACTAGGTCTCCTCATCCCACTCTGTCTCTGGAAACCTTTGCCAGCTGCATACGGTTTCCCACGATCATTCTGATTCTTGCCTTTCCTATCAACCCTCTACTGATAGCTCTCCGCTCTGGCCTTGGTATCCTGTTCAAAAATCCTGCAACAGTCAACCAAGTCAGAAAACACTCTAATCCGCTGATACCCAATAGCCTGCTTGATCTCGGGACGTAACCCGTTCTCAAACTTCACACATTTTGAAAATTCCCCAGTAGCCTCATCATAGGGAGTGTAATACTTCGACAGCTCTGTGAACTTAGCAGCATACTCAGTAACAGACCGGTTGCCCTGCTTCAATTCTAAGAACTCTATCTCTTTCTTTCCTCTGACATCCTCTGGAAAGTACTTCCTCAGGAATCTCTCTCTGAACACCGCCCAAGTGATCTCAGCACTCCCAGCAGCTTCCAACTCAGTGCGGGCAGCAACCCACCAATCATCTGCTTCCTCTGACAGCATATGCGTACCGAACCTGACCTTCTGGTTATCGGCACACTCAGTCACTCGGAAGATCCTCTCGATCTCCTTCAACCACTTATGAGCACCATCTGGATCGTATGCTCCCTTGAACATTGGAGGATTGTTCTTCTAGAACTCACTCAGTTGACGAGCAGCTCCCAATCCCACAACATTCAGATTCCCTCCAAGTACTCCAACTAGCATACCCAGAGCCTCAGCAATCGCAGCATCGTCTCTACCTCTTCCAGCCATCTCTATTCTGAGTTAATCCAACAAGCTAAAACAATAAGTACTGATAGGGTTACACAACACCTATCACATACAGGGAAACAGAATAATTACGACTCGACTTGACCGACTATGCTCTGATACCACTAATGTAACACCCTCCTAAAATACCCCAATAATTAATTAATTCAACAAAATATAAATCAGAGTAGATATGCAATTTAAGGGTGTCACACTTGACACTTCACGCCATTCATCAATTTAACTGGTCATGCTCATTTATTAATCAAAACAAGGCATTGCACAATCCGCAGTGGATAGAAATCTAACAACATGCAAACCATGTAACACATTACATGTAAAATTATTCAACAACCAAATGAAAACAAGGTAAAACATCCCGTCCCGATGTTACATATACCAGAGCATGACCCACTAAGGAACTACACTAGACTTCAAGCACTAGCTTCTACTCAATCACTGCTCGTTACCTGAAACATAGTTGTAAGGGTGAGTTCCTCAATCGATATAATAAGCATTATAAAATATCATGTAATGCTAAGTAATTTAACACATTTCATCACCCAAATCAGATCACAAATTCAGCAACGGCAACATCAACTCAAAATCATAATCATACTCAACCCAACACAAAACACACGTATAATATTGGAATACATCCATTCATATTATACGCCATACATACATTATGCAATGAGACTCTATGCATGCGGTACCGACTATTCGTGAACACATAGTTCAACCTCACCGATCAAACCCAGATACGGCTACCAAGCTCACTAGTCCCACTCATTTGAGACCTAGTGACTCACTCACTAATTCCTCACCATGGGAATTAGCTACCACCATAAAGGCCATGCTATGCACGCTAAATCACCTAGCATGCAAACATCAACAACAATCCACAACAACTCACTCACTAATTCCTCACCATGGGAATTAGCTACCACCATAAAGGCCATGCTATACACGCTAAATCACCTAGCATGCAAACATCAACAACAATCCAAGATAGACATATGCTCACACTCTAAGCCATAAACAGTCCATTCACAATTGCATACATAACAGATACATTCACAGCATTATGCATACCATCATACATCATCAGCATATTTATCACAGAATCATATTCATATCATGCCAAATAATAAATCACAGTATTAGCACACTCTACTAATACCTATATTGCTCAAAACAACGGGAAATGATCCCTACTATATCATACATGCAATATATCATTCACCAATATAGGCCAATCATCAAATATGTACACATAATTCCATTCCAAAACGTACACAATATTCAAATCTCAAATTTTCACTTTTCCAACAGCGTTAACCCGTTAATGCCCTGGGTTAACCCGTTAACGCAAGACAGAATACAAATTTAACAGTTTTTCAACAGTGTTAACCGGTTAACGCCCTGGGTTAACCTGTTAATGCAAGACAGAATGCAATTCTAACAGGATTTTAACAGTGTTAACCGGTTAACGCCCTGGGTTAACCTGTTAACGCAAGACAGAATGCAATTCTAACAGGATTTCAACAGCGTTAACCTGTTAACGCATTTGGTTAACCCGTTAACGCAAGACAGAATACGTTTTTGGCAAATTATAACAGTGTTAACCCGTTAACGCCCTGGGTTAACCCGTTAACGCAAAACATAAATTAATTCTTTTAATTTTCATAACAGTGTTAACCGGTTAACACCCTGGGTTAACCGGTTAACGCAAGACAGAAAGCTGTTCCTGCGCTAACACGAACAGAATGCAGAATCACCCGCATTTCTCGCCGTTGGAAGACTTCCGGACCTCCGATTTCGACTCCGTAAAAAGCTACACTTCCAGGAAAATACGACTCATCCAAACATAGGTTCATTCATAGTTTTAACGTAATTATCCATCACAAATCAAGGGTTTTATCAAAACCCAATTAGAGTCGATTCAATGGCTTATTACTACCCATTACATGTTAATCCATAATACCCATTAAACGACGATAAACCCCCCTTACCTGAGTTAATCCGGAAATCCTTTAACTTCAAGCTTTTCCCTTCTTCAACCCTTGTTCTCTTGCTCTTCCTCTTTGCCCTTTTCTCACTTTCTGTCGCTTCTCTGGTTTTCACGTCAAAAACCCTTTTTACCAAATGGAACTCTTTATATATATTCAAACTTTATTATTCCAATAATAATAATCCAATAATATTCCAATTATTTAATTAAATTAATAAATATACTATTAACTTAAATTAAATAATTATCATATTTTATCGGGGTGTTACAAATATGATATCCAGTATACCTCTCAGAAAGCAATCAAGGGGAGTGTACTGTCTGATTACCTCGCCCAGCAACCCATTGAGGATTATCAACCAATGAAGTTTGAATTCCCTGATGAGGACATCATGTTTCTCAAATCGAAAGATTGCGAGGAACCGATCCCGGAAGAGGGGCCTGACCCTGAATCCGAATGGATTCTGATGTTTGACGGGGCCGTTAACGTAAATGGTAGCGGAGTTGGTGCTGTTTTGGTTACGCCGAAAGGATCCCACACTCCTTTTGCTGCCCGGCTAACATTTGAGTGCACCAACAATGTGGCTGAATACGAAGCTTGTATCCTGGGGATTGAAGAGGCGATTGATTTGAGGATCAAGAACCTTGTTATATATGGAGATTCAGCTTTGGTTGTGAATCAGGTTAACGGAAAATGGTATACGCATCAATCTCATTTAATACCATACCGAGATTATACGAGGAGATTGTTGACGTTTTTCACCAAGGTGGTATTGCATCATGTGCCTAGAGAAGAGAATCCTTTGGCAGATGCTTTGGCAACTCTGGCCGCCTTGATTAAGGTGCAGTGGTGGAATCAGTTCCCCAGTGTTGAGGTGGGACGTCTGGATAGACCGACTTATGTGTTTGCTGTTGACACAACGCCTGATGATGAGAAGCCGTGGTACTATGACATTAAGCGGTATTTGGAAACCCAAGAATATCCTGAGGGAGCATCCAAGAAGGACCGAATGACTCTGAGGAGGTTGGCCATGGTGTTCTATCTGAATAAGGATGGGGTTTTGTACAAGAGAAATTTCGATTGGGTTTTGCTCAGATGTGTTGATGATAAAGAAGCAAGCCAATTGATGAAGGAGGTTCACGAAGGGTCGTTCGGTACCCATGCCGGTGAAATGCAATGGTGAAGAAGCTGCTGAGGGCAGGATATTATTAGATGACAATGGAGGCCCAATGTTTCAACTTCGTGCGGAAGTGTCATAAATGCCAGATTTATGCTGACAAGGTGCACGTGCCTCCAAATCCGTTGAGCTTGATGTCATCTCCGTGGCCGTTTGCTATGTGGGGCATTGATATGATTGGGAAGATTGAGCCTACGGCTTCGAATGGGCACCGGTTCATATTAGTGGTTATTGATTACTTCACCAAGTGGGTGGAAGCAGCCTCTTATGCGAATGTGACGAAGCAGGTCGTTGCCAGATTTCTCAAGAGAGACATCATTTGCAGATATGGGGTTCCCGAGAGAATCATTACTGATAATGGTTCTAATTTGAACAACAAGATGATGGCAGAACTGTGCCGGGAATTCAAGATCGAGCATCACAATTCTTCTCCTTATCGTCCGAAGATGAATGGGGCGGTTGAGGCAGCTAATAAGAATATTAAGAAGATTGTGCAGAAGATGGTTGTGACATATAAAGATTGGCACGAGATGTTGCCATTTGCATTGCATGGGTATCGAACCTCGGTGCGTATGTCTACTGGGGCAACGGCTTTCTCGCTCGTATATGGGATGGAAGCGGTGTTACCGGTTGAGGTTCAGATTCCTTCGCTGAGAGTCCTGATGGACGTGAAGTTGCAAGAGGCTGAATGGGTAAGAACTCGGTATGAAGAGTTGAGCCTGATTGAGGAAAAGAGGCTGGCAGCCATCTGTCATGGGCAGTTGTACCAGCAGCGGATGAAGCGTGCTTTTGACCGAAAGGTACGACCTCGTGTGTATCACGTAGGAGATCTGGTGCTGAAAAGGATCCTTCCTCCTCAAAACGATCGTAGGGGCAAGTGGACACCTAATTATGAAGGTCCATTCGTGGTCAAGAAGGTTTTCTCTGGTGGAGCCTTGTTGTTAACGACCATGGATGGCGAGGATTTTCCATCCCCTGTGAATGCGGACGCAGTTAAAAAATACTTCGTATAAGAGACCCGCTGGACGAAAAGAATAAAATAGTCCAGGCAAAAAAGGGCATCCCGGCGAACCAAGAAAAAAAGAAAAAAGGTTCGGGCAAAAATTAGGGATAAAAAGAAAAAATGTACACCCGGCAAGTCGAAAACCTGAAAAGGCGGCTTGGGCAAAAAAGGGTATCCCGGTGGACTGAAAACCCGAAAGGGCGGTCCAGGCAAAAGAGGGATTGAAACGAACAACTGCGTCTAGCATGATCGTTTACTTTGGATATGACATGGATAATCCCAGATAGGGATCAGTCGGAAACGTCTTGTTCAGAAGGCGGAAAGTGCGGAGAGTCTGAGGACATATGGGGTGTAACCGAGTTGGAACTCGATGAGATCGCGGTTTCACATTGCCATTAGGATAGATTTTTCCTTTTGTGCGCAATTACCTCTTTTCAGGAATTGCTTCCTTTGTATTGCTCAGTTTGAGCCACACCTTTTCAATTAATAAAATGCATATTCAGTCAAATAAATTTGTTTTTGTTTTCATTACCGCTTTGATTGCAAAAACATCCAATTGTTTGTGATAAAGAATCTTTGCATTTTAAGACATACGGGTTCCTTCCAATGCATGTTTATAAGATTGAAAACTGGAAATCTTATTTGGAAGGTTGAGTGACTCAGGTGTTGAAATCTTGGCACGCCTGAGGCACGTTTTTGTCTAACGATCTCTTTTGCAGGTGCTGTTAGATATTTTCACTCACTTGCAGGTTGTGATTGAAGGTGAGAAAAACAAGAAAGGGGGGGTTTGAATTGTTTGAAAAATAAGCGCTTTTGCAAAATGAAATCACACAATGATTTTATACTGGTTCGCTTATAACACAAAGCTACTCCAGTCCACCCGGCCAAGGTGATTTCGCCTTCAACAAGGACTTAATCCACTAATCTTGAAAGATTACAAACAACCCCTAAGAGAAAAGAAAATCTCTTAGTCCTCTCAAGTCTACAGACTACAAAGAGTCACTTGAGGAAATCAAATAAAAATAGATACAAGATGTGTAATCTAGAATGCTTCTAAGAAAGCAAATATTACAAACTTAAGAACAAATTTTTCACTTGATAAGCAAAAGCTTAGTGAAAATCTTTGAAGAACAAAGATGTTTTTCTTGAGCGTGATTTGATTTCAGTATAGTTTTGGCTAGTGATTTCTTCGTGTTTACTGAATGAGATTTCTTCTCTATTTATAGGAGTTGAAGTAGAGTTGAAGTAGCATTGAGTCTGTTGGATATTGAGATGTAATTACGCCATTCCATTAATAGCTTCTGCAGTAGACTTTTTCACTTGGAAGTGACTACTTACCACAATTAGTATCTTTTCTCTTGGAAGAGGAGATTAACGTCTCTTTCTAATTGAGGAAATCCATTTGCAGAACTTTAACTTGGCTTAAACGTTACTTCATCATGATTAACAATTCTGATTAGAGTCTTTGTGTATTTGGAGAATTCTTGCTTCTGATGTCGCTGATAACTTCCAGAGTTTACAGAAGACATTTGTTCAGAGTCAGAGCTTCTAGACTTTACTTCATGTTCAGATGCTTCTGATACTTTGTAGTTTTGTCCAGAGTCAGAGCTTCTTGAAACGAGATTCCTCTTTAGATGCTTCTGATACTTGAGATTTTGCATCTGATCTTGTTTTGCATCTGATGACATCATCAGATTTATTTCTTCTTTCTTTAGAACCCTGCACACTTAGAAACTTTTCGTTAGGGTACCACTTTTGGTTTCATCCTTTGTTATCATCAAAATCATGGAATCTATTGTAGAACTATTTTTGTTCTTACAATCTCCCCCTTTTTGATGATGACAAAACAAATAAAAATTATCAGATGAAACATGAAAAATATTAGATCAGATAGACAAAAGCTCCCCCTGAGTTAGTACTAGGGAGTTCAGAAGTTCTTACCAGAGCTTTCCAAGTAATTAGGTTTCTGAAAACTTTCTGCAAATGCTTAACTTTAAAGTTAGAGTTATTTAATCAGAGCTATTATTTAATCAGAGCTATTTATATCAGAACTATTTCTATAATTGTTGCAGAATGCTTAAGGTTTTAGACATAATTTTCATCAGAGCTATTTAATAATTTCTCCCCCTTTTTGGCATAATCAAAAAGGCATAAAAATAAAAAGAATAATAGAGAGAAAAACACTTCATTAAAAAAAAAAAGCACAAAGGCAAACAGCAGTCAAAATCAACAGATTCAAAGTAAATCAGAGCTAAAAAAGAAAAGAACAGAAGCAGAAACACTAGGCAAACAAAAGAGATCCTAAGTGCCTAAGGGTTTGGAGGAGGAGGAAGTCTCTGTAGTAGCATAGCAAACATATTCTGGAGGTTTTCATTCAGAGCGTCTTGCTTGTCCATCCTTGCCCGGAGCTCACTCTGATCTTGCTTGATCTCTTGCTGATCTTGCTTGATCTCCTTCAGAGTGTTAAGAATCAGAGGGATCGCAGAGGAAGACTCCCCCTGAATCAGAGCCTGCTGAGTTTCAGCTTCAGCAGCAGCTTGGGCTTCTGCATCTGCCTTAGCCTTGGCTTCAGCTTCCTGAATTCTCAGAAGTTCTGCTTCCTTTGCCAGGCGTTCTTCTTCCAATCTCTTAGCTTCTTCTTCAGCTTCCTTAGCCAATCTTTCTTCTTCTAATCTTTTGGCCTCAGCTTCCCTAGCCAGTCTCTCTTCCTCTAATCTTTTGGCCTCAGCTTCTCTAGCCAATCTCTCTTGGAGTCTTTCCTCAGAGTCTCTGATGTAGCCATTTCTGACTTGTTCAGAGATACTCTTCAGCCTATAAGACTCAGAGGTCATCCAACTAATAACTCTGTTCCAGTGTGTCCTAACAGATTTAGGATCATCACTGATTTCAGAATTTTTAGCCAGAGACTTGATCTTCTGGACTGAGGATTCTGCAACCTGTATAATGGCCTCCTCAAGGGTAGGTATGATAATTTTAGGTTCAGGTTCAGGTGAATGAGGTGGAGAGTTTTGAGGGCTGAGATTTAGAGGTTGAGGTTCAGTTTCTGGTTCTGGCTGGGGTTCAGATTCTGCTTCTGGTTGAAGTTCAGAATCTGGGTCTGGTTGAAGACTGGGGGATGAAGCATAGAGTGGGTTTACATCTAATGGGTCAGAGTCTGGGCTAGGTACAGCGGGAATTAATGGTGGAGTGATATAAGGTTCAGATGGGCGAATTACAGATGGTTGAGTTTCAGAGGGTGTGGTGGTTGTTTGTGGTGGAAGGGAAGTTTGATTTTCAGAGGTAATGGTGGTTGTTTGTTGTGGAATAGAAGTTCGGAGGGGTGAGGTTACTTCAGTTTGTGTTTGAGTTTGTGGGGCGAAATTTTTAGCATAAATTTCAGCTATTGTTGGGGAGTTTGGGTCAGAGTGTTCTTGATCAGAGGACTCATGATCAGAAGACTCTTGGTTAGAAGAAGGAGAAAGGTAAGGGGGTGATTCATACTCAGAGGATGAAGAGGAGCTGTGGTGATATAGTTGGTTAGGGTCAGAGGTTGTTGTGAAATTGCGGGCAATTTTTAGAACAGGTGGAGGTTGAGAGGTTCTGGTGATTGAGGGTGGTATTTCAGAGGTGGTATATATTGGTTGAGAGGAGAGAGGGTTAGAGGAAGCCATTACAGATTCAGAAGAGACAGGAGGAATGGACTTACCAGAGGAGACATTCAGAGGTGCTGAAGCTTTGGTGCCAGAGGTTTCTCCAATTCTGGCTTTCTTTGCCTTCCTTGCTTCCTCAGCTATCTTCTTCTCAGAAAGGCCTCTTTTGTATCTGACCAGATCTTCTACAGAGTCCAGACAGTCTTCAAGGCGGAAATCAGAGATATCAATGCCTTCATCCAGACGATCCTGAAGGTAGATAGCAATGGCGTCTCTGGGTTCGTTCTTGAAGAACCTTTCAAGGCCATGAGGCATCTTCCTCTGATCCTTCAGAGCTTCCCAGGTCACATTCATAGTGGGCTTGACTCTGATGTCCTTGATGATTCCCATACTCCTCAGATTTCTGGCATTCAGAGGCTTTCCAACGTCAATTGCCAGATCATCCATGCATCTGGTCTTCTCCAGAGCATCTACCAGCCCATGCTCAATGAAGATGTCAGAGAGCAATCTTCCCAGAGGAATGTAGGATCTGGGCTTCATATTGTTCCTTGTTTCTCTGACTGAATCCCTCAGATATCTGAAGAGAAGAACAGGGAGGTTGATTGGAATACCCTTCTGAATACAGTAGAGGATGCACTTCTGATCAGCATTTATATAATCTGAAGAGTTGGAGGCTGGACGATGATGGATTGTTCCCAGAATAATCTTCAGCCAAACTCGGAGGTTCTGATGAAGCTCCTTGTTCTTAGAGGGGTTTCCTTCAACATTTGCTTTGAAGATTGTAGGGTTAATGACTTCTGTGATGCGCTTGGACCTTGGAGGAATGTTGTAAATCCTTTTACCTCCAGCTCTTTCCATATTCAGCAAAGAAGCAATAGACGCTTCTGTGATGATGATCTTCACACCCAGAACAAAAGAAACGATGAACTCATCATCAGCATCTGCACATCTCCAGAATTCTTTCACCAGAAGAGGATAGATTGGACCATACAATCTGTTGAAGTAGGTTTCCCAACCTTGCTTGCGAAGATCTTCAGTTAAATCAACGCCATTTCTTTTCAAATTCTCAAAGTCCACAAGTGATTCACACAGTACATCCAAACCTTCAAAGGGAGTAGAAAGATGAATGTGTTGTTCACGTTCCAAAATGTGAGGTTCTTTGTAAACTGGGGTCGTGGTAACATCTACAACCATGGGTGTTTGAGTGTTTGAGGTTTGGGGGTTAGAAGCAGCTTCCATTTGTTGGGAGAAGTTAAAAACTGCTTGTTCTTGAGGATTCATGATGAAGATGATGAAGAACTGAGAAGGTTGCAGAGAAAACTTCGAGAGAGGGTTTAGGGTTTAAGAGTGAGTGAGAGTGATAAGTGTGTGAAATGTGAGAAAAGTGTTTATATACTAAGGGTAAAAACACATGCAAAACGACACACATACCAGCGTTAGCACAAAAACCAAAATAGCACGTTTGGGGGAAAAATGATTACAGCTCATTAATGAATGTCTAATCCCAACAGTAAGCACACTGCTCAAGGAGATTTCAAGCGTTCTGACCTTTGATTTCTTTTGACAGCTGTCTAGAAGTTCTAGGGTTAGACGCATGTTCCCCACGTGTTGATGTTTCTGATCTTCAGGAATACCAAAGGATTTCTGAAGATTTGTAACTCAGATATCTTCTTAACTTGGTAGAAGTATCAGAGTCAGAGGCAGAAGTATATTTGTTTTTATCAGAGTCTCATT
Organism: Lathyrus oleraceus; assembly: GCF_024323335.1. Taxonomy (NCBI): domain Eukaryota; kingdom Viridiplantae; phylum Streptophyta; class Magnoliopsida; order Fabales; family Fabaceae; genus Lathyrus; species Lathyrus oleraceus. The sequence continues at coordinate 197,859,501 of NC_066582.1, read as the reverse complement.
TTGCACGTTCAGAGCCAAATTTTACTCAGGACAAATTTTAATGTTCAGATTTTCTAAGATGAAACGAAATCTATCTTCAGCTAGAGGCTTAGTAAAGATATCTGCCCATTGATGTTCTGTATCAATGAACTTCAGCGTTACTATCCCTTTCTGAACATAGTCTCTAATAAAATGATGTTTTATTTCTATGTGTTTGGCTCTGGAATGTAAAATGGGATTCTTACTTAAACAAATAGCAGCAGTATTATCACAAAGGATAGGAATGTTACTCTCAAAGATTTGTAGATCTTCTAGCTGATGTTTCATCCAGAGCATCTGAGTTGTGCACAGTGATGCTGAGATATATTCTGCTTCTGCAGTTGATAGAGCGATAGTTGACTGTCTTTTGCTAGCCCAGGAGATTAGATTGTTTCCCAGAAGCTGGCAATTTCCAGATGTACTTTTTCGTTCTATTCTATCTCCTGCATAATCTGCATCACAATAACCAGAAAGCCTATACTCTGATGTTTTCTCATACATCAGGCCCAGGTTAGGGGTTCCTTTCAGATACTTAAGAATTCTCTTAACAGCTGTTAAATGAGATTCTCTAGGATCTGATTGGAATCTGGCACAAAGACAGACGCTAAAGAGAATATCAGGACGAGTAGCAGTCAGATAGAGAAGAGAGCCTATCATACCTCGATAGAGCTTCTGACAAACCTTGTTGCTTACCTCTTCCTTCTCCAGAATGCAAGTTGGATGCATGGGAGTCTTTGCAGAATTGCATTCAGACATATCAAACTTCTTTAGAACGTCTTTAATGTACTTGCTTTGATGAATGTACGTGACTTCTGGAGTTTGATTGATTTGAATTCCCAGAAAGAACTTTAGTTCTTGCATTAGACTCATTTCAAATTCTGCCTGCATTAACTTAGAAAATTCTTGGCAAACAGAGATATTAGCAGAACCAAAAATAATGTCATCAACATAAATTTGGCATATCATGAGATCATTTTTATGATTTTTACAGAAGAGTGTAGAATCAACTTTCCCTCTGATAAAATTTTGTTCCAGAAGAAAATTACTTAAGCGTTCATACCAAGCTCTGGGAGCTTGTTTAAGTCCATATAAGGATTTCTTAAGTTTGAAAACATGTTCTGGAAAATTTGAGTTTTCAAAACCAGGAGGTTGATTTACATACACTTCTTCTGAAATATAACCATTTAGAAATGCACTCTTGACATCCATTTGGTATAATTTTATAGAGTGATTAATAGCAAATGATACAAGAAGACGAATAGACTCTAACCTTGCGACTGGAGCAAAAGTTTCATTATAATCAATACCTTCTTGTTGACTATAACCTTGAGCTACCAGTCGTGCTTTGTTTCTGACAACTTCTCCTTTCTCGTTCAGTTTGTTTCTGAAAACCCATCTGGTTCCAATGACATGAGTGCCTCTGGGTTTAGGAACGAGATCCCAGACATCATTCTTGGAGAATTGATCTAACTCTTCTTGCATAGCTGCCACCCAATCATTATCTTGAAGAGCTTCATCACAGGACGTAGGCTCAATCAGAGACACTAGTCCCAGAGGAATATCTTCAGAAGTTCTGAAGGTAGATCTGGTTCTAACAGGTTCATCTTTGTTTCCCAGAATCAAATCTTCAGATACGTTGCTACGACTCTTGACTTTCCTTGGAATTTCTGGAGATTTAATTTCTTCAGAGTCTGGAGTGACAGTTGCTTCTGGAGTTTTCTCAGATTCTACCAGAGTGATCTCTAAATCTGCAAACTTTTCAACTAGCTTTGACTTTTCAGGGTCAAGCTTATCATCAAATCTAACATGAATTGATTCCTCCACAATTTTGGTTTCTGTGTTGTATACTCTATAGCCTTTAGAGCGTTCTGAGTATCCTAACATAATACCTTTCTGTGCTTTGGAATCAAACTTGTTCAGATGTTCTTTAGTATTTAATATAAAGCAAATGCATCCAAAAGGATGAAAATAAGAAATGTTGGGTTTTCTTCCCTTACACAGTTCATAGGGAGTCTTATCCAGAATAGGTCTAATGGAGATTCTATTCTGAATGTAACACGCTGTATTTACAGCTTCTGCCCAGAAGTGCTTTGCTACATTTGTTTCATTGATCATGGTTCTGGCCATTTCTTGGAGTGTCCTATTCTTCCTCTCTACAACTCCATTTTGTTGTGGAGTTCTAGGGCAGGAGAAATCATGGGATATTCCATTAGAATCAAATAATTCTTCAAAATCTTTATTTTCAAATTCTCCACCATGATCACTTCTGACTCTAATAATTTTAGAGTCAAATTCTTTTTGCACTTTAGAACAGAAACTGGTGAATACAGAGTGAGACTCACTCTTGTGCTTTAGGAATTTTACCCATGTCCAGCGGCTGTAATCATCAACGATTACAAGTCCATACTTCTTTCCATTGACTGATGCTGTTTTCACAGGACCAAATAAGTCAATGTGAAGAAGCTCCAGAGGCTTGGAGGTAGAAACAACATTTTTCTTTTTAAAAGATGTTTTTGAAAACTTTCCTTTCTGACAAGCTTCACACAGAGCATCTGAAGAAAACTTCAGTTTAGGTAAGCCTCTGACTAACTCAAGTTTAGTTAGCTGAGAAAGTTTTCTCATGCTAATGTGGCCTAAGCGTCTATGCCATACCCATTGCTCTTCGTGAACTGACATTAAACATTTAACATTTTGATCTTTTAAATCAGAAAGATTTATTTTATAAATGTTGTTTTTCCTCTTGCCTGTGAAAAGGACAGAGCCATCGTTCTGATTAATGGCTTTACACGTTTTTTGATTAAAGATTACATCATAACCGTTATCACTTAATTGACTTATGGATAACAAGTTATGCATTAAACCTTCTACATAAAGAACATCAGATATAGAGGGAAGAGTACCATTACCAATAGTTCCGGAGCCTCTGATCCTTCCTTTCTGATCTCCTCCGAAGCCTACAAAGCCAGCGTCTTTAAGTTCCAGGCTTTGGAACATAGACTTTCTTCCCGTCATATGTCGCGAGCATCCAGAGTCCAGGTACCATGACTGGTGTCTGAACTTTGCTGCATAGGATATCTGCAACATAGATAATCTTATCTTTCGGTACCCAGAATCTCTTGGGTCCTTTCAGATTAGTTTTCCCAGAGTTTCTTACAACTTTGGGTCTTCTAGCATTTTTAAATTTGTGTTCTTGTGTGTGTGTGTAGTGGTATGAGAAAGGCGATTTAATTTGGTTACTGGTAGAAGTTTTATCAGAATCAGAATCATACCCAATTCCCCTTTTATTATTCTGACCTACTCCATAAATCATGGATGCCATAATACTCCTATTTATCCCATTCTTCAGAAATTGTTGAAAGGCTTCTTCATACTTATAAATAATTTCATTTGAAGTTTGTGGTGCTTGAGACAACACTTCTTCTAATTTTAAGCTTTTTGTTTTAGCTCCATCTCTTTCTAACGTTAAAGATTTGATTGTATCTTCATGTGCTAGAATTGTTGTCTCAAGTTCACTACATTCTTCAGATTTTGCTTTAAGAAGACCTTTAATGCTTTTAACTTTTTGTTTTAATTTCTGAAGAGAGGTAAGAGTTTCTGATAAACATGATTCTAAGTCAGATCTAGAAAGTTCAGAAAATACCTCTTCAGATTCTTCATCTGAGCTGCTGGATGTGGTAGCCATAAATGCTACGTTGGCTTGTTCATCAGAGTCAGATTCTGATGATCCTGAATCACTATCGTCCCAGGTGGCCATTAATCCTTTCTTTGTTCTGAAGGCATTTTTCTTGAAGCTTTCCTTCTTAGAGTTATCTTTCTTCAGCTTGGGGCATTCATTTCTATAATGACCTGTTTCTTTACATTCAAAACAGGTAATATCTTTATTAGGTTTACCTTTTGAAGTTGACTCTGATCTATCCCCTCTGGGTCTTGATCTTCTGAAGTTGTTGTTGTTCCTTCTTTTCCAGAGTTGCTTAACTCTTCTGGTTAGTAAGGACAGTTCTTCTTCATCATCAGAGTCTTCAGGTTCAGAGTCGTCAGTATCTGCAGTTTCTGCCTGGAGAGCTTTGGTTCTGTCTGACTTCCGTCTTTCAGGTCTGGACTTCAGCGCCACTGACTTGTTCCTTTTCTGAGGCTCATCCTCCTCTAGTTCTATCTCATGGCTTCTGAGAGAACTAACAAGTTCTTCAAGGCTGATACTGTTCAGATCCTTTGATAACTTCAGAGCAGTAACCATAGGTCTCCATTTCTTTGGCAGACTTCTGACAATCTTCTTAACATGATCTGCAGTTGTGTATCCCTTGTCTAGCACTTTAAGACCTGCAATAAGAGTTTGGAATCTGGAAAACATAGCTTCTATAGCTTCGTCATCTTCCATCTTGAAGGCTTCATATTTCTGGATCAACGCCAGAGCCTTCGTCTCCTTGACTTGGGAGTTTCCTTCATGGGTCATCCTCAGAGAGTCAAGTATATCTTTAGCCGTCTCTCTGTTGGTGATCTTTTCGTATTCGTTGTATGATATAGCATTTAGAAGTATTGTTCTGGCCTTGTGATGATTTTTGAACTCACGTTTCTGATCTTCTGACATTTTGCTTCTGGGAACTTCAGCTCCATTTAAGGTTGGAGGTTTGTATCCATCTGTGACAATGTCCCAGAGGTCAGCATCATAACCCAGAAAGAAACTTTCGATTCTATCTTTCCAGTAATCAAACTTTTCTCCATCAAAAACAGGAGGCTTGGCATTGTAAGAATCTTTCTCATTTGAGTGGGCCATTTGTTTTTCTCGCACTGGATCTCTCTACACGGTTAAGTGTTTGATTTGAAAATCAATAACAGAGCCGGAGCTCTGATACCAATTGAAGGTGAGAAAAACAAGAAAGGGGGGGTTTGAATTGTTTGAAAAATAAGCGCTTTTGCAAAATGAAATCACACAATGATTTTATACTGGTTCGCTTATAACACAAAGCTACTCCAGTCCACCCGGCCAAGGTGATTTCGCCTTCAACAAGGACTTAATCCACTAATCTTGAAAGATTACAAACAACCCCTAAGAGAAAAGAAAATCTCTTAGTCCTCTCAAGTCTACAGACTACAAAGAGTCACTTGAGGAAATCAAATAAAAATAGATACAAGATGTGTAATCTAGAATGCTTCTAAGAAAGCAAATATTACAAACTTAAGAACAAATTTTTCACTTGATAAGCAAAAGCTTAGTGAAAATCTTTGAAGAACAAAGATGTTTTTCTTGAGCGTGATTTGATTTCAGTATAGTTTTGGCTAGTGATTTCTTCGTGTTTACTGAATGAGATTTCTTCTCTATTTATAGGAGTTGAAGTAGAGTTGAAGTAGCATTGAGTCTGTTGGATATTGAGATGTAATTACGCCATTCCATTAATAGCTTCTGCAGTAGACTTTTTCACTTGGAAGTGACTACTTACCACAATTAGTATCTTTTCTCTTGGAAGAGGAGATTAACGTCTCTTTCTAATTGAGGAAATCCATTTGCAGAACTTTAACTTGGCTTAAACGTTACTTCATCATGATTAACAATTCTGATTAGAGTCTTTGTGTATTTGGAGAATTCTTGCTTCTGATGTCGCTGATAACTTCCAGAGTTTACAGAAGACATTTGTTCAGAGTCAGAGCTTCTAGACTTTACTTCATGTTCAGATGCTTCTGATACTTTGTAGTTTTGTCCAGAGTCAGAGCTTCTTGAAACGAGATTCCTCTTTAGATGCTTCTGATACTTGAGATTTTGCATCTGATCTTGTTTTGCATCTGATGACATCATCAGATTTATTTCTTCTTTCTTTAGAACCCTGCACACTTAGAAACTTTTCGTTAGGGTACCACTTTTGGTTTCATCCTTTGTTATCATCAAAATCATGGAATCTATTGTAGAACTATTTTTGTTCTTACAGTGATGAGAAGTTTTGGCAAAAGGATCCCCACGGAGTCCAATCAGGGACCGAGGAATGATGGAAAGACGACGAAAGACGTGCGATGATCCTGGATATTGATCAAGAAGACTCTTCAAAGTCGGAGGACTTGAAAGTTTGTATAAATCCAAGGAGTTCGATCTCCGTCGAGTACGGAAGAGTCGAGAATACAAGGTGATGAATCAGAAAAGTCCAGACGGGTCGGGGAGCTCTCAAAAGTGGAAAGCGGATGCTGGGTTTAGATGTGGGATACCAGGGTTCGACGAGTCGACGAGTGTTCTGTGCCAGATTTTCCTAGTATCCCCAAGCAGGATTGAGATCGGTGTTTCCTCAGCAGCCAGGCCTGAAGGTTGCTATTTCCCCAACGGAGGTGTCTGCTGGTAGCTGTTTCCCCTAGCACGGCGGAGCTTGTTAAGTTCCCCAGCAAGCCGAAGGTTGTTGTTTTCCCCACAGAATGCGTTGGTGGTTTTTTCCCCAGCAAAATCCCCGAGCGGGTCGGGTTCAGTGGAGGTCATCCCTGGTAAGGGTGGTTCTTTTCCCAGCAGCAGGGCTATTCCCCAGCAGGGTGGAGGTTGGAGTGTTGTAGAGTTCCTCAACAGAGTGCCTCGAGCTCCCCAGAAGAGTCCCTTGAGGGGGATACTTTTTTATGCATTCATCATGTAGATAAGCATAGCATGTTGCATAGCTAATTGCGTAGCATTTCCATGATTATGGAGCATTACGCTAATAAAAATCATCATCATGCATCAGCATTGCAAGCATAAGCTAGTCTCAAACCGTGGTTACTGTTTGAAAGGTGTTTCGCCCGAGGGTGAAGGTGTTACTCCGAGGAGTTTGGCATCGTGATGTGAATCAACAGTATTCCCCAGTAGTGCGTTATTGGAGGAAGAGTTTCTGTCGGGCGGAGATGGAGATGATAATTCAAGAGGTTTTGGGGTTTCAGGAAAAGCAAAAAGAGGATAATCCCCAGCGGAGCGCAAATTGTTCGTTTGCTAGGGTCGAATAGAGGATAGCAGGCATGGCTTGTTATCCCCTGCATGGGTCGTTGGCACACGTGCCGCCTCATGTATCACTGTCCTTTATTTCTGCCGATGCTGACAGGCATGAAGAGTTTTTCGGGTATTCAGACCGTTGCGGCATTCAGGCCAGTTTTCCGGTGTTCCGGCCAAGGTGGGTATTCAGGCCAGTTTCCGATTTTCAGATCGAAGAAGTTTCCGACATTCAGGTCGAAGCACTTATGGTATTCAGACCAGTTTCCGATGTTCAGGTCGAAGAAGCTTCCGAAGTTCAGATCGATGCAGCTTGCGGTGTTCAGGCCAGGTTTTCCGGTGTTCAGGCCGAGGTGGGTATTCAGACCAGTTTCCGATTCTCGGATCGAAGAAGCTTCCGAAGTTCAGATCGATGCAGCTTGCGGTGTTCAGGCCAGGTTTTTCGGTGTTCAGGCCGAGGTGGGTGTTCAGACCAGATTTTCCGATTTTCAGATCGAAGAAGTTTCCAACTATCAGGTTGAAGTACTTGTGGCATTCAGGCCAATCTCCCGGTATCCAGACCGAAGTGGTATCCAGACTGAAATGGCATTCAGGCTAGTTTTTCGGGCATTCAGGCCAATCTCTCGATGTTCAGACCGACATCAATACTCTCATGTTCCGATGCTCAATTCAGACCGATGAACGGCGTTCAGGCCATGGTTATCCCTGTGTTACCATTTATTTTGGTATCCAGGTCAACGTTCCTTTTCGGTATTCAGGCCGACTTTCTCCGTACCAGACGGATTCTTCTTTTGAGATTGTTTCTTTGCCGATTCTGACCGGCATTGTTAATTATTTCCCATCAGAGCGCAAATTGTTCGTCTGTTCTTGGTATTCAATCACTCTTCACCCTGATCATTTGAAAGCCGAGGCTATTCATATCGACAGGTTCATAGTGGATTGAATAGGGGCAGCTGTAACACCTCAAAATTTGCCCTCCTCTCTTGGGACTAGCTTAGCATAGTGCATTTCATTTTGTAGGACATTAGTCATTACATATTGCATATCATGGGATAATAGGCAAGTCATCCTCCTAAGTTTTGCTCAGAAGATAGAGAGGTTAAAAGCTTCAAGCCTGAGGGTCTCATGAATTGATCACTAGCCATCTGAGGGTTTGTGCTTCAATTAGGGTTTATTGGTTCCTCAAGAAGGATGAGTGTTATCTTATTTGCCAGAGTATATCACCATCATCATGGTTTTATCATCACCAAGAGGTTCATTGTGCCTGATCTTGTTCCTTGGGATTAGGGTTTTGACCTCTGGTCAACCCTAATCAGTTGCATTCTACCAGTCAGGGTTTTTCAAGGAGATGAGGTCTTTAATGAGATGGAGATCATCATATGATTTTATTGAGCTTGTATAAGCTAGGGTTTCATTTTGGTGCCATTTCATCAAGTGGTTGAGGCTCAGAATCATCAGTATATGTTCAAGTCATCTGTCAACCATAAAAGTCAACTGCAAAGTTAACTGTAGATTTGGAGGGGGGAAGTGATCAGAGATACTTCATTCATGTTCAAACAAGTCTCATTTGACATTTCAAACATCAACATTGAAGAATTTGAAGTCAGGTCAAGACTTTCCAAAAATAGAAAGTGACCTATAATGTGAACTTTCCAAAAATGGAAAGGTTTTGGACCAACTTCAACTCAACTTTACATCATCAAGAAAGCTTCAAATGAAATTTTGTCCAAAATGAAAGTTGAATATCTTTCTCTCCCATTTCCAAAAAGTCCAAGATCATGGATTTCTCATGTGTGGTTAAGGAGATATGGTTCAATCATGGCAAAGTGTGTTCAAAGGTTCAAATGAGCATAACTTTCAAACCAAAACTCCAATTTGGGTGGTTCTTTTTGCACTTTGATCCTTGTAACATGTATTTTCCAAGCATACTATCACTTGGCATGAAATCTCATTGCATGATCATTGGTGCATTCATGAAGATTTTTGGGAAAAATTTCATAAACTCATTTTGGGTGAACATATGCATACCAAACCAATTCTAATATGTGCATGAACTCATTTTTAGTGGTTTTGGGCCAAGAACATGTACTGTTCACGTGCATGGGGGTGCATGGAGTGAGAATTGCATTTTTGCACTTACACCACAAAAGTGATTAACCTCATTTGCATTTTTCCTAAACATTTCCTAAACATGATTAGCATGGAGTATAAATGCTTAAACCCTAACTGTTTTTAGAAAAGAAACACATTTCAGATCTAGATTTCACAAATTCTCCAAATTTTTCTCTCACTTTTTTTGCAAAATTCTTCAAACACAAGCACTTTTCATTGATCCATTCATCCTCATGAAGCATAATTGAGCACATTTGGACGTGGAAACAGAGGAAATCGTTGCATTCTTGTTCATGTTCAAGGTGTGAAGCATCCATGGCAGTTGGAGATTCAGCTGATTTTGTGCATCTTTGAGCTTCCATTTCATCATCATTCATCTCATAAGCATCATAGGAGAAGATTTGAAGTGTGGCAAGGCTTGGAAGCACGTGATTTCAATTTTGTTCATCAAGAGGTACCTAAGTTGCTTTGAGTTCTCTTGAACTTGCTTTTGCTTGGCTTGTGGTTTGCTTACCACTTAGGTATAACTCTCTGACTTCATGTAGTCTGGAAGACCTGTCCTGTTATGTGGGCAGGCACCTGTCTGAAGCCCTCCTTAAGAGGCAATGCTTGTGAATGTTTACTTTTGTGCCAAGCAGGTAAAGACCTCTTAGGAGGCAATTGGCAGATAAAAGAGATGTGTAGTCCATCTCCTACTATTCAGTTGTGTCATTCACTTTGCTCACACACCTTGTGTTGATGCATTGTGGATAATAACCCAAGATCTTTGTTGTGTCAGTCATATGTGGAGAAGAGTTCCTACTTTCTGAACTCCCACACTTTCATTGTTTGAAGCTCTCCCAGGCCAGGGATAAGAGCTGTGAGGTCTTACCCTCACTTCCCATTTCCTCTGCTTCACCCTAACTCTCAATGTTAGGGTTAAGAGCTAACTACACCCCATCCCAGTGGCTTGTTTGTCAAGGTTGACATGACCCCTTGACTAAAGCCTAGCCTTGTATGAGCCCATCTGTTTGCATATAGTGTGTGTGCTTGCTTTGTGTGCTTGTATGTATTTGCTTGTGCTGTTTAGGATAGCTTGCTTCCTGTGCAAGTTAGATAGAAACCTTAACATAGGGATCGTATGCATGATAACTTCTAGGCTCGAGTCGTAGTCTCCCTAGTAGTTGGTGTCTCCCTTTGTATCTGGTTAGGTTAGAAGTTCTTTCCCGGCGTAGGGGAACTACGTCGCCCTGATCCTCATACCAGATGAGGTACGTAGGCAGGAGATGAGTTGATCTCTCCGGGCGCCCTTTTTCTTTTTCAACCCCTTTGCGTGTGTTCGGAATCTGACGTAAGTCCAACGATTGGCAGTTGGTTTCCTGTGTCTTGTTTGCTTGTTGGAGTCTGACGTAAGTCCAGCGATTGGCAGTTGGTTTCCTGTGTCTTGTTTGCTTGTTGGAGTCTGACGTAAGTCCAGCGATTGGCAGTCAGTTTCCTGTGTGTGTGTTTGTTGGTTCGGAGTCTGATGTAAGTCCAGCGATTGGCATTCGGTTTCCAGGTTTGCCTGTTTGTGTGGAATCTGACGTAAGTCCAGCGATTGGCAGTCGGTTTCCTGTTTGTGTTTTGTTTGGCGTGCGTTAGCCGAACTACGGTAGCTCTGATTCTCATTCCATATGAGATACGTAGGTATAGGATGCGATATCCTATCGAGCACGTTTCTCATTTCCCCGAACTACGTCGACTCTGATGTTTGTGTCTGACAAACTACGTAGGCCCAAGATGCGATATCCTGCCGAGTCACCTTCTTCCGTCTTCTTCCGCCTGTCTTGTTATTCCAGTGTGTGTGTGCATGTTTTGAGCAGTTTCTTTTAGCAACCTTATTCTATTTCTTTTGAGCGTGGATCCCGTCGAGTACGACAGACGTGAGGAGTGCTAATACCTTCCCCTTGCGTAACCGACTCCCGATCCTTGTAATCTCCGGTCGTAAGACCATTTCCTTTCCAGGTTTACTTTGAGTGTTTCCTTTCCCTCTTGTGGGATAAATAACGCACGGTGTCGGCTCTGTTTGTTTTGCTTTTTCCCGCCGGTTGTTTTTCGCGGATGCGACACAACTGTGTCAAGAAAGACTTTAGTGTCGATGATGAAGAACCCCAAGAAGAAGAATCCAACCGAGGTTAGGTGGTTGGGCTCCCAACCTAGTCTGAAAGTTGTAACCTTTTGGAGTGCTTCTTCTTGCTTTTTGTAATTGATTTTGGATATGTAATGTTTCTTGAGAAATAATAACTGATCATTTTCTCATTACTTTAGTTTATTATCCTCTTGCCAGTAACACCTTTTGAGTGAGCCATTAAAGCTGAGAGAGAGGTTTCATAGAGGTTTTCAACAATTTCAGTCGAGTTTTGTTAAACAGCCTTTGAAGATGTAGGTTTTTAGGGTTGAAAAGATTCAAGTGTGAGTAGTGAGAGTTGTGTTGTGTGTGAAAAGAGTGATACAATGAGTTTTAAACATTGTTTCAACACAAAGACATTTGAAAAGACAAGTAATGAAAACCTTAAAAAAAACCTCGATAATAACGTCTATAACACGACGTGTTACCTGACGCGCTTGTCAGAAGACATCATTACTAAGCTTGGAAAAGAAAAACAATTAATGACAAAAGGTTCGTCAAAACATAAATTTTGTTTTAACAAAAAAAAATAGCTCCCAAGGTTTATTCAAATGATTTACTATTGTAAGAATTAGTTAGATACATGTTAACATAGTTCTTAGCCACAATGGAAGCGTGTGAATAACAACATTAATATCATTCAGAGTTCAGAAGACAGAAATTCCCAGAGGGATTCCGACTTAGAACCTTCTATCCCACTGAACCTTCTAGCTTCAGCAGGTTAATCGGTTCAAATTCATGTTTCCTCAGATTCTCATTTTGACTCTTCAGAGGCAGCTCACATTAAGACTTGTATATTTACTCAATACATATTTCCATTTAAAAAATTTTCAGAATATTTTTTTTTTGTCTTCAGCAAGGGGTTTTGTAAAGATATCAACTCATTGCTGATATGCATCAATGAAATTTAAATTAATAATACCCTTCTGAACATAGCCTCTTATAAAATGATATTTTATCTCAACGTCTTTTGCTATAGAGTGTAAAATGGGATTCTTAGATAATCACATGGAAGAGGTATTATCACAAAGGATATGAATGTTTAATCTCATAAAGTTAATAGTCTTCTAGTTGACTTTTCATCCAGAGTATTTATGTGTTGCATCCAAATGTTGCAATATATTCAGCTTATGTTGTTGATAGTGCAATTGTTGACCGTCTGTTGTCGGACCATGAGATTAGATTTTTACCAGAAACTGATAGCTTCCACTGGTGCTTCTTCTATCAATTTTATCTCCGACAAAGTCATCAGAGTCACAATAACCTACTAACTTGTAATCTTTTGATCTACTTTTTTAATTTCTTCCTCCTTCTTCAGAATGCACGTTGGATGCATTGGAGTCTTGGTAGGTTTGCTTTAGGCCATATCAAACTTCTTCAGAACTTCTCTTGTATATTTAATCTAATGAATGTAAGTTCCTGCTGATCCTTGATTAATTTGAATTCCCATAAAGAACTTCAATTTGCCCATCATACTCATTTCAAATTCCGCCTGCATTGACTTTAGAAAAATCTTAACAAAGAGAAGCACTAGTATAGCCATATATGATGTCATCAACATAAATTTGAACTATTAAAATGTATTTCTTGAATTATTTACAAAACATGGTTGTGTCAACTTTTCCTCTTGAAAAATCATTTTGTAGAATAAAGTTGCTAAGTCTTTCATACCAAACTCTGGGAGTTTGTTTCAGACCATACAAGGATTTCTTAAGTTTATAAACAAACTCAGGACTTTTGTGATTTTCAAACCCAGAGGGTTGATGAGAATACATTTCCTTTGTTATATATCCATTCAAAAATGGACTTTTAACGTCCATTTGATATAGATTAATATTATGAATAACTGTAAAGTAAATTAAAAAATGAATAGGCTCTAACTTGGCCACTAGTACAAAGGTTTCAGTATAGTCAATTCCTTCTTATTGACTATAACCTTGTGTAACCAGTATGACTTTGTTTCTTTCCACTTCGCCATTCTCATTCAAGTTATTTCTAAATACCCATTTGGTTCCAATTACATGTATTTCTTTTGGTCTGGGGACCAGAGTCTACACATCATTTCTGGAAAATTTATTTAGTTCGTCTTGCATTGCCAGAATCCATTCAGAGTCTTGAAGAGCTTCATCAATAGATATTGTTTCGATAACAGACAACAAGCCCAGAAGCGTCTCTTTATTTCTTCTGAATGATGATTTGGTTCTGACAGGTTCTTTCTTTTAACCCATAATCAGATCTTCAGAATGAGATAATATTTGCTTGAACTTCCTCTAAGGTGCTGACGTGTTAGTAAGTTCTGGTTCTGATGAGTCAGCAACTTCTGGTTTTGATGGTTTAGATTTTTGTTGAGCATGTCCAGAAGCTTTCTCTTTAGAGTCTGAATAGGAAATTTCTAAATCTGAAAATTTACCAACTAACTTTGAATTTTCAGAGTCAAGCTTATAATCAAACTTAACATGTATTGATTCTTCAACAATTTGAGTTTTAGTGTTATACATTCTGTAGCCTTTTTAGTGTTTAGAGTATCCTAACATGATACACTTTTGAGCTTTTGAATAAAAAAAAATCAAGTTATCTTTAGTGTTAAGCATATAAGTACATCAAAATGGATGGAAATATAAAATGTTGGGCTTTTTGGTCTTCCACAGTTCATATGGAGTCTTCTCCATAATTGGTCTTATTGAGATCTTATTATGAATATAACATGTAATATTTACTGATTTTGCCCAGAAGTGCTTTGCCACATTAGTCTCATTGATTATGGTTCTGTCCATTTCTTGCAGAGTATGATTTTTCCTTTTAACAACACCATTCTGTTAAGGAGTTATGGGACAGGAGAAATAATGAGAAATGCCATTATTTTCAAAAAGGTTTTCAAAATATTTATTTATAACTTCACCTCCATGATCACTTTTGACTTTGAAATTTGTTAAATTCTTTTCATTTTTCACTTGAGTATAAAAGGTAGTAAACACAGAATGTGACTCATCCTTGTGTTTTAAGAACTTTACCCAAGCCCATATGTTGAAGTCATCAATAATGAATAACCTATACGTATTTCCATTGACAGAGACAGTCTTAACTTTCCTAAACAAATCAATGTGCAAGAGCTCCAGAAGCCTGGAGGTAGAAAAAACATTATTTGATTTAAAGGAAGTTTTTGAAAACTTTCCTTCCTGGCATGCCTCACAAAGAGCATCTAAAGAAAATGTCGAATTTGGAAGGCCTCTAACTAAGTTGAGCTTGTTAAGCTTAGAGATTCTTCTCATGCTAACATGACCCAACCGTCTATGCCAAGTCAATTTCTCTTTGCTCACTGACATGAGGCATTTAACATTTTGATTTTCTAAATTTGAAAGTATGATTTTATAAATGTTATTTTTCCTATTGCCACTGAAGAGTACAAAGACATCATTTTGATTCACAACTTTGCATGACTTTTGATTAAATATAATATCATAACCATTATCACTTAATTGACTTATGGACTTTCATTGATTACCAGACGCAAACTGGATTTAACTGCCAGACAAAAACTAGATTTTAATTGAATGAGCTCCGAGCGAGCATCAGATTCTGAAGAAGAAAAGGGTTTTAAACTTCTCCAGACAAGTACGGGTCTTTGTGGGTGCCAAATGGTGTTGGTCTTTTTGGATTTAAAAATTATAGTGTCGATGATAGACAATCTTGGGGAACTGAGGGTGATCGCCACAATTGACTCGCTATGCATGATAATGATATTGGTTTTTATGCATGGAGTGTGATGACTGATGCATGAGATATGATGCTTGAAGTGTTGCCAAAGAAGATTGAGTTTCTCATATGCGTCAAGCGATGTTGGGATTTCGTAAGGTGCCAAGTAAGATTGGGTTTTTATGAGGTGTCAAGAAATATTAGGCTTTTATGAGGTGCCAAACAATATTGGGCTTTTATGGGGTGTCAAGCAAGATTGGGCTCTTGTGAGGTGCCAAGCAAGATTGGGCTTTTGACTTTTGATGCTTCCTGCTATAGGAATATGCCAGTTGAGTGACATGATTTGATGCTAGAGATATGTAACATGATTGATGTTGGATGGTGTTTTATGCGATGACTTGAATGTTTCAACAAATGCCCATGTGGCAGGAAATAGGTGGTTAAGACTAAGAAGTATTTTTTTGCAACAAGGCTCATTTTCAAAAGGTTATATGATGTTGTGCTAGCATGATATCCCGACACTCATGTTGAACTCAACGGTTGCTGATGTTTGGCAGAGTTTGCTTGAGCAATTTGAAAGTATGGAGAGGACTTACCCCTGTGTAGCCTATCTTGCTCCAGTCTATTGGGTTTTTGCAGAAGTTTGCCTCAAGAGGATTTTTGAAGCAGCTTTGCCATACTATGATCTTGAGATGACTTTCCCCAGTATTTTGAACTTTGAAGAAGTTTTCCCCCGATTAACCGTTTCTTGGAGCAATTTGCCACTGATCAACAAAATCTTTAGGTGATTTACCATATGCAAATAGAGTTTTTTAGGTGACTTTCCCCTAATCAGACCGTTTGAGAATGATCGAGTTCCTCACGGATTACTCATTGTTGGATCTTCCTCAATGCTACGTTCTGACTTGTGTCATACCCCAATTTTGGTCCTGAAATTTTTTCATTTTTTTTCATTTGGCACTTGGCCTAAAGTTCATTTGCATCTAAGATCCATGGAACCTTAGTCCATTATTACATTCAAATGTATCAATACATGAAGGAAAAAACTACAATTTCATTTTCAAGTCCTAACACTTTCCAAGTCCTAACTCATGTTCATGTTCACTTTTAACCATGTTCATTATAAAGTCTATTTCTTTATCTTCATTTTCATTTTAGACCCTATTCTTCTTTCACCTTCTAAACCATTTTTTATCCTATACCATACATGAACCAATTCAATTTCAATATGTGTAATCGACCATTCAATTTCTCTTCAAACCATACAATTTTGTATTAAACCATTAGTTCAAATTTTACAACATAAGTCATACATTCCCTTTTCCATTTTTATTAACCTATAACCATCAAATTTCCAATTCAACCATACATACATTCATTTTCAATTTCATAAACAAATATATCCAACAATTATAAGCATAATTATGAGCATTTGAATTCCATAAACCATAATACATTTACATTTCTATTCTAATTACATCTAATTATAAACCACAACTCACATAAATCACCCTGCTATGTGTACAACCGACATGTAATGCGGTTAATATTCAACCATACACAAACCATTTCGAGCCCAATTTAATACACCCAATATCAAGCTTAATTACATTAAGTTTCTATGCACTTTTTTATTCAATCATTTCAATTTAAATCCAAAACTAAAAAGATTACAATAGTCATTCTAAAACTCATAATCTAATCCTACACCAGTCCAATGCCACGAACCAATTTCTTTGAATTCAAACTCCGAAGCAGCTTCATTGGCATTCCAATTGGAGGTCCAGAACATGAGCACCAAAACTTCAAAACAGTTCCAAAACGGCCCTTGGACCCGAGCTAACTCACATACCGCATCGCCGAGTCAACCTGCAATTACAACAACTGTTAACCAGCATCCCCCATGACTAACAAAACTTATAAACTAACCAACTGCATGAAGCCAACGGTGACGCTGATGACGTGTCCGGCAAGTGCAGGTGAAGAATTGTCTAGACCAGCAGCACAGTGTTCTGTGTTTAACAATGGCGACCGTGATTAATTGTATTATACCGAGTCTATTAATATGGAGGTTTAAGTACACTTTAATTTTGTTTTCTTTTTTGTTATAACATAAAGTGTATTTTGGTGTAGAGAAACCTTGGAAGATTAAATGAATAATATTGGAATGAAACAGCTTCTATTACGGTAGCTTTTACAAAATCATAGGTGAGTAGTTCAATATGCAGTACATAATATAGCAATACATGCCACAACTAATTGAGAAATGTCTCCTCCAAATTTTATTGCCATTTAACTTTCTTCCTATTTTTCACTTACGTCATCTGGAAGAACCCAAAACATGATTAATGAACCGAAAGTAAGTGTGCCTCCAAGCACTGTTGAGGTATAAAGACCCACAAATACTCCATAAACCAATGGCAAAACCCTGTAATTTTAATGAAATCAAAAGAATCAAAACATAAAAAATACAACATATATTAAAGGTTGCATTAAGATCTTTCATTTGGGAAAGAATCACGGTCAAATGCAACATTAGGATATTGTAAGACCTTGAAGTTTATAATAATTCCTTCTTTGTTTTTGTCTCCTTTGTGAACCCGGGATGCGAGAGCTGGAATATAGTGTCCAGCATTTGATTCTCCGGTAATATAAAAGTCATTCTTAACCAATTGAGGGTGTTCCTTAAAAATGCCTGTAATAATTTTAAAAAAATCTCAAGTTAATGTCATATAATTTATACACATTATGTGATTCATATCTTATAGGAAAAATGATATTTTATATACCTGCAAAAAAAAGTGTACAAGTCATTGCTAACACCAGTTCCATCAGTAGGAATATCACCTTCATCAGAACTTTAGCTAAAACCTGTCCCGATAGGTTGATCAACAAAAATAGTATTTGATCCCTGCAAAACCAGAAAAACATCTTAGTAATGATGTTAATAAATAAAGAGGCTTTAGAGGTATCAAAATTTTAATACGTGCAATCATAATAATATCAGAGTTCCATGGAAAGGACCATCATAAACTCATGAGATAATCAAAATAAAGACATTTCATATGAATAAAATGCTTATACCTTGTCCCAGCCATAACCTCAAATGCAGTACTTCCAAGACCTGCATCTTACAAACATAACAGTGCGAATGGAAGTTTTAGTCCTCATCACATCATTATCAAGTCCAAATAGCAGCTTCTGTCCCGACAACACGGTTACCGTTGCCAATGAAGAGATTCAAGATTTGTCATTCGGGTTTGTTCTCTCTTGACTTTGATGGAAAGATCCTGAACAAGCATTATGATGTAACCGAACATGTTGCATCATCGTGCCGAAACAGAAGCATAGACCAAGTGAAGTCTTGTAGCACCAGGTTTTGGAACTCGCACCAATTTGTGCCGCTTACAGCAGAGTATATCTTATCCGTGTCAACCGTGATTGGATGCAGACTTGTTGCTGCAACATTAAAGCCAACATTCCCTACAAGGTTCATAACAGAACAACCTGGTGGCAATGGTTCATATCAGTTTCACAGTAAATTCCTTGTAAACATCACAATGCAATCAGGAAAATCAGCAAGATAACAGAAGATTAATCTCTTTCAGTATGATAATAACGATCACGAATAACAACAACTTATTTCCTAACTGTTAATATAACATTAGAGTCTTTTAGAAGCTCAGTTCAAAAAACAGAACCCCTCTCTTTTTTTAACGGAATTCTCCACCATATTTCTAACACCTCTAACTAACCCACAAAACCTGTATTTAAGCAACATAATTTCAAACGCAGCCACCGTTTCTCGAAGCCAACAGCAAACACATTACCAACAACCCATTCAACCGGCAACACCTACTAACCTGCAGAGATTAATAAGCATACCAGTAAGAATAATTCCTCATAGTTGAACAAAAATTTCCAATTAATAAGAAATTCTGCACTAACAGTTAAGTAAGACAATGTAATGAGACTTAACATTAACA